>NC_058191.1:15469974-16132063 GCF_907165205.1 Coccinella septempunctata
CACCAATCTCGTTATGAAAACTGTCTCAGTTTGAATGTTGAGTTATCAACTACGAAAAGTTAGTTACTAAAATAAACGAAATATTTTTTAGGTGGCCATGGAACACGGATTGAATACCTCCCTTACCCTAATACGGACTTCGATTCCAATGGTGAAAATGAAAAACTGGATTACGGATCTTTCAACTGAATACACCTTGAAGATTCAAACATTTCAGTATGGTATATGGCTGGATATTGTACTGAAACAATTTTTGTAATTTATGTACTTACTTAAATATTGAATATTATCCTGATTTTTTCATGAGAGTTTCTCGATACCTTCTTCTTCCTGCTACAATGGAATATTACAATTACAAATACATTCGAATCAATAGAAATAGGAGAAGATCCCATTGTCTGGTTGAATGATAAATCTGAACGATCTAGAAGTCATCGCTTCAACAATCAGTAAGAAGTTCCAAAATCGTTGTCTTGAAGAGATGACTACTCTTTATTATTTCCTGTTTTAAACTCAAAGTATTGAAAGTTTGGAGAGGAAGAGAAGAGAATGAAATTGTTCAATGCAGAATTGGAAATGAATCAGGAAAGGCGTGAAATAACTGCAGTCTGTTTTGCGAAATGGGGTGGTTCAATGTTTGAAAGAATTGATAACCATTGAATAGGTGAATATGTAGAAAAGTAGTTGCATCAACATTCCATGAAGGGCCAGCTTGTTTATGCAGTATATTATTGCCAGTTTTGAACTTCAGATGCGAGAAATACATTTGGACTCCTAGATATTTGGAAATCAAGTTATGTTGCAGAAAATGATTACGAAAAAGTACACTCAAACACTTTTGAAATTTTTGATGATTATTCCAATATAAACAAGGACCCTACGTTTTATTTGAGTAAGGTCGCAAACGAAACTCACAAAAGTATTTTCTCAATATTTCCTAATCTTAATATATAAAACTAAGTCAGCAGAAAATGATTACGAAAAAGTACACTCAAACACTTTTGAAATTTTTGATGATTATTCCAATATAAACAAGGACCCTACGTTTTATTTGAGTAAGGTCGCAAACGAAACTCACAAAAGTATTTTCTCAATATTTCCTAATCTTAATATATAAAACTAAGTCAGCCATTTAAGGGTTACACCATTTATGACTCAAGATTGGATGAACTGTTTGTTATGAAAGATGGGTTTTTGGATCCTTCTACGGCAGGGTTAACATGAAATACATTAAAATTCTGAAGAATCTGATGAAATAAAAAAAAAGGAAATAATTTTCCTTTTTGCGAATAACGCCAGTATGTGTCGCTAAGGTTAATAGCGTTAATAATAATAATAATAATAATAATAATAATAATCCCCGCACGGGGGTACTACTTAGTAGTATACGGGTGTGACAACCCCGCGGACCCCGGTCACTCTCAGCCGATGTCGGAAAGAAATCAGCTAAGCCTCGGAAAACAGTCGCTGCCTGGGGATCGTCAGGGCACGTCTGGAGTTGGTGCTGGACGTGACAGCATGCGGGACACCAACGGCAGAACGCTGAGAAGGCGGGCGCCTGCCACACAAAAAGCTACGCCTTTAGACGAGGAGGATATCGACGAGGAGAGAGTTCAGGTTGTCGGTCGCATAGGGATTCAAAGCTCGCAAGAGCACCCCGTAGTCGGAACCGGCAGCCGAAACAGGACAGCACAAAGGGGACGCCACAAGTGGACGCCCGAGCAGCATAGCCTGCTGTCTGCGCTATACAGAAGATCAGGACCCGACAGAAGGGGATACATGAATAGGCTGCATGGTCTGTGGTGCGAAAATTGTCCAGACCTCAACTACATGACGCAGCAAAACCTGAGAGATCAGATCAGTCATCTCAAAAGAAGAGGAATCTTGCAGCGGTCTCGAGAGCAAGGAAGGTTGGAACAACAAGCTGAGGAGCAGGTGACAGATGCTTTGAGCCAACATCAGCAATTGACGGTTGACATAACTCAAGAACAAGCTGTAGCCCTTTTGAGTGATATCGCGGGCCGAACCAGGACTGGTACACGCCCCAACAGGCCAATAACGGAACATGTGAGAGATGTTCCAGATATAGAACGCGCTGAAGAGCAGGTGACAGATGCTCCGGACCAACAACACCAAGCGATGACTCACAGAAGTGAAGCTGCAGCCCTGGAAGCAAGGCCAAGAACGGAACAAGTGAGAGAAGTTCCAGAGATAGAACTAGCTGGAGAGCAGGTGACAGATGCTCCAGACCGACAGCAACAAAGGCCAAGGACAGTGAGAGATTCATCAGAGTTAGTCGACAATACAAAAGAGGCATTTGAGGCTGCCGTTGGAGACCCACTGATCAAACCCACCCGGATAAAATCAAGACACAAGGCTGAAGATCTAGCCGTTTTGAATAGCATCATTCAAGATCATCTTAACGAGACCTGTTCACTGGAAGAGGTGGAGGCTGCAGTGAGAGCAGCCGCTTATCTACTATGTCCACCGAAAAGTACAGCTGCGAATAATAATAATAATAAGCATAGGAAAAGGCTGAATCGACTTGACATCAAAATAAAATCAATGAGGCAGCAGGCATCTTGGTACCAATGTGTCATAGATGTTATGAAAGGAAAAACAAAACCGAGCAAGAGAATGAGGGAGATGATTGAGGAGCTTCGTGCTATACATGGTACTGTTAACTTGCCCACAGTCCATCTACTGAAGCAGAAAGCTGTAGATAAAATAAGATCACTGGCAGCAGCACGAAAGAAATTGATAAGGAGAAAAAGATGGATCGAAGATAACAACACCTTCACCGCGGAACCATCGAAATTATTTCAACCTCAACAGCAAGAGGTGCAAAACCCACCATCACCTCAGGACGTCGAAGAGTTTTGGAAAAGCCTGTACGAACAACCAGCAAAAACCAGGGATACTCCAGCACTTCCCAGATTCCAGCAGATGTGTGATCAAACCCTACAGCAGAACGACGAACTTTCTGAAATATCAGCCGAAGATATTAGACAAGCCCTTAAGAACAAGAATGATTTCACAGCACCCGGACCAGACGGTATTCAGAACTACTGGTGGAAGAGCTTTAGGGCTACACATAAACACCTGGCAAGATTATTCAGCGGAATGCTGATTCGCCGTGAGCCCATTCCTTCATGGTTGGTGGAGGGTAGGACAGTGCTGGTACCAAAATCAGGGGACTTAGGGCAACCCAAGAACTATCGCCCAATCACTTGCCTCAATACACTGTACAAGATACTCACAAGTGTTATTCAAGATCGAATTCTGAGGGTTATTGGACCAGTGTGGGACAGTATCTACGAACAGAGGGGAGCAAAGAAAGGAGTGCAAGGATGCAAGGACAACTTGCTGATCGACAAGAGCGTATGCCTAGACGCCAGACATTACAAGCGCGACCTACATACATCATGGTTAGACTACGCGAAAGCATTTGACACCTCGCCGCACGACCTGATCATACGGCTATTAAAAATGCTGAAAGTCCACCCTAACATCATCCATGTGATTGAAAGCATCATTGCGTTGTGGAAAACGAAGTTTGCCATCCGAGCAGAGGGACGAACCGTTTATACGGGATGGGTGAGGTACAGAAGAGGAGTGTTCCAGGGAGATTCGCTAAGCCCGTTATTATTCTGCATAACACTCATGCCACTATCAATTGAGCTGAGGGCAAGCAGAATAGGATACAAGGCCGGTCCACCAGGCAGAAGGAACCACCTGATCTCCCATCTAATGTACGTGGACGACTTGAAACTCTACGCTCCCTCCAGGACCGCACTACAGCAACTGTTGAATATCGTTTCCGAGTACACCTCTGCAGTGGGAATGTCGTTTGGTTTGGACAAGTGTGCTGTTTTTCATCTCCGCAGGGGAAGGGTTGATGATCCAGGAGAAGATATCCAACTGGAAGATGGAATGACTTTTCGACGTCTGGAAGACGGAGAAACTTATAAGTTTCTCGGGATGAAACAGAGGGGAGTACTGGAGACAACCCAGATAAAGGACGCCTTATCAGCCAGCTACAAGAAGAAGCTGAGAGACATCTGGAAATCACAGCTGTCAGGAAAGAACAAAGTATCAGCTACAAATATGCTAGCCATCCCGATACTTACCTACTCTTTCGGGGTGGTAAATTGGACGGTGAACGAACTCCTCGATCTTGATAGGTCAACAAGAAAAACGATGAACATGAATCGTAGCCTTCACCCAAATAGCTCGATTCAGAGGATATATCTTCCCCGAAGCCAGGGGGGTAGAGGATTGCAATGTTTGGAATATCAACACTATCAACAAACATTGGAAACAGCAGTAAGGGTCCTAAGAAGTGAAGATCCGCTTCTGAAGTTTGTAGCTCAGCATGAACTCGCGAACCACGGAGCCTTCCTATTCCGAGCTGCACAGAGAGCCTTGGAGAAGCTCGGTATAACCGGCGTGTCGATCGATCCTGAGCGTGCTGGAGCACCGATCACTCAAGCGGACCAAAGAAGGCTAGCAAGACTGATCCGGAAGTCTCAGTCGAATACATTACTCGAACATCATATGAGTAAGAGCCTGCACTCCATATTTTTCAGGAGTTTAAAAGACCAAGATCTGTCGGAAGAATTGTCTTTCGCCTTTCTAAAGTCGGCTAGCCTTAAGTCAGAGACGGAGGGATTTGTGATGGCGTGTCAGGATGGAGTAATAAATACCAGATGGTATAAAAAGAACATCATGAAAATGGACACCCCAACAACGTGCAGAGCGTGCCATAGTCAACAAGAAACGATTATGCACATTCTTTCCGCCTGCAGAGTCCATGCTCCATCGGGGTATATAGAGAGACACAACGCGGCACTCCGAGTTCTCTACTTCCATCTGAGGGCGGCATATGAGATAGACAAAGAACCGGTGCTACCATATGTGCCTCTGGAGATTGAAGCGGTGGTCCAGAACGAGAAAGCTCGAATATACTGGAACTATCCTGTCTCAACAACACGGCAGATCAATGCAATAAAGCCAGACATACTTCTTTTGGACAAAGAGCTGAAGGAATTGTTCGTCGTGGAATTCTCATCCCCTGCAGAAAACAACATGGTGATGAAGGAAGAGCAGAAAAGGCAAAAATACAAAGATCTTGTTTTCGAGCTTGGAACTATGTACCCGGGTCATAAAGTTAGGATGGTTGTACTGATCATAGGATGTCTCGGAGGAATGAGAGCCAACTACGTGGAAGAATTGAAGATTATTCCGGCCTGCAGATCTTGGGCCGAGATACTAGCGCACAGAATGCAGAAGGCGGTGTTGCTTGGGTCACTGCATATCATCAGATCCCATGAACTCTAGATGCCACTTGCAGCTCATCTCTTTTGTTAAGGGACGCTGCAAGGGCCGGACGAAGAACCTCTCCGTCGAAAGTGTGAGGGGTTTTTAGTGAGTAGCCAAACAAGATCTCGGAGTCTCACACTACCTAGAGTGCGGACCCTCTGGGTGCCCATAAAGGGTTTTCCCCTCACACGAAGGAAAAAAAAAAAAAAAAAAAAAAAAAAAAAAAAAAAATAATATCATAATAATTCCATAATTTCCACAACTGGAAAGCACCTGGGCCTGATGGATTACAGAACTTCTGGATCAAGAAACTTTGGATCATGCATGACAAATTGACCTCCGCAATAAATGATGTCATTGAAAATCCTGAAAGAATGCCAGTATTCCTCACACATGGCACAACATACTTGTTACCTAAAGACCAAAGGAATACAGAAGACCCAACCAAGTACCGACCAATCACATGTCTTCCAACGATGTACAAATTAATCACAT
This sequence comes from Coccinella septempunctata, assembly GCF_907165205.1. NCBI lineage: Eukaryota > Metazoa > Arthropoda > Insecta > Coleoptera > Coccinellidae > Coccinella > Coccinella septempunctata. Next base: position 15,475,792 of record NC_058191.1, read on the forward strand.
CGTGCATTTCAAACCGAATTCACAACCATTGCGAAAGGAATAACATCATCGCCATGCAACAGAAAGGATGCACCAAAGACAGCCGAGGGTGCAAAGAACAACTAATAATAGATTCAGTTATCTGCAATCAAGCGTTCTCCAAGCGAAGGAATCTTTACGCTGCGTACATAGACTACAAAAAAGCATTCGATTCTATACCTCACGAATGGCTCTTGACGATCTTGAAGATTTACAAGGTGGATCCCAATATTGTTAAGTTCCTGAAAAACGCCATGTCAACCTGGCGTACTAGTCTTCAAATGAAAGCAGCAGATTGCTCCATTACAACAGGACCTATTCCAATAAGACGCGGAATTTTCCAAGGAGACTCGCTGAGCCCTCTGTGGTTCTGCATGGCCCTGAATCCCTTGTCTCATAGATTGAATTCTACGGACTACGGATTTTCCATCAAAAACGGCAGTAGAACTATGATGAAACTGAACCATCTTCTTTACATGGACGACTTGAAACTCTTCGCATCTACCAAAAAACAAATGCAACTGATGCTGAAAATGGTGGAGGATTCTCGGAAGACATCAAAATGAAGTTTGGACTAGAAAAATGTCGACTGCTTAACATAACGAGAGGGAAAATAGAAGATGGTACGTTCAAACTCAAGGAAGGTGCAGAAATTGAAGCACTAAAGGAAGGAGACACATACAAGTATCTAGGCATAAAACAGGCAAGAAAAATCAATCAGACCCAGATGAAGAAAGAATTAACGGAGGAGTTCACCCGAAGATTGAGGAGGATAATGAGAACTGGTCTTAACAGCAAGAATCTGATAAAAGCGATTAACACCTACGCTTGCTCGGCGCTTAGCTATTCATTTGGTATTATCTCGTGGACGACCACCGATTTAGCAGCTTTACAGAGAAAAATAAGGACGATGCTGACTAAACACAATAAACATCACCCCAAAAGCTCAATAGAACGGACAGAGCTGCCACGACATCTTGGGGGTAGAGGAATTGTTGATTTGTCCAACCTTATGTCCCAGGAAATTGAAGGACTTCGAGAATATTTCTTGAGCAAGGCAGCTTCGTCAGAACTCCATCGAGTGGTTTGTGTTGCTGATAGTTCTACACCATTAAAGCTACAACAGGATCACTTGGAAACCGTCGAACACTCTGCAGAAAGTAAAATGCAGAAACTGATTGGCAAACCTTTGCATGGGAGGCACCAGAACGAGGTCAACCATGATTACGTCGACATATCTGCGTCGAACTACTGGTTGACTTCCGGAAGGTTGTTTCCTGAGACAGAGGGCTTCATGCTCGCCATCCAGGATCAGGTGATTCCAACAAGAAATTACATGAAGTACATCGCCAAGGATGCCTCAGTGGCGGACGATAGCTGTCGTTATGGCTGTGCGACACATGAAACTATCCAGCACATCACCGGCGGATGTCAGAAGTTCGCGGGCACGGAGTACAAAAATAGACATGATGCTGTTGCCAAGATTCTTCACCAAGAATTGGCACTAAAACACCAACTTCTAGCTTCGAAAAAGGTGCCTTATTACAATTACCATCCGGATGCTGTGCTGGAAAACGAACATCACAAGCTCTACTGGGATCGCACGGTTCTCACAGACCGAAAAATAACCCACAATAGACCAGACCTCATATTGCTCAATAAGGATGAGGACAGAGGAGCACTATTCATAGACGTGGCAATTCCAAATAATACCAATCTTCTAGATAGGCACACTGAAAAAATTTCGAAATACAGAGATCTCGAGGAACAAACCAGAAGACAGTGGAAGCTGAAAGATATCAAGACCATCCCTATTGTCATTTCATCTACAGGCCTGATACCGAAGAAACTACTAGAGAACTTGAGGAAACTTCAGTTGGACGAAAATATCTATAGAGTCATGCAGAAAGCGGTACTGCTCGGAACGGAGAGAACTGTACGCAAGTACATGGGGAATGCAGAGGAACACCGTCTGCTCCGACAGGAAGTGCGGGTGGAGCAGGAATCCAACCTACAGCAGGGAGGCGAGGAGCGACCCGGACCCGACCACCACCACGAGCCCGAAAACCTGGAAAGGGCTCCAACAGAGCTTAATCCTTTTGATATCTGAGATATCTGGGATAAGTGAATTTTCCTCTGGAGAGGAGTGTGAAAGCCGCAAGGCTAAAGTCATAATAATAATAACAAATGCAACAGATGCTGAAAATGGTGGAAGGATTCTCAGAAGACATCAAAATGAAGTTTGGATTAGAAAAATGTCGACTGCTCAACATAACGAGAGGGAAAATAGAAGATGGTACGTTCAAACTCAGGGAAGGTGCAGAAATTGAAGCATTGAAGGAAGGAGACACATACAAGTATCTGGGCATAAAACAGGCAAGAAAAATCAATCAGAGCCAGATGAAGAAAGAACTAACGGAGGAGTTCACCCGAAGATTGAGAAGGATAATGAGAACTGGCCTTAACAGCAAGAATCTGATAAAAGCTATCAATACCTACGCTTGCTCGGCGCTGAGCTACTCATTCGGTATCATCTCTTGGACCACCACCGATTTAGCAGCCTTACAAAGAAAAATAAGGACGATGCTCACTAAACACAATAAACATCACCCCAAAAGCTCAATAGAAGGGACCGAGCTGCCACGACATCTTGGGGGTAGAGGAATTGTTGATTTGTTCGACCGTATGACCCAGGACATTGAAGGACTTCAAAAATATATTCTGAGCAAGGCTGCTTCGTCAGAACTCCATCGAGTAGTTTGTGTTGCTGATACTTCTACACCGTTAAAGCTGCAGCAGGACCACTTGGAAACCGTCGAAAACTCTGCAGAAAGTAAAATGCAGAAACTGAGTGGCAAACCTTTGCATGGGAGGCACCAGAACGAGGTCAACCATGATTACGTCGACATATCTGCGTCGAACTACTGGTTGACTTCCGGAAGGTTGTTTCCTGAGACAGAGGGCTTCATGCTTGCCATCCAGGATCAGGTGATTCCAACAAGGAACTACATGAAATATATCGCCAAGGATGCCTCAGTGGCGGATGATAGCTGTCGTTATGGCTGTGCGACACATGAAACTATCCAGCACATCACCGGGGGATGTCAGAAGTTCGCGGGCACGGAGTACAAAAATAGACATGATGCCGTTGCGAAGATTCTTCACCAAGAATTGGCACTAAAACACCAACTTCTAAGTTCGAAAAAAGTTTCTTATTACAATTACCATCCGGATGCTGTATTGGAAAATGAACATCACAAGCTCTATTGGGATCGCACGGTTCTCACAGACCGGAAAATAACCCACAATAGACCAGACCTCATATTGCTCAATAAGGATGAGGACACAGCACTTTTCATCGATGTGGCGATTCCAAATAATAACAATCTTCTAGATAGGCACACTGAAAAAATTTCAAAATACAGAGATCTCGAGGAGCAAACCAGGAGACAGTGGAAGCTGAAAGATGTCAAGACCATCCCTATTGTCATATCATCTACAGGCCTGATACCGAAGAAACTACTAGAGAACTTGAGGAAACTTCAGCTGGACGAAAATATCTATGGAGTGATGCAGAAGGCGGTACTGCTGGGAACGGCGAGAACTGTACGCAAGTACATGGGAAATTCAGAGGAACACCGTCTGCTCCGACAGGAAATGCGGACGGAGCAGGAATCCAACCTACAGCAGGGAGCCGAGGTGCGACCCGAACCCGACCAACACCACGAGCTCGAAAACCTGGAAAGGGCTCCAACAGAGCTTAATCCTTTTGATATCTGAGATATCTGGGATAAGTGAATTTTCCTCTGGAGAGGAGTGTGAAAGCCGAAAGGCTAAAGTCATAAGGACTAGAAAAATGTCGACTGCTGAACATAACGAGAGGGAAAATAGAAGATGGTACGTTCAAACTCTAGGAAGGTGCAGAAATTGAAGCATTAAAGAAAGGAGACACATACAAGTATTATTATTATTATTATTATATTACAATAAAAGGGGAGGTAAACACCTATATACTCAAAAAACAGCAAAAAAAAAAGTATTCTGCTTATAAACTAGTAGCCTACACCTAAATATGATGAAACCAAAGTGAGAAAAAAAGAAAAAAAAAAACAAAAAAACAATTACCTCTCAACCCGCACAGCAAAATCTCTCTTTCCACCGATCATACCCGTTTTTAAACCCGTTCACAGATGTTGCACCTACCACCTCCCCCGGAACATGATTTCAGACATTGCAGACTCTGTTGGAGAGTAAATTCATCCGGCAAGTGGTCCTGAATGGCTCATTGGCCAACTTGTAGTTGTGGCTACGAAGACTATTATTATTCAACGCGAACAAGTGCCGAAGATCCACGCCAAAAAAATTGTGCACCGCTCTAAACGTCACCAACATGTCACCCCTGGTACGCCGGTCCTCGAAGGTGGATAGTTCAAACAACCATAATCTTGTAAGGTAGTCGGGTCGAGCGAGGAACGAAAATGGGATCCTTGTGCATCAACTCTGAACCGACTCAAGAAGTTCAGAGTCGGACTTCAGTTTGACCCACCATACTGGTCCAGCATACTCCATGAGTGGTCTCACATATGAAGTGTACAGCAACCTTGCAACCTGGATACTGCAGCCTCCAAAAGTTTTCCGAAGGAGGCAAGTGGTCCTCTTTGCTCTACCGCAGACCTCAGCGATGTGCTCCGACCAGTCTAGATCAGAGTTCACGAGCACACCAAGATCCCGATGACTACGAACCTCGGTAAGAAAATGTCGATCCAACGTATACTTATCTGGGCATAAAATAGGCAAGAAAAATCAATCGAAGTCAGATGAAGAAATGAAATATATCGGAGTTCACCCGAAGATTGAGAAGGATAATGAGAACTGGCCTAAACAGCAAGAATCTGATAAAAACTATCAATACCTACGCTTGCTCGGCGCTAAGCTACTCATTCGGTATCATCTCTTGGACCACTACCGATGTAGCAGCCTTACAGAGAAAAATAAGGACAATGCTGACTAAAAACAATAAACATCACCCCAAAAGCTCAATAGAACGGACCGAGCTGCCACGACATCTTGGGGGTAGAGGAATTGTTGATTTGTCCAATCATATGTCCCAGGAAATTGAAGGACTTCGAAAATATTTTCTGAGCAAGGCTGCTTCGTCAGAACTCCATCGAGTAGTTTGTGTTGCTGATACTTCTACACCGTTAAAGCTGCAGCAGGACCACTTGGAAACCGTCGAAAACTCTGCAGAAAGTAAAATGCAGAAACTGATTGGCAAACCTTTGCATGGGAGGCACCAGAACGAGGTCAACCATGATTACGTCGACATATCTGCGTCGAACTACTGGTTGACTTCCGGAAGGTTGTTTCCTGAGACAGAGGGCTTCATGCTTGCCATCCAGGATCAGGTGATTCCAACAAGGAACTACATGAAATATATCGCCAAGGATGCCTCAGTGGCGGATGATAGCTGTCGTTATTCCTGTGCGACACATGAAACTATCCAGCACATCACCGGGGGATGTCAGAAGTTCGCGGGCACGGAGTACAAAAATAGACATGATGCCGTTGCGAAGATTCTTCACCAAGAATTGGCACTAAAACACCAACTTCTAAGTTCGAAAAAGGTTTCTTATTACAATTACCATCCGGATGCTGTATTGGAAAATGAACATCACAAGCTCTATTGGGATCGCACGGTTCTCACAGACCGGAAAATAACCCACAATAGACCAGACCTCATATTGCTCAATAAGGATGAGGACACAGCACTTTTCATCGATGTGGCGATTCCAAATAATAACAATCTTCTAGATAGGCATACTGAAAAAATTTCAAAATACAGAGATCTCGAGGAGCAAACCAGGAGACAGTGGAAGCTGAAAGATGTCAAGACCATCCCTATTGTCATATCATCTACAGGCCTGATACCGAAGAAACTACTAGAGTACTTGAGGAAACTTCAGCTGGACGAAAATATCTATGGAGTGATGCAGAAGGCGGTACTGCTGGGAACGGCGAGAACTGTACGCAAGTACATGGGAAATTCAGAGGAACACCGTCTGCTCCGACAGGAAATGCGGACGGAGCAGGAATCCAACCTACAGCAGGGAGCCGAGGTGCGACCCGAACCCGACCAACACCACGAGCCCGAAAACCTGGAAAGGGCTCCAACAGAGCTTAATCCTTTTGATATCTGAGATATCTGGGATAAGTGAATTTTCCTCTGGAGAGGAGTGTGAAAGCCGCAAGGCTAAAGTCATAAGGACTAGAAAAATGTCGACTGCTGAACATAACGAGAGGGAAAATAGAAGATGGTACGTTCAAACTCTAGGAAGGTGCAGAAATTGAAGCATTAAAGGAAGGAGACACATACAAGTATTATTATTATTATTATTATATTACAATAAAAGGGGAGGTAAACACCTATATACTCAAAAAACAGCAAAAAAAAAGTATTCTGCTTATAAACTAGTAGCCTACACCTAAATATGATGAAACCAAAGTGAGAAAAAAAGAAAAAAAAAACAAAAAAACAATTACCTCTCAACCCGCACAGCAAAATCTCTCTTTCCACCGATCATACCCGTTTTTAAACCCGTTCACAGATGTTGCACCTACCACCTCCCCCGGAACATGATTTCAGACATTGCAGACTCTGTTGGAGAGTAAATTCATCCGGCAAGTGGTCCTGAATGGCTCATTGGCCAACTTGTAGTTGTGGCTACGAAGACTATTATTATTCAACGCGAACAAGTGCCGAAGATCCACGCCAAAAAAATTGTGCACCGCTCTAAACGTCACCAACATGTCACCCCTGGTACGCCGGTCCTCGAAGGTGGATAGTTCAAACAACCATAATCTTGTAAGGAAGTCGGGTCGAGCGAGGAACGAAAATGGGATCCTTGTGCATCAACTCTGAACCGACTCAAGAAGTTCAGAGTCGGACTTCAGTTTGACCCACCATACTGGTCCAGCATACTCCATGAGTGGTCTCACATATGAAGTGTACAGCAACCTTGCAACCTGGATACTGCAGCCTCCAAAAGTTTTCCGAAGGAGGCAAGTGGTCCTCTTTGCTCTACCGCAGACCTCAGCGATGTGCTCCGACCAGTCTAGGTCAGAGTTCACGAGCACACCAAGATCCCGATGACTACGAACCTCGGTAAGAAAATGTCGATCCAACGTATACTTATCTGGGCATAAAGTAGGCAAGAAAAATCAATCGAAGTCAGATGAAGAAATGAAATATATCGGAGTTCACCCGAAGATTGAGAAGGATAATGAGAACTGGCCTAAACAGCAAGAATCTGATAAAAGCTATCAATACCTACGCTTGCTCGGCGCTAAGCTACTCATTCGGTATCATCTCTTGGACCACTACCGATGTAGCAGCCTTACAGAGAAAAATAAGGACGATGCTGACTAAAAACAATAAACATCACCCCAAAAGCTCAATAGAACGGACCGAGCTGCCACGACATCTTGGGGGTAGAGGAATTGTTGATTTGTCCAATCATATGTCCCAGGAAATTGAAGGACTTCGAAAATATTTTCTGAGCAAGGCTACTTCATCAGAACTCCTTCAAGTAGTTTGTGCTGCTGATAGTTCTACACCCTTAAAGCTACAGCAGGACCACTTGGAAACCGTCGAACACTCTGCAGAAAGTGAAATGCAGAAACTGACTGGCAAACCTTTGCATGGAAGGCAGTAGAACGAGGTCAACCATGGTTACGTCTACATATCTGCGTCGAACTACTGGTTGACCTCCGGAAGATTGTTTCCTGAGACAGAGGGCTTCATGCTTGCCATCCAGGATCAGGTGATTCCAACAAGGAACTACATGAAATATATCGCCAAGGATGCCTCAGTGGCGGATGATAGCTGTCGTTATGGCTGTGCGGCACATGAAACTATCCAGCACATCACCGGGGGATGTCACCGTCCGGATGCTGTATTGGAAAATGAACATCACAAGCTCTACTGGGATCGCACGGTTCTCACAGACCGAAAAATAACCCACAATAGACCAGTCCTCATATTGCCCAATAAGGATGAGGACAGAGCACTACTCATCGATGTGGCGATTCCAAATAATAACAATCTTCTAGATAGGCACACTGAAAAAATTTCAAAGTACAGAGATCTCGAGGAACAAACCAGTAGACAGTGGAAGGTGAAAGATATCGAGATCATCCCTATTGTCATATCATCTACAGGACTGATAGCGAAAAAACTACTAGAGAACTTGAGGAAACTTCAGCTGGAGGAAAATATCTATACAGTTATGCAGAAGGCGGTATTGCTGGGAACGTCGAGAACTGTACGCAAGTACATGGGAAATTCAGAGGAACACCGTCTGCTCCGACAGGAAGTGCGGGTGGAGCAGGAATCCAACCGGCGGCAGGGAGCCGAGGAGCGACCCAGACCCGACCACCACCACGAGCCCGAAAACGTGGAAATGGCTCCAACAGAGCTTAATCCTTTTGATATCTGAGATATCTGGGATAAGTGAATTTTCCTCTGTAGAGGAGTGTGAAAGCCGCAAGGCTAAAGTCATAATAATAAAAATACTTTATTGCCCAAACGGGCTCTAGGCCCAATTACAGGACACTGGTAATATCTTAAACCTATACAATCAGTGAAAAAATTAGAACCGACAGGTACTTCATGAACTGACGCTGGACCGATTCGATGGACTGGATATGAACCGCATAAATGGGCGACCAAACGAGGTTGCCATACTCCAAACGAGACCTTACATACGCATCATAGAGAGTGATCAAACTTTTCTCGGTCTTAAAATCTTTAAAACTTCTGCATATTAGTCCCAACATTTTCTTCGCAGACGAAAACTCATCTCAATATGATATGCAAAAGAAAGTTTTTGGTCGAAATAAATGCAAAGATCCTTATAAGAATCAGTCTTATTCAATGGAGGATTATTGATCGAATAGGCATAGTTGACAGAGCTGTGCTTACCACTGAAAGAGAAAAAAAAAACTGCACTTGTCTTGAAATTATTATATTTGATATCAATTCGGTGAACTACATTTTCCAATGATATTATAGCATCTGAGTCCAGGTGTTATTACACTTGTTTTTCTACCGAACCCTACGGAAAATTTTATAACGAAAGGTTTTGAACAAATCTCCTTTCTACTATTTCAATCACACTGGGTACTCGATGCATAGGCCGTGCTCTACAAGTTTTTGAATCATATCTGTTGAGTCGGTTGGTTATTTTTTTTTTGTTTTGAGTGTAATTAGTTATTGAATCAAGAGGTGAGAGATTCAAGACTTGATTTTTTGTTATTTTCCACTGTGATAAGATGGTATTTTTATTATTTGTTTTGAATATTTCCCCGAGTCTACAGAGGTACGCATAGCGGGTGCCCCGTAATTCATGATCCCGATATTATAAATTAACATATTTTTCTGACTGTGATTTGTTGTTCAGTCTTCACTAATGCATCAGCTGGCGTTAGGATAGGCGTTTTATCATTTTGCGTCGGAGCGGAGTATTCGTGGACGTTCTACGTCTGATCCGTGACATTTTATCTTTCCTTTCCTGGTTTTCCTTGTTTTCGTGGTCTTCCTGATCTGTCTTTTAAGTCTTCCTTATAGACCCAAGGAATTGAAGCGAGTCCATTCTGTTTATCCCCAACCTGTTGCCTGTACTTAGTTTTTTTTCCAAATGTCGCCATCCTGTTCTTTCTGCGTTAAGACCGTTTTGAGTAGTCAGTCATCTATATCCTGCTCAAAATGCAGTAAATATTTTCACGCTTCTTGTGCTGATTTATCAGACAAGGAGTTATGCATATTGAAGAGCAGTCAAAATTGCAGATGGGATTGTACTGCCTGTTCCTCCAGTGAGCGCTCTATGCGAAGTCGTGCCAGCGGTTCCTCTATTTCTCCGTCTGTCTCGAATTCTGATTCTGATTCATCTAAGAATCAACTTATAACCTTGAAACACTTCAATTTGCTCATGAATCAAATGCAAACCTTGATTGCTAGTGTCGATCGTGCGGAGAAGCGACAGGATGATTTATTTTCTCAAATTGCTGTTTGCACGTCCACTTTGAGCGATCATTCAAGAATCCTATCCGAGCATCAGAACTCACTGGAGCGATGTTCGGAGGATGTCCATACGATTGGTTTATCCCAGGCGACTTTGTCTGAGGATTTTTCCGCGATGAGGGAGAGAGTGACTACCCTTGAGAGCGGTATTTCTTCGCTTTCTCGACCTTGTTCCGTCGATTCTGAGGTTCTGGAGCGCTTTAAGAGGTCGCACAATGTCATTTTAGTCGATGTGCCGGAGAGCGGAGATTTTTCTCGGGATATGGTGCTTGCAAGGGAAATTGTTGAACACATTCATAAACCTTCTGGTTCCAGCTTGGTTGGATTGACACGTCTTCAAGCTAGGAATACTTCAAGACCACGTTGGTTGAAGGTCTCGTTTTCAGCCCCTGATGCTGTGACTCGGATCTTGAGGAACAGACTTTTCCTTCGCGGAGAACCACAATTCAAAAATATATCTATTGAGGATGATAAGACGAGAGAGCAGATTAATCAGCTGAACGCCCTACGCAGGGAGTTGAAGACGAGCCAGTCCGAAGGGAAAAGAAATCTAACGATTAAGTATGTGTAGAGCTGTCCTAGAATCGTGACTAATACTGCAAGTGCCTAACCATATACTTCGAAAAAAAACTAGATAATATAAGATCATGGCCTGTAATGTGAAGGTACTAACATACAATCCCTTGGATCTAAATTCCCTGAACTGCAGTCATTCATTCGGTGTTATCGTCCTAGTATCATTATGTTATCGGAGACTTGGCTCAAACCCACTATCAAGGATAGCATTTACACTATTCCCACTTATACTCTCTACCGCGATGATAACCAGGAAGCAGTTGGTTACCGTGGTGTTTGTATCTACGTGAGCGACTACATTTCCGACAATTTCAACATTAAAGCTATGCACGAGGACTGGTCTGGGATTGATAATCTATTTCTAAACATCTCGAATGAAGATTTTTCCATCACACTAGGCTGTATTTATCGTCCAAGACCTTGTCTTTCTGATCAAACTCTGTCTGATTTTCTGTCCAAATTATCTTTGACAGAAAGGAACTTATTCATTGCTGGAGATTTTAATTGCCCTGACGTTCGGTTTCCACTTATACACGTTCCTGCATCCACTTCACTATCGTATCCGTTGGCTAAATTGTTTGTTGATTCTGGATTGCAGCAGCTTGCTCTGCAGCCTACAAGATTTAGAGATGGTCAAAGTCCATCTTTGCTGGTGTTAAAAAATCGAGGGTGTTATGATTTTTAATTAAAGAGTAGTGGACTGTATTAAAAGATAATTGAGTTGGAGATGGTATAAAAACATTTATTGAGTATCATTCACAATCATAAAATGAATATGTCACCTGCATGAAGCTAATACAGTACAAAACAACTAAAATTAACCACATCTATAAACTCAGAGAGACAATATCCAATTAAAAACAAGAGATGGTCCAGAGCAGTTCAAATGAGAAGTCACTTGATGTCAGACTTAGACGTTGAGGAGTTCAATAAATTCAATATCAACACAACGGTTACACAGTGATAGGGCAATCAATTGAAAATTAATAGCGAGAGCCTCCTTTTTCTATCAGAAAACGCGAAGGTTAGAATACTGAATTTTAAAGAGAAGACGCGAGAGTACAGAGAAATAGGCCCGAGGTGAAACTGCAATGTCTAAGTCTGATCATCAACGAGAAATCGATACATTAAATTTGAGTTGATCAATAATGTTAATGTAAGTATGAGCAGAACAAGAGTAGCACAAGTTAAATGAGAAGCACAGAATTAATGAATTTGAGAAGCACTAGAATATTAAAAATAATATGAAAAGGGCAATAAATTCTAATTAAATGAGAAGTTCGATAATAATTAATTAAATGGAAAAGACAATCATAATTAATATGAGAAGAACATAGTATAATTCATATACATTGAGATGATCTTGAAGAGTGCAAATTTTATCAATGAATTCAACAATTAATGAATTTGAGAAGCACTAGAATATTAAAACTAATATGAAAAGGGCAATAAATTCTAATTAAATGAGAAGTTCAATAATAATTAATTCAATGAAAAGGACAATCATAATTAATCTGAGAAGACCATAGTATAATTCATATACATTGAGATGATCTTGAAGAGTGCAAAAATTTATCAATGAATTCAGCATTTACAGAGACGAACTGCTTACAAGTAAGCACGATTAGAACGTTCATCAGAAAAATAGAAGAAACAATTGATAAATTAAGAGAAGTCATGAGAGTACTGAGTTGAATAAATCTCTAATCGTAGATTTTGAGATGTGCTGAAGGCTGAGAAAACTAACATGCATGTTGAGTCCGATGAATGAATATAGAAGAGAAACAATGAGAGTACATATTATAAAGAGTAGACCATACCAAGTGAGTAGACATGAGTGTTCGAGCAGACTTTCCAGGGTGGAGCCTAGGTCGAGGTGTATCGAGCATTATCACTGATCGCTTAACGAAACTTGAGGTGTTCATATCCTGTTCTGAAGAAAACAGCTACATCCAGGGTCCACCCTGGAGAAGATGAGGATTCATTCATCTGAAACTCAACACCATGAATTAGTCATATGTATAACGAGGTGATCATAAGAGTTGTCTTAAAAATGATTAAGCTGATTCTAATAATAAAGAATATTACGAGAAGACAATGAATCAGATATCAATTTAATGGAGATGAACTTGAGAAGTCTCAATCCTGGTGCTACATACCCATTTTCATGTGAGAAGATCTAGAGAAGTCTGAAAATCTATATAAATTATGAAATATATTAAAATATATAGTTCTGAGAAGACAATGGTTCGAGTTGAGTTGAGTAGACATTTCAATTGAGCAGTGCTCGCAAGGATTCGGAATCTATTTCTAGATTCTGAATCTCTTGCACGTGGACTAATTTCATTACAATGAAATTATCATGAAAATGGTGTAATTTATGAAGTTGAGCAGTCTGAGAGTACGTTACCTTATGAGAAGAACAATTTAGCACCAGGATTGTGCGAGAAGACTTAAAAATTGAGAACAACTAAAAGAGGTGAGCTTAAATTGAGGTGTTACAAATCACAATGATAGCAGCGCGAAGTCAATTCAACGGAGCTAACAAAGAGAATCTTAAGAAAAATATGTAAATGTGTGGTTTTTCACTCCTGAAAAACACTGAAAGTGGGGCCGCTGCGTCGTTCAACCAGCGCACCGCCGAATCGGAGTACCATACGCGGCCACCGGAGCTGGTCAGGAGCGTAGACTAGAGAGAGGTCGGAGGAGGGCTTCGCTCAATTTTTAACATTCCGCCCGCCATAACTAACAGCGTTAGTTATCGAGATGACTAGAGAGGTTGAAATTCCTTCTTGGTTGCTTCTGGAGAGGAGACTGGCAGAATTGCAAACTTCGAGATCGGTCTAGTTAGAGTGGACGTGGAGGTCTTGAGGGGACCCTGGGTGCATGGTCATTACTCGCCCTAATGGCCACTTACAAGGAGGTAATCGCTCGTCAGTGATGAGAAAGGGACGAGATGGTCTGAGACGTTGTTCTGGTAATTGTCCCATGAGTTGTTGAGCTCTTGTACCTCGTTGCCTTGCACATATAACACACTTCAGGATGTGGGATTTCACTGGGGCTCTTCTTCCAATGATCCAATATTGTTGTCGGATGGTGGACAGTGTGAGTTGTGTACCTCCATGGAGTGTTTGTTTGTGAGCAGAATCTATAATCAGAGAAGTCAATTGAGAAGCTCGAGGAATTATTGCAGGATGCTTGCTATCTGGGTCTAATAGAGCGTTGGTGATTCGTCCGCCTACACGAATGACACCTTCATGGTCGATGAACGCCGTGAGTCTACTGAACACACGTGAGGATGACAGAGCAGTACCATTTTGAAGAGCCTTGAGTTCTTGAGGAAAATACACTTGTTGAGTAGCCTTGATCCAATAGATCCTTGATTTTTCCAAGTCAGTTGAGGTGAGCGGAGTTGAGAAGTTCAGAGTTGAGGAGTGTCTGAGTCGGGCGAGGACTCTTAAACAGAGAGAGGTGATTCTTAACAGTTTATTGAGAGAAGAATACCTGTATATAAGATCCCACGAGTAGTCTTGAGTTACGGCCGTGAGGAGGTTCTTGGTGGGTCTTGCTTCAGATTCGGGGTCAATTGTCGTTGCCGGCTGACGATTGGGCCAGGAATCTGGTGACTTGGAAATCCATGGTGGTCCCGTCCACCATAGAGTGCTGTTCAGTAGTTGAGATGACGAGAAGCCACGAGAAGCACTGTCCGCTGGATTTTCCTTGCCGGAAACGTATCTCCATTGCGCAGTTGGAGTTAGGTCTTGGATGAGCTCTACCCTGTTTCGAACAAAGTCCTTCCAGCGAGCTGAGTGAGATGTGATCCACGTGAGAGAGACTGTTGAGTCCGTCCACAAAGTCGTTGAGTGTATCTGTGTATCTAAAACACGATGAGCATAATTAGTTAACCTGGCCAGGATGAGAGATGCTGTGAGTTCAAGTCGCGGGATTGTGAGGCGTTTCAAAGGCGTTACTTTTGTTTTCGAGCAGAGCAATGTGACTTTGGATCCTGTGGACGGTGAGCGGACTACGAGATAGAGGACTGCTGCCATGGCAAGTTGAGAAGCATCAGAGAAGCCGTGAAGTTCTATGGTAGCATTTTCTTGGGTGCCTACCCAGCGAGGTGCTCGTACATTGATCAATGATTTGAGATCTTCTCTGATATGTTACACCATCTTTCTATGAGTTGAGGTGACAGTGGTTCGTCCCATGACAGTTTCTGGAGCCAAAGTTCCTGCAACAACATTTTGGCCCTGATCGTGACAGGGGATACTAAACCAAGTGGATCAAAGTGTTGAGCGATATGAGAAAACATAGTACGTTTAGTTACCACAGACCCAGATGAGCTTGAGTTGATCTTGAATGAGAAGTAATCCTCTTGAGGATACCAGAGGAGGCCTAGAAGTTTCGTTGAAGTAGGACAGTCGTCAAATGAGATTGGCGATGGTATCATTTCTTCCTCGGTTACCATCTTGAGCGTACTTGGAGAGTTCGATTGCCACTTTGCTAAGGGGAGGCCGCCCGCCATGCAGAGATTTTTCAGGTCGATAGCGATTTCTGAGAGTTCTTCTTTCGTGTCTGAATCACCATAGATATCATCAACATAGCGACCTTTGGTGAGTGGTGGAATGGCGAGTGGATACTTGTGACCTTCATCTTCGATGAGCTGGAGGAGGACTCGAATGGCCAAGAAAGGAGCAGCCTTGGTTCCATAGGTGACGGTGGTGAGGTGGTACGTCGCTATCTCATCTTCTGAGTTTCGCCAGAGAATGCATTGGAGATCCCAATCGTCTGGATGCACCATGATCTGTCTGTACATCTTCGTGATGTCTGTGGAAAACACAAATTTAAAGCGACGTACCCAGAACAATACATCAATAACATCTAACTGAAGTTTCGCTCCTGTGTGCATGATGTCGTTCAGGGAGAGGCCTGTTGAGGTGGGACTGGAACCATTGAACACTACTCGCAATTTGGTGGAGGAGCTGTCTGGTTTGAGAATTCCATGATGCGGCAAATAGTATCTGGGATGCGAGATGTCTGAGGGAGCCTTCTTCATGTGCTTGAGTTGTTCGTATTCAGTGAGGAAGTCCGTGTAGAGCTGGCAATATTCTTGGTTTCCCTCGAACTTGCGAAATTGTCCTTGGAGGCATCGGAAGGCACGTTGTCTGGAAGATCCCAAAAGATTAGATGATGATTTTAATGGGAATCTTACCATGTATCGTCCAGAAGGAAGTCGAGAGTGAGTGGTCTTGAAGTGGTCTTCACATTCCTGCTCGTCAGCAGTGAGGTGACTTACGGAGGTGGTCTTGACTTCTTCTTGTTCCCAGAACTTTTCGAGAAGGCTTTGAAGGTCAGATTCTTGAGTGGCATGGTATTGAGGAGACACACTTGAGCAGACTTCTTGATGAGGGCATATTGGACCTAGGACCAACCATCCAAAGATCGAGAGCTGAGCTGTTGGAGTTGACCCATCTGGCCCTTTTCGGAGTTGAGGAAGAATGATGGAACCATAGACATCAGCACCCAATATGATGTCGATTGGCCTTGCGGTGTAGAATTCTGGATCGGCGAGCTTCAAATTGTCGAGGTGTGGCAAACGTGGTTGTGTGCAACAATTGAAAGATGGTAGATTAGTAAATGGAGATGACAAGATATGAGCATTTATATTCACGGTTATGTGATTGTGAAGAGATTTCAGTGTGATCAATACTGATCCTCTTGATCTTGAGGCGGCTCCACCAATTCCAACGATGGTGACTTTGGATTGGCTTCGAGGAAGGCTGAGCTGTCTTGAGAAGTCTTCAGAGATGAACGAGAGTTCCGATCCAGATTCGATGAGGAGTCTTGCGTTGTACGAGATGACTGGTGTGATGAGCGGTCGATATAATGAGATGAGCTGTCTTCGAGGGGTTTTGATGACTGCCTGAGCACTTTAGGCCCTTTTCGAGGTGGCTGGCTTGGCTTCGCTGGTCTTTTGCGTTGGCTTGGATGAGAAGGCTTGAGGTGACTTTGGTGAGACGGCTCGGCTGAGGGGGTCGTGTGGCCGTTTTGGCCATTAAATGAGAAGGCTATTTTTGAGCAGATCTTAGAGGAGACTTTGGAAGAGGCGACATTAGAGGCGGCATCGTGAGAGTACGAAGATTTCGGTCTAGAGCTGGGTCTCATAATAGAAACGAGGACTTGTTTGAGACGAACATTGAGGGGTCGAGAAGATCTTATAGCAAAGAGCAGCCAAGAGGAGAAGTTTGTCCTCGTATTGAGAAATGAGACTTCCCCAAGCTATGGGAAGTGAGGTGTGCCAGTGAGAGCCAAGCGACAGATCTACTTCAGAGGAGTCGACTGAAGAGAAGATCTGAGGTAATGGAGGCGTTCAGCATTAGGAATTGAGGAGTTGAATTACGAAGGACTGGAAGAGGTCCAACTTGAGTAGTCGCCAGAGAGTTGGTAATGAGATGTCTGAGCAGACGAGGACGAAGCAACCGGTTTAGATGGCCATTGAGGTGGCTCGAGAGACTCCTTGAGATGACGAATGCTTGTGGAGATGAAGGCATGAGCAGGCTTATTGAGAAATAATTTCTTTTACTCAAAGTATTCTTGATCGAGGTGCACAATTTCATGAGAGGGCAGAGAAGACAAATATGATTAGTGAACGATGATCAAATTCCAACTCAATTATCCGGCCCGAAGGACCAAATGTTAAAAAATCGAGGGTGTTATGATTTTTAATTAAAGAGTAGTGGACTGTATTAAAAGATAATTGAGTTGGAGATGGTATAAAAACATTTATTGAGTATCATTCACAATCATAAAATGAATATGTCACCTGCATGAAGCTAATACAGTACAAAACAACTAATATTAACCACATCTATAAACTCAGAGAGACAATATCCAATTAAAAACAAGAGATGGTCCAGAGCAGTTCAAATGAGAAGTCACTTGATGTCAGACTTAGACGTTGAGGAGTTCAATAAATTCAATATCAACACAACGGTTACACAGTGATAGGGCAATCAATTGAAAATTAATAGCGAGAGCCTCCTTTTTCTATCAGAAAACGCGAAGGTTAGAATACTGAATTTTAAAGAGAAGACGCGAGAGTACAGAGAAATAGGCCCGAGGTGAAACTGCAATGTCTAAGTCTGATCATCAACGAGAAATCGATACATTAAATTTGAGTTGATCAATAATGTTAATGTAAGTATGAGCAGAACAAGAGTAGCACAAGTTAAATGAGAAGCACAGAATTAATGAATTTGAGAAGCACTAGAATATTAAAAATAATATGAAAAGGGCAATAAATTCTAATTAAATGAGAAGTTCGATAATAATTAATTAAATGAAAAGGACAATCATAATTAATATGAGAAGAACATAGTATAATTCATATACATTGAGATGATCTTGAAGAGTGCAAAAATTTATCAATGAATTCAGCATTTACAGAGACGAACTGCTTACAAGTAAGCACGATTAGAACGTTCATCAGAAAAATAGAAGAAACAATTGATAAATTAAGAGAAGTCATGAGAGTACTGAGTTGAATAAATCTCTAATCGTAGATTTTGAGATGTGCTGAAGGCTGAGAAAACTAACATGCATGTTGAGTCCGATGAATGAATATAGAAGAGAAACAATGAGAGTACATATTATAAAGAGTAGACCATACCAAGTGAGTAGACATGAGTGTTCGAGCAGACTTTCCAGGGTGGAGCCTAGGTCGAGGTGTATCGAGCATTATCACTGATCGCTTAACGAAACTTGAGGTGTTCATATCCTGTTCTGAAGAAAACAGCTACATCCAGGGTCCACCCTGGAGAAGATGAGGATTCATTCATCTGAAACTCAACACCATGAATTAGTCATATGTATAACGAGGTGATCATAAGAGTTGTCTTAAAAATGATTAAGCTGATTCTAATAATAAAGAATATTACGAGAAGACAATGAATCAGATATCAATTTTATGGAGATGAACTTGAGAAGTCTCAATCCTGGTGCTACATACCCATTTTCATGTGAGAAGATCTAGAGAAGTCTGAAAATCTATATAAATTATGAAATATAATAAAATATATAGTTCTGAGAAGACAATGGTTCGAGTTGAGTTGAGTAGACATTTCAATTGAGCAGTGCTCGCAAGGATTCGGAATCTATTTCTAGATTCTGAATCTCTTGCACGTGGACTAATTTCATTACAATGAAATTATCATGAAAATGGTGTAATTTATGAAGTTGAGCAGTCTGAGAGTACGTTACCTTATGAGAAGAACAATTTAGCACCAGGATTGTGCGAGAAGACTTAAAAATTGAGAACAACTAAAAGAGGTGAGCTTAAATTGAGGTGTTACAAATCACAATGATAGCAGCGCGAAGTCAATTCAACGGAGCTAACAAAGAGAATCTTAAGAAAAATATGTAAATGTGTGGTTTTTCACTCCTGAAAAACACTGAAAGTGGGGCCGCTGCGTCGTTCAACCAGCGCACCGCCGAATCGGAGTACCATACGCGGCCACCGGAGCTGGTCAGGAGCGTAGACTAGAGAGAGGTCGGAGGAGGGCTTCGCTCAATTTTTAACAGCTGGACTGGAATATATCTTCCAACCCCAACCTGATTCTTGGAATAGAAAATCAGCCTCCGCTGGGGAAGTCCGACCATGCAGTCTTAGCTGCAACACTTAGCGGATCAATTTTTCAAGTACAGTACAATCGCGTTATTATGAACACAAAAAATTCTGTCTTGTTAATATTACAGGAACTGTTCATATTTCTGAACGTCAAGAAATATAATTTTTTCACAGGTTCTCTAGGTTTTTTTTTCTTACCGAGCACAAAAATATCGATGATAATTATACAGAAAAGTTTACTGAAAACGAAAAACCATCAGATATTCAAAAAATAATAAATAAAAGTTAATTATAATGACTCATCTTTTGTGGAGAAGAATTATGTTATTTTAGTCTTCTTCAGTAGGTAAGGAAAGCGGATTCTGGGCCACTTCAATGGCGACTCAAGAGTAATCCGACAAAGTATGATTCGGAGTACTTGAACATTATGTGGTTGGATTATGAAATGTTATACTGGTGTGTTATTAGATTGATTGATGAATATTTTTCAGAGTTAGATAAAAAAATCGTTGTTTAATTAAGGGTGGTGTCTCTGTGTGCGTGAAAGGAAGAAGCTATAAAGGTGGTCCATGATTTCGTATAATAGATAAAATTGGAAATGTTTCTCTGTTCCTTTGACAGAGGTTTTTTTTTTCTCATCTGTGGAGATGTTCCGAGAAAACGTTTGGGTCTTTTATTGTTTAAATAAGGGTGTCTTTGCATGCCGGAAAAAAAAGAGCAATAAAAATCGGTAATAATTCAGTATAATAGATGAGATTCCTTTGACAGGGTTTTTTTTTTTCTTATCTATGAGGATGTTTCGAGAAAACTATCAGTTTGGGTCTTTTATCATAAAATGACAATTATCTGAATTAATGGTCACTCTTTTACTCCCCAATATACCTGTGGATTCTAACCGTAATAAAAATGTAAATTTCACCCATTCGAAATAGTTTTGGTGCTATAGGTATTCGAAGATGTCAGTCTGCATTCCGCCTCATGTGATAAGAATGACAGGTTTACTCATTCCCTTTGTCCCAAAATTGGTACATTATGACCGCTAATGGGGGCTGAAGGTTTATTGTGTTTAATGACAAAGGGCGGAGCTATCCCTTAATTCTTCTCGATACACCTGTCGAGTGGCGTTTCTCACTGTAATAAATAAAAGATTTAATTGGTCTTCAGTTCAGATTCGTTTGATGCAGATCTTTTATAACGAAAACAGTCTGGTTATTTCTTTGAATGGTAGGAGGGTCTATGATGTTGAAAAAATTGTAATGGTGAAATACATAAAACGTTGATGAATTGTATGTTCATATCAGTTTTCAATAAGAAATTGTTCAGCCTTATCCGAGGAATTCATACAATACTACTTCTGAAATATAATGGCTGAATATTCAGTAAATGATATCGTTTGGAAATATAAACACTTCATCCAATACATCGTCGTAGCAATAATAATAGTAATATCAATTCTGGTGCTCATAAAATATTATAATTATAATAATAAATTGGTTAAGCCATCTATTATATGTCAAAAGTTCAAGTTTCATTTTGATCATATTCAATGTCTTAGTTGTGGACTTACAATCTTCTGTTTCGGCAAAAGAATTCAAAAAGATTGTTTAAAAATGGATGCCGAAAGAAACAGTTTCATTATCGATGGAAGAATATACTGCTGTCCACTGAAATGCATCGGATGGGGACTAAATGTGGACTCTGTTGATGGAATTGCATGTTCAAAATGTGAATCCTTTGGAAATTGCAGATGCGATTGTGTAACTTATCAGTATATGAGACAAAATAAAAATGGATAATGCATAGTATGATTTTATCCTCCTATTCATCTTATTATATTTATTATTATTATTAAGACTTTCGCATTGGTGACTTCACACGCTTCTCCAGAGTAACATTCACTTATCTCAGATATCAAAAGGATTATGCTTTAATGTTTTTTCACATTTTAAGGATAGATAAGATGAAGGTAGCTGAAATGAAAAAGAAAATATAAACTTGATACATTACTCTTTATTCAATCTTATATGTCTAGATGAACATTTTAGTTTTAGAAATCTATGTTTATTATGAAAAACATCAATCCATTTATCATTTGATCTATTAGCAGTGTCACACAACCATGTATACAATTTCTCACAATTATTTATAGTACAGGTTCTCATATTATCCGCATGGGCAATGCATTCAGGTTTTTCCATTTCAAATTTCGGACATATCTCATTCCCCAAATTGATCATTGTAACGGTAGATTTCAATATATTCATTAAGAACTTATATTTTGAAGCCCTTTCAGATGAACAATATCAAGGCCAACCAATATCTTGTTGAATATGTTACAAGTTCCTTATAGTCAATGAACCCGTCACTATATTACATACTGATCATATCGATGTCAACTTTCGAACTGTTTCAGTTAGAGGCAAATACTCCATCACACAGTCGTACACGATTATACAATATGCTTTAGTGGAGGTGAGAAAACAAACCCTAGATTCAATCTCAAGTTTCACATCAACGGTTGAAGATTTAAAAGATTCACTTCGTCTCGAGCAATCAATAACAAATAAACATCTGTTTTTGAAGTCTGAATATTGCGATATTGGATTGATTTTCAGATTATTATAACTTGTTGAAAATTCTGTATAATTATAGTATGCTTCTGCATAATCATTTTTATTGAAATTCAATCTTAAATTTTCTTGAGGAATGAATTCACCATTCAGTAGCAAACGGACATTTGAGATGTCCAGATTGTCGAATAACGTGGAATTTTCAGTACTCTTATTTTTCTTATTTGTCTGAAAACAGCATATTATGAATCTAGGATAATCAATAATTGAAGTGGTTTTAATATTCCATATTTCTGTTAGAGAGTTCGCTGTCAGAGTTGGCAATTCGTGAATTTCCCATTTTCTGAATGGAAATAATATTGCTCTATTTGATTTCATTGATTCTAGTAATTCAATCTTCAATACATCATTTGGATAGATATGTTTAACTTTCAGTTCGATACTATCAATTGTAAATTTGCTTTTTGTAGCATTGACTGTTTCCTCGGGACCAGGTGTGATTTTCATAGCATTATTGTCATTTTGAGATCTCATCAATCGAATAGTTTGCTTCCCACAGATAGCTAAACGGTAATCGTCGAATAAATTCAATACATGTCTTAATGGTATTCTAAATACAAAATTTCCATCAGCGTTTATTTTAGGATCATCAGGATATGACCAACTAGCTGTTTCCAATTCCCTCACAGAATCTTTATCGTAACACAGATATCCTTTTATTGGACTTATTAATCCTGGATCTCGTACCGAATCAACTTCAGTTCCATGTAACTCATATGAGATTGTGTCAAAAAGGAAAGCTCCCCCATTCAAAACTAATTGAACAGTTCCATTACCAGCAGTTTTTTGAAGTTTTCCCTTAATGATGAGAGCTACATCATGCATAAGGACCCATGTATCAGCACGATTTATGGTTATTTCAATAGTATCATTATTGCCGAAAGATTTTACAAACGGCAAATATGTTCTTGCCGCCACTTTTGTGATTGATTCGTCATTGTTGACTGGCTGATATAGGTTAAAGGTGTTGTTGGATAGCATGTCCAATAGATTTTAGGAATAATTTATTCTTCACGGTGAGTTTTCCACCCAGCTTCTTACACGTTCTCTTCACAACTGGTTTAGATGGAGTAGGGGCTGCATATTTATTTTTCACAACTGGTATAGATGGAGTAGGGGCTGCATATTTATATGATGAGTTAATTATCAAGACCATTTTTTCAATTCTAATCGTATTATTATCTTCTCACCCCTGAAGTTAACTAGTTCAGAATCTTGATCGAGCACTTTCAAAGTTATATTGTATATTCTTGATGTGGTCAGTGGCAAATAAATCAAATTTCTAGGCACTTCGTCGATACTATATCCAGGATCGGAGTCTACTGAAAATTCATATATTGTATGTGATGGTCTATTGTTATAGAAAGCTCCTCCAGTAATATTGCTATATATGTGTATAGTTTGAACCTTAACAATATTAACAGGTATATCAGATTCGTGAATTTGATTTGGTGGAAGAATTATTTCAGAGAACCCCAAGAGTTTTCCAATCGAATTGTCTTTGGAGAAATCAATCGCAAAGTCTTTATGGTAAATTTCACTTTTGAGTGTATTGCGATTGGAACTTAAGAAAAATAGTTCCTTACTGTCACTCCTGTATTTTTCTTCCGGAAGTAGTTTTTTCTTCAGAAATTCTTCAATATCACTTATTTCATACGCCCCTGAAGGAATTTCAATTACCTTTTTATTTTCATTCAGAAAGTCATCAAAACCTGCTTTAGTTTCATAATAACAGAACTTATTATTATTTTCGTCAATTTTTGGGATTGAGTTATAAGTATGAAATCCTATCAATGCAATTCCATACTGGTAATTTGGATCTAATTCTATTGGAGTTGGTAAATCAATAGAGAGTATAGGAGATCGATCTTTCAATGTGAAAAGAACAGACATGACTGAAAGAGAGTAACACATCATCTATTTATTTATATCATTTTGTTTGATAAAAATTCCAAACACAGATGACCACAATTGTAGGGATTAGTTCTCTGATAATCAGTTTGGTTATATTTAATTTCAGAGTTTCTGAAATAACGAACTAATTCTTTAGGCGGTTTCAAATTTCCATAACTATCAAAATATTCCACATCTTTTCCCTTTTTGACATATGCAACCCAGTGCGTTCCTGGACCATATGAAGTATCTAAATTCACAACTCCACACTCTGTTCTGTTTATAGCTTTTGGTAAAGTGTTTCGCATAAATACACCTCGAAAATGAGGAATACTTTGGGCAAATTGTAATATCTCGTGATCATATAATGCCCTTTTGGGCAAACTTTTCAGAAGTTTTTTTTTTTTGCTTCTTCAAAAATAGTCCATAACCTTTTTTCATCTTTTTTAAGAACAATCCATGTCCAATAGCTTCCATAGCCCTATTATGCCGTTTTTCTTCCTCTAACTTCTTTTTTGCTCTGTTGGCATTGATAACAGCATTGGCAACTGAACCACTTCCTCCAAGCACTGATCCAATAGCACCCAAACCAGCTAAAATACCCATTAATGGTAGTACTCCACCACACTTACTTTCAAAGGGTATAGTTCGTGGAATTCGTATTTACGTTTACCACCTGCCCTTTTAACAGCTGCTCTTGCTGCTCTCAGAGCTATGGATGCTGATTTCTTCATATCATTCGTATTAGATTTTTGTAATATCTTATTCACAGGGTTCCATATAGCAGTCCGGAAGGATTTTCGATATCCCATACCTAATTTTCGTTTGGCTTTCATAGTACCAGTTACAAAAAGCACTGCAGTTTTTTCACGCCACGAAGCGTCCTTGGAGCGAAATCGATTCCAAGCTCTATCTTCCAATTCTTTGTCTGCTTTATGTCTTTCTTTTAAATTGTTTGTCCTGCTATAGGTTATATCATGAACCTTACACGCCTGATCTAAAGGATTTATTCCAGGATCACCTCTTTCTAATCGTTTTTGCAGTTTAGTACCAGGTCCACAATATGAGTATCCTACAGAGAGAGAGAGAGAGAGAGAAAGAGAGAATATATTAATTATAATCGTTCAACTTTCATCATTTCTTTTCTCACCAGGCAAATGGAGTTCAATAGGAAGCTTATTTATTATGGAGTTTATAAGACCCCCACCATTGGCGAAGGTCAGCATTATACTGAATAAATAATGTGTAAGCTCTATTCATATATAACATTGTATAATGAGACAGAAAGAGGATCTGGCTTTATTTGATTGTAAGATGGAAGTCGAACAGCAACCATCTGTTTTATCAGTTGATAATTTAGATATGTTAGAAAATGAAAGATTTCCAAAACATGGAGATCTCTTTCCTGACAGTTGTCGAATTTTATTTGCCGGACCAAGTGGTTGTGGAAAATCCAATGCACTTTTGAGTTTACTGTTATCTCCGAATGGATTACGATTCAAAACTATATATATTTATTCTAAGAGTCTTTATCAACCGAAATATCAATTGTTGGAACAAGTGCTGAAAGGCGTGCCTGAAATAGGTTATCATCCATACAAGGAGAATGATGATATAATTGATCCTAATGACGCTGAAGAAAATTCTATCATTATTTTTGATGATGTTGTTGGAGATAAGCAAGATAAGATTAAAGCCTATTACTCTATGGGTCGACATAAAGCCATTGATGTGGCATTTCTATGTCAAACTTATGTTATGGCAAGCAAACACTTATGTCGTGATAACTTGAATGTTATTGTATTATTCAAACAAGATGATACTAATCTGAAACATGCATTCAATGAGCATGTCTCTCCGGATATGTCATATGAAGAGTTTAAACAACTGTGTGCATTCTGTTGGAATTCAACCAAATATGGATTCATTGTTATTGTTAAAAACTTTGATATTGATGGAGGACGCTATCGTCAAGGATTTGATAGGTTCATAAAAAAAATTCAGTCAAATATAAAAATTATGTAAATACATGAAATGCCCTCAGTATACATCAAACTAAGCCGTAATAAAGAGTGCTATTGAGCAGCCGAGAAAACGTAAAATACAACAACTTATAAGAGATGTGAGAAAGAAGTTTCTCACATTCAAGCTAGGAAAAAATGAAGACGATCGATCAATTTCTCAATTATTTGATCCGATCACCAAACGACTAGATAGAATAGAATATAAGCAAACAGATGGTTTATTGAAGACTGTCAAACTCCATACAGCTCCAGTACAGCTCAAGACAGCTCAACTGACAGATCCAACACAGCTTCAGACAGATAAGCTGTCAGCTCTGAAACAGCATCAGACAGCAGGGCTGTCAGATTCCCCATATTTTTCAAAGGAAGATTTCTTTCCGGAAAACACTGAAGAAGAAAGTCAAGAGACTCAGTATGAAAATGTGTACCAATCAAGTGTTGATGAATATTTGAAACAGTATCCAGTTGAATCTAGACATTATATTTCATCTATATTGTCATCCCCTGAACAAGATAATGTAGTCGATATCACATATGGGCCTAAATACGATTCTAAAATTTCTAAATGGTTCCTTGGTAACAAGGCTATCAGTTTTGATGGGAAAACTAGTGAGATTATAATAGACAATAATGAACGATTTCCCGGTACACCAGGGCTGTACAGACTGATATTCGATAAACAACCGACCGATTATATGAAAGAGGATTCACAATGTTATAAAACAGTTTTAAATTTGACAAACGTTCATAGGAGACAGTTTGATGCTACAAAGCAACGACGTGGATCAGCAGCATTTAAATGGGTTGAAATTATAAAACCTTTAACTTCAACTCAAGGAGGTAGTTTGTTGACATACAATGAAAAACCAGTCGAGTATGTGTATTGGAATGATGTGAATGAACTAGTTGATAGATTACAATTACTTCATGCGTCAAGAGATGCAGGTAATACATCGGTGGATAATGAAATCCAATCTATTATCGAAGAACTACGCGAAGCTAACATTATATATTAATAATGCAGTTTGAAATGATCAACAGTTCAAGAATGCCTCTCAGTAAGTTTGGTGGAACCTCACGAGGGCTACAAAATAAATATAAACGTAAACGTACTGAAAGTCAAAGCTTCCCTTTAACTTCAGATGGTGATTATGATTTCGGTAATCGTAAGCTATGCAATGTAAGAATACCCACCGAAAAAAGTGATGTTGTGACTAAAGAAATTCTAGACAATGAATTGCTCAAAGTTATCAATTTAATGGGCGATTTAGGAATCAGAGTCCAAAGTATCAAAAACGAGTTGGAGCTCAGCCATGAGAAAATTATCTCCGATGTTTTATCCAACCAGGAAAAATGTCTTCAGGATTTGAAACAAGAAATGAGGGAAGATTTCAGATCATTTGTTATAAAGTGTAGTGAGAAGGTCACAAAGAATTGATTGAGATTTTAACTTTACGAATAGACTAGGTACAACTACAACTGACTCGATAGTTATCCTACTCAATTAAAAAAAAGACCATTTCCAATGGAGCACTCAAAGGAGAAAGTTCAAGTGGTTAATGAGCTGCATAGACCAGCTAGAAAAAATTTCCCCCGAAGGCGTACTATCATCAAGGGTATAGATGATTTGTAGCAGAGTGATTTGATGCAAATGGACTCGTATGCTGATGAAAACAAAAATCATACATTTGTTCTCGTTGTGATTGATTGCTTTTCCAAATTTGTCTGGACTAAAGCATTGAAAACGAAATGTGCCGAAGAAGTTACTAAGGCGTTTTCGGAAATATTGAAACAGAGTAATAGAAGACCCAAGAACCTACAGACTGACCAAGGAAGAGAGTTTTTCAATTTTAAATTCAAAAACCTAATGAAAAAATATAAGATCAATCATTACAATACATATTCTGTGAAAAAAGCAGCAATTGTTGAACGAGTAATACGAACTCTTAAAGAAAAACTATTCAAGCATTTCCGTTTGAATGGAACATACTATTGGTTGCAAATCCTACCGAAAATTGTAGCTGATTACAATACAATTAAACATAGAACAATTGGAATGAGTCCTATTGAAGTAAATAAGTCAAATGAGAAACTCCTACTTAGAAGTCGGTACAATCACATCAAAATAGCTGGTAGAGGAAAATTTAAAGTTGGTGATACTGTGCGTATAAGTAAATTCAAACATGTTTTCTCTAAGGGTTATTTACCAAATTGGACAACAGAAATATTCAACATCAGTAAGATACAAATTACTAATCCAGTAACTTACCTTCTTGATGACTTACAAGGTAATCCAATTCGAGGAGCTTTTTATGAGCCTGAACTGCAAAGCGCTTCAAACTCAGATATATATTTAGTTGAAAAAATTCTATGTGAGCGGGGAAACAAAGTACTTGTGAGATGGCTTGGATTCGATCAGTCAAATGATTCATGGATAGATAAATCCAACCGTTTATAGAGATTTTTTAATTTAGTATCGCTTTGATCTTCAGTTCAGCAACATGTACTGTCAAGAGAGTGAATTTAATCCATCTCCATATTACGATTCTGAAATGATTGATATCGAAAAAAAATTTGTTTTGAATACAAATTTCAAAACAGGAGGATATAACATCGATTGTGGCTTAAGTAGTGCGAGAAACTATGAACCCTCAGTGAAGCTGTCAACGAATGAAGACTCTTTGATGTTTGGTGGAAAAATGTTCATTTCGTTTGATTACATGCAATGGATGATGCTTACTGAAATCCTCAACTTGAATGAAGCAAATGATATTCGATTTATTGATGATATTTCTGTTACAACCACAATTGTGAATGGATTCAAAATGATCATGATATCAAGGAAGGATATCATTTATATCTTATTAGCGACGATGTTGCTAAGATTCTAGAATTCAATAAAAGTTTTCTCAGAAATAGATTGGAAATGCTTATGAAACTTGATTTCAAATCTTATTATAAGAATTTTCTGATAACTATAACCAATATTAAAAAAGATAGTTCGAAATCCATTGAAGAACTAATAGGAATTTTTTGTCAGATCAATCCTTCTATTGAAAATTTGATATTATGTGAATGTATGATTTCAAATGAAAACAACATTCTTTGTGACATAGAGAAATATTTGTGAAGGATAATAAAAATACTTTTTATACATTTCTTAGTATTTATTTCATATACATATATATCCACATATTTACAATGTTGAATAGTTCATTTAACATATTTCATAAATAAAATATTTCAGAGTCCGAATCTGAAGATTCGGAATCGAAACAATATGAGGATTTGTATAAATCTGGAGGTTCCCTTTCCAACTTTTCATATAAATATCTATAAATGGGGTACACAGAGGGATCGCTTAAGTATTTCAAAAGAGACAAATATTTAAGAGGAGGAGGATTATAAACTAAAACATTTTTATACATTTCAGAATAAATTGATTCAACACAATGAGAGTGACATTTACTATAGTAAGAATTAATCAATATGGATTTTTTTAACAGCAATGCTCTTCTGTCAACATGAATTGAAAAATAATCATTCAGTTTACTGAACGTGTCCAAATAAAGACAATGCGACATATTTTTCGCTGGCATATCTGTGTATTCCATAACATGAACTTTGATAGAAATTTCATTAATCGTACATATATATGAATCAGATTTGATTAAATTCCATTCAAAATGAAAATCTGCGTGATTTTCATCATCATCATCATCATCATCGCCCTCATTTGTCTTTGTCCACAATATGGATTTGCCACGGAACCAATCCATCATTAGATCATGATGAGGACCCAGTATCCATACTTCGATTATGTCGAAGGTTGGAATCAATCCCTGTAAGTACAATATGAATTGTCCCACAAGCATCCAATCCTTTATTGGAAACTGTTCAAATTCTTCATATTGTTGTGGAAACTTTTTGATGAATTTCTCAGACAAATTCGGGTCGTATGAGAAAGTTCTTTCAATGGCTGTCACAGCATAATTCATCATTATATTTCTCCCCCTCTCACCCTCTGGAATCTAGGATGATGATGGTATTCGATAATGACCCCAAGGTAGAGTACAATGTGAATTAGGTAGGATGTATCTTTTATCGTCTCTACTACACAATGCAATTTTCTCCTGTTCAATTGAAAAAACATCATGACGTTTAGATATTATATTTCTTTGTCCTACTAATTTAGTGTTGGAATCAATCAAGCATTTCAAGTAGTCATCGAAAGAAAGGCTTTTAATCACATTCCGCTTTATGCCTTTCACTTTTTTTATTTCCTCTTTATCAACACGAAATGAGTACATTTTTGATCTTAATCCTACGAAATCGGTCATAATCTTACCATTATTCTCATCCTTCATCAAACCCAATACTTTTTTATTGACTTGAGGAATTCCATATGGATTTCCTTTAGGATAGTCAGATGTATCAAAGCGTGCGTAGCAATCTCGTTTTATGCACTCATAGGGATTTTGATTTGATACCTCATAAGTTAAACTATCAGTATCTACATAATTCAATATACTTTCTTTGAAATTAGGTTGGAAATAATCGTAATGAAATTCGTACAAGCAAACCTTTGAAATGTCTAATACAGACATTCCTACATATATTGGTTTATCGATTGTGATTAAACGCTTTTGCAATTCAATAGCGACTAGATTTTCTCCGAAGATCATTCTATCCTTGTAGAAAGGGCTAGAAATCAAATTCATTGCACCATATTTGCCATACCATTTGTTGACCAATTTAACTTCTCTATGCTTCCGGACGTTTTCAATCGTTTTCCCATACACAGCATTAACCATTAATTTGAAAAGATTTTTTTCAAAATTGTTCTTTGCTGTCTGCCTCAAATGTGTATTTTTGTCAATATACATTTTGAGCCAGGCAGATTGTTTGAATTGAAGAACTCTATGGACTTTTTTCAAAACAAGTCCATGACTCAAGGCTTGTTTCAAAGTCCTATAATGCACGATATAATTTTTTTTTCATGATAAAGGGTAGTTAATAATTTAGGCAACTTTGATCCAGGTGGGATACGTGATTCCGCACAGAATGGCAAGTCTTTGTGCTGGTCGTGTATTTCGGCGGGATATTCCAAATCAACCTCTAAAATATATCCCTCGGGAGCATCATCAGGTATTTGTGTAATATCTATATTTGTGTCTGTCCACTTGAATCCCCCATATGGCAAAAACTGACTCATAGCCCAACCATATAAGTTATTCACATCTATGTAGAGTAAATACTTTTCAGGTTCATTAACATCGAATTTTGGCCCCATATATTTGTTATTAGCCGTAGAGTATCTGTTTGAACACTGACTTATTCCACCTCTTATACCGTTTTCTATGAATAGTAATATGTCAATATCTTTAATGATTTCTAATTTGATTTTTGTTGTTTTAAGCAAACATTGAAAGGTATAACCCGGAAGGGTGTAAAAATGAATAGGATCTAATTCATACTCTTTTATACAGCTATTGCGGAATTGTTCGAACACATCGGCTAAAAGCATAATATCAGTTTTAAGATATAACATCATATAATCTTTCAATGATTGACAATTGAATGTGGACCATATTAGTTGAGCATGTAGATATTGTTCATCACTTATCTCTTCATAATTCAATTTGTTGTAGAATTTCTCAATGGACGGTAGCCATGTATCATTCAATTTATCAACACTACTAATATAGTCATAGGGAAACACACCTTTTTTAGTCAAAAGTTTGAATGCATCATCATTATAGTCGAAAAATTGTTTTTTCAATTCAATAAACTGATTCAATGAAAGATATGAGGCTAAATTCTCTAGTGAACTGTTGAGAAAACGTAAACTATCAATGAACCTGAATTGTATTTGAGTATTTTCATCATATTTCGTAAAACTAATATATTTTTCTTTATTTAATGGTAGAACAGAAACGCGGCCCTGTTTTGCAATCTCCTTTATAAGAAAATGTGCGTCATATCCACCTAGATTATGGAAAACTACTGGTATGATAAAAGACTTTTTGAAATTGAGATTACAACTATTGTGAGCCCACCCGCGGCACACTCCAGTAAAGTGATCATGGTCCATGACTATTTTATCATCCGCTTTGAATGTTTTCTCACATATATGGCATATAACTCGACTATGTGAACCAGTTGAGTTTATGGGTTTCACATGATTAATTATTTTGCATAACCTATCTGCAATCTCACACAATTTATTCGATAACCATTCCATGCAATCAACCATAGTATAGCTCTCATAATATGACGTTACAATGTCCTCATAAGAACTTTTCAAATAAAAACCTGCGCTGATAGGTTTGTGTTCTTGATACTTTAAACAACTCAAATTTATATCATTGATTGGTTTCAAATATGACTCAAAGTCACAATACATTACAAAAGGACTTCTCTGTTTGTATCTGTAATTTGTAAAACTAACATGAGACTTTTCTGGAAACTGTATGTGACATGGCTCATGATTCGAGCACAATTCGATATGTTGCCCTAGTTTTTCTTCTGTAGTGAAATAATTAAGACATTGATCGCATATGAACTTATTTTTTTTAGACTTACTAAGTTGTTTCGACACTAACCTCGACAAGTTCTTAATATACACATAATGATATTCTATTTTGGCATCAATAGGAGCATTTTTCCCATCATCAATATGGTTATATATATTCTGAATTAGAAGTAAATTGGCATGTCTTTGTGGAATTTTGGATTTGCAGATACGAGATGGAACTACAATGAAATCATAATTTTTAACCATTTGCAGTGAGAAAACATTCACTGAAACATTATTCAACATTTCAAACCTCTCTATATCTTTAAGTTTTATACGAAAATCTATACCATCACAATCAAAAATAGTGCTTGGGTGGGGATATGATGACACTCTATCAGAGTGGGAAGATGCTGGATGTAAGCATGCAGTAATACTCCACAAAAAACAACATTGACCATTGTTTTTGATATTAATGCATGCTTTTTTGGCCGCAATTTTTTCAGGAAGATGGATGAATGAACTACCTCCATTACCCATTTCCACCTTATTCAAATTGACTTCTAATGAAACAATTGATTGAAGAGCAAAACCACTCTCTTTCTCTTGAAATTCTTCAAGTTTTTGTTTGATTATGTTTAAAGCATTTCTTTCAAACCAATCATTTACATCTGTTCCCCCATCAATTGTTGCATTTTGTGTAGGGAAATATTTGAAATCGAGTAGCTCATCATCACCACTTTTTTTAATGAATTGTCCGCAAAATACTAAATTCACTTTAACAATTCCAATACTGCTTATTGCATTTCTAATTCTATATTTGAAAAGATGAAATGCATCATCGAAAAATTCTTCAACGACCGTATGCTTCAAATTGATTATAACCCCAGTTCTTATTCTTGATTCAAATGCTGATTGAACATCCTCCCATTTCACCCGATTACTTCTTACACTTCGTATTCCCTCACCTCTATGCGCATCAAAGGATTTGAGTTGAATTTTGTATCTTTTCAAATGGCAAATGGCAGATTGAATGCTGAATTTTTGTCCGTGATGAGTATTTTTCATTAAATTTTTCAATAAACGAATATGTTTGTTAATCAAATTGATCCATTTTTTTCTAATCATGATGTCATTTTCGTGAAACAGAAGATTCATTGCATTATGGAATAAATCAATATTACATACCTCCATCTTCACAATTGGACAATCTCAAAGAGTTGAACTGGTTTATATTTCGGTATTTCCTTCACCCCAAGGAATTTGATTCCAAACCCAGCTCCACTGAATTCCTTTATGACTTGCTTCAGATGGTCGTTTGCTCGTTTCGGTAGAAATATACACTTTTCTTCCAACTCCAAGAGAATAGATTCCCCGAATCTAGTCTTCAGTAATTTTGCATCAATTATTCGATGGACTTCACCCACTATCAAATCCTTAAGTGATGCAATTGGTTTCTGGTGCTGTGAAAGTGAACCACACTGGTTAATTTTTGTCAGATCCATTGTTATAATTTTTATTGTTTTTTTTTTATTTTATGCTGAAATAAATTTCAAATATTTAAGAATATTTCTATCGCTACAAAGTTTGAATACTTACATTGGAAAATGAGATTCGTCACAAAAATTCACTGAAGAAAAACAATTTCTTATTACTCTATGGACTGCAACAAACTCTGTGATATTTCTTTTTTCATCAAAGTCAGAGCAACTGAGAATTGAAGACTGATGTTGGAATGGCAGTTCTATTCTTTTTATATTCTTCTCAAGTATTGAGAATGTCTTGAGAAGCGTCTTGCGACATCAGTCTTATTAATAAATTTGACTTGAGACTCTGTCAAGATGACGTCTCAATCGGCGATCTCACTTGAGTAGGCGCTTATTAATAAATGTGACTCAAGTTGTTGCTAATTATTATTTAATATTGATTGTTTGAATATGATCATGATATTTATGAAAACAGGAGAGTTGACAGTTGTTGTTTCTGACATGAATAATAAAAAAATATAATCAGAACGTGAGTTGTTAGTTGAAAAAAAGGTATAATCAAGGTAGAAAATCAGGTTTCTGCCGAATATAACTACTGTAAGCATCTAGGGCTTACATTTGGTCCTTCGTGTACAGATAAATAGTCCTTGGATAGATGTCCCTTGTCAGAGGAAACGAGCGAATAAGGAATAAAAATGTAAAAGCTGTTCCGTCAACACAGATCGATGAAGCTGATACAGAAAAAGGGTCAGGAACAGAAATAAGCAGGTCAAAAGCAACTTCGGAGTCGAAGAGGAGTTTGCGAAGAATAGGACAATTAATTAAAGGCGAATCTGGAGTTCAAAGAGGCGGAACTAGAGGTTAGGCGTTTAGAGTTGGAGTTGAAAAGAGCAGAAATATCCAGCTCAAATTCAGAATATGAAGACATAGAAAGCAGGCAAGTCTCAGAAAATGCATATCAAGTAGAAAGTGTTTCCTCATTTAGGAAAGCAAATTTAGTTCAAGACTGGATCAACGAAAAATTGAAACCCTTCGTCGCACATCGAGTAGGTGAAATCAAGGAAAATACTGATGTCTCCATATCGAATTGGATTTCAACAGTAGAAAATGTGGCTGACGAAGCCACAAGAGATAATAAAGAGTGTGACTTTTCATTGAAAAGTCGTTGGTTTAATGGTCCAGATTTTCTCAAGTTGGAAAAGAATTTCTGGAATATCAATGTTGTGGAACAAGAACGAACTATTCTCAATGAATGCATAATGGAAATGAAGCGATAATTTGTGGTCATTAGCATCAGAACTCCAAAAATAAACTTGTCAGAATCTTTACCTGATATCGAAAGATTTTCGTCGATTCGGAAGTTGTGACGAGGCAGATTTTGCCCCGCCACGAAAAGGAAATTTCTTCACCTATACTTGCATAATAAGACCTTTCAACCGAAATATTTTCGAAGAAAACCGTTATGTTATCATAGGAGGTCTTTACCGATTTATATTATGCCATTGTTTTCTACCGACCAGTCCCATATTTGTGGCTGAAACCGTATATGTCTTTTGATTTCGGAGTTCATATATTTTCGAATTCTTTCCGTTCAAGGTCTTTCAACTGGTTCCGTTTTTCCTTCTCTTCAATTGTTTCTGTCTCTTTCCGAGCCCATTGATTGACCGAACAATTTGAGTTTATCGAATGGGGACTGAGTTACCCATGGTGGGGCAGTTTTCCGCGAAGTGGTACCTACTTCTTCGAGTTCCGGCGCTGAAGGTCAAGATCAGTATGAATGGAGATCGAGCTGCCGAGAAAAGTGCGTAAGGTGTTATTGCCGTGAATTACGTCAAGAAGTTTGAAAGTTCAAGGCAAGTCACTTGTAGCATTATTGTTCCTTACGTAGTGCATACCTGAGGGCTATTTTCCGCTTTCTTTAGTCCGTTGGACTGGCTGAGAATACTTACCTACCGTTTAAACTTAATCTAGTGATCGTAGACTGTGTAGAGTGCCGGCTTCCGCGTCCGTTATTGGACCGCCATTGGGTCCCAGGAAGACTTGGTGTTCCTACCGTATTTTTGGTGCTTATTTTGTTAATAGATTGCCGCCTTCATACAACCGACCGCCGGCCAACATCCTCCCATTTACCGTTGAACAAGCACTGCCAACCGACCGAACCAGTGAGGAAAACAGACCGCTAATAACATCCCCTGTGTCAAGGCTATTAGCGAGGGATTTTGCCGAATCAACCAGGAGAGTTTCATTTGCATCATCTCCTATCGGTACTGCTGGGGTGAGAGAAGTAAGAAGCGAAGTACCGACGACCAAGGAAGCCGAACTGACGGCCGAACATCCACCGATGAAACCGCCGAAGACCACCGACCATTTCATCGTTCCTACCGTTCCTGTATGGAAATGGAACCTGACGTTCGATGGGTCACCCGGTGTGACCTCATTCCTGGAGGAAGCTGAGTATCTTGTCGAGGCTAAAAAGGTCAGCCACGAACAGTTGTTCGAGTCAATATACGAGCAGTTACGAGGGATGCAAGAGACTGGTACATTCCCCGGAGAGGCACCTTCAGCGATTGGACAGATTTCAAGGAACAACTCCGAGAGCCCTTTTTTTCCCCCCGACTACGAGGACATCTTTCTAGAGGAAATCAAGAAAGGCACTCAAAGAACAGATGAACGACTCTTGTTGTATGAAACTAGAATGCAAAATCTGTTTCAGAAGCTGACCGTTAAGCGACCGACCAAGGAAGAGCAGGTGAATATCATCCGACGACGTTTACTGCCAGAATTGCAAACCGCCCTGGCCTTCCAACCGACTCCAACCATAGATGAACTGCTCCGAAAAGGAAAAGTTTTTGAATTAGTCAAATGGCAAACCGCTAACTATGCTTCGCCACCGATCCAAAAGAGTCTCATCAACGAACCGCATCTTCCCTTCCTGAATTCCCCACCGAACGTCAAGCCGATCGGAATGCATCTGAACACTCCGAACCGCACCGAACCGTCCGAAAAACCGAAAGTAGCTCAGAGCTCTGCAACACTCCAACGACAGGATGAACCGAAAAAGTCGGACCGACCGCCAACCGAACCCCAGTGCTGGAGGGCCATCTCCGAGCACAATGCACCTCGAAACCGCTGCTGTTCTGCTCTCGATGTGGTAAGAGGGGTGTCAAGTCTAGGGATTGTAAGTGTCCGATAAACTACTAAGGAACTGTCCGAAACCGGGGATCCGCCAGTTCCAAGCAACCCCATCCCCAGTTATACCGAAGAAAACCCTTTCTGATAACCGTCCTATAATTAATGTTCTTATAGGAGACAAGGAGTTCCAGGCACTCTTGGACACCGGATCAACCAGGTCCTTCATCAGCAGTGAAGTGGCTGCTCACTGCAAGGCCGCTGGAATAAAACCGAATTATGTTAGAGACGTTACCACCACCGTCGCTAAAGGAAGTTCTATCCCAATTAAGGAAATGTACACAGCACAGGTTCAGGTTTGATCCGAAAACATTGAGGCTACGTGGTTGTTAGTTTCAGATTTACCGATCAGTGTAGTACTGAGAATGGATGTACTGAGAGCACACGACTTCTCCATCAATCTCCAAACCGCCGAATGCTTTCTGAATGGCAGGTCTCTAAAGGACAAGCCCATGACTCAGGAAAAGCAGAATCAGTTATCGTCACCGTTAGCGTTACCGTTACCGACCGAAAGAACCATATGCCTGTCCGAGGACAATGTAAGTTGCTCATGGTACAGGAGGAAATTGACAGAGGTAAAATCGAATCCTACAGCGTTTCCTGACTACAGGATTGTATCAGGAAAATTATACCGCCATTTTTGCGATTCCGATGATTTCACAGAGCCAGAATTGGAAATTCCCTGGAAGTTAAGTGTTTCGAAAGATGACCGAAGAGAAGTCCTTCTCGAAAGCCACGACCGACCGACCGCTGGACACTTGGGAATAGCAGAAACGAAATTTCGCATAGCCCGCAGCTACTATTGGCCAGGAATGTTCCGAGAAATTGCCAATATGTCCGAAAATGTAGCAAGTTTCACCGAAACAAGGTTCCACAGCAGAAACCGGCAAGGAATCATTCCTATGTGTTGGAAGAACCTTGTGAAAATGACAGATTATCCAAACGGATGGAATTTAGGCACATGAGAACCACTGTCCAAAGAGGTGTGTACCCAGGCTTCCAAGGAAGATGGAGCGAATTCCCCAAAGCAGGAGTCAATCGGAGACCCTAGAAGCATTCTTGAACTTTGATAGGGTTCACTGAACGCCAAATTTTCAACCGAGAGTCCTAACAAGGAGGGAGAGGATCACACCAAACCGGATACCGAACCGCAAGTTGCTTACCATGTAAATAACCGTAACCGATTTACCGAAACTTTTAAATTTGGCCGAACTAGATTAACACGAGCCTTCGCCCAGCAAAGTCAATATAACCTATGTCGTAGGGACTGGCGTCATAGGATTGGAGACCATGTGTATCGAAGAGAGCATCCCTTGTTTTCTGCAGTGAAGGGAGTTGCCGCCAAGTTGGCTCCGAAATACTTCGGACCGTATACCGTAGTCTTTCCTGTGGTGTATGACATCAAGGATGGCAGTGGTAAGGTTGTCAGACACATCCACATAAAGGACCTGAAATACCCTGGGATTGAAAGGTATATGCCGTTAAGAACCTGACCGAATAATTTTCCAATTTGAAAATCCGAGAAGGCTAAAAGTCTTCTTACCGAAATGGTGGATGCGCCAAAAGACAGTTTTTAAATTACCGTTCGAGTTCATCGGGTCATGACGCCGAGGTCAATAACCCCGCAGCTTTACAGGCTGAGACCGACATTAGGAAATACAACAATGGCAACAATACCCAGGGGGGTCGAAAGAAAAATAAAACTTCGTTTTATTTTTTGCTGACGAAGGAGGGGGATGTGACGAGGCAGATTTTGCCCCGCCACAAAAAGGAAATTTCTTCACCTATACTTGCATAATAAGACCTATCAACCGAAATATTTCCGAAGAAAACCGTTATGTTATCATAGGAGGTCTTTACCGATTTATATTATGCCATTGTTTTCCACCGACCAGTCCCATATTTGTGGCTGAAACCGTTGTTTTCGGAGTTCATATATTTTCGAATTCTTCAATTGTTTCTGTCTCTTTCCGAGCCCATTGATTGACCGAACAATTTGAGTTTATCCAATGGAGGACTGAGTTACCCATAGTGGGGCAGTTTTCCGCGAAGTGGTACCTACTTCGTCGAGTGCGTAAGGTGTTATTGCCGTGAGTTGGAAATTACGTCAAGATGTTTGAAAGTTTAAGGCAAGTCACTTGTAGTATTATTGTTCCTTACGTAGTGCATACCTGAGGGCTATTTTCCGCTTTCTTTAGTCCTTTGGACTAGCTGAGAATACTTACCTACCGTTCAAACTTGATCTAGTGATCGTAGACTGTGTAGAGTGCCGGCTTCCGCGTCCATTATTCGACCGCCGTTGGTGTTCCTACCGTATTTTTGATGCTTATTTTGTTAATAGACTGCCGACTTCCGACAAAAAAGTTACAGGTTGACAGCTTCTTCCGACCTGCTGTCTGAGTGGCAGCCATTTTGAGGGTTACAGAGAGAGAGAAGGAGAGAGAGAGAGACAGCACTGCAATTGGACTGAGACCAGCCACGGTACCGATTACCGCCGACAGAGGGTAACAAAGAGAAAGAGAGAGACAGGGTGCACTGCCATTCGACTGAGAACAGCCACCGTACCGATTTCCGCCGACAGAGAGAGTGACTTGCCAGGATTTCAAAAGTTAACCGTAATTACCGTCTATTTCCACCTTACTCCTCTGGAGTGACCGTACAAAATTCAACCCTATTTACCGTCTATTCCAACCGTTTTTTCCTGGAGGGACCGTATTTCATCAGCCGCCCCACACCGACCAGGCCGCCGGTTGATATCAACATTTGTTATTACTTGTACATTTCTGTATATAATTTAATCCAGTAGGAATGAAGGACTGAACGTTTATTTTGTTGCCAGTTACTTTTGCCAGTGAGAGACAGTTCCCTAAATCAGTTAGAGCTAGTTTTTCGTCAGAATAGGTAGGTACTCTTTTTGAACGATTAAAAACCGTCAGAAAGCAGAGACCAAGTAGACGCTACCACCCTAGTTTTCACTCCTACCCTTCTCCACTGATCATTCAAGTCTACCCGGGCTCTCTAATTCTTTGGAGATTCTGTGAGAGACGTGGGGTTCCACTGATTGCCCCACTGGCGCCCGAGCAAAGGTAAGGAGCGTCCAGGGTGAGAGAAAAAGCTCATCACAAAGTTCTTGAGAGTCACTGCATGGTTGATGAGTTTCATAAGATTTTGCAAAAAGAAATATTCTAATACGGACTTATTAGGGGAACTTTTACTTAAAGAAATAGAAGAAGCAGAAAAACTTTGGATTAGAAAATCACAAGACAAAAATTTTAAAGAAGAAGTGAGTCAACTACGAATAGAATCTTCCATAAAAAGGTCGAGCAGAATATATAAATTATCACCATTCCTTGATGATGAAGGGATTTTGAGGATAAAAGGAAGATTGAGAAATTCAACTGATGTAGGAATGTGAAGACTCCGATAATACTCGATCCCAAGAATCGCTTCACGAAGTTGTTATTGAATTTCTACAATCAAGAAGCACCACATCAGGGACAGGAATATGTACATAGTAAATGAGATACGCCAGAAATATTGGATATTGAGTATGAGACAAGCAGTAAGAAGTACTTGGAATTCTTGTCCGTACTGCAAGAACTTGAGAGAAAAACCGCTTGCACCTGAGATGGCTTCGTTACCGGCTTGCAGATTGAACAGCTTTGTAAGACCATTCACAAACACTGGTATGGATCATTTCGGTCCTATGAACGTGTCCATAAGACGAAGAAGAGAAAAAAGGAGTATTGTTCACATGCTTGAATACAAGAGCAGTACATCTGGAGATTGCTTCATCGCTCAGTTCAGACTCTACAATTATGGCAATAAGACGTCTCATTGGTAGAAGAGGATGCCCTCAAAAAATATATTCTGAAAATGGAACGAACTTTCACGGGGCTGACAATGAATTGAAACAGGCAATAAAGGACATGCATGGCATTTTATTCCTCCAGGCACACCAAATATGGGTGGAAGTTGGGAACGGTTGGTACGGTCTGTGAAGACGACATTAAGAGCCGTTTTAAAAGAACAAGTTCCAAAAGAGGAGGTCTTATGGACCCTGATGGTGGAAGCTGAACATATTGTCAATTCACGATCACTCGTGCACGTATCTATCGACCATCTAGTTCCGTCTGCCTTTTCCGCAACTTTTCTTAAAAAGATCTAGTTTCCTGCAAGCAATAGAGGGTCTCTCAGTTTTTACCCGATTGTTTCTGGCGAATGTGGATAAGAGAATACTTACCTACCCTTACCAGAAGAATCAAATGGTTCCAGAAAGATCCTCGTACGGTGAAAGTTAGTGATGTCGTCGTTCTTGTCGATGGTGACCTTCCAAGAAATCATTGGCCCAAAGGAAGAATTATGGCCGTATATCCCGGATCAGATGGTCAAATAAGAATGTCGATGTCAAAACACAAGCCGGAGCGTTCCGTCGATTCGTGGTGAAATTGTGTATTTTAGATGTTCAGGTAAGAAACCAAGAATAGAAAAGTAATGGAATGAGTTCCATTACTAGGGGGAGTGTTGCTGATTATGATTTAATATTGATTGTTCGAATATGATCATGATATTTATGAAAAACAGGAGAGTTGACAGTTGTTGTTTCTGACATGAATAATAAAAAAATATTATTAGAACGTGAGTTGTTAGTTCTTGAAAAAAGGTATAATCAAGGTAGAAAATCAGGTTTCTATCGAATATAACTACTGTAAGCATCTAGGGCTTACACAAGCACTCGAATGATCTCAAGAACGAAGTTTTGGGAACGTCAAATTTTGAGTATGGTCAAACCCTGACTTAAGATGACCTCGAAATGAAAGTTGGGTTGGTTTGCTTTGTGAACTGACGGTTATTTAATTATTATTATTTTTACTATTATTATAAAATGGCAAAGAGTTGAGGCTAAGCCTATAAACTCACAAAAAAGAAAAAAAGAATAAGCATATGAAAAATACACCAAGAGATGTGAAAACATAGGAAAGAAAGGAAACTGACAACTCCACAAGTAGGGGAGAGTTCCTTTGAATCGGACGGCCCATGAGCCGGACGCTACAGTTTTCTACTACACTCGATGGTAATTTAGCACCCTTTACGTAAATCCCATTTTTGCAACAAGGCGCGAGCCACAGGGGCGGCCATTTTTCAAGAGATATCGATCGATGTTGCAAAAATAGGATTTACGTAAAGGATGCTAAATTACTATCGAGTGTAGTAGAAAACTGTAGCGTCCGGTTCATGGGCCGTCCGATTCAAAGGAACTCTCCCCTAGCACTCACTCGCGACGAATCCAAGCATCATAGCTATTCTTAAAGGCATTCACAGAAACTGTGTCCACCACCGATGAAGGTAGAGAGTTCCACACCGAAAACACGCGGTTTGTGATAAAATACTGCCTTTGCTGTGTTCTCCTTCCTCAGTTTGTAAGCGTGACCTCAAAGACGGTCGTCAAGTTTCAACTTGAGGAGACTGCTGAGGTCAACTCCGAAAAAGTTGTGGAGAGCACTTCATGATGGACAGTCTTTCACCGTAGCTGGGACGCGAAATGCCGTAAGGTATACGAGTTGCCCGTCGCTGGACGTTCTCCAACAACGCCGAATCCCTAGACAATAATGGACCCTAAACAGGGCCTGCAAACTATAATATAGGTCTTACGTACTGATTATAAAGGGTAGCACACGTGGAGGGATCACACCCACCAAAAGCTTTCTGAAACATGAACAAGGCTCTTTTGGCCTTGCTCACCGTATGGAGAATGTGATCCGACCAACTTAGGTTCTCCGTCACAATGATACCAAGGTCAGCATGACTACTACAAGTAGAAATGGGTTTGTTGTTCAGGAAGTACTGACGGCGAGGATTGTGGGCACCCAAGTGCAGAACAACACACTTCTCATAGTTAAGAGGTAACCTCCACTCTCGGCACCAACGGTTCAATTTCTCCAGGTCTTCTTGAATTAGACAA
Organism: Coccinella septempunctata; assembly: GCF_907165205.1. Taxonomy (NCBI): domain Eukaryota; kingdom Metazoa; phylum Arthropoda; class Insecta; order Coleoptera; family Coccinellidae; genus Coccinella; species Coccinella septempunctata. Next base: position 15,518,792 of record NC_058191.1, read on the forward strand.
GCCGCCACGTTGGGATTCCCGAACAATTTGGTATCATCGGCAAACTGAGAACACCGAGATTTGAATATCCTAGGTAGATCGGAGATGTACAGGAGGAAAAGCAGTGGACCCAAAACAGAGCCCTGCGGAACTCCACTTCCAACAGGTCTTATCGAAGAGACAGATTTACCGACACGAACCTGAAAGGTTCGATTGGTAAGAAAAGCTTTAATCCAAGAAAGCTGGAGGCCACGGATTTCAAGATGTTCGAGCTTGCGCAGAAGAAGATCATATGGAACACGGTCAAATGCTCTAGAGAAATCAAGGTAAACAATGTCAACTGGGGAAGCTTTATCTAAAGACTCAGACCAGGAATTGATGCATTCAAGCAGGTTAGTAATGACTGATCTGCCAGGAAGGAAGCCGTGCTGACATTCGGGAATAAGGTTGCTGCCAAGTGCAAATTGGAGGACACTATTCGATATAATTTTCTCACATACCTTCGCCACAACCGGTATCAGACTAATAGGACGATAATTTTCTGCGTTATATTTATCTCCTTTTTTGTAAATTGGAGTAACAAGTGCATTACGCCAGGCAGAGGGTCAACTAGATGTTTCTAGAGAACGTGCGTATATTATGGAAAGAGGATAGGATACTCCTTGAGTACTCTAGCAGAAATACCATCGGCACTAGGATAAGTGTAACATATGACATCACTGCGCGAGTCTGGGCAGTACAGGCATTACCTGAGTGGACGTAGATGAGAAAGTACCTAGTATTACGTAGTACGAGTATTACGAGAAATATTACTATAAATAAAGTTGTACATGAGTGAAATTTGTTATTATTTCTACTTGGACACCTCAGAATTGGCGACGAGGATAAAAATTGTACAGTGTCACTATACATATTGAAATATTTCAAGTAATGCGTAGTGCAACACGTGAAGAAGATGGCAGCCTTTTACAAGGCAAAGTGTCGTGGGTTTATGAACTAAGTAGAAATCAGTTATTAGAAGAACTAACAAAGTTGCATGTTAACGCTGATCAAAGTGCCAGTGTAGACAATTTACGAAAACTTTTAGTTAACGAATGGCGAAAATCACACGAAGAACATTTCGGACTTTCTTTCAAGGACACAGGAAAAAAAGACAATCAAGTGATATCAGTGTCAAGGGAAAAAACAGTAAACATGAGTAGTGCGACAGAAAATAATAAAATGACATTTTCCTTGCACAGGGATAAATGGGACATCTTCGTAAAACGGTTAGAATTATGGTTCAGCGCAAACGAAATATTAGAAGGAAAATTCAATTCGGAATTATTAACAAGGGTGTGTCAAGAAACATATTTACTTTTCCGTAATTTATGTGCACCCAGAAAACCCAAAGAATACTCTTATGAACAGCTAGTGAAAATGATGACTCAACACTTCAATCCTTAACCCTGTGAAATTTCGGAAAGAAACAACTTTCATGAATTGAAGCAGCACGCATCTGAAAATGTAGCCAGCTTTGTCGTGAAACTGAAAGAAAAGGCCTTGAACTGTAATTTCAAAGACATCGATACAGCTTTGAGAGATCAATTCGTCTTCGGACTAATAAATCAAGAAACAAAAATCGAATTGTTTCGAGAGGCCAATCTCACATTCCAGAAAGCAGTAGAAATCGCCTCTTCACGAGAATCGGCTGTGGAAAACACCAATTTGTCAAAGAGGGAAGAAAATGGTTCGCTATACGATGGGAAGTGGAACGGACAAAGGCACGCCGGCGTGGAAGGAAAGAGACGGGAGCGCAACAGCAAACGAGTAGAGAAGATAATTCGACACAAAGGTAATCGAGGAAATAACGATAGAAGACAACACTCAGTAGTTCAAATAGTAGAGTTAAAATAACCTCAAAAAATAAAATTGTTTGTTTTTGTTGTAATAAACTGAATCATTATGCAAGGGAATGAAGATTTAGATATAAGATATGTAACTTTTGCAATACTAAAGGACATATAGAATCAGCTTGCTCAGAAAAGAATAGAAATAACATGATTGATGGTAACCAGAATAAAATAGAGGAACACGTTGACTCTGAGGGTGACTTCTTTGTCATGAATGAAAATAATATGAAAATAAACAATATTAAGGCAGAACCTATGAAATTGCACATAGAAATAGAAAATAAATTAATTGAGTTTTAAATTGATACAGGTTCGTATGTTACTGTTATATCAGAATATACAGTTGAAATGAATTTCCAAAAAAAACGAATTGAAAATAATGATATGTTGTTATCCAGTCATGATGGATCCAAATTAAAAGTGGTAGGTATTATGAGAGATTTGAAGGTTGAGTTTGGTAACAGAGATTATGTACTTTCTGCGTGTGTTATGCCAGGTAATAGAAACAATTTAATAGGTAGACAGTGGCTTCAAAATTTTGGTTGGTGGCCTCTTATTATTAATTTGAATATGAGTAGTTATAATATAAAAACCATTGATAATCATGAAAATGCCACAAAATATTTTGAAAATAAATTTCCGAGTGTATTTTCAAATTTACCATGAAAGTATAACGGTAAAAAAATTCAGTTACATTTCCACGAAAATGTTAAACCAATTCAATGTAAGCTATACCATGTTCCATTCGCGCAGAAGGATAAGGTAAATGAAGAAATAAATAGGTTGGTAGCGATTGGAAATGTGGAACCGGTAACGCATGGGCTACACCAGTTATACCAGTAGTAAAAGGTAATGGCGTAAGTCTATGCGGAAATTTTAAAATTACTGTTAACCCTCAGTTAATTGTGAAACGATATTCGTCACCTCGGAAAGAGAAAATTTTCCAAACCCTGAAGATTGGTAATAAATGGTCGCAAATAGACTTGAAACATGCATTCATGCAATTTGAGGTAGAAGAAAATAGTAGGGATCCATTAACGAATATCACCGAAATAGGTTTGTTCAGGTATACTAAATTACCAGAAGGTATAGCATCAGGTCCGGCGGAATTTCAGGAAATAATTACTGATATGGTGAAGGGTATCCCTCATACCGAAGTTTATATTGACAATATTTATTGTACAGGCGAATCGGATGCTGAACATTTACAGATTCTGGAGAACATTTTTCAACGTTTGAGTGAAGCAGGATTGCGAGTGAATGAGAAAAAGAGTGAGTTGTTCAAAAATGAAATCGAAATATTAGGTTTTCTTTTAGATAAGGAAGGACTTAAGCCTTCACCAGCTAAAGTCAGGGCTATAAAAAACTTACCAACACCCAAATCTAAAAACGAATTACAGGAATTCCTAGGATTGGTTAATTTTTATGAGCCATTTTTGAGGGATAAGTCAGATAATTTAAAGGTTTTATATGATTTGTTGAAAAAGACATTGTTGCGTGAGAACTCGACAAAAGCGGACGTGTTGTAAAAGAGAAAGTGGAAGAGAGAGTCGAAGTGAAAGTGTACACTAGCGAAGCTACGGAATTTTTGATTCCGTCCATGAAACTTCCGAAGTTTTTTTGTAAGTTCTATAAGTGTATGTGTTATAGAGCGGAAATTCGTTCAAATTCAGTGTATTCAGTGTCTGAGTCCAGATCCATTGATCGATGGTTCCACGGATATCACTGGTGAGTCGATTTATTTTTGATAGTATAGAAAATATATAACTTAGCCACATAGCCTAATAGTAACATAGTAGTGAGGATTTCCAATATTTCATGATTATTCAGAAATACCTCATATAGTTCAATACGGACAAAAAGCCATGTCGGAGGTCTCAGACAATGAGAGCTTCTACATGGAAGCTACGGACACCGAAGAATTCAGCGATGGAGAAGCAGAGGAGCTTGTGAGTCTCAAAGAAGAGAATGGGCAGTTCAAGGCTCGAATAAAGAAACTGAAACCTTGGCTCAGTTGGTCGGGTAGATACGCCTCTTGAGAGAGGAAGTAAATAAAAACAAAGCCCCTCAATACCCTAGTTTTGCTGAAATTGTAAAACAGATTGCGCCACATTTGCAGAAATTGCAAAGCCGGTAGCGGTCCCCAAAAATACCTCCAAACAGGTAGTCGCCTGAACCGGAAATGAAGAAAAATTTTACAACTCAAAGTGCAAAAACCCAGAACGCGCCGCCCACAAAACGCGCGCGTAAAGAAAGTTCATCTTCAGATGAAGATACCGCAAAAAAGCTACGGAGTTACCTAAAAAAGATAAAGTTCCTCCCATCTCGACGATGGGTAGAGCCGATTGGGAAGAGATCTCAAAAGCTCTCTACATGAAGAAATTCAGCTACAACAGAGCATCCGTCGTAAAAGACGGAATCAGGATCGTAGCCTCGACTGTGGACGACTACAGGAACATTACGAAATATTTTGACCAGATTGGTAAGGAGTACTTCACCTACCAGATGGAAGAAGAGAAAAAGATCTGTTCTGATTTGAAAAACGGAAGTTGACGTCATTTCCGGAAGCCCGGAGGTGCTCATGCCTTGAAAATATTTTAGATTTCATCAGCATCGTAAAATACTTATAAGTGCTGAATTTCATGAAAATACGTTCAGTAGTTTCCCGTATAAATATGGGTGAGGTTCCTCGTGAAAGACCCTGTATAGATGAGACAGAATCGCAAACACTGGGGGAAGTGTTGCCTTACTGGTTAAACGAGATCTGAAACATTTTAAATTTTAAAGATCTGACGAGTCACAAATAGAAACAGTGACGATTGTTGCTGAAATAAATTGACAAAGAGTCGAGGTCACATCGGCATATAAAAGACCCCCAAATAACTTATTGGAAGAAGAAATCAACAACTTACTAGAAGGAACAAACCCGAAAATCTGCATCAGAGATTTTAATTGCAAATCTCCAGAATTGAACAGCAGTATAGAAAACAGAAATGGCAGAAAACTGAAAGATCTTGCTAAAAAAAAACATGAAGCTATGGTTATTGGACCTGAAGAACCAACGTACCTAGCATTCGGAAATGGATTACCAGATATAATTGATATCGCAATTATGAAAAATATCACTAGAGAATTTTCGATAGAGACCTTGTGGGACGGAACCTCTGACCACAACCCCATCGAATTAACAATAGGAGAAGGGCCAAGAAGAGAACTAATGCAAACAAGAGAATACACCGATTGGACTAAATATAGCCATCTGATACAATCGGAATTAACAGAAATACCAACAATCAACACACCGGAAGACCTAGAAAGAGCAGTTGATGAACTAGAAAAGAATATACTAGATGCCTACAAAAAGAGCACAAAGAAAATAACGAGACCAGCACTGATACATCCACACGGTGATACACCCAGAGAAATCAAAGATCTCATCAGGGAAAATCGGAGACTAAGAAAAACATACAGGCTCAACAAAACAGATATAAATAAGAGGATCTAAACCGACACAGCCAAGTTCTAAAAAATGCCCTGAAGGACATGAGAACAAATAGATGGAACAAAAGAGTTCAAGAACTAAATACTATCGATCATTCTGCATGGAAAAGGCAAAAATGTCTGAGAAGAGAAAAGACTAAAATAGCACCTCTCCACGGAGAAAGAGGAATGGCATATACGAATATCGATAAAGCAGAAGTTCTGGCGGACTCGATAGAAGGAGAATCGAGAATTAATTACAGACCTGATGACGATAATGATGATCTGGAAGAACTAGTTGAGAACAACGAAGAAGAAATGGACGAACCACCAGTAGACGACAAATAGAAAAACCAACTTCTCCATTTGAAATAAAAAAGATAATCAGAAGCTTGAAAAATAGAAAAGCTCCCGGAAGTGATAAAATAACGAATGCTATGTTGAAGAAATTACCTAAACAAGGTATAGCTGCTCTCACAAATATTGCAAACGGTATAATGAGGACTGAACACTATCCGGAAAAGTGGAAAACTGCAGAAGTCATAGTGTTCAACAATCCAGGCAAAGATAAAAATTCCCCCAAAACTACAGGCCGATAAGTTTATTGTCCGCCCTAGGAAAAGTAGTAGAAAGAGTAATCGCTAGGATGCTTACAGAAGAAACTGAAAATCTGAATCTCAGTCCAGCAGAGCAGTTCGGATTCAGAAGAGATCACTCAACAGAACAGCAATTACTAGGACTCACAGAATACATAACAGAAGGATTCCAAAATAAACAAGCAACAGGTCTTGTACTACTAGATGTCGCCAGAGCATTCGACAGAGTATGGCATGAAGGATTGATTTACAAAATGAGATATGCTGGATATTCAATCAAACTGTGCAAGCTGATTAGGAATTATTTGAGGAACAGAAGATTCTACGTGAAAGTGGAAGGAGAAAACTCCACAACCAGATATATGGAAGCAGGGGTGCCTCAAGGGTCAGTACTTGGGCCGTTACTGTATAACATATATATTCACGATATACCAAAATCTCCAAGGACTATGCTGACACTATATGCCGACGACACGGGAATCGCAATTCGACATCGCAAGCCAGAAATCATAGAAGGAAAATTACAAGAAGCTATAGATGTTTAAATGGTAAAAAAAGCTCAACGGACAAAAGAGCCAAGCGATATTACTGCAAAAGAGGAGACTGAGGACTACAACAAATCTAGAGGTAGATGGAGAAGAAATCGAATAGAAAAACGAAGCGAAATATTCAGGTATAACCCTAGACAATGGTCTAACTTGGAGAAGCCATATCAAACAAGCCGTTGACAAAACCAAGGCAGCGATTAATATGCTCTACCCGCTGATAGGTAAAAAGAGCCACATGTCAAATGAGACAAAATTGAAAATGATCAAAGCCGTTGCTAGACCGCAACTGACTTATGAATCAGGTGCTTGGGGATTCGCGTCAAAGAGCCATAAACAAAGAATTCAGGCAACAGAAAACAAGCTACCACGATGTGCCATAGATGCGCCTTGGTTTGTCAGGAACAAACGGATATATCGAGATTTGAAGTGGGAAACCATCACCGAATTTATGAAGAGGAAAGTTGAAAAGTTATTCGAAGCAGCGAAAGAACATCCAAACGAAGAACTCAGGAGACTAGTGCACTACGATCCGGAGGAAGACAGAGGAAGAATGAGAATTTACAAAAGGAGACCGCGAGATCAATTGAGGAGAGAATAAAATGAGAACGGAAACTTATTAAAAATATACTAAGAGGAGATATCCGAAATGGACGAACATGAAAGCCCTAGCCCGACAATGTGCAAGAAGAAATTAACCGATCAAGGGATAAATGGTTTATAGGCAAATGCCCGGAACCAAAAAGAAGCAGGTTAGGTTTAGTGGGTCGCAAACTCGGAAGAGTGAGTAACCCCACAGTGTTCCCTAGAAATGGATTCCTCTAGGCGAGAGATAGAGCCCCGTGTTTTTTCACGGTCGCAGATTCCCCCTGCTATAAAAAAAAAGTGGAACTATGAGTGTCAGGAAGCAGTCGAATGGGTTAAAAGAGAATTGACGTCTATTGAAGATTTGGTTCCTTTCCACCAGGAATTACCTTTAGTTTTATCGTGCGATGCGAGTTTTGTTGGGCTCTCAAGTATTTTATCTCATTGTTTTCCAAATAGAGAAGAAAAGCCTATAGCATTCGCTTCAAAAATCATTCCTGAAACTGAAGTATATCGATCGATATTAGATAAGGAAGCGGCAGCAATTGTTTTCGGGTTCAAAAATTTCTCTCATTATTTAATTGGAAATGAAGTGATCTTAAAAACGGACAATCAGGCCTTAAAATATATTTTTGGTGATTCTTAGAAAGTAAGTACGATATTTCAGCATCGTCTGTTGCGTTGGTCTTATTTTTTGTCAAGTTTTCGTTAAAAAATTGAGTTTATTCCATCAGTAAAGAATGAAAACGCTGACGCTCTGTCAAGATTGCCTGTTTCAGATGTTACTCAGGTTTTTGATTCAGAAATTAACAGTTTAAATTTTATTCAAAGGGACTGCAAATTAATTGATATCAATATGATAAAGAAATTCACTAAAAAGGATAAATCACTTTCAAAAATCATGCGAAAGTTGATATTTGGTTGGAATCAGAATGTTGCAGATTTGGAAGGCGATTAAAAAGTGTTGTATGATAGACGAGATGAATTGTATGTAGAGAACGAGTGTGTATTGTGGGGTTTTAGAGTAATAGTACCACGTGAATTGAGAAAACAGATTTTGAATCAATTGCATGAATCACATTTCGGAATTGTCAGGATGAAACAAATTGCTCGATCATTTTTTTGGTGGCCAGGCATAGATTTAGAAATCGAGAAACTAGTTGATTCGTGTGAAACTTTTGTGAGAAATAGAATTAAGACGAATAAAGTGAATATAATGCAGTGGCCATATCCATCAGAGCCCTGGTCTAGGATACATACAGATTTTTTAGGTCCCTTCTATGGTCGCATGTTTATCGTTATAATCGATGCTCATAGTAAATGGCCGGAAGTTGTAGACATGAAAGAGAATACCACAACAACAAAAACAATTGAAGTTTTTGATTCAATATTTGCGCGATTTGGATTGTGTAATCATTTATTATCGGATAATGGTCCCTAATATACGTGTGTGGATTTCGAAGAATATATAAAGTCTTTATGAATTGTGCATAAGTATGCACACAGTATGCTGCAGAGAATTCTGTTCAAACTTTCAAAGATAAAGTGAGGAAAATTCATTCATTCATTGCTGTATCCCGTTACCGGGAATGAATCTACAAAAAGAAGAAGAAAAAAAAAAAATTCGAACAGACTTGTAACTTCTTAGTGCTAGTTGCGACTGTGTGCCCTCCTGTGACTAAAGAGACCCAACCGTGACCTGCAGATCCTTCCACACTCAGGGCATGGATAGTCTCCAACCAGATCTGGCCGCCGCTGTATCCTTCTCGATTCTCCACTATAACTGTGGACCAAAGACATCCACTGTGACCTGTCTAACGCTAGTTGTTCCCAGTTATGATTAGCATTAACTGATTTTAGGGATTGATGTAGTGTATCCTTAAACCGCTTATACTGGCCTCCTGGTTTCCGGGCTCCCTCAGTGAGTTCGCCGTATAGAGCTATTTTGGGGAGTCTTGTGTCTTGCATCCTCAGAATGTGGCCGCTCCATCTGAGTCGGGCCCTCGTTACTTGAGTCTCAATTGTTGTACAACTCGCGCGCTGCAAGACTTCTGCATTCGAAACTTTGTGGAACCATCTGATGTGCATTATCTGTCTTAGATGACGTTGCTGCGTCTGTTCAAGCTGTTTAATATGTCGCCTGTAGGGAGTCCAGCTTTCGCTTCCGTAAAGAAGCGTTGGGAGGACCACTGCTCTGTAAACAGCTGTCTTGGTCTTCAGATTGAGGTCGTGATTTTGGAACACTCTGTCCTTCAGCTTCCAGAATGCCCGTGATGCCGAATTGATACGGTTGTGTATTTCCGTGTCAAGGTTAGCCCTAGTATTTATGAAGCTTCCCAAGTATTTGAACTGCTCAACCTGTTCTAGAGTTTCATTGTCCAGGCTGATATCTGTTTGAAGGCTTTCTGGCGGACTTACCAGGATTTTGGTCTTGTCAATATTGAGTCTAAGGCCTAAAGCTTCGTATATATGTTTATAGGTGTCCATCATTATCTGTAGATCCTCTGAGCTGCTAGCGATGAGTGAACAGTCGTCTGCATATTGAAGTTCAGTGATAAACTTGGTACGGGTTTTTGCTCTGAGGCGCTTCAGGTTAAACAGGCCTCCATCAAATCTGAATCTTATCCCAACACCTCTTACGGGCATGCTCATGTCAGCAATTATCGATACAGCTATGGCGAAAATATTGAACAGTAAAGGCGCTAATACGCAGCCTTGTTTTATTCCAGAGTTGGTTGAGAAATGGTCGGTTGTAGAGCCATTATGCTGTATTCTAGCAGTGTTGTTGGTATGAAGGCTTTTACACACTGCTAGGAATTTTTCGGGTACTCCTAGACGTGCCATGATTTTCCAGAGCGCTCTCCGATTCACCGAGTCGAATGCCTTGCTTAAATCGATGAAGGCTGTATAAATCCTTGATTGTTGTTCACGGGCCTTTTCTTGTAGCTGTCGAAGTGTAAAAATTAGGTCCACCGTACCTCGATTTGGTCGAAAGCCGCACTGGGATTCAGGTAAAAGCCTCTCTAAGAGTGGAACCAGACGATTACCCATAATCTTCGAGAGAATTTTACCGGCCACATTAAGCAACGATATGCCCCTGTAATTGTTGCAATTCGACGTATCGCCTTTGTTCTTATAGAGGTTGATAACTAAAGCGTCTCTGAAGTCTTGTGGCACATCTCCCTGTTCCCAGATCTTGCGGAATAGTATTAGGAGACTATTGACAATGTCCTCATCCAAGGCTTTGAATATCTCCGCCGGAATGCCGTCTAGACCAGGGGACTTATCATTTTTCATATTTTTAATCGCGCTTATGATTTCCGACATTGAAATTTCGTCATCAAGCGATGTCATCGGACTATACGCGGGAAGCAGTTCTAAAATGGATAAATCCGAGTCGTTATTTTGATTCAAGACCTGGGAGTAATGCTCCTTCCATCTTTCGAGAATTTTTCTATCATCAGTTAGAATAGCTCCATGAGCATCTCTTATAGGAAAGCTAGCTTTTCTGCTTGGACCGTAAACAGTTTTAATAGCTTCGAAAAAACGCCTGTAGTCATGGTTATCGGCGTAAGCTTGTATTTCTCTAGCTTTTTCTTTCCACCAGCTGTCCTTGATTTTTCTTATTTCTTGACGGACCTCGCGTTTTATGTTTATGAAACCTATTTGGGCTGCAACATCGCCAGGCTTGTTAATTGCGGTTTTCATCGCTTTGTGTTTTGCATCCAAAAGGGGTGCGATATGAGTTTCGCTGTCGGCAAACCAGTCTGGGGATTTTCGGGAGCGTTCCGTGCCCAGTATTTCCTTCGCTGTATTTGTAAGGGATGACTTGAAAAGGAGCCAATGAGTCTCAATGTCGTCGTTATAATCCGGTGGTGTTAGGCTACTTTTGACGGCAGCTGTGAATATGTCCTTTGTAGAAGGGTTTTGTAGTTTGGATATTTGAAGGCGCTCTCTTAGATACTTCGGCTTGCGTTGATATTTTGGGCGCATTGAGATTTTCATTTTCGAGATTACCAGCCTATGATCAGTCCAGCACTCAAGATCTGCTCTGGGTTTAGTGACCAACACCTCTTTCAGATCTTTCCTTCTCACGATCACATAGTCGAGGGTATGCCAATGCCCTGAGCGCGGGTGGCGCCAGGTCCCCCTTGAATTGGGTCTCGTAATAAAATAGGTGTTCGTTATACACAGATTGTGTTCTGCACAAAGAGCCAGCAGACGTTCTCCATTCGAATTGATGCTGTCTGTGCCGTGTTTCCCTATTATTCCCGGCCATAGTTCTGAGTCTTGACCTCTGCCCACTCTAGCGTTGAAGTCTCCAAGGAGAATTATTCGTTCCCGTTTTGGGATTTTACTTAATTTCCATATCAACAATCTCGTCCTTGCATTTAACTATAGAAAAGGGATATTGGCTTTAGGACTGCTAATGGGGTGAATAACACACTCTCTTCAAATTGTCGACGTTTCGATCCTGTTTGGGATCTTCTTCAGGACTAAAAAAGTTTATTAAAATATCAGACAAATGAACAATTTGGTCACAATAACACAACACAACATTACATAAAGTTCCCTGAGAAAAAACTAACATTCAGGTGGAAATTTCATATACAACTTACCAATTTGGTCGAATGTATTACGATGTGGTAGAATTTGCTAAATTTCATCGGAATTGTGCGTATAATTTCGTCAGATCTATAAAATTTATTATGAACCGTATGTGGTCTTAGCTCGGCTAATATGGTACTGATCGACGGTGTCTTGTTTTTCTCCCAAACATGTTACGGTGCGACTCCCACGACGCGATGCAGATTTATTTTTTATTAATTTCTCTCATTAAGTTATTATAAATTATGCTCAATTTTTGAGTATCTGTTCGGATATTAACTGTGTCACGTATAAAAATGTGTATCATTTCACTAATACACCTTTTGTGGTAGTTGCTTTCTTTATCCAAGATTTTCACATCATTAAAGTCAAAATTATGATTTTCTTGGAAGTGGTGTAAAGCCAGCGCGGTTTTTTCGTTTTTGTCTCTATTATTTTCTTTACAATCATATGTATGCTGACGTATACGATTTTTCAGGTATTGTCTGGTCATGCCGACATACGATAGGTTGCAGTCTCTACATGGAATTTGATACACCAAATTAGAGGTCATTAGTTTTGGATGAGAATCTTTCAATTTGGTGTATATTATCTCAAGTTTTGTTAGAGGATAGAAAGCAAGCTTGATGTTAGTTGAGTGATTTTTCACCAAAATTTCAATCTTTTCTGATAATCCCTCAATGTATGGAAATTTATAATAGATTTTATTATGGTTATCATTGGGCTGTTCCGTGTTCCGTATAGTGGTTTTAACAAATTTGTTTTTATAGAGATGTATAGTCTTGTTCACTAAATTTCTGGGGTAATTGTTAATTTTTAAGATATTTTTTATTTTAGTCTCATTAGCTGGCCAAAATTCTTTACTACTGAGACTGTAACATCTGAACAACATATTCCTGACCGTATTAATCTTATGTATTTGTGGATGGTGTGAAAGGTAATTGAGAACCCGGTTTGAAGAAGTTGGTTTGTTATACCAATTGGTTGCGATTGATCCATCGGTTTGTCTGATAAGTTGGACATCTAAAAATGAAATTCTATTTTGTGTTTCCTTTTCTAAAGTGAACTGAATTCGTTTATGGAAAGAATTGAACGTATTGATAAGTTCATCGACTTTATCATAAGGAACAGCCATGAATGTATCATCCACATATAACTTCAAAATTGGTATTATAAATGTAAGTTTTTTAACACATTTACTAATGACATAGTGCATCACCATGTTGGCTATGGTAGGACTCGCCGGATTACCCATCGCCGTGCCCTCAATCTGTAGGTATATTCGTCCATTAATCGTAAAGTAACTGGAATCAAAAATGAACTCTATAATCCTACATAACATAGTTCTACTTAATTCTGTATAGGCTGATATATGAGACCAATTTTCCTTTATGATGTGCAAAACTAACTGCTTCGGTATATTAGTAAACAACGAGACCACGTCCAAAGACACTAAAACATAGTTTGGGGGTAACTGCACTGTTTTTACTAGTTCAACAAGCTCAAATGAATTCTTCACATTGTAGTCAAAAGTTGTAGTCCAAGGAGATAAAATTTGGTGAATATAATTGGATAAGTTATATGTAGGGGAATTCAAACAACTAACAATAGGTCTCATGCTGAGATTAGGTTTGTGCGTTTTTCTCAGTCCATACATTCTTGGTGGTAAAGAGTTATGTGTTTTAAGTTTTTTCATTGTGGACTCATTTATTATATGTTGATCGAAAAGGTCCTTAACTAATTCGTTGTTTTTTGTTTGAAAAATAGAGGTAGGATCTTTGTTAAGGTTCGTATATGTAGCCTCATCATTCACTAATTCACTCATGGCTGCCGTGTAATCATCTCTATACATGAAAACCGTGCTATTTCCCTTGTCTGATTTAGATATAATGCATTCAGGATGATCCTGAAGAAATTTTTTTGTTATAATAAGGTTCGTCAAGAATAAATTTTCCTTTTTGTTATTTCTTTTCATTTTATTACAATGATTTGTAGTGATGTTAGTGAAAGAGGATCTAAGGTCATTTTTTGTTTCCTCAAAAAAATCTGATTGGCTATTCAAAATGTATTCAAAGTCTTTAATTATGTTGATATTTAATTTATATTTAGGACCTGAGTTAACTATTGTTAGTTGTTTGAATTCCCCTACATATAACTTATCCAATTATATTCACCAAATTTTATCTCCTTGGACTACAACTTTTGACTACAATGTAAAGAATTCATTTGAGCTTGTTGAACTAGTAAAAACAGTGCAGTTACCCCCAAACTATGTTTTAGTGTCTTTGGACGTGGTCTCGTTGTTTACTAATATACCGAAGCAGTTAGTTTTGCACATCATAAAGGAAAATTGGTCTCATATATCAGCCTATACAGAATTAAGTAGAACTATGTTATGTAGGATTATAGAGTTCATTTTTGATTCCAGTTACTTTACGATTAATGGACGAATATACCTACAGATTGAGGGCACGGCGATGGGTAATCCGGCGAGTCCTACCATAGCCAACATGGTGATGCACTATGTCATTAGTAAATGTGTTAAAAAACTTACATTTATAATACCAATTTTGAAGTTATATGTGGATGATACATTCATGGCTGTTCCTTATGATAAAGTCGATGAACTTATCAATACGTTCAATTCTTTCCATAAACGAATTCAGTTCACTTTAGAAAAGGAAACACAAAATAGAATTTCATTTTTAGATGTCCAACTTATCAGACAAACCGATGGATCAATCGCAACCAATTGGTATAACAAACCAACTTCTTCAAACCGGGTTCTCAATTACCTTTCACACCATCCACAAATACATAAGATTAATACGGTCAGGAATATGTTGTTCAGATGTTACAGTCTCAGTAGTAAAGAATTTTGGCCAGCTAATGAGACTAAAATAAAAAATATCTTAAAAATTAACAATTACCCCAGAAATTTAGTGAACAAGACTATACATCTCTATAAAAACAAATTTGTTAAAACCACTATACGGAACACGGAACAGCCCAATGATAACCATAATAAAATCTATTATAAATTTCCATACATTGAGGGATTATCAGAAAAGATTGAAATTTTGGTGAAAAATCACTCAACTAACATCAAGCTTGCTTTCTATCCTCTAACAAAACTTGAGATAATATACACCAAATTGAAAGATTCTCATCCAAAACTAATGACCTCTAATTTGGTGTATCAAATTCCATGTAGAGACTGCAACCTATCGTATGTCGGCATGACCAGACAATACCTGAAAAATCGTATACGTCAGCATACATATGATTGTAAAGAAAATAATAGAGACAAAAACGAAAAAACCGCGCTGGCTTTACACCACTTCCAAGAAAATCATAATTTTGACTTTAATGATGTGAAAATCTTGGATAAAGAAAGCAACTACCACAAAAGGTGTATTAGTGAAATGATACACATTTTTATACGTGACACAGTTAATATCCGAACAGATACTCAAAAATTGAGCATAATTTATAATAACTTAATGAGAGAAATTAATAAAAAATAAATCTGCATCGCGTCGTGGGAGTCGCACCGTAACATGTTTGGGAGAAAAACAAGACACCGTCGATCAGTACCATATTAGCCGAGCTAAGACCACATACGGTTCATAATAAATTTTATAGATCTGACGAAATTATACGCACAATTCCGATGAAATTTAGCAAATTCTACCACATCGTAATACATTCGACCAAATTGGTAAGTTGTATATGAAATTTCCACCTGAATGTTAGTTTTTTCTCAGGGAACTTTATGTAATGTTGTGTTGTGTTATTGTGACCAAATTGTTCATTTGTCTGATATTTTAATAAACTTTTTTAGTCCTGAAGAAGATCCCAAACAGGATCGAAACGTCGACAATTTGAAGAGAGTGTGTTATTCACCCCATTAGCAGTCCTAAAGCCAATATCCCTTTTCTATATTTTACTTAATGTAGCAACGAGTGTTTCGTAAAAAGTGTCCTTTAAGTTGTCAGAGGAGTTCAAAGTGGGTGCGTATACTTGCTTGCTCATGCCTTGAAAATATTTTAGATTTCATCAGCATCGTGAAATACTCATAAGTGCTGAATTTCATGAAAATGCGTTCAGTAGTTTCCCGTATAAATATGGGTGAGGTTCCTCGTGAAAGACCCTGTATAATAAAATTAATTATGTAAAGGTTGTAGAAAGAAAAGATTTTGATATACTAGATAGGGTTATGATTGATGTTAGGCAAAAAAAATAAAAAGGATCGAATTCATGCTGAAATTATCAAGAAGCTTTTACCTGTGACTTATAAGGTTAGAACATTACAAAATAATAAAATCACAAAGAGACATATCGATCAGATGGTTAGATTTAACGTTTCATGTGATGACAGGAATATATATAATAAGGATACATCCACACAGGGTATGAATATAAGACGTTCAGATAGATTGAGACAGAGAAATTGATTCTGTGTATTATATTGAGTATGATATTTAGTATAGTTTTGTATAAAATATTTTATTATAGAATTTGTAGGTAGTGAAGGATTAGATGTAGGTTTTAGTTCTAAGTTTTAGTGATAGATATTTAGGAATAGAAATAGATGTAGGTTGTTAGTAATAGGAATCGGTAGTAATAGGTATTATTTCATAAAAAAAGAAAATATTGATTACAGAAATTACATTTAATTCGTGTTATTCAATAACACTTGTGGCTAGACTAGATTAGGTTAAGTAGATTATATTATAATTTGGCGAATAAATTCAAAAGGGGAGAGTGTAACATATGACATCACTGCGCGAGTCTGGGCAGTACAGGCATTACCTGAGTAGACGTAGATGAGAAAGTACCTAGCGAGTATTACGAGAAATATTACTATAAATAAATTTGTACATAAGTGAAATTTGTTATTATTTCTACTTGGACTCCTCAAGAAGAGATAACGTTGAGAGCAGAAAGGTGGGCTTCAACGACTGCGGGGCTGAAAGTAGACTCGGTTATTTCCAGAAAATTCCTGTCAACATTCAATGGTGGAGGTTGGTGGGTCCCTCTTGTGAAAGAGGCAGCAAAGGTATCAGCCAGCACGTCCGCTGTCTCTTCGGGGCCGGAGCAAGGAGTGTTGTTAGAATTAAGAACCAACGGTATGTCGACTTTAGAATTAAGGGCTGATCTCAATTGATTTTTGTGCTTCCAAAAATCGGCAATATTAAAGTCATTATTGAATCCATGGAAGATGTGGTCAACTACTACGACGAATTGGATTTCATGAAGTTTATCGCAACAGAAAATCAGAATTTTCAATTAATTTTCAAGCCATTGTTGGGCCTAATACAGAATTTTCGGATATTGCAGCAAGATGGACAGGAAGCATGCACAACTCCAGGATCTTTCAAATGACCAGAGTTCACATGGGGTACACACAACGTGTACTGGATGAGCGTCTTGTTGGGAATAATGGTTACCCACCATTACCATTTTTACTAACACCTATAACACCTCCACCACAAGACGCTCCATCAATAAGGTACAACAGAGATAGACAGCATACAATAATATTTTTTGTATTTTTTTATTGCGATTTTTTGCATTGATTGACTCTGTGACAATTTCCCCTATAGCGTCCTCAACGCGGTTTCACGCCATCTCGTCGACTCATCTAACTCCAAAGATGGAAATTCCGCCTCCACCTCAAGTTTGAAGTATTGAGGATACTCTCATCTCACAAGGTCTTCTGTAGGCCTCATTCTAAAGGGCGGAAGCTGCAGTCAGATGTTACGTCCAGGGTTCTGCTGTTTGTAAAGCTAGAGTGTCCTATGTCGAAGGCATTACTTCCCTCAGATTACAGAATTTCGTTTCTGTAATCTGTGCTACTTCCGGGGTCTGGTCGAAAAACAATCTCTTCATCAACATCCCTTTTACCGCGAGTGAATTTGTACCCCGAGATCCCATCTGGACCACTTGCATCGGCGGCTGATCAAATATGTGACATATTTCGTTCGTTCGGGATAGAAAATCCTGCTTCGTTACACTTTATTGTAAACAGTTTTGAAAAATACCAAGCGAAAATAAAAATACTAATTTCTCTTTTCGTTTTATAGTCTCAAGTATATCTCAAGACCATTACTCAAGACATTCATAAGTTGAGATTCAATTCTCGTTACTTGAGATAGTATCAAACTGATAATGACTTGATATGAGTTTATTGATAAGCCGTCATCTTGAGATGCTGTCACTATCTTGAGAAAGTATCAACTGAGATAGGTCTGAGACCCGTTTTGAGATCTGACTATTAATACGGGCCTACGATCTCAGCGCGAAAATATAATAAGTGAGTGAGCGTGAAACTCCTGTCAAAGTTCGTATACATTATTATGTTTATAATTTCAAAACACAGAATTCAAACTAACGCGAACTGTGGTAGCCCGTGATTAGAAATTGAAATCGAACTCATAAATTCAATACTTTAAAATTATAAACATAGATATGTGTACGAACTTTCACAGGAGTTCTACGGTTACGTTCATTGTGAATCGGCACTAAATAAAAAGAAGAAAACATCTTAGCCCCATATATTGTGTTCAGTGAAGTGAAAGTACTGGAACACTTGAAGGAGAAGAAGTGAAAGTACCACAGACAAAGACAAAGGTTTTTTCTGTAATCTGTGAAAGCCGCATTAGTTCGACATAGCAAATTGAAGTAGGTCAGTGTCTGGGCTCCAAACAAAGTTGTTTTTGTGAGTGTTGTTCAAGATTGTGTTCAATATTTCATACCGTTAACAAAATTAAGAGATTTAAGGTGAGTACATAAAAGAAATTTTATTATTAGGACCAATCGGGCGATATCAACATTATTTCATAGACAAAGACCTTTCAACAATAGATAATACGAGAATAGTATGTCAATGTTCAACTATAATCTTCAATTCGAATTCTCAACGTTGTCCTTTGTATGCTTATTTTATTTATTATTATTATTAGTATTTGCAAAACTGAAGTGGTTTATACATACAGTAATCAGTGGTAATTCGTTATTGAAACTATTCATCATCCATTTAATTCCATCGTTATTTTGATTTGTAGCGATTTGTGTTATTGTCCAGTGTTATTTACAATGCCACATGCCAGAAGATCTAAGATCTAATACATCTCAACGAAGCCGTAATGCTACTAGGCTTCTGAATATTTCGAGTCAATCCTCTGTAGAAGACCAAGAAAGAGCACGGTAGCAGCGCCGTGTAAGTATGGCCCGAATTAGTGAGTCACAAACACCATAGCAAAGAGAGGCAGTATGTCGAATTACTCAGATCGATATGAGACAACTTCGAGCTAATCGTAATCGCCCACGAACGAGAAGGAACCCAAATATAAATTTGAAAGGAATAGCTTTTCATTACGATAGTTCAATCGACAACAGCTCTAACCATTCCGTTATAATTGGCCCGATGCGATGAAAGTAGTATGCTGCTATTGCCATGCACTGAGGTTTGCTGTAGAAATTCCGAGATTGTGCTGTCTAAATGGCAAAGTGAAATTGCCATTATTGCCTTCCCCACCTAAACCATTTAATTCTCTTCTCCTTGGAGAAATATCCGAATCAAAACATTTTCAAGCAAACACACAAAAATACAATGGGTGTTTCCAAATGACTTCATTTGGAGAAGATATAATTCAAGAAAGTAGATTCAATTCAACATTCAAGGTAAGAATATAATGTTAACATTAATGATTTCGAATCACTTATTTTGTATTTCTTTTCTGCTATTTAGATCCAAGGTCAAATTCACTATCGAATTAGATCATTACAACCACTTGAAGATGCACAACATAAATTCCTCCAAATTTACTTCATAGACAATATGGATGATCAACTTGATCAACGGCAATTTATTAATGCAGATGTGAGAAGAATAATTCTTCAAGATCTTCAGCAACTACTTCATGAACATGCATTGGTTCGATTGTTAAAACTGCTTTGGAACGTATTCCAAGTGACGATCACAAGGTTGTGATATGAGCAGATAAACGACCTGTTGGAGCACATAAACGCCAATTCAACTCCCCTAGAATAGACGGCAATTGTGATTGTAGGCGAAAACGCGTGATATTGTTCTTACGCGTCGCAATACTTCAGAATTGCAACGAATATATGAAACACACCTTTCAGGGATTCTTGAGTCGATCATCATGTCGCGCGGTAGTGGAATATGTTGTTCCCGATGTACTCTGAAAATAGATCGTTCTGATGATTCAATAAATTGTCAAATATGTAACACAAGTTACCATGTCAAGTGCCTAAATATGTCTATAGACGCCTTTAATGAAATTCGTGCAAGTTTCAACAATAAATAGAATTGTGAGGCATGTCAGCAGGGCACTGAAAATGAGCCCGAAAACATCGATCAGAATGTCCAAATAACAGATCATCCCTATTCAGGGTCTGATTTCTCAGCACTCAAGAATGAAATAGTCACTGAGATTACCTCTATCTTTGTTACCGAAATCGATTGGTTGAAAACAATAATTACAAACCAGAGTAAACAAATTGAAGAACTAGTAAAAGATATTCAAATCATGAAGTCTGATAAGAAGCTTATCAACAGGACAGCACGGGCCACAATCTCCGAAAGTCAACCAGAACGGGATTCCGTCGATTACTCATCCTCTACAGCTACGGTGCCTATCGAGACTGCCCGCATCTGTGACTCGAATACATGCGTCCCAATTCCGTCGAGCGAAATAAGCGAAAATTCTAATTCGAATGAGAACCGAGAGAAATCCACAGGATCAACTGATTGGACGCTTGTGACTTCAAAGAAGAAAATAAAAAAGCCCATTGAAAAATCAATGGGGAAATCAGAGTTATCGATTCGTCCTACTAATGAAAAACAGCCAAAACTTAGAAGAGTAAACAGACCTTTGGTTGGTACTCAGAAAACGAGTAGTCGAAAACGATAGGAGCCTGAGTTCTGGAGTGAGTGCACCGTTGTCTGAGCTCGCAGAACAAAACTCAAAAAGAAATTTGAGGATATCGATTGAAATTTATTTTGGGAGGATTTTGCATCTCTTCATAATTAATGTCAGACAAAAAGCGACAATTCAGAAGATTTTCAAAAGTAGATTTTTTCGTCTGATGAAGGAGTCTGATATAGACTCCGAAACGTTACAAAGAATTATAATTTCAACGTTATTTATTTTGAGTTCATTGTCAGGCAACAATTTTTTCTAGTTAATTTGCTCCTGACAAATTAGTGCAAGAATTTACACAGGAGCAAATCGTTGATTTCATTTTTAATTGATTTTGTTTCAGAGATTGGGAGTGAAAACCCTAAAAAGTTTATGAAGAATTTGAGGATAATCCAGCTTAATGTGCAGGGTATAAACAATAAATTCAATAACCTAGATGTCATTATAAGTATTGAAAACCCGGATATCTTGAGTATAGCCGAAGTTTGGTCATCCCCAGATCAAGTGTCTTTTTTAGCAATAAACGGTTATTATATAGCTGCTTCATATTGTAGATCATTGCATCAACGTGGTGGTACAGCCATTTATGTAAAGTCAGATTATTTAGCCGAAAATATTAAGCAGATTGAAGGGTTCTCTCTCGAACAGCAGTGCGAACTTTGTGGTATAAATCTCAAAGTATCCACTAAAAATGTTTCCATTATAAGTGTCTACAGGCCTCCTGGAGCTAATATCGAGTTCTATGTTGATTCATTATCATGCGCGCTTGACTGTTGTTTTGCTAGATCCGATCTGATTTTCGTATGTGGTGATTTCAATATCAATTATTTCGCTCCCCACAATTATCTTGATTATTTGCTGTTGAGGTACAATCTTTAAATAACTTCCACGGAACCAACAAGAATTTCACGGATAGAAACGGCAAGACTAGTTCTAGTAAAATCGATTACATCTTGACGAATACTATGCTAGTACCGATTTTTTGTCTGTCGAGGTATTTGAGAGTAATATAGCTGATCACAAAGCCATACGACTAATATTTTATTATAATACAGATGTCGAAACCACTAAACCTGTCCTGAGATCATTTCGACTATTGAAGGACGAGAATCTTAAGGTCCTGTCTAAGATGGCTGCCTCAACTTGCTTTGATAGTGTTTATTCCTTCACGAATGTTGATATTGCATTCGAAGAGTTTTTCAATATTTTGACTTCCTTGGTTGATTCTGCATACCCAGTTGTACAGAGAGCGTCTGTGAGATCGAAAACTCAAAGGTGGGTCACTAGAGAGGTTAGAAAGGCGAGTTCTGATCTAAAGAATCTTCATTGGTTACATCAGAATTTGAAGTCTCCGGAATCAAGGAATCTCAATATTGCGGCAAAAAAGAACTATAAGGAGCTGCTTAGGTCCAGTAAGGTAGATTTCTTCAATAAAATTTTAGATTCATCAACAAATAGGTCGAGAACGGTTTGGAATTTGGTAAGGACTGAAAAGAGCCAGAACTCCGCTACTCAAGAGATATATTTGAGCGATAATGGTACAATTATATCCGATCCCCAGACAGTGGCTGATATGTTTGGTGGGTATTTTTCCAGTATTGGCCGTATTAGTATTGAGAAACATTACGGTAGTGCGAGATCGTTCTCTTGTACAACCCAAGTTATGACAGATAAGAACTTCTTCTTTCACTCTGTGACAGGTCAGGAAATTTCAGATATTCTCAAGCAAATCAAGAAGGGAAATAGTAGCGGTCATGATATGATTTCTGTGAGAATTTTGAAAATTTTGGCGGATAGAATATCTGAACCTTTTGCTCACCTCATTAATAAAGCAGTTACTACAGGTAGATATCCGGCTCTACTCAAGATATCGAAGGTTACTCCAATATATGAAAAAGATTCCAGGGAGAATGTTGCCAACTATCGGCCAATATCGATAACCAGTTCACTATCGAAAGTCTTTGAAAAGGTGATACATAAGCGGATGATCAAATTTTTAGATAAATTTTCTTTGATTTCTAGTCAGCAGCATGGCTTTCGTGTGGGCAAGTCGACAGAGTCCGCAACAGGTGACTTCGTTGAATACGTTTACGGGTGCCTAGATGCTGGAGTTCCGGTCGCTGGGCTATTGTTTGATGAGTATCGAGCTTTCGACTGTCTCGACTTCAGTTTCATCCCCAGTAAAGTGTCTAATATTGGCTTTCGAGTTGTTTTCTTGGATTGGGTGTCGGACTATCTGAGGGATCGATTGCTGTTTGTTCAAGTGGGCCATCATAAATCGAGACGGTATCCAATAGAAATGGGTGTGCCACAGGGATCTGTGCTGGGTCCGCTGCTGTTCATCCTGTTCGTTAATGATCTAATGGAGTACTTAACAACTTACTCTAATCTTTTGTTGGCTATTCGGATCATTTTATTCGCGGACGATACGTCATTTCTTGTGTCAGCAAAAAATATCTCTGAACTTAGGAGAATTTGCGAGATCCTTGTTGGTTCTTTCCTGGAGTGGTGCCACCAAATTCAATAATATTGAATGTCAACAAGACCGATTTGATCTTTTTTCAGAATAGGAGCTCGGTGTGTGAATTTGAACTAACTATTCCTACTGGTAACATCAAAGCATCAGATCGCGTGAGATTTTTGGGAATTTTAATCGATAAACAATTGAATTGGCAGAAACAAGCAAATTCTGTCTGTAAAAAACTTAGCAGCGCATTTTATGCACTAAAAAAACTGAAAAATATTCTACCTAGGCAATCACTGTTATTTGTTTATTATTCACTGGCTTCCCATATGAGTTCATCATTAGCGGAAGATGTTTTCATTGCGCAGAAGAAACTGATACGCCTTATATTCGTTTTGGACCCCCGGGAGTCCTGTAGACCCAAATTCGTACAATACAAAATATTGAGTTTTCCCTGTATCTTTATGTTGAATACTCTATTATTTGTCAAGAAGAACTCTGACAATCTGAAAAAATGCTGTGAGTTCCATGAACATGACACAAGACACAAGAACACTCTTGAATATCCAATTCACAGGACTTCAAAATTCCATAACTCACCACTGTATAACGGCATTAAACTTTTTATTCACTTGTCTGACAGATTCAAGACCTTACCTTATAACGTTTTCAAAAAAGAAAGAAGTTAAGAAGTTTCTGTTGATCAACTGGTTTTATAGTCTTAGGGAATTTTAGGATTGTAAAGGTAATCAATTTTCTAATCTTACATAAGTTTAATTGCTATTCTAATTTTATATAAGTCTTTATATCTATACAGGGTATCCCGTAAAGACCACGTCAAACGAAAACGGAAAGTAGATCAGAATGTGCTCTACCTGATGTGAAAAAATCGTTCATATAAAAGTCTCACAGTTTTCGAGTTATTTGATGTTTTATGAAAATGTTTGCTTAAAATGCTTTCTCTCCGGCGGAAGCTACAATTTAATACTTTTCGAATCAGTTTTTTTCCGTAAATTTTGTTGAATGATGACTTCAATTCATCCAATCACATCAGATAGAGCACATTCTAATCTACTTTTCGTTTTCGTTTGACGTGGTCTTTACGGGACACTCTATATATATATATATATATATATATATATATATATATATATATATATATATATATATATATATATATATATATATATATATATATATATATATATATATATATATATATATATATATATATATATATATATATATATATATATATATATATTTACATCTGGCATACTTTATTGCGTCCTTTCAAAAAGCAACCTTATTGCGTCTCCCAGAAATACGCTACCTAGGTGGAATCTGATCGAAGTATATTAATCTACGCAAAAAATTACTTAGTTTGGTCGTTTCAGATCTCAAATATCTTCATTAATAAAGAAGTTGATATACGCACATTATTGCGTCCTTTCATGGTCCTACCATTAGTGCGTCCGGCGTATATTTTGTTTTTATATGTAGCACAATGCTGCGTCCGAATTTTATTCAATCTTTCACCATTAGCATGTTGTTGCGTCCAGCGTAGTTGCCACATATGTTTTAGAATCTGGTACAGTACGATTATTCGAACTCGATGACGTGATCGTATTATAACATTGGCTCCAATTATTACAACTTTCATCTTTCAAAACGCCTCTATATTTATGATGGCTATCATCCTTAGTTTGTAGACTGCTCACTTGGGGAATCGTATTTCAGAATGTTTCAAACACTCTTTAAGTGTCTTTCTGTCAAGAAGAGCTTTAGTGATTATGTAATAATTTCAAAAACGTTATATATTTCATTTTCGTTTTTTTTAATAACAAATGAATGTGAGAGAGTGGTGCTCTGGAGATAACTTAAATTAGGAATGGATTAACTGCACAGTTGTTAGTTTATCCTACGTTTATCCTACGAACAATTTGGCAGTCTGGAGAGTCAGCTACTCTCTCAGGGTAGTTAAATGGACGGCGAATAAAATTCTCGAGTTCGATAGAAGAGTTTGAATATGAATCGTAGCCTGCATCCTAGCTCTTCGATATACAAGGACTCTCTTTGCTTATAGGAGCACGAAACCATTGAGCATATCCTCAGTGACTGCCCAGCGGCAGACAAGGTTCGCTCAGGTTGGTTTTAGGGGAACTCATGAACTACTCCTCCTCTGTTATCACCTCTTCCCTTTGGAAGATGGCACTGGAGGTAGAAGTTTAGCTCTTTGAGCTTGTTTGTGTGCCACAATAGACCGCTTTGGTCGTGGTAGCAGGTCTGGGGGATTCGACAGATGCGCCGAATAAACTGTAACTGTAAGTCTTCGATACAAAGGATATACTTTCCTCAAATGCAGGAAGACAGGGGTTTCAAAGTTTGCAATACCAACAGTATACACAAAAGTTGGAAATGGAATGAGATTATTGAGAGATCAAGACCCACTCAAGGGAATAGTAGCTCATCATAAAATCAAAGTCAAAGAGCTGGAGTGCTTTGGAGAAGCTAATATCCGACATATGAATGGATCTTAAGCTAGTAGGAAAATCTATCACGCCAGCAGAACAAAAGATATTAGAAAGCCAGATTAGACAAGCAAAACTGAAGTTTTCATTCGAATATCATATGAGTAAACATATACTTTATATATTTCAAGAGATTGAAAAACCATGACTTGCTGTAAAAATCATCTTCTGCTTTTCTGGAGTCGGCTGAGCTGATGTCGGAAACGGGAGGATTTGTTCATCAAGATGGAGTGATACTATAGATACTAGAATATCAGGTAGTATAAGAAGAATATAATGCAAGTGGTCACCTCAACATCTTGCAGGGCTAGCCGTGATCGACGAAAACTCTTATGCACATTTTGTCCGCGTATATAGAGAGACACAATGCGAATTCCTTACTTCCATCTGAGAGAAGTTTATGGCATAGACAAATAACCAAAGCTCTCATTTGTACCTCCAAAGACCAAAGCAGTTTTTGAGAATGATAAAGCTCGCATATATTGCAATTAGGCTTTTTCAACAACTTGGCATATGCCAATTTTCAGATCTGAGAACTAATAACGTTACTGAATTGGAGATTATTCCGGCCTGCAGAACTCTGGCAGAATGAAGAACTATCTCAAGAACGTGGGGACAACACCTGGTTCTGTCACTAGGGCAAGAAAAGGGGTTCTGGACGTGGCAATGGTGAACGCAGCTTCCAGAAGAAGTGTTTAAGCTTGGGAAATGGTGACCAAACCATCAATCTCTGACCATAGGATAATCGAATATAAAATAACAGAAGAGGAACTGATCCACCATTAAGATCCATCTGAAGGAAAACTTACAACAGTTCGAAACTAATTGGCCAAACCTCTCGCATTACGATCTGGAATGAAAAGTCGATCAGGGAATTTTAGAGGCCTTCCACTCCAGTTATCCACTCATGGAAGTTTGAACAAGTGAGGATGCATCTAATTAATCCTATTCGTGCATGGGCTCATGCCGACGATTTTAAAATCTTTGTTGATATAGGCTCTATTGAAGACTGCGTTTCCTGCAGCGTGCTTTGTGGACTCATTCTTGATTTGGTGTGGCAGAAATCAACTACCATTGAGCATTTTTGAGTGCAATGTCGCCACGTATACCAGGAAAAAGAACTATTTATTGTATAGTTATAGTCTTGATAGCAGCGTCCTGAGCAAAAAAACGGAGATAAAAGATCTTGGCGTTGTTTTGATCAATGTTTCACATTTGTTCCTCATGTTAATCATTTACTTGGTACGAGGCCAAGAATGTATGAATTCATCGTGAGTAATAGCAGATATTTTCTGATCTGGATACCATGATTTTGCTGTTCAATACATTTGTGACGAGCAAACCGGAAATTGGATGCATTGCTTGGAACCCAACATACGATTGCCATACACATCACAATGACATATATTCCGAGAGCTGGCGACGAAAATCGGAAAAAGATTTGTAATGAATCATAATTAAATATGAGTTAGCTTTGATGGTGTATATGAATCAGCACCCACGCTAAAAGGTCAGGTAGTGGAACATCTGACGGCGACGCTATTTGATTTATATAAAATTACAATATCCGTACTTTGGGGTGACTACTGACTGCCTCTCTTCTATTGATATGTGGTCGGAATATTTTATTCACAAATAATATATGATATTTGAGCAGTAAATGCAGTTTCAGCCAATACAATTCTTTTGAAACAACATCGTCAAGGCAGCAACTTATGTGGTGTACTGACACACCGCGTTTCACTAAAATGAGATCTGACCACTTTTTCAAGTTTTCTGTTCTATGAACTAGTGACAATTTTCAATCATTACAAAATACTTGTAGAGTGTGTTGTAATTTCATATACCTACATTAAAGCGCGTCGCCGCTAGGTGTTCCACTACCTGACCTTAGAGTGGGTGCTGACTTATGTACACCCTCAATACTAAATCATATTAGATTATGCGCCAGTATAAAACTTTGCCGAATTTCGTTGCCAGCTCTCGGACTAATGGAGGCTGTTCAGAGAAGTTTTTTCGAGTAAGATCATGCTGTTTTGTTGAATGAATTCGGTGCAGTTAAGCTTGATGTCAGGAAGGGCGTTGTTTGTTTGAGGTTCCTTCATGGACCCTTGAATGGCACATCTACTCGCTAGAGTAGGATTTCATGTAGGACGCCCAAGTTCTAGACCCGTACGCTTGTTCAACCTTACTACGCTCAGAACAAATATATTGTTTCATTCATCTGTGTACAATATGATTTGTTCCAAATTCAATCAGATCTCTCATCTCTGTGATATACACTTTGACAGACAGTCCTTATTAATTAATATGTATATTACAAGGACACTACATATATACAAGAGTTTACATAATTTGTAGATCTTTTTAATTTTTGTGGTAATGTCACTTCTAATCCCACAGCACTCAGAATACAAAAGGTCATGGCAAAAGGAGTAATCAACCCCACAATATCGCTCAATAAGCCAGACGAATAATTCACCGAAGGAGAACAGGAACGATCTTTCAGTTTTCCCAAAACAACCTTCACAGGTAGTAAACCCATAACTAGAATCGATACAGCAATATAGACCAAGAATCCTCGTAAGGAAGATTGAGCTATTTAAAAGACGATGTTTGGAGTGGGCAATGAACACCTTCAATCTATATAGATCACCAGAAGTGTAAAGAAAAATCCTAGAAGAGATTCGTCTTCATCTTCTGAAGATAATCAGAAGCTGCTTAGAACGTGTCATATACACAGAAAATGGAGAAGGACAAAAGTTCCCTTCACACCAAAATGGGGACCCACAATCTTCAAGAACAATTAATTCAACATCGTTTCTATTGAAGACGATGAAGAAAGTAGTAGATAACAACATAAGAATATAGAATCTGGAGAATACACCAATTCACAAATGCCAGATGGCCTACAGGACGACCGATCAACAAAAACTGCTCTGTATGACCGTATGACTCTATAGCTAGGTTCCTGGTCCCTCGGGAACTAAAGGAAATGAAGAGGCAAATACACTTGCCTCTAGCAACAAGGGAAGTTGACATTTATTCATCCAGTGGAATAAAAAATTTTTAATTCACAAGTGAAATGAGATGACATAAGCATAAGCGGATAAAGCGATACCTTTCATGTCAATTTATAAATCCGATAATTCTCTAGAAAGTGTTATCGTTTGATTTTTAATTGAAGTGGAATAAAATTCATGTGAGTTATAATTTTTTTTCATTCGAAAAAATAATAATGACAATATCAGTTAAAAGAACACCATAAGGGCACTTCAACCGGACCTGCTATTGCTCTAGAGACAAAATCCAATTCTTCACCTAACAGACTTTCGGGATGACCTTGGAGCCTAGGAAGCTAAATCATTTCAGTTGTGCAAATACAACTTGGTTTACTTGTATACACAGTTGCCAGATTTAGGACGCAACATTATGCGTCGTGTGAAAGATGTATATTGACTGTATATCAGTTTTCATCATTTGAAGCGCCCTCGAAGCGGAATTTGCGTGAACTAAAAATATACTTTAGGTTTCATGAGACGCACTTTACTGCGTCTGGAGATATGTTTTTCAACATGGAATAACTCTTTCATCAAAAGATGTATGAAATCTATAGTTGTTCCAAAGATAGCTCACGACGTCCTTCACGATTTGCGACCACCCCTGTCGTTGAATCCCTCGAAATACCAGAGAAAACTTTGAAAAACAATGCTGCGTCCGGTATACGGACGCAGTATTATTCAGGACGCAATAATGTATGGCCCAAAGACAATGTATGGACGCAACATAGTATGCTGGATAAATATATATATATATATATATAATATATAATATATATATATATAATATAAGTCTATATATTGTTTTTGTAAAACTGTATGACCTGTCCCCTACAATGGTTGTTTGTCTGAGGGGATTTAATAAACTTATTCTTATACTTATTCTTATTCATACGATGCTCTGCAATACCCGCTAATGTTTTTGAGAGGTGATGATGGATATCATCTCAACATCAAGATGATAAATCTATTGAATGGTGAGGACTCATTTTAAAACTTAAAAAGTCTACTTAATACAAATTTGAAATATTTCATTTTAGTCCAGTAAATCACCAAGAAAGTTAGCTCGATGAATTTGGTCGATCGTGAGTTGGGTTGCCTAACTCCGGTTTGTCATGCGCCGACGAAAAAAAACCTTTTTGGTATGTCAATCACGACAATTTTCGTATCATCGCCGGACGCGCCGAAATCCTTCTTTCGAAAACCTAATAATAATAATTATTGCACATCTCTCTATATTGAGCGACTTTAAGTGAAGTGCCGTGTATTCTTAATCTATCGTGCCACGGAGCTAAGTGCAGAAGGATAAATAAATAAATAAATAAATAAATAATTCCTTTATTTCAAATCATCTCCAGGTAAAATTACATAGAGAGGAATGAAATGATGTCAATATCAGCATTCAGCATGTAAGTATATACAATTTAAACAAACTCTGGCAAGTTGTTACAATTTAAAAAATCGCCAAGTGAATATGGTTCCAGTTTTATCAGGAGTTTCCTTATAGTATGTTTGAATTTTATCAGGCTAGACAATCTGCATGTATTTGGTAGTTTATTGTAAACTTTTATGCACATATAATAGGGACCTTTTTCTGTACTTGTAAGCCGATGAGACGGATAAGTGAGGTTCGTCGTCCTTGTATTATATCCATGGACATAGTTGGACCTGAATTCATGCTGGTGCCTGAAAAAAAACATTAGACACTCAACTATATATAATCCATATATAGTCCTAATCTGCATATCCTTGAAAACACCCCTGCAGGTGTCTCTGAATTTCATATGCCTCATTACTCTTATGGTTCTTTTCTGTATAATGAAAAGGAGCTGTATACTGGAGCTGCATCCCCAGAACACAATCCCATATCTTAGTACAGATTCAAAGTTAGCATGGTACAGTATTTTCAATGTTTTCTCGTCCATATATCTTGACACCACCCTGATTCCATATCCAATGCTACTCAGTCTCAACCCAGTTTTTTCCACATGATTGTTCCAGTCTAAGAACTCATCAATGTGTACTCCCAGGAATCTTGTCTCAGGAACAGGTTTCATTTCCTCACCATTCAGGTTTATGCTATCACCCAGATTAATTCGGGAATTCTTCGTTCTAAACACCATGATATTTGTCTTTGATGCATTCAGTGCCAATTCATTCCTATTGAACCAACTACAGATTCCAGACAAACTGGCCCCTGCCTCCTCAGTTACCTCTGATAGCGTCTTTCCAGAAACCAATATGTTGGTGTCGTCCACATAGTTCACCATTCCATCCATGATAAGGTCATTAATGTAAATGATGAAGAAAATGGGACCTGCATTACTGCCTTGTGCTAGGCCACTTTCTTTGACTACAATCTTGGATCTGTTTTCATTAATAATGACCTGTTGTTTTCTCTCTAGAAGGTAAGATTCAATCCACTTATGTGCTTTTCTTCTTATACCATATTTTTCAAGTTTGATCAGTAAATATTTGAGGTTCACGCAGTCATAGGCCTTGCTAAGATCTAAAAACATGCCAATAGTTACATTTTTCTTCTCAAATTCCTGGAGTATCATATTTACAAATTGATAGATGGCAGTATTTGTTGATTTCCCTTTCAGGAAACCATGTTGTGAGTCTGAGAATAGATTACATTTTTTGAAGAATTCCAACAGTCTTGTGCACATTACTAGTTCGAAGATTTTGGAAAATGAGGGTAGCAAGCTGATCGGCCTATAACTATCAAGACTTTCTCGGTCTCCCTTTTTGTACATGGGCTTTATAAGGGCAAATTTTAACTGATCAGGGAATTTCGCAAATTTCATGGAGTTGTTGATAATATAACACAATACTGATGTTATCTGTGTAAGCGACAGTTTGACAATACTGGTTGGAATATCATCATATCCGCTTGAATGTTTGTTCTTCAGGCTCGAACATAGTTTGGTCAGTTCTTCAGTATCTACAGGTCTCAAGAACAGTGACTGATCATTTTCTTTTATATTACAGGTGAAAGTCTGATGATGTACTTCATCTACTAGTTTCTGAACTGCGTCAATCAGGTGTGTGTTAAATTTGTCAGGCAGTGATGTTGGATCTTCATCGATGTTATGTTCTCTGTATCTACTTTTCCCTGTTAACTCTCTACATATGTTCCACATGGATCTCATTTCGCAATCTGATTTCATTATTCTGTCCTGAAGAGATCTCTTTTTATCTTCTTTCAATACCTGGTCATAATACTTTTTTGTGTTTTTGTATTGCTCTTTGAGAGATGGATTATCAGTTGAAAGTACTAGTAAAATATCCAATTGATGTTTAACTTCTTCAGCATGTTCACTCTTCTTGTATTTCCTGTTTTTATTGGAGAGTAGCCTGGTAATTGGGAAGCTTTCATTGAAAATATTCAGGTAGTTATTGATGAAAGTTCTCCACTGCTCATTCACATCCTTCCGGTCGATTGCCAGTACATCTTCCCATGTTTGTTGTCTCAGTTGCTCTACAAAGCGGTTTCTATTTTCCTCATCAAAGAGAAATCTCTTGAATAAATATTTCATTTCATCTTTCTTATCTAGGGTGAACACAAATTTTTGTCCAAAGTGATCAGATATATGTGATACAAGAATTTTAGAAATGTGCCCATTATCCAGGTTGGTACATATGTTATCCAGGCAGCTTTTAGAATGCTCAGTTACTCTAGTATAGTTAACAACCGTTGTTCTGATGGAATAGGAATTGAGCATTGTAGCTAGTTTGAGCTTATTACTATTTTCATCCAGCATTTCAATGTTGAACTCCCCTGTTATAAAAACAATAACTTCGAGGTTTACTTGGTTGGAAAGAATATTTTCTAGCAGGTTAAAAAACACCTCAACAGAACCCTTTGGTGGACGATAGATACACAAGATAAAAATTCTCATTTCATCAAGGAAACACTCAGCAGCACAACATTCAAACTCTCCAGGTATTGAGAACTCGCTTGCATTTTTGTATTCCCTACAGGCTATTGCATCTTTGATGTAAATGGCCGATCCTCCATGTTCATCCTCCCCTCTGCAAAAGCAGGATACCAGTCTGAAACCTTGAATACCAATCTGTGTGATTTGATCTCTTAACCTCCAGTGTTCTGTAAGACAAAGTATTACAGTTTCTGTATTTTCCTTCAAAAGTTGTTCTACTAGATCTATACTGTTACCCAAAGATCGAAGATTCTGATGCATAATACCGTAGTCAACCACCCTATTAGAATATTCTTTGTTGTTTTTTGCATACTTATGGGGATCCCTCTGATCTGAATTATCATCTATAAAAAATCCTCACTTGGTTTATATTTTTGGAAGTGCCCAAAGTTGAATCTCTTCACTCCCACATTTTGTGGCCAAAAGGAGGGATCATACAGTTCATCCTTTTTCACGAGTGGTGCCGTCAATACAAAACATTTCAACTGAGTTGGTTCACTTGGTAACTCCTTCACTTTGACATTTTCATCGGTGAATGCGGGATTTTTCCTTACGTATTCTTCCACTTGTTCAGCTGTTACATGTCTTTTTATTCTATACAGATATATCCAGGCTCTTCTTTCAGCTCCAACAAAACCCGTTTTTTCTTCTTCTTTGGAGACTGCCGTTGTGCCAAGTCGTCTAGATTTAGGTCTTCTGCGTTGAACTGTTTGGAAACCATCTTCAGTTGTGTTGTGATTATATGATGCTTCATTATTATTATTTCTAATAGGTAACTCTTTATCTTTATTGCCTTGGTTCTTTAATGTTGGCGTGAATTTACTTTGTTGTTGTTTTGTTATGTATTTGGGGTTATCTGTCAGGTGTCTCCTGTCAACCTCCAAGTCCTCATGCATCTGAACTACTACTCTTGGAACTATTTTACTTTCAGAAGTCTTTGTTGTCTTATCTCCAGTCCGATCAGTTTTCAGTATGTCGGAGTATTGTTTACCTTCATTGTTGGTTTTTTCATCAAATTTTTTTTCAATGTCATCTAACCGTTGTTTCAGTAATCTATTGTTTTCTCTTAGGATACTATTATTTTCTTTCAGTATTTCATTTTTTTCATTGGATTCAATAAGGAGCTTACTTAAATGTTCGATTTTCAACTCCAATATTTCTTCTCTATTGAGATTTCGCTGCTTATCTTGAACTTCATCACAGCACTCGACATATCTTTCATTGATAATTTTCATATTTTTCTTCTTTGCGCACGAATTATGGTAAAAGCCCCCACAATTCATACACACTTGAGTTGTGCAAGTCTTTTTAGCACAGCAACTGTAATTATTTTTCACTGAATTCACTTCTTTTTCACTTCTAACGCTTTCGCCTTCACCCAGATCATCATCACCCGACATCTTGACATGAATGTTAGGAAGGATGAAAGGAGGGTCGGTTCCGTGTTTCCCTTCCCTTAGGAACCCCCTTTCTGATACCAGACCAGTGGAGATTCATCTGAGTTTCGACTTCACCCAGTTAGGGTAGGTAAGGGCATTTTCACTTGTTCAGTTGCTCAATATCTATAAGTCATCTGAAGTTGATCGCAAACTCATTTGCGATCAATTACACTATTCAACAAGGGTTCTCCCACCTAAGAGATTTATATTTTTTTTGTTAGGTATCCCTCACCTTATACAATAACAAAAATAATAGTACTTACGTTTGTTTAGCTTCCGTTATCAAAATAAAAGACATGCGTGAATTGTCCATGTTCGCACTTCTTTACCCTACGATACGTTATAAAATACACAAACTATTGAAACAAGTTCAGTTTCTGGCAGCATTGAATGACTTCGAAAAAGAAGCCTGGTTGTCCTTTGTAGAAGTGACCAAAAATTTTCTTGGCGATCAGAAATCTCCGCAATATGTAAATATCGTCAAAACGATGTTACAGGCTCATCAAAAAATGGGATGCAACATGTCCTTAAAGCCCGATTGCAACAGCCGAGAATTCTCTACAACATTCTCGCAAGAAAACGGCAGAGATTATTTTGTATGCAACTGAACAGAGAATTCTACCGAAAGTGCGTATGCAACGGTTTATAATTCACGGCGCATGAATTTTCGAGCAAATTCTCTAGAGAATTCTCGGCTGTTGCAAACGGGCTTAAAAATACACTTTTTGCAATCACATATTAATTTCTTTCCACAAAATATGGGAGCCGTAAGTGACGAGCATGGAGAGCGATTCCATCAAGACATCGCGTCATTCGAAAAACGCTACCAAGGCAAAGGGGAACCCTCTATGCTTGCTGATTATTGTTGGTCCATCGTTAGAGAAATACTGGAGTCGTCCTACAGCAGAAAAGACAAAAGATCTAAGCGATCGGAATCTTTTACACCATTGCAAATATTATAATGCATTGTTTTTGTTAAAAATCATGAATATAATTATTAAAAAACAACAAGAGCTAACTTCCACTTTTTATTTATCGTGCGTTTATACCTTGGCTACGAAGATTAAAAATATATATATTTTCCTTGGGTTGGAGAACAAAGCTATAATTTTGTCGATCAGTGTTATTGGTGCCGTGAAACCCGGGAAGTAATCTAAAATCCCCTTAATTCAGTCTATTTTTCCATTTCTGTTCATCTGATATTTAATTTCAAATTCATCATTTTGTTTCCATTCGGATAAATCAATTGAATTTACTACACGGCAATCCTTATCGAGCTGTCATCTGTTTTTATCTTCAGCGATAAGCGTGTGCATCAGGTAGTTGTTCCGGAATTCCTTCGAAGTAAATTCGCATCTTGGAATAATTACAATTTCACAGTATTATTATTGTAATTTCGAGTTTTGCATTCAACGTCATCTGTTTATTATCTTCACTGATAATCAATCAATCGTCTGTTCATTGCTTCTTCGGAATCCCCGTGAATAGTTTTTTTCTCTTTATCTTTTTACATACCAGGGTCGTTCAGCAAGGTCGGAATGCCGTCGCTAGACAAATTAAAGGCCTCTTTCGCCGAATCGATGGTCAAGCGCGAGAATGCGTCCACAGCAGCTTCCACCCAGCTCAATTTAGTTAAGGGTTTGACCACTGAGGTCCAAGTAGCTAACATGTGCCTGACTGAATTGACCAGGGCGGAAAAATCATTCAGGGAAGCTGATGAATTGATAGTCAGACTCAACTCTCACCTTCCAAATTTGCAGCATTCTTCGAAACTTGCCTGCATATTCGTGCCGCCCACAGCCGCATAACTGCATCTTCGTCTGTTGCCGCGCCTTCCTCATCGTCGGTTGAGCTTCCGATTCCTCGGTTTGAGTTGCCCCGCTTTTCTGGTAAAATCGAGGAATGGCCTGGATTTGTTGCTCTCTTCGACGCCCTAGTGCACCAAAGTACCTCTCTGGCGCCCGTTCAGAAATTCCACCTGCTGTCGTCGGCTCTTTCCGGTGAGGCCGCATCCGTGATCTCCGGATTCGAGATGAATTCGGCCAACTATCCTCTGGCTTATCGGGCCCTTCACTCCCGCTACCAGAATCCCCGGCGTCTGGCAGATCTTTACGTGAACCAGATTTTAGAGTCCCGGCCAGCATTTCTGTCTTCTTTGCCACAATTGAAGTGGTTCATCACAACCCATCAGAACGCCATAAATGCAATCAAGGCGCTGCCAATATCAGATCTGGCAGACTATCTTCTGTTATCCATGTCATTACGTAACCTCGATGAAGCATCTCGCCAGTTGTTCGAAGGGCAGTTATCCTCTGATGATTTTCCCACTCTCGTTCAGCTGACCGAATTCATCAATCGACAGTTGCGAGTGTTGGAAAGTTCTACCCTCACCTCGTCCCGATCGTCTGCGCCCAGGAGATCGTCAAGACCTCAATCACCAGCGGCCTCAACGTCTGTTCCTCTATCGTCTGCTCAATCATCCCCTGGTCCATCCGCTCGCCCCCATGCATATGCTGGAGTACGCCCCTCTGCTTCATCTAGTTCGTCCTCAGCCTGTGTGTATTGCTCCGCGAATCACTCTATTCGCCAGTGTCGAGAATTCAAGGCCATGAACATCCACCAGAGGCGAGCTTTCGTGACTGAAAGGCAATTGTGTAGAAACTGCATGTCGGTTTTCCATGGTACTGTTGCGTGCAGTTCGGATCAGTGTTGTCACACGTGCGGGCGACGACATCACACGATCCTTCACTTGGCACCTACCACCTCGCCCCTTTCAGCTTCCCACACCTCGACGGAAGAGACCCCTCCCTCGACGGACCAATGTTCTTCTTTGCCTCCTGCCGGGTCTAGGTCTCCAATTCGCGCTGTCATCTCTCGGGGCACTTCAGTCAGGGGTAGATATCGCGAGACTTCTAGGTCATCTGGTTCTGCATCGTCTCGAGCGTCCCTCGCTCCTCCGTCTCGTCACTCTTGCTCCACCTCCGGAAGCTGTACCTATTGACTATCATCTCGTCGTCATCTAACCCCAATGAGCAAACATCCGTCGTCGTCCTTTCATCTGCTCCCCTTCACTCATCTGTACTCATCTCCACGATCTTCCTGGCGCCGAACCAATAATTCCGACCACCTCATGCCTACTGCTTGGATACTTCTCAATAGCCGGTAGAATGTCGTGTTCGGTCGTGCTCTTTTGGATTCAGATTGTCAACACACCCTCATCACCCGAGAGCCTCGGAGCTTCGTCTGCCCATTCACCCTGAAACTATTCAACTTCGCACCTTGAGTAACGCGGATCAGTTTCGCATCCAAGGATACGCATACGTCACCCTCTGTCACCCGGGAGATCCTCCCCATCGTATCATCAAAACCTACGTTAATGACAGACACATAGATCCCCTTCCTGTCAAAGCGTTCAATGGCGGGTGGCCTGAATTTCAGCATCTCACACTAGCTGATCCACTCTTCTATATTCCTCGTACCAAAGGGATGTTGATTGGCTCGGATGTGCTTCCTCATCTTATTCTCCCTGGTACGTTACGACCGTCGTATGAGCTTCCGGGTGCATTATCTACCACCTTAGGTTGGGTACTCTATGGGCCATATGCTCGTCATCGCAAAACGGCCAAGCATGTCTCGTTCTCACCTGACACTGTCAGTAGTCAGGCTCGGCGTCCTCGAAGAACTCATCAGGCTTCACGTCCGATAACTTCTCCATCATCCTCTGCAGGGTCACCATCTGCTGTGTCCTCTCCGTCGTCTTCTCATTCTGATGCCTTACCCTCAGTGACTGCTTGCAATTCTTCTTCTGATACCTCCTCATCGTCTTCTGTAGGGTTGTCATCAGCCATGTCCCTTCGATCACCTTCTCCGCCTGATGCTTCTTGCACAGTGTCCGCCTGCCCCTCTTCTCGTGACAGGCTTTACCCTTCTGACGTGTCCTTCAAAATCCTACCTTCTGATATGGTGTGTCCCTCTGCCGTTCCTAACCTATCATCCACTGACCTCTCTGCAGCAGTCGGATCAGCAACTTGTAAACCTCGTCCGGCGATTTTGGGAACTCGATAAGGTGCCTGACGTGCTCCCCTTGACACCCGCTGAGAATGAGTGTGAGGTGCTGTATCGCGCTGATGTCAGCCGTGGTCCCACCGGTCGATACACTGTTGGTCTCCCCTTGTCATCTCTCCAGCTGGGCATCTCCGTCAATGTGGCGACCAGGCAGTTCCTTCGATTAGAGCATCGTCTCGATAACAACCCTGATCTTCGCAACGCTTATAATGAGTTCATGCAAGATTATCTCGACAGTGGTCACATGGAATTGGTTCCTGAATCATCTGACTCTCCTCAATATGAGCCTTACTATATTCCTCATCATCCTGTACATCGTCCGGATGATCCTCCGACCAAGATTAGAGTGGTCTTCAACGTCTCTTGCGCATCTTCTAATGGCAAGTCCCTCAACGATCTTCTGCTTACCGGCCCGAAGCTGCCAGCGGACATTTCCATTCTTCTTCTTCGCTTTCGACTGCATCGATTTGTCTTCACTGCCGATATCCGACAGATGTATCGACAAATTCAGATACGCCCTGAGCAAAGAGACTATCAACGCATAGTATGGCGCTTCACCAAACAGGAACCTCTACAATATTATCGTCTGAACACTGTCACCTATGGACTATCTGCCGCTTCTTATTTGGTACTTAGGACTATTAGGCAGCTGGCCAAATTTCCTTTTGTAATGCATGTCTTGCTGGATGAGATTTATGTCGATGATATCTTGACAGGCTGTTCATCCGAGTCTGAAGCTCTCGAACTGCGGCAGCAAGTTCAGGATCTGCTCATGGCGGGCAGTTTTGAGCTGCGCAAGTGGGCCTCTAATCATTCTTCTCTGCTGGACGGTATTCCTCCTGATCATTGTAGAGAATCTTCTTCTGTTGACCCCCTTCTTCTTGACCGTGAACCGAGTCTCAGGATTCTGGGGCTTGGCTGGAACCCTGCATCTGATCACTTCTTCTACTCTGTCCGCCTGACTTCAGCGACGGTCACCAAACGGACTGTGCTGAGTCAGATGGCCAGAATCTTCGATCCCTTGGGATGGTTAGCTCCTATCACCTAGGAAGCCAAGATCTTCTTTCGTCAGCTCTGTCTTCTTCATCTGGAATGGGACCAATCTCTTTCGAATGAAGACCAGCCTTCATGGTTGCGGTTTCAATCTCAGCTTCACACCTTGGCAGATCTTCATATCCCACGATTCATCCCTACCGTGTCGTTTTCAGCTCATCAGCTGATAGGCTTCTGTGACGCATCTGAGTCGGGCTACGCTGCAGTCGTCCATCTTCGCAATTCTACATCATCTGATCAATACCACGCGTCTCTTCTAGCGGCCAAATCTAAAATCGCTCCCTGCAAAGCTGTGACCTGCCTCTTCTTGAACTGTGCGGTGCCCATCTGCTCGCAAAACTCATGTATCATCTGTCCACCCGCGTTCTGCCGAATCTCACAACTGAGTGTATTGCCTTTTGTGACTCTTCCGTTGCTTTGTCGTGGATCCGTGGTGAAAGTCACAGATGGAAGACATTTGTTGACAATCGAGTCGCTGAGATCCAGGATTTGATTCCTTCAGAGGCATGTGGTGTCTGAGGACAATCCAGCGGATTGTGCCTCTCGAGGATTGATGCCCGCGGATATTCATCATCACCATTTATGGTGGCGTGGTCCTCCTTGGCTTTCGCTCGACTGATCTTCATAAGCTCTTTCCCCTGTTGATTCCTCTCAAACTGAACAAGTGGAGGTCGAGGCCAAACCGACCTCCTCTTTCATGATAGCAGCCATCTCAGATGAACCCACCTTGCTTGAACGTTTCTCCTCGTATCTTCGTCTCAACCGTGTGACTGCCTATTGTCGACGTTACATTCTAAATGCTCGTAATCCATCTTTACCTCGCTCAGGCTTCCTCTCCTCTATTGAGCACCAGGAGGCCGAGATCTACTTGATCCGTCTAGTCCAATCTGTTCATTTTGCCGAGGAGCTAGCTGAGTTTCAGAAACCGTCTTCCCGTCATCGGCTTATTATGAAGCTCCACCTGTTTTGTGATGAGCATGGACTACTGCGTTTTGGAGGTCGCCTTTCATCCTCTCTGTTACCATATCGACACAAACATCCGGTTCTTCTGCCAAAAAATGATCATCTGACTCGTCTGGTTATCGATGATGCCCATCTTCGTCTTCTACACGCCGGTGCTCTCGCTACTCACTCGTTCATTCGCCGACGTTATTGGATTTTGGACGGTCGTAATGTGGTGCGTAATCATCTGCGCAAGTGCAATAGATGCTTCTCCTGCAAACCCCGTCCTCTAATTCAAACAATGGGTAATCTTCCACCTGAGCGGCTATCCTCTGCTGCAGCTTTTCTCACCACTGTCGTTGACTACGCAGGCCCATTTTATGTAACGAGTGCACGACTGCGTGGAGCCGTTAGCACCAAGGCATATCTAGTTATCTTCATCTGTTTCTCCACCAAAGCGGTTCACCTAGAATTGGCATCTGAGCTGTCCACCCCAGCTTTCATTGCTGCTTATCGTCGCTTCGTCGCACGCCGAGGTCATCCTGCCGTTATCTTTTCGGACAACGGGACCAACTTCGTGGGTGCACATAACTACCTCCGTGATCTTGGCCGCTTATTTTCTACTCCACAACATCAGCAAAGTCTTTGTGATGCAGCCTCGTCTTCCAGAACTGACTGGCGATTCAGACCACCTTCCAGTCCTCATTTTGGCGGCCTTTGGGAAGCCGCTGTCAAATCTGCTAAGCAATATCTCACTCGCGTTATCGGCGAGCAAAAACTCACCTACGAGGAGTTCCTCACCGTCTGCACTCAGGTTGAGGCAATCCTCAACTCTCGTCCTCTGTATCTCCCATC
Source organism: Coccinella septempunctata (assembly GCF_907165205.1). Taxonomy (NCBI): domain Eukaryota; kingdom Metazoa; phylum Arthropoda; class Insecta; order Coleoptera; family Coccinellidae; genus Coccinella; species Coccinella septempunctata. Next base: position 15,559,783 of record NC_058191.1, read on the forward strand.
GTCTGACCCTTCTGATTTTGAGGCCCTCACACCAGGGCATTTTCTGGTGTTCCGCGTCTGTAAACCGTCTGTCTCGTTGGCAACTAGTCCAACGATTTCAGCAGGACTTCTGGAAGCGTTGGCGTCAAGAGTACTTGCATACCTTGCAGCAACGTAACAAGTGGTTGCATCCATCTACTCCCATCCTTCCAGGTACCGTTGTCATCATTCGAGATGATAATCTTCCTCCTCTGAAGTGGTCTATAGGCCGCATATCATCTGTTTTTCCAGGAGCTGATTCCACCATTCGAGTAGCTGATGTTGCTACTGCTTCTGGGACAATTCGACGACCAGTCGTTAAATTGTGTCCTCTTCCAACTCAGTAGATTGCTGCTGGCTTCTTTCGTCTGTTCACTCCTTTCGATTCATCTTACTGAAAGAGACTTCAGGTCGGGCGGCATGGTCGGCAATTTTCGTATCATCGCCGGACGCGCCGAGATCCTTCTTTCGAAAACCTAAATAATCTTGGTATAAATCGCCGAAATTATTGCACCATATCATCTTTCATATTGAGTGAATAAAAGTAATATTGAGCAACTTTGAGTGAAGTGCCGTGTATTCTTCATCTATCGTGCCACGGAGCTAAGTGGGGAAGGAGGGTCGGTTTCCCTTCCCTTAGGAACCCCCTTACTGATACCAGACCAGTGGAGATTCATCTGAGTTTCGACTTCACCCAGTTAGGGTAGGTAAGAGCATTTTCACTTGTTCAGTAGCTCAATATCTATAAGTCATCTGAAGTTGATCGCAAAATCATTTGCGATCAATTAGAATTATTATGCATTTTGTTTAATGGTTCGTCGAAATGCCGATAACTATTGGCTGAGATTTCGTCGATTGTTGCAGCAGTATTGTGTGGACATGTTTCGTAAAATTGAAACGCAGTGCCTCAATTATATCAGAATGAATCAATCTAAACTACGTTCAGAGGTATAAATTCATTTACGAGATGCAATATCCACCGAAGGATATGCAGCTAGTGTAGGTAGATTGACAATTTTACCAGCAACGTATATTGGCAGCCCGCATCATATGCATGAATAAGCACAAGATGCAATGACATACGTTCGGAATAATGGTCGTCCTGATTCGCTCATTACATTTACCTGCAATCCAAAATGGGAAGAAATCACTCAACTGCTTCTTCCCGCACGAACATCAGTTGATCGACATGACAACAACTGAACGAGTGTTCGAACTAAAAATGAAGTCGCTAATGGATTATATCACAAAACATGTCTTTGGGGATACTCGATGCTGAATGTATTTAATTGAATGGTAAAAACGAGGCTTGCCACATGCACACATTCTTATCTGGTTAGTAGAAAGAATTTGACCAGAAGAGATAGATGACATTATATGAGCCGAGATTCCTGATCATGTGAATGACCCTGAACTGCATCATATTGTAGTTACTAACATGATTCATGGATCATGTGGCATCATCAATTCCCAATCACTATGTATGGTTAATGGAAAATGTTTAAAGCCTTATCCAGGAGAGTTCACTCCAGCCTCTATCACTGGTAACGATGATTATCCACTGTATCGCCGTAGATCACCTGAAGATAACGGCAGAACCACCATGAGGAGAGTTAATGGAAATGATGTTATAGTCGATGATAATTGGATTGTTCCTTATTCACCACTACTTTCGAAAACATTCAAGGCCCATTGCAATGTGGAGTACTACAATTCAGTGAAGTCAATCAAATATATCTGTAAATATGTCACAAAAGACAGAGATATGGCAGTTTTTGGTGTACAAAATTCCAATACCAATTATGAGATCACGCAGTGTCAAATTGGTCAATATGTCAGCTGCAATGAGGCAATTTGGCGGATGTTTTCATTTCCGATACACGAACGTTATCCGACTGTTGTATACTTGGCAGTTCATCTGAAAAAAATTCTAAAAATATGACTCAACGAGCTCAAACACCCCCAGCGACAACATTGACCAGTTTTTTTTTTCATATGCCAAAGTGATCCATTTGCACGAACTTCACTCTGAGATGCCACGCTATTATACTTGGAATGCTTCTTCGAAGAAATTTCAACGTCGAAGACAAGGTGATGATGGTCGAATTCACACAGTTTATCCGAAAAATGACGAATGTTTCTACTTGCGATTATTGCTAGTGAACGTTCGTGGACCGACATCTTTCGAGTCTCTTCGAACTGTCTATGGTGTTGTGTATCCAATATTTCGTGCTGCATGTCAAGAGCTCAATCTGCTTGAAAGCGATACTCACTGGGATATAACAATCGCTGAAGCAATTGTTTCTGCATCTGCAAGCCAGATTCGCACATTATTTGCCATCATTATTTCGCCATTATCGCCTCATCGTGGAACTATAGCTATTTTTACAACTAGGGAAATATATTCATATTTCCCGTGGTGTAATCAATAGTTTTTTTCTGATTGAAATAATCTGATATGGGGAAATCATTGTTAGATTGTATATTTTTGTAATAATTAAATTTTTAACGTTGCTATGGGCCATGTTTCTGAAAATCATGGTTAACTGGTTTCATTTTGACGTCTTGTCAGAAATAAAATTATTGAAATAATGTCGAACTACGTCGAAACTCAATCGGCAAAAGCCCGTGAATCTTTGGTTCCGGCCAAATCTCAAGCTGCCTACAGTAGAGAGTACGATTGCTTTCAGGAGTGGAAAAGAAAAAATTTGGTGGACGATGTGAGCCATAATATTTTGTTAGCATATTTCCAAGATTTGGTATGTTGCTCTGATTATTGTTATTCTTGATGTATGATTGATTCATTCGATCCCCAGTCGCAGAAATATTCACCAAACATGTTGTGGCCGAAACTATCGATGTTAAGATCAGTGCTATATTTGAAGGTAAAAACTGATGTCAAATTATTCGATGAAGTCGAAGCATTTGTTAAGAACAAAAATAAAGCATACGTTCCTAAAAAATCAGCAGTGTTGTCCCGGGAGCAGCTCAAGACATTCTCGAGTGAAGCTCCTAATGACGTTTTTTTGATGTATAAAGTAAAAGTTTCATTTTGATTTCCTCTGTTGATAAGATTTTTACATTCACAATTTTGAAGGTTGTTTTAATATTGGAAATCTTTGGCGCCTGCAGAACACTAGAGCTGGTGAATATGCTATCTTCAGATATCGAAGATCGTGGGTCGGTAATCAAAATTAAAGTCTCAAAAACTAAGAATGATATAAACAGAATATTCACTATAATTGATGAAGAAGATCTGGGTGCTGCTCGTTTGGCGCGGGAGTATTCGGCGTTGCGTCCGCAAGACGTTCTTAGGTTCTTCGTAGATTATAGAAATAAGAAGTGTACTCTTCAGCCTGTCGGCAAAAATACCTAAAATACCTTCGGAAAAATTCCGAGTAAGGTTGCTGAATGGTTGGGATTAGATAATCCGAAAATGTATACAGGCCATTGTGGAAGACGAACATCCGCGTCTTTGGTTGCCGATGCGGGAGCCTCAATGACAACACTCAAGAGACATGGTGGTTGGAGAAGTTCGTCTGTTGCAGAAGGCTATCTGGCTGACAGTATGCTGCACAAAAATAAGGTAGCGAAGATGATAGCAGGTGTGGAGGGAAAGCCATCTGCAGCATCACAGTCTTTGAAGACCGTTTTGGGAGAATCGTCCGAGACTGCTGCTGCACGGAATATTCTCAAGAAAACTGTAGTCTCGTCGACGAATAATTATGAACAAGATATTTCTTCTTCCTTTGTATCTGGTGGAAAAACTTTCAGTGGAAATTTCAACAATTGCAGTTTCCATTTTGTTACTAAATAAAGAAATAAAATATGATTTGACGTTTTGAAAGAAATATGATTTGACGTTTCATATTTCCCTAGGGAAATATGAACTGACATTCCATATTTCCCTAGGGAAATATGAGTGTGTTATGACACATGGTAACTAAGGCGATATAGCTCAATATTGGTTCGATCAGAAAAAAACGACGTTTTCAGTAGAGAGTTGGAACGCGAGCGAGAGTATGATCGAGATGCCTTGAAAACTTAGTAGGTACGAACAAATGTACCACTGTTGAATTCACAACAAAAGGAAGTTTATGATAGGATAATGAAGACAATTGAAGAAGGGAATAGGGGCGATTTTTTCTTGATGCCGCCGGTGGAACTGGTAAAACATTACTAATCTCAATAATTTTAGCCTCTACTCTTGCGAAATCAGAAATTGCAGTAGCAGTCGCTTCTTCTGGGATAGCAGCCACGTTGATAGCGGGACGCAGAACAGCTCATTCTGCGTTTAAGTTACCGTTAAACCTGCAGACAGATGAGTAACTAAAATGCAATATTGCAACGCACTCAGCAGTGGCAAAGGTTCTGTACAACAATTCGGTACCTACCTCTTAAGTAAAGAGAATTATTTCAATGTAAATAACAATGTACATACCTATTCCAATGTAATTAAATTTTTTGTATATTTTGTACTTTAATTCCACTTTATATATCTCCTGCTTGAAAAAATACCAATGGTTAGTACCACTTTATGTATCTCTAAGGCGAAACAAAGTCGCCAGGTCAGCTGGTATTGTCCATTCAAAAATGATTGACATCTCGGGAGGCTATGTAGAATCGAATTTGAGTTGATAATATCCCATAAGTTGAGTTTTTTGTATTGCAGAATTGAGGTTGGTATTGTGAATAAACAGTGATCTATGGCCTATGACGGATAAATCTATACAATGAAAAGATACTTTTTATTTTTTTCTACTGTTTATGTTTTTAATTTAATCGAACATTATTGAATCAATTTTGAGTGCTGAATAATATACTCTCAATATTTCTTTTTATCGAATGTGTTTCTAGCTTATATTCATATACTCTAGTTCTGTGACTGAAAGATCTTTTGTGAACAGCTAAAGCTGCTTCTAGAGTTTCGAGGCTTACTGGGAGATCAATCATTATCGAATGGACTATAGATTATTCCATAGAAGCTGTAGCCAGCCGCTTCGCAGGACCAATTTTTTAAATTCTTCAACACAAAAGAGAATACAAATTACTTGAAATGATTCAAATAATGCATCCTCTAAAAAATGTCTGGACGAATTTCACTGCTACTCTATCTGTAGATGAATGATACATCTTTCACATCTAACGTCGACTATATTTTGTAATTTGCAATCATTCAACTCCCAATAGTTTTGGAACTATTCATCCAAAATGAGTCTCTAGAGTTAAATAGTAGCCAATTTCCAGTAATTTGAGTTTGAGGATAGGTACGTTTATTTTCCCCCAGGTACAACTACAGCAAGTTGAACAAAAAATCTTCAGGATATGCGGTCAAAAGTTTGATTCACCTAAATGATGTTATACCCGTTGAACCGAACAGATCATCCTTCAGAGCTGAATTCCTCGTGAAAGATTCAATTTTTGTGGATATATCAACAGTAAAAGAATATTATTTTGATGAGTAAGCATAATCTAAAGAGAACTGTGAACAAAACAGAAAAGAGTCACTCTGTAGAGAACTTCTCTTTGTGATTCCAAAAAAAAATTCATAATCGATTAAATCCTCTCAAATCTTCAACTAGTACCCAATAATGGGTAATCTCAGCTTGAGGACTGGTGAAATATCAACAGGAAACAAAAAACCCTTGTTGAAATTGCTAACGTTTCGAATCTTTATTGATTCTTCATCAGGGCTATTTATTGGGTTTTGTAAATTACCTCATTGAATTTCATGCTTGACCCACCCAGATCTCGATTAGGTCCATGCAAGCATTCAAAAGCGCCTCCCGAGCATTGCATAACTCACATTTGCAGGCCTGTATTGGAATCTACGTTGGGAACGCATTTACCTGTAAACTTTATTTTAATTCATATTAATCCAAAAACAATTCGACATGGCAGTTTTGTCACAAGAGTGAACTGGCAAATGTGAGTTTTCTATCTGTTTTTCTATCGTCTGTTCAATCATCCCCTGGTCTCGATAACAACCCCGATCTTGCAACGCTTATAAAGAGTTCATTCAAGATTATCCCGTCAGTGGTCACATGGAATTGGTTCCTGAATCTGTAACGTGCGTTTCTCGGAGAAGCCTTTAATCTCGAGCGCCAGCTATTCTTTTCAATAGGAAGAATAGCAAACCTACCAGGGTAGCTGCTAGCCAGAGACAGAGCTCGGTGTTGTCTAGGGTAGTAGCGACAACGAAGAAGTCAAAATCGAATTATGTAAAAGTTTATTCACACCTTCGGAAACTAGTTATATGTACAAGGGAGATATGTGAGATATGAGTGATTCTATAAGTGAAAATACATTCGGGAAATCTTATCCGGTCACGAGCACTTTATGAAATTTATACCGGGTGTAGTGAAAAATTAACGGTTCAATAAAAATGCGCCAACCAGAACTGACGAATGCTATACGGTATCGGTGTGTAGTTGTATTTCTCCGGGAATGAAACACAATAAGGGCGGGTCTGTTCGAGACTTTTATTCGCTGCCCCAAGGGTTGTAGCACACCATGATTGACAGCGAAGAAAATGTCTATTTTTAACGCAACTACGGGATTTCACTGACTACGTGCGGTATCTCTTATTCTCTGCCCCAAGGGTTATAGCACGCCATGATTGACAGAAAAGAAGAGATTTCGGATTTAACACTTATGACGCGGAACGCGGACAGGGGGGTTGACGGAACTTTCCCTTCAGTACCCCAAGGGCTAGGGCGGACCTGTTCGAGACTTTTATTCGCTGCCCCAAGGGTTGTAGCACACCATGATTGACAGCGAAGAAAATGTCTATTTTTAACGCAACTACGGGATCTCAATGACTACGTGCGGTATCTCTTATTCTCTACCCCAAGGGTTATAGCACACCATGATTGACAGAAAAGAAGAGATTTCGGATTTAACACTTATGACGCGGAACGCGGACAGGGTAAAGAACGATAAAATACAACAGGAAACGATACAGTACAGCAGTGTCAAAGTTAAAGAAGTAACGGCGTAGGTCTAACAAAGAAACTGAACGGTACAGACGGGGACCTACCTCCTTTGTTTCAAGCACTCGAAACTCAAAGGATTTGAAAGAAAAAAAAAACTAAAAAATTAACTCTAAGCACTGATGCAAATATCACAAAATGATTATCTTCAACGGCGAAAGTAATACGGAAAATCAACTGAATTTATAACAGAAGTTAGAAACCACGTTAGAAAGCGAAATGTACTCAAGCGAAAGGAAAGCACTGAAGTAAAATTCAAAAGTGACCGTCGCGGGGGAAAATTTGCTTTTATAGGCATATCCCCTCTCACGGTAAAAATCTGAAAATTCCAGAATACGACAAGAATGAAAAACGTCGTCAGCTCCGGTTTATCGCATATCAACAGATGAAAAACGTCGAAATCTTCAGCGGCATGTAAGAAAAACAACGTAAAATACAGATAAGCGGTTTTTTACATTTACTCTGCCTGTCGGAATGAACGTACGGAATATTCGAGAATTAAAATTGTAATGAACCCCAGTTTTCTGAGGAAAATTGGAGTTCATCTTAGTGAATTTTTTTCGTTTTAAATTTCCGTCTTTGAAAATATTTTAATTCTCGAATATTCCGTACGTTCATTCCGACAGGCGGAGTAAATGTAAAAAACCGCTTATCTGTATTTTACGTTGTTTTTCTTACATGCCGCTGAAGATTTCAACGTTTTTCATCTGTTGATATGCGATAAACCGGAGCTGACGACGTTTTTCAGTCTTGTCGTATTCTGGAATTTTCGGATTTTTACCGTGAGAGGGGATATGCCTATAAAAGCAAATTTTCCCCCCGCGACGGTCACTTTTCAACTTTTCGACTGTTACTTCAGTTCGTCGGCTCACTTTTGAATTTTACTTCAGTGCTTTCCTTTCGCTTGAGTATTATTTCGCTTTCTAACGTGGTTTCTAACTTCTAGTATAAATTCAGTTGATTTTCCGTAGTACTTTCGCCGTTGAGAATAATCATTTTGTGTTATTTGCATCAGTGCTTAGAGTTAATTTTTTAGTTTTTTTTTCTTTTTAAATCCTTTGAGTTTCGAGTGCTTGAAACAAAGGAGGTAGGTCCCCGTCTGTACCGTTCAGTTTCTTTGTTAGACCTACGCCGTTACTTCTTTAACTTTGACACTGCTGTACTGTATCGTTTCCTGTTGTATTTTATCGTTCTTTACCCTGTCCGCGTTATAAGTGTTAGATCCGAAATCTCTTCTTTTCTGTCAATCATGGTGTGCTATAACCCTTGGGGCAGAGAATAAGAGATACCGCACGTTACTGAAGGGAAAGTTCCGTCAACCCCCCCTGTCCGCGTTCCGCGTCATAAGTGTTAGATCCGAAATCTCTTCTTTTCTGTCAATCATGGTGTGCTATAACCCTTGGGGCAGAGAATAAGAGATACCGCACGTAATCAGTGAAATCCCGTAGTTGCGTTAAAAATAGACATTTTCTTCGCTGTCAATCATGGTGTGCTATAACCCTTGGGGCAGCGAATAAAAGTCACGAACCGACCCGCCCTTATTGTGTTTCATTCCCGGAGAAATACAACTACACACCGATACCGTATAGCAAGTCCTTAGCATTCGTCAGTTCTGGTTGGCGCATTTTTATTGAACCGTTAATTTTTCACTACACCCGGTACAAATTTCATAAAGTGCTCGTGACCGGATAAGATTTCCCGAATGTATTTTCACTGATAGAATCACTCACATTTTATATCACACATATCTCCCTTGTACATGTGACTAGTTTCCGAAGTTGTGAATAAACTTTTACATAGTTCGATTTTGACTTCTTCGTTGTCGCTACTACCCTAGACAACACCGAGCTCTGTCTCTGGCTAGCAGCTACCCTGGTAGGTTTGCTATTCTTCCTATTGAAAAGAATAGCTGGCGCTCGAGATTAAGGCTTCTCCGAGAAACGCACGTTACAAAATGGCGCCCGAGCAGGGACAGTGCAAAATCTAGTAGGAAACAACAGAGGTGAGAAACATTAACCGGACAGTGAGTGAATTCCCGAAACAGTGAGTAAAACCTAAGAACAGTGAGTAACTATTTCTTGAACCGAGAACTGTGAAAAATAAACTTGATCTGTGTTTTATTACCTGCCACCCTGTATTGAACTGTTATACTGTGAATTGAATTGGACTATATTCTGAAAATTTTCCTATTGTTGAAACCTATTGGAAATAATTTAATTAATTTGTGATTATTCCTTTTGCCGATTACTTTATTGAGTTATTGAGAACTGAACTGTTGTTGCGCCTTAATATCAGTGAAAATTATTTCCGATTTCTTATTATTTCTGATTTATTGAATTGAACTGTTTTAATTTCGTATTGAAGGTGAGTGAATTTCCGAACATTGAAAATTTATTGTCACAATTGGTAAAATTTAATAGGTTTGATTTACCTATCAGTTTAATAGTGAATCACCTATTACCCTATTGATAACTTGTCTACCTGCTTTTATTTTCTTTTGACCTGTACTGTTGAAACTTACCAATTATTGCTGATTTTTCTGAAAACTGAAATTCGATTATTGCGATTTATTTTCCGAATATTGAACTTGAAAAACTGTTTGGAATTTGACCTGTGCGTTCTGGTGCGATTCGAATTTCGGGACATTTCCCGGACTATACGAAACAACTTGCGAGTGTGTGCGGTATTTCGCGAATATTTTCGGACTTTAGTGGGACTGATTGAAGTTTTTTTTCGAGTAACGTCGGACTTGTAAAATTTTTAGTGTGATACATCGGGACTTAGATTATTTTGGTACGCCGGGACTTGAACTTTTTTTTTTTTTTTTTTCTGATACACCGGGACTTAGACTTTTTTTTTTGGGTTACACCGATACCCACTTCGAACTTAAGTGAGTAGGTTAGCTAACGATTAACTCACCGGGTTGGACTTAGAACTTAAACAGATTGTGAAAGACATACCGAGTGTGAAAGATTGGTGCGTTCTGAATCGGACTTAGTTGAAAATAATATGTCGAACATGGATGTGAACCGGTTACTCAGTGATGAACTTACATACGAATTACAACTGAGAGGACAATCGATACCGGGTACTGTGATGACTAAACGGAGTCTACTACGACAAGTACTTCAGTCTAATGAACCTCTATTACCCCCAACGTCATTGAACCCCGCCTCGGAGATTGAGATTTGCCAAAATAAACTCACCGATTTGGTGGAATCCCTTCAGAACTTCAATCATGAGAATGCGGCTAACGAATTTTCGCGAATTTACACCCGATTAATACACATTCAAGGAAGGCTGGACTTTATTGTTACTGCAGACACAGCACAGTTACAACTGGTTGGACAAATGAAGGCAACTACTGCTAAGGCATTGGAGACACTGGAGGAGCTACGTCAGAAGAGTAATCGTGAACAGCCGCAACCATCTAACCGACATCAGAGGTCTCTCTTAGATGTGGAGGTGCCCAGTTCACCTGGTGTGTCACCGATCCAACCGGAACGGATTTCAGGGCTCCGAGAGCCATCACTTATCGACTTGGGAGATGGTGTCGATCCTCCTGTAGCAGTGGATGTCTCACGTACTGGTACACCTGTAAGGAATCCAACATTAGAACAGGTCATGAATGAGACACGGCAGACATGTACAGCATTACTGCGACAGTTACCAGCGATACCTCTCACGCAGTCACAGGACTGTAGAACAACAACACCTGAGGGTCTGACACAGGGTAGATGGATTAATTCTACACGAAGGGTGTCTTTTCCACACTTACCTGCACCGTGGATAAGTCCTGACCGACCAATTGTCACTACACCTGCCAGATCAGAACCGGAGTCCCGATCAACAATACCGACTGTCCCTGTACACAAATGGAACATTTCCTTTGATGGCACTGGAAGTGTGACCGGATTCCTTGAGGAAGTGGAGAGACTGGCTGAATCCCGTAAAGTGTCCCTGGAACAAGTTTTCGAATCAGTTTACGAATTACTACGAAAAGATGCAAGGGATTGGTTTATTCCCAGGAGGGGTACTTTCGAGGACTGGGAGGATTTCAGCAACTAACTGAAAGAAGCGTTTCTGCCTGTTAACTATGAGGAGAATCTGTTGGAGGAAATAAAAAGACGAACACAAGGTCCTGAAGAAAAGCTGCTTCTGTATGTTACCCGGATGCAGAACTTATTCCAGAAGCTCACCTATACAAAACCATCCGAAGTGGAGCAGATCCGACTCATCCGACAGAGGTTGATCCCGCCCTTACAGCAGGCCTTGGCCTTCCAGGAGACCAAGACGTATGATGAACTTCTCCGTAAGGGAAAAGTTTTTGAACTGGTCCAGTGGCAGATGAGCCAGTACACCCGGCCACCCTCCAAACCAGGTTTCGTGGAGGAACCTCACCTAACGTACACTCCCCGCCAACCGAACCGATATCAGGCGAGTTTTTCTGTGGATACCGGAGAACAGGTACAAACAACTGATCATAGGAAATCAATCCCGCCGACACCAGCCGACCAGACACGACTTTCTCCGCAGGGGGAAAGCCGTCCAAAGTCACACCGATCCAGAGAGTCAATAGTCCGGCAACAGGAATCACATCGTCCAACTTCTGGAGACAGGTCCGAAGGTAGATCCGGAAATTCAACACCGCCACCCCGTCGTCGAGCCGAAAATAGCCACGCTGACCGGACCCAATCATCATCAGGGAGGAGAGTGTCCTTCCAGACACAGTGTTTCCGATGTGGTGGATATGGCCACATGCGTCGAGAATGTCGCAGGCCACCGAAAATCTTCTGTTCTCGATGCCAGAGGGAGAACATTCTCTCACGAGATTGTCCCTGCCGTCCGGAAAACTAGACGGAGGTATGGAGAAGGAGTCGACCATATCTCCCAACACACTGACTCCCATAACATCGACCGCCTGGAATGATAACCGACCGATTGTCGAAGTTAAGATAGCCGAAAAGCACTACAAAGCATTAATTGACACTGGAGCCACGAAGAGTTTCGTAAGTCGGAAAGTGGCAAAACAATGTGAAAGCAAGGGAATCACCGGACAACATGTTGAGAATGGTTTCGTGGTGGTTGCAAATGGTCAACCCACGACAACACCCAAACTCTACACTACCGCTGTTCACCTGGCTGATTATTCCTTGACCGACGTAAAATTTTTGTTGGTGCCTGATTTACCAGTTGACCTCATTCTAGGAATGGACGTATTAGGAAGGTTCAATTTTTCTATTAACCTCAGTACCGCGGACTGTTACCTGGAAGGTCGACTGATTGCCAAACCAACACCGAAAATTCAAGAAGCTGTTGAGGTGCAGGACCGGAGAAAATACCTTAATACACCTGCGGACAACCCGTCACCTAAACCGTTGCCGTCCGTAGATTCCGTATACCTGGCCGAAATAGAAACAACCCAGTGCAAATGGTACAAAAAGAAGTTACAGGAGGTGGAAAAAGACCCAACAAATTTTCCTGACTACGCCGTTGAAAATGGAAAACTGTTGCGACATTTCTGGGACTCATCCGACTTCACAGAAGATGGAACCGGCCAACCCTGGAAACTCTGTGTACCATCCGAACAGCGAACAGAAGTACTGCAGGAAAACCACGACTCAGAACTAGCAGGTCACATGGGGATTGCTAAGACGATTGCACGGATAGCCAGAAATTATTACTGGCCAGGGATGTTTAGAGACATTGCGAAATACGTGAGGAACTGCACATCGTGCCAAAAGTACAAAGTTTCGCAACAGAAAACCCCTGGTAAGATGCAACCACACCGAATGGCGGATGCGCCGTTCAAAGAAGTATCCACGGACATAGTTGGACCATTGCCACGGTCAAAAAAGGGAAACTCCTACATCGTGGTAATGCAAGACCGGTTCACAAAGTGGGTAGAGTGTCGTCCGTTGCGGAAAGCCACCGCCAAAACTGTTTATTCGGCCCTCTACGAACAAGTCATACTGAAATACGGTTGCCCAAAACTAGTAATATCCGACAATGGAGTACAATTCGACAGCAGGCTATTCAAGAACAGTCTCCGAGAGCTGAACATTGCTCACCGTTTCACACCACCGTATACTCCTCAGTGCAACCCTGTAGAAAGAGCTAACCGTACCCTGAAGACCATGATAGCACAGTTTTGTGAAGCCGATCAACGAACCTGGGATGAAAAGATAGGAGAGTTAACGTTTGCCATCAATACCGCTAAACAGGAGTCTACTGGATTCACACCGGCATTTTTAAATTATGGAAGGGAACTAGAAGTCCCGAGGGCGATTTATTCGACAAACCCCCACAATAATGAAATGAACGGAGAATCCAACCGTACAGAAGAAGAAAACAGAGACATGACTTACCGTACTCAACAGATCAAACATCTCCAGGAGGCTTATGAGTTCGTCCGTACTAAACTATACCGTGCCTTCCAACAACAGGCTCACCACTACAATCTTCGACGAAGAGAAGTCCGATACCATGTGGGAGATAAAGTTCTACGCCGAGACCGTCCTTTATCCTCGGCCGTTGACAGTTTCGCCGCCAAGTTGGCTCCGAAGTTTTCCGGTCCGTTCACCGTTGTTAAAGTCGTTTCACCTGTCGTCTATGACCTGAAAGATACAGAGGGTAGAAAAATCACTAACATACACATCAAAGATTTAAAACCATTTCATGCATAATAATATTATTGTCATGATCCGTTAACCGTTCTATAGAAATAACCTCTGAAAGGAGGAAATCCGTTATTTTTTTTTGTTGTTACCGAATATATATTATTTTTCCGTTACCGAATATACATATGTATATAATTTTTCCGTTACCGATTATATTATTATTTTCCGTTTACCTGTTTATCTGAATAACTGTAGTTGCTCGATCAACCAGAACCAGTGCATCCAGACAGTCTATCTTCACGAATCAGCGGATAGAACCACCCCGGAAGAAGTTGAACAGATTCCGCATGTCAACCAGTAGGGAGTTAGCCCTCGGTGCCTGTCCAAGAAGCCGAAGCTACCTACAAGGAGAAATCTCGTTAATAGGATGCCCATTATTAAACATAATTATAACCAACTACACCGTCACAATTCCGTTCAAATTCCGTACAGGCACCACCGTTGACCGAAATACCGTATCTACAGATTTTCATCCGTTCAACATGCAATTATAAATCAAACCTGTTAAAACTGTCCGAAAAATCTAATACTTATGTAAGGAATACCAATAAAGGATACTGTTTCACATTACAACTGAGTATATCCGTCTATTAATCCAATAGATCTAACCAATTTCTGTCCTGAACCGAATCGAAATTATTGTACCGTCAATTTAACACTGTCTACCTGAAGAAAACACCGTCTACCTGAAAACAGAAAGCAGAGGAAGACCGTTCCAAGCAGAAAAGTGGACCCCGAGGAACGATGAAGATCAGAGAATTATTGTTAGAAATTACCCACCTGCAAGTCTCATGCCGGCTCCGAGAGTCCCAACGTCCGTATAGCCAGGTCGAAAGGGGCATACCAGTCCATTGCACCCCACGTACTGGAGGCTTTCCACCTGTTGCAGCTCCCACGAATCCTGGGTAACCTACAAAACCACGATGGAATTCAAACACCCGCCAAACACAGTTAAATTAGGTACTCACCGGGAGGATGAAACATGGCACGTTTCCGACCAGCGATAAAGATGGATTTCCACATAGAGAAAGAAGATTTTCCACTATTATACACCATTTATCCACGGAACGCTGAACAAAGTTCTTTGACAAGATGGCGGAGACCTGCGCCGAGGTGACTGACGCTGACATTTCTGCGTGCGCATTGGAACTACCCTTGCCAACCATAGAGAGGAATAGGTACTTGTGATAAGTTCTACTCTGTAATCTGTACTTGTGATCTGGTCACGTGCATATACAGGTGGCGCGCGCGAAAGTAAGGTACTAGGGGTAGATAGAGTCGTGAAATTAAGCTCACTATTTCATCGTAAGTTAATTTCTTCCTAGATGCAGGGGGTGTAGTGAACCCCAGTTTTCTGAGGAAAATTGGAGTTCATCTTAGTGAATTTTTTTCGTTTTAAATTTCCGTCTTTGAAAATATTTTAATTCTCGAATATTCCGTACGTTCATTCCGACAGGCGGAGTAAATGTAAAAAACCGCTTATCTGTATTTTACGTTGTTTTTCTTACATGCCGCTGAAGATTTCAACGTTTTTCATCTGTTGATATGCGATAAACCGGAGCTGACGACGTTTTTCAGTCTTGTCGTATTCTGGAATTTTCGGATTTTTACCGTGAGAGGGGATATGCCTATAAAAGCAAATTTTCCCCCCGCGACGGTCACTTTTCAACTTTTCGACTGTTACTTCAGTTCGTCGGCTCACTTTTGAATTTTACTTCAGTGCTTTCCTTTCGCTTGAGTATTATTTCGCTTTCTAACGTGGTTTCTAACTTCTAGTATAAATTCAGTTGATTTTCCGTAGTACTTTCGCCGTTGAGAATAATCATTTTGTGTTATTTGCATCAGTGCTTAGAGTTAATTTTTTAGTTTTTTTTTCTTTTTAAATCCTTTGAGTTTCGAGTGCTTGAAACAAAGGAGGTAGGTCCCCGTCTGTACCGTTCAGTTTCTTTGTTAGACCTACGCCGTTACTTCTTTAACTTTGACACTGCTGTACTGTATCGTTTCCTGTTGTATTTTATCGTTCTTTACCCTGTCCGCGTTATAAGTGTTAGATCCGAAATCTCTTCTTTTCTGTCAATCATGGTGTGCTATAACCCTTGGGGCAGAGAATAAGAGATACCGCACGTTACTGAAGGGAAAGTTCCGTCAACCCCCCCTGTCCGCGTTCCGCGTCATAAGTGTTAGATCCGAAATCTCTTCTTTTCTGTCAATCATGGTGTGCTATAACCCTTGGGGCAGAGAATAAGAGATACCGCACGTAATCAGTGAAATCCCGTAGTTGCGTTAAAAATAGACATTTTCTTCGCTGTCAATCATGGTGTGCTATAACCCTTGGGGCAGCGAATAAAAGTCACGAACCGACCCGCCCTTATTGTGTTTCATTCCCGGAGAAATACAACTACACACCGATACCGTATAGCAAGTCCTTAGCATTCGTCAGTTCTGGTTGGCGCATTTTTATTGAACCGTTAATTTTTCACTACACCCGGTACAAATTTCATAAAGTGCTCGTGACCGGATAAGATTTCCCGAATGTATTTTCACTGATAGAATCACTCACATTTTATATCACACATATCTCCCTTGTACATGTGACTAGTTTCCGAAGTTGTGAATAAACTTTTACATAGTTCGATTTTGACTTCTTCGTTGTCGCTACTACCCTAGACAACACCGAGCTCTGTCTCTGGCTAGCAGCTACCCTGGTAGGTTTGCTATTCTTCCTATTGAAAAGAATAGCTGGCGCTCGAGATTAAGGCTTCTCCGAGAAACGCACGTTACAAAATATTTTCAAAGACGGGAATTTAAAACGTAAAAATGCACTAAGATGAACTCCAATTTTCCTCAGAAAACTGGGGTTCATCACACCCCCTCCATCTCGGAAGAAATTAACTTACGATGAAATAGTGAGTTTAATTTCACGACTCTATCTACCCCTAGAAATAATGACCTTGCTTTCGCGCGCGCCACCTATATACTCGTGACCAGTTTACAATAGCTGTATTCGATAGTACTTATCTTCTCTATGGTTGGAATGGTAGTTCCAATGCGCACGCAGAAACGTCAGCGTCAGTCATTTCGGCACAGGTCTCCGCCATCTTGTCAAAGAACTTTGTTCAGCGTTCCGTGCGTGGATGTTCAATTATTATAGTGGAAAATCTTCTTTCTCCATGTGGAAATCCATCTTTATCGCTGGTCGGAAACGTGCCACGCTTCATCCCTCCGGTGAGTACCTAATTTAACTGTGTTTGGCGGGTGTTTGAATTCCATCGTGGTTTTGTAGGTTACCCAGGAATCGTGGGAGCTGCAACAGGTGGAAAGCCTCCAACAGCTCGACGTGGGGGCTCAATGGACCGGTTCACCCCTTCCGACCTGGCTATACGGACGTTGGGACTCTCGGAGCCGGCAGGAGACTCGCAGGTGGGTAATTTCTAACAATAAACTCTCCAATCTTCATCGTTCCTCGTGGTCAACTTTTCTTCTTGGAACGGTTTTTCTCTGTATTCTGTTTTCAGGTAGACGGTGTTTTCTTCCGGTAAACAGTGTTAAATTGACGGTACAATAATTTCGATTCGGTTCAGGACAGAAATTGGTTATATCTATTGGATTAATAGACGGATATACTCAGTTGCAAGGTGAAACAGTATCCTTTATTGGTATTCCTTACATAAGTAACAGATTTTTCGGACAGTTTTAACAGGTTTGATTTATAATTGCATGCTGAACGGATGAAAATCTGTAGATACGGTATTTCGGTCAACGGTGGTGCCTGTACGGAATTTGAACGGAATTGTTACGGTGTAATCGGTTATAACTAAGTTAGTGACGGGCTTCAGTTGTACGTGATTTCTCCTTGCTATTGTCCTTGGCCTCACGGAGTTCTCGACATCTTGGACAGGCACGGAGGGCTAACTCCCTACTGGTTGGCATGCGGAACTTGTTCGATTTCTTCCGGGGCGGTTCGGATTGGGTGGATGCGCTGGGGATATCACATTGGACGGCAGCCTCGCGTTGACGGTGATGAGACTGACAAGTACAATTTCTGGTTAATGTACCTAGCAGGCCGCAACTGCTGCAGAAGAGAATCGGGGTACCGGTGCAGTGTGCTCGACTGTGCTCCCCTTGGCCACATCTCCAACACATATTAGGGCGAAGCTCTAAGTAGACATTGGGCCCCATTGTGCCAACTGTACGTACTCTGGCTGGAATCTTGGTTGTTATTTGAGCTGGACGGTTGTTGTGTCGATGGATGTCATGTTGACGATTATCCGGTTGTTTGGAAATCTTCCCCTTGTTTATGAAATAACGTTTATCTTGCTTATTTCTCTTTTCAGCTGGAATGTCCATTTCCATTGCATTCTGCCTCTGAGTCGGAACAGCCGCCTGTTGTAGTTCCTGCTTCCTGGGTGATGATGTGGAACGGTCAGTGACAGCGGAAGAGGTGCTTGGTTTGGGGCGACCAAATGCTTTGAGTGCCCCCAACGGCAACGGCACAGGACGGGGAGGAGATTCCGGTTCCTGGTCTTTTACTGGCTCGACAAGACCCAGCTCCTCGTCCAGTCGTTCCAGAAAGTCTGAGTCGCTCATGTTGCAGCCGTCAGACGGTATTCTGAAAAGAGGTAAGATCATTATTACCTGGTATTTTCATTTCTATACGGTGAACACACGGTTTGACTGGCGCAAATTTCTCTTTTTTTTTTCAGGAAGATAATTCTTACGGTTTCAATCCACTGGCACCCAGAGACGGTGGGCAGTGCCGGAGGGAAACCTGAGCTTCAGCCGGAGCCGGCGTCTGCCCTTGACGGTGGTTGGTATCAGGGCGATGACCTCAGTCCGAAGACTGGGTGACCACAGACGGGGGTTCGGATGAGCCTGGATTTTGGATGCTAGTCTTGAAGGCAAAATCAGTGTCTTCCCTGGTGCTGGCGGTTCCTGTGGGACGGGAGACAGTTGGGGTGGTGGCGTTAACGGAGCAATTGGTGGAAGCGGTGCTGGTCTCAGTGTGGACACCGGTATCAGTGGGGGTGGCTGAGCTACAGTTTCAACTAACAGGACGGTATCGGTTCCAGGCCACTCCCACTGTGCAGCAGGTCTCCGGTGGGACGGGTTATCCTGGAGCAAACCTTCGATATACCATCGGACGGGGAATCTCAACCGCTCCATCTCCGCACGGTATTTGTCGTCCAGGGATGAGGCCCAATGCTGTTCCTCCTCACCCTGACGGCACGGTAGGCCGGTCGCCACCTCTACGGCCACTAACCCCAACGCCCACAGGTCGACGGACGTGTCATACGGCTCTAGCCTGCGCTGTTCCGGTGCCCAGTACACCATGGTTCCTGCTGGCTCGGTGAGCAGGGGTCGGGTGGTGGTAAGTGTTTCGGCCAACCCAAAATCTGCCAGCAGGAATCGGCACTGGCGGCGTAAGATATTGGCTGGCTTGATGTCTCGGTGTACTATTTGCCGACGATGACACTCCGTCACGGCTGCTGCCAACTGCCGCATCACGCGGAAGAACCGAGACGGCTGGTTCCTCGGCCCTTCTCGACGCAGGAAGGCATTTAGGTCCTCGTCGCACAGAGGCATTACCATAAAAAGGTAGTCTCCCTCTATGATGGCCTCTTGCAGGGGTATTATATTTGTATGTTCTAAGGACCTGAGTATGTCGACTTCCTGGATGGCGTGGTGAGTCAACATAGTCCTTTTCACCGCCACTGCTTGGCCGTGTCGTTGGCCTCTATAGACACGCCCAAAGCTGCCTTCTCCCAAGATCTCCCCCAGGTGTAAATGTTCCATCTGAAACATGTTAACTAGACACCTTTTGTCTTACGGAACACTGGTTCTGGTTGGCCGAGCAACTACAGTTATTCAGATCAACAGGTAAACGGAAAATAATAATATAATCGGTAACGGAAAAATTATATACATATGTATATTCGGTAACGGAAAAATAATATATATTCGGCAACAAAAAAAAAATAACGGATTTCCTCCTTTCAGAGGTTATTTCTATAGAACGGTTAACGGATCATGTCAATAATATTATTATGCATGAAATGGTTTTAAATCTTTAATGTGTATGTTAGTGATTTTTCTACCCTCTGTATCTTTCAGGTCATAGACGACAGGTGAAACGACTTTAACAACGGTGAACGGACCGGAAAACTTCGGAGCCAACTTGGCGGCGAAACTGTCAACGGCAGAGGATAAAGGACGGTCCCGGCGCAGAACTTTATCTCCCACATGGTATCGGATTTCTCTTCGTCAAATATTGTAGTGGTGAGCCTGTTGCTGGAAGGCACGGTACAGTTTGGTACGGACGAACTCATAAGCCTCCTGGAGATGTTTGATCTGTTGAGTACGGTAAGTCATGTCTCTATTTTCCTCTTCTGGACGGTTGGATTCTCCGTTCATTTCATTATTGTGGGGGTTTGTCGAATAAATCGCCCCTGGGACTTCTAGTTCCCTTCCATAATTCAAAAATGCCGGTGTGAATCCAGTAGACTCCTGTTTAGCGGTGTTGATGGCAAACGTTAACTCTCCTATCTTTTCATCCCAGGTTCGTTGATCGGCTTCACAAAACTGTGCTATCATTGTCTTTAGGGTACGGTTAGCTCTTTCTACAGGGTTGCACTGAGGAGTATACGGTGGTGTGAAACGGTGAGCGATATTCAGCTCTCGGAGACTGTTCTTGAATAGTCTGCTGTCAAATTGTACTCCATTGTCGGATATTACTAGTTTTGGGCAACCATATTTCAGGATGACTTGTTCGTAGAGGGCCGAATAAACAGTTTTGGCGGTAGCTTTCCGCAACGGACGACACTCTACCCACTTTGTGAACCGGTCTTGCATTACCACGATGTAGGAGTTTCCCTTTTTTGACCGTGGCAATGGTCCAACTATGTCCGTGGATACTTCTTTGAACGGCGCATCCGCCATTCGGTGTGGTTGCATCTTACCAGGGGTTTTCTGTTGCGAAACTTTGTACTTTTGGCACGATGTGCAGTTTCTCACGTATTTCGCAATGTCTCTAAACATCCCTGGCCAGTAGTAGTTTCTGGCTATCCGTGCAATCGTTTTGGCAATCCCCATGTGACCTGCTAGTTCTGAGTCGTGGTTTTCCTGCAGTACTTCTGTTCGCTGTTCGGATGGTACACAGAGTTTCCAGGGTGGCCGGTTCCATCTTCTGTGAAGTCGGATGAGTCCCAGAAATGTCGCAACAGTTTTCCATTTTCAACGGCGTAGTCAGGAAAATTTGCTGGGTCTTTTTCCACCTCCTGTAACTTTTTGTTGTACCATTTGCACTGAGTTGTTTCTATCTCGGATAAACATACGGAATCTAGGGACGGCAACGGGTTTCGGGACAGGCTGTCGGCTACTTTGTTCATCGATCCTTTACGGTACTGGACTTCGAAGTCGAATTGCTGAAGGAAAACGGCCCATCGAGCAATTCTTCCGGACGGTGACTTGATGGAGTTAAGCCATTTCAGACTCATGTGATCGGAAATTACTGTGAAATGGAATCCTTCTAGGTACGGTCGCAGTTTCTCTATGGAAAATACTATGGCGAGACATTCCTTTTCTGACACGGAGTAATTTTTCTCTGCGGGGTTTAGTGTTCGGCTCACATAGGCGATTACTCTCTCCTCTCTATCGATCACTTGTGTTAGGGCACCTCCAAGGCCCATGTCACTGGCGTCAGTTTGCAGAACGAACGGTTGGGTGAAGTCTGGACAAGCCAGTATCGGAGATTCTGTGAGTTTTTGTTTCAGAAGCTCGAAGGCCTTCTGCTGGTCTTCTCCCCATTTCCAACGGTGTTTCTTCTGCAGTAATCGAGTCAACAGGGAAACTAAATAGGAGAAGTTCTCTATGAAACGACGGTACCAGCTGGCAACTCCAAGAAATCGACGCAGTTCTCGGACGGTTTTCGGTATTGGCAAAGACACTATTGAAGAAACTTTGTCGGGATCGGTACAGATGCCATCGGAGGTGACGACGTGTCCAAGGTATTTTAGGGATTTCCGCACAAAGTCACACTTGTCGGGGTTGAGACGAAGATTGGCTTCTCTCAACCGTCGGAATACTTCTCTCAAGTTCTCCAGGTGCTCCTCAAAAGTTTCCCCCAGGACAACTATATCGTCCAGGTAAGCGAACGCTTCCGGTTCCATTTCTGGGCCAATGACGGTGTCTAGGAACCTCTGGAAGGTGGCTGGGCTTGCATGTAAACCGAACGGCATCACGGTGAATTGGAACAGACCTCTTCCGGGGACGGTAAATGCAGTAATCGGACAGCTCTCCTTTGCTAATGGTATCTGCCAGTATCCTTGTTTCAGGTCCAGTGTGGAGATGTACTTCGCTTTTCGGAGTTTGTCCAGAATCCCAGAAATGTACGGCAACGGGTATGCATCTTTCACAGACACTTGGTTAACAGCACGGAAGTCGATGCAGAAACGGTACTTTCCGTCCTTCTTCTTGACCAATAAAACAGGTGAACTCCACGGTGACTTGGAGGGTTCAATTATTCCCTCAGCCAGCATACGGTCCACTTCCAGATTGAAGATCTCCTGCATTTTCGGATTTAGGGGTCGGTACCGTTGTTTGATCGGTTCGGTGCCCGGTTTCAGTTTGATCTTGTGTTCAATCAGGTCGGTTGTACCATACAGGTCTTCGAACTTCTTTAATTTCTCGGTCAGAAATGCCTCCAGTTCTTGTCTCCGAGACTCTGTCAGCTCCAATAGGTGTTCTTCGGCGGTGTGAACCTCTGCGGTGGTTTCGACGGGAGTCATCGGTTTTGAGATCAGTCGGCCTTCCAGGAAGCACTCGGCGGTACTGAGATTTACGGAAAACTCGAAAGTCGACAGAACATCCATCCCCAGAATAATGTCTACCGGTAAGCTTGGTACCAGTAAGAATTTCAAATCAGGCAGTGTGTAATCGGAAATTTGCACGGTGGTGGTGTACAGTTTCGGCGTGACGGTGGTTTTTCCGTTCGCTATTACTGCAAAACTGTTGTGCATTGTTTGTCCTGTGATTCCCTTACTTTCACACTGATCGGATACGGCCTGACTGCAAAAACTCCTGGTCGCTCCTGTATCTATCAGTGCTCGGAAGTGTTCGCCGGCTATTTTGACCTCTATTAACGGTCGGTTATCATTACAGGTGGTCGGTGTCAGTGGAGTCAAGATTCCGGGAGATGTGGTCGACTCCGTCTCCAATCTCCCCTTCAGTTTTCCGAACACGGGCAGTCTCCTGAGAGAATGTTCTCCCTCTGACATCGAGAACAGAATATCTTCGGTGGCCTGCGACATTCTCGACGCATGTGGCCATATCCACCACATCGGAAACACTGTGTCTGGAAGGACACTCTCCTCCCTGATGATGATTGGGTCCGGTCAGCGTGGCTATTTTCGGCTCGACGACGGGGTGGCGGTGTTGAATTTCCGGATCTACCTTCGGACCTGTCTCCAGAAGTTGGACGGTGTGATTCCTGTTGCCGGACTATTGACTCTCTGGATCGGTGTGACTTTGGACGGCTTTCCCCCTGCGGAGAAAGTCGTGTCTGGTCGGCTGGTGTCGGCGGGATTGATTTCCTAGGATCAGTTGTTTGTACCTGTTCTCCGGTATCCACAGAAAAACTCGCCTGATATCGGTTCAGATGGCGGGGAGTGTACGTTAAGTGAGGTTCCTCCACGAAACCTGGTTTTGAGGGTGGCCGGGTGTACTGGCTCATCTGCCATTGGACCAGTTCAAAAACTTTTCCTTTACGGAGAAGTTCATCATACGTCTTGGTCTCCTGGTAGGCCAAGGCCTGCTGTAAGGGCGGAATCAACCTCTGTCGGATGAGTCGGATCTGCTCCACTTCGGATGGTTTTGTATAGGTGAGTTTCTGGAATAAGTTCTGCATCCGGGTAACATACAGAAGTAGCTTTTCTTCAGGACCCTGTGTTCGTCTTTTTATTTCCTCCAACAGATTCTCCTCATAGTTAACAGGCAGAAACGCTTCTTTCAGTTGGTTGCTGAAATCCTCCCAGTCCTCGAAAGTACCTCTCCTGGGAATAAACCAATCCCTTGCATCTTTCCGTAGTAATTCATAAACTGATTCGAAAACTTGTTCCAGGGACACTTTACGGGACTCAGCCAGCCTCTCCACCTCTTCAAGAAATCCGGTCACACTTCCAGTGCCATCAAAGGAAATGTTCCATTTGTGTACAGGGACAGTCGGTATTGTTGATCGGGACTCCGGTTCTGATCTGGCAGGTGTTGTGACAATTGGTCGGTCAGGACTTATCCAAGGTGCAGGTAAGTGTGGAAAAGACACCCTTCGTGTAGAATTAATCCATCTACCCTGTGTCGGACGGTCAGGTGTTGTTGTCCCACAGTCCTGTGACTGTGTGAGAGGTACCGCTGGTAACTGTCGTAGTAATGCTGTACATGTCTGTCTTGTCTCATTCATGACCTGTTCTAATGTTGGATTCCTTACAGGTGTACCAGTACGTGAGACATCCACTGCTACAGGAGGATCGACACCATCTCCCAAGTCGATAAGTGATGTTTCGATCCTTGACATCCTCTCCGGTTGGATCGGTGACACTCCAGGTGAACTGGGCACCTCCACATCCAAGAGAGACTTCTGATGTCGGTTAGATGTCTGCAGCTGTTCACGATTGCTCTTTTTACGTAGCTCCTCCAGTGTTTCCAATGCCTTAGCAGTAGTTCCCTTCATTTGTCCAACCAGTTGTAACTGTGCTGTGTCTGCAGTAACAATAAAGTCCAGCCTTCCTTGAATGTGTATTAATCGGGTGTAAATTCGCGAAAATTCGTTAGCCGCATTCTCATGATTGAAGTTCTGAAGGGATTCCACTAAATCGGTGAGTTTATTTTGGCAGATCTCAATCTCGGAGGCGGGATTCAATGATGTTGGGGGTAGTAAAGGTTCATTAGACTGAAGTACTTGTCGTAGTAGACTCCGTTTAGTCATCACAGTACCCGGTATCGATTGTCCTCTCAGTTGTAATTCGTATGTAAGTTCATCACTGAGTAACCGGTTCACATCCATGTTCGACATATTATTTTCAACTAAGTCCGATTCAGAACGCACCAATCTTTCACACTCGGTATGTCCTTCACAATCCGTTTAAGTTCTAAGTCCAACCCGGTGAGTTAATCGTTAGCTAACCTACTCACTTAAGTTCGAAGTGGATATCGGTGTAACCCCAAAAAAAAAAATAAAGTCTAAGTCCCGGTGTATCAGAAAAAAAAAAAAAAAAATCTAAGTTCAAGTTCCGGCGCACTAAAATAATCTAAGTCCCGATGTATCGCACCAAAAATTTTACAAGTTCAACGTTACTCGAAAAAAATTCAATCAGTCCCACTAAAGTCCGAAAATATTCGCGAAATACCGCACTCACTCGCAAGTCGTTTCGTATAGTCCGGAAAATGTCCCGAAATTCGAATCGCACCAGAATTCAATTATCCAGAATTCAATATCCAGAAAATAAATCGCAATAATCGAATTTCAGTTTTCAGAAAAATCAGAAATAATTGGTAAGTTTCAACAGTACTGGTCAAAAGAAAATAAAAGATGGTAGACAAGTTATCAACAGGGTAATAGGTGATTCACTATTAAACTGATAGGTAAATAAAACCTATTAAATTTTACCAATTGTGACAATAAATTTTCAATGTTCGGAAATTCACTCACCTTCAATACGAAATTAAAACAGTTCAATTCAATGAATCAGAAATAATAAAAAATCGGAAATAATTTTCACTGATATTAAGGCGCAACAACAGTTCAGTTTTCAATAACTCAATAAAGTAATCGGCAAAAGGAATAATCACAAATTAATTAAATTATTTCCAATAGGTTTCAACAATAGGAAAATTTTCAGAATATAGTCCAATTCAATTCACAGTATAACAGTTCAATACAGAGTGGCAGGTAATAAAACACAGATCAAGTTTATTTTTCACAGTTCTCGGTTCAAGAAATAGTTACTCACTGTTCTTAGGTTTTACTCACTGTTTCGGGAATTCACTCACTGTCCGGTTAATGTTTCTCACCTCTGTTGTTTCCTACTGGATTTTGCACGGTCCCTGCTCGGTCGCCATTTTGTAACGTGCGTTTCTCGGAGAAGCCTTTAATCTCGAGCGCCAGCTATTCTTTTCAATAGGAAGAATAGCAAACCTACCAGGGTAGCTGCTAGCCAGAGACAGAGCTCGGTGTTGTCTAGGGTAGTAGCGACAACGAAGAAGTCAAAATCGAATTATGTAAACGTTTATTCACACCTTCGGAAACTAGTTATATGTACAAGGGAGATATGTGAGATATGAGTGTTTATGGATAGGAGAGTACACTGTTAACACCGCAGCCTGTCAAAAGTGGCCGCAAGTATTTTAAATTAAATTAATGTTAATCAATATTCCAAGAGAAATTTCGTTCACACCGTTTTGAAATGAAATATCATCCACATCATAGCAATGCATGTTAAAAATACTAAAATCCATAGCTGCCGTTGCACACTCGGCCGCAACTACCTCGCAGCCTCGCAGGTGTAAGCAGGTAACATTTCGATGTATTTCTACGTTCATGACGTACACAGATGTTTTTGATATCAAATTAAAGCTAATTTTTTTTCGAATAGGATGATGTATGGCTGCCTGTGCAAAAATAGCCGCAAGTTAGATCTGCCATCTGTTGAAATAGCGAGATATCCGAAAAGTAAGAGAGAGTTAGACTCATTTCGCACCATCGGGTTTTTACCCGATGTTCCGAATTATATCTACTGATATAATGGGATCTTTCACAAGTGTTCCGGTTTAGTTTCGCACTGGAAAACAACCGGATTGCACTTTCGGCGGCGCTTATCGTCACGAGATTCGAGAGCTGGTCGTGTCCACCGTACGGATATAACCCGATGAATAATTTTTCATTCGGTTGTTTTCCGGTAAAAACTCGACGGTGAAAACCTGTGGTGTGAAAGGATTCTTTTGCCGCCCACTGACTTCGTTCTTTTCCATCCGTTCGAATCGCCGCGATTCGAAACGTAATTCCAAAAACGCCAAAAACCGATGTGTGTGGTGAAAAGTTTGACGATTCGGAACGACGGTTTTTCACCACACACATCGGTTTTTGGCGTTTTTGGAACGACGGTTCGAATCGCCGCGATTCGAACGGCTGGAAAAAAACGAAGTCTGTGGGCGGCATTAGGGTTCCCAACAGTGAAGCTGAATTATTCTTATATTATAACCACGTGTTGGAGCTCGTTGTACACAACGCTGTTGATAATATTTATGTATTAACCCTTCGTCGGGCGCTATACGAATATTGAGATTTCGGGCGCAATGCATAAAATAGATTCTAATGAGAATAAGGTCCAAATAAATGAAAATTGAAACATAAAAAGAATTTTCTTTAAATATGATCTCTCATCAAAGTTCATTCCAAAGACACTGGACGATTCATCATGTTCAACAAGATATATGCGGCAAAAGAGAAAAATGAAAAATGTATAAAAAAAATCAAAGGGTCGTCGAGAGGGTTATCGCCAAAAGGCTGAATGAGGAAACAGAAATGTTGAAGATAATTCCACCCGAACTTTGGAAATTTGGATTTCGACGAGAACACTCGACTGAACTCCAATTACTACGGCTCATAGAATACGTCACCGAAGGAATGCAGACCAAACAGGCCACAGGATTAGTTCTGATGGATATCGAGAGAGCTTTTGATAGAGTATGGCACGAAGGCCTAATCTACAAGATGAAAAAAGCAGGATATTCGACCAAGCTATGCAAGATTGTAAGGAACTATCAGAGGAATAGAAACTTTTATGTCAAGATAGATGGACCAACCTCTCGAACCAGACAATTGGAAGCGGGAGTGCCTCAAGGATCGGTACTTGGACCTCTGCTTTACGTAATATACGTTTATGATATCCCGAAGAATGCTAGAAATATGCTCACCTTGTACGCAGATGACACAGGAATAGCGTTCAGACATCGACGCCCAGAGATCATACACCGGAAACTGCAGGAAGCCATAGATGAATTTCTCAAATGGTGCATCAAATGGAAAATCCAAATCAATGGAAGAAAGACTCAAGCAATATTACTGCAAAAGAGAAGATTGAGGATGGAAGAAAACCTTGAAGTTGATGGAGAAGAGGTTGAATGGAAAAATGAAGCAACATACCTAGGAGTGACGCTTGACAGAGGACTTACATGGAAAAACCACATCAAATGTGCTGTTGATAAAACAAAAGCCGCAATGAGTAAACTTTATCCACTCATAGGCAGAAGAAGTCATATGAATAAGAACATCAAGTTGACGATGATTAAAACTATTGCGCGACCACAACTCACATATGGATCGGCGGCATGGGGCTTCGCAGCCAAGACCCACATCAAGAGAATACAGGCCACTGAGAATAAACTCCTTAGAATGGCGATGGACGTACCCTGGTTTGTTAGGAACAAACAAATCTACAAGGACTTGGAATGGGAACCAGTTACAGAATTTATGAAGAGAAAGGCGGAAAGGATATTCGACAAAGCCAAACAACATCCAAATGAGGAACTACGAAGATTAGTCGACTACGATCCAACGGAAGAAGCTAGAAGGTCAAGAACCTACCACCGAAGACCGAGAGATCAGTTAAGGATTTAAATGTAACCAAAGAAGAGCTTAACCTATAAAAGCTATAGGCAGCATACAACTATCAACACGACTATGATCGTGTGAGAGTCCAGAAACCATAAGAGTCAACTGGTTAATAGGCAAAATGCCCGGAACCTATGAAGAAGCAGTTAAGGGTTTTTAGTGGGTCTCGAGCTCAGAGAGTGAGAATCCCCACACTGTTCCCCCTCAGCAGAGGGTGTGTTCGTCTGTTTGCAGATTTTCCCCCTGCTACCCCAAAAAAAAAAAAAAAGGTCAAACATTGTCATTTTCAGCTTCCGAGTCTCAAGTGCGACAGGCAACCACGCCCGCCACTGGTGTATGTACACAGTTTTCGAATTGAGATGCACATGTTGAATTTCAGTTCGAAAGGACCGTGGGGACCTGTGGACTTCAGTTCTACCTGGGGTTAGGCCCCCACAGTTGCTGGCGGTGTGGCAATGAAGGCCACCACAGGGAGGACTGCCGAGGGGAAAGGACGAAGGTCTGTTCCAGGTGCGGCCGTGTGGGGGTCCTTTCCAGGGTGTGTTACGTTAGAGCTAGGGGACCAGGGACCGTCAGAACTGCCTCAGGACCGACCGCAACTCCAGAGAGCAGGACAGAGGCCATACTGCCGGACCTCCGACTGAGGCCCGCCGTACCGCCAACACCGTCAGAACCGTCGCCGCCCACATCGTTGCCGCCCCTACCGAAGTAGAAGGTGAAAATGGATTAGAATTACCGAAAAAAAAATTACCGATTATTAAAATGATACCATTCCGAAAAATATCTTTTATTGCACCAACCGAAATGGTGGATGCGCTAACCGGAGTAGTAGTCGATTCGTCAAAATATCATTTCAATTCCTAAAGAACTATTGGATCAATTCGAACCAAATCTTGAAACTGCACATAGTTTTCGCATGCATCTCAATATGCACCTCAATTTGAAAACTATGTACAGTTTCCAAATTTGGCTCGAATTGATCCAACAGTTTATGGGAAATTGATATCACACTTTGCCGAATTGACCTCTGAAATCTCAATTCCTATCAGAACTATCGATATGAAATTCAACATGTGCATCTCAATTCGAAAACTATGTGAAGTTTCAAGATTTGGGTCGAAATGATCAAACGGTTCTTGAGAAATTCATATCACACTTTGCAGAATTGACCACAGAAATCTAAATTCCTATCTGAATTATCGAACTGAATGAAACTCAATACGTATATCTCAGTTCCAAAATTGTGTAGAGTTTCGAGATTTGGATCGAATTTTGATGGTCAATGAATAAAAGAATAAGTTCTATTTATCATGAATTGTTCGATCAAGGAGACTCAACTTTCGGAATAATAACTTATGACAAGAATATCCATGAACCTTGACAAGAGCGACTTCGGCAAGTCTGGGAAGAATCGTTTCGGTCCGTCAAAAATGACATATCGGCCTATTTTCCATATCGCATTCGTCCGAAATACGATGCAATGATGAACCCAATAATTGGTACAAATAAAAAACTTTAAAATCCTCGAGATTGCGCATGAAACTTTCAATTTCGAGTCCTTAGCAATAATTTACCAACCATTCGCCCGTAAAATTTCCGTCAACTTGGTTAATATCGGTCCCACTATTTGAAGAAATCCAAAGTGTTAAGGTCAAACAATGTCATTTTCAACCTCCGAGTCTCAAGTGCGACAGGCAACCACGCCCGCCACTGGTGACGACGTGTCCAAGGTATTTTAGGGATTTCCGCACAAAGTCACACTTGTCGGGGTTGAGACGAAGATTGGCTTCTCTCAACCTTCGGAATACTTCTCTCAAGTTCTCCAGGTGCTCCTCAAAAGTTTCCCCCAGGACAACTATATCGTCCAGGTAAGCGAACGCTTCCGGTTCCATTTCTGGGCCAATGACGGTGTCTAGTAACCTCTGGAAGGTGGCTGGGCTTGCATGTAAACCGAACGGCATCACGGTGAATTGGAACAGACCTCTTCCGGGGACGGTAAATGCAGTAATCGGACAGCTCTCCTTTGCTAATGGTATCTGCCAGTATCCTTGTTTCAGGTCCAGTGTGGAGATGTACTTCGCTTTTCGGAGTTTGTCCAGAATCCCAGAAATGTACGGCAACGGGTATGCATCTTTCACAGACACTTGGTTAACAGCACGGAAGTCGATGCAGAAACGGTACTTTCCGTCCTTCTTCTTGACCAATACAACAGGTGAACTCCACGGTGACTTGGAGGGTTCAATTATTCCCTCAGCCAGCATACGGTCCACTTCCAGATTGAAGATCTCCTGCATTTTCGGATTTAGGGGTCGGTACCGTTGTTTGATCGGTTCGGTGCCCGGTTTCAGTTTGATCTTGTGTTCAATCAGGTCGGTTGTACCATACAGGTCTTCGAACATCTTTAATTCCTCGGTCAGAAATGCCTCCAGTTCTGGTCTCCGAGACTCTGTCAGCTCCAATAGGTGTTCTTCGGCGGTGTGAACCTCTGCGGTGGTTTCGACGGGAGTCATCGGTTTTGAGATCAGTCGGCCTTCCAGGAAGCACTCGGCGGTACTGAGATTTACGGAAAACTTGAAAGTCGACAGAACATCCATCCCCAGAATAATGTCTACCGGTAAGCTTGGTACCAGTAAGAA
This sequence comes from Coccinella septempunctata, assembly GCF_907165205.1. Lineage (NCBI taxonomy): Eukaryota > Metazoa > Arthropoda > Insecta > Coleoptera > Coccinellidae > Coccinella > Coccinella septempunctata. Next base: position 15,590,768 of record NC_058191.1, read on the forward strand.
TTTCAAATCAGGCAGTGTGTAATCGGAAATTTGCACGGTGGTGGTGTACAGTTTCGGCGTGACGGTGGTTTTTCCGTTCGCTATTACTGCAAAACTGTTGTGCATTGTTTGTCCTGTGATTCCCTTACTTTCACACTGATCGGATACGGCCTGACTGCAAAAACTCCTGGTCGCTCCTGTATCTATCAGTGCTCGGAAGTGTTCGCCGGCTATTTTGACCTCTATTAACGGTCGGTTATCATTACAGGTGGTCGGTGTCAGTGGAGTCAAGATTCCGGGAGATGTGGTCGACTCCGTCTCCAATCTCCCCTTCAGTTTTCCGAACACGGGCAGTCTCGTGAGAGAATGTTCTCCCTCTGACATCGAGAACAGAATATCTTCGGTGGCCTGCGACATTCTCGACGCATGTGGCCATATCCACCACATCGGAAACACTGTGTCTGGAAGGACACTCTCCTCCCTGATGATGATTGGGTCCGGTCAGCGTGGCTATTTTCGGCTCGACGACGGGGTGGCGGTGTTGAATTTCCGGATCTACCTTCGGACCTGTCTCCAGAAGTTGGACGGTGTGATTCCTGTTGCCGGACTATTGACTCTCTGGATCGGTGTGACTTTGGACGGCTTTCCCCCGGCGGAGAAAGTCGTGTCTGGTCGGCTGGTGTCGGCGGGATTGATTTCCTAGGATCAGTTGTTTGTACCTGTTCTCCGGTATCCACAGAAAAACTCGCCTGATATCGGTTCAGTTGGCGGGGAGTGTACGTTAAGTGAGGTTCCTCCACGAAACCTGGTTTTGAGGGTGGCCGGGTGTACTGGCTCATCTGCCATTGGACCAGTTCAAAAACTTTTCCTTTACGGAGAAGTTCATCATACGTCTTGGTCTCCTGGAAGGCCAAGGCCTGCTGTAAGGGCGGAATCAACCTCTGTCGGATGAGTCGGATCTGCTCCACTTCGGATGGTTTTGTATAGGTGAGTTTCTGGAATAAGTTCTGCATCCGGGTAACATACAGAAGTAGCTTTTCTTCAGGACCCTGTGTTCGTCTTTTTATTTCCTCCAACAGATTCTCCTCATAGTTAACAGGCAGAAACGCTTCTTTCAGTTGGTTGCTGAAATCCTCCCAGTCCTCGAAAGTACCTCTCCTGGGAATAAACCAATCCCTTGCATCTTTCCGTAGTAATTCATAAACTGATTCGAAAACTTGTTCCAGGGACACTTTACGGGACTCAGCCAGCCTCTCCACCTCTTCAAGAAATCCGGTCACACTTCCAGTGCCATCAAAGGAAATGTTCCATTTGTGTACAGGGACAGTCGGTATTGTTGATCGGGACTCCGGTTCTGATCTGGCAGGTGTTGTGACAATTGGTCGGTCAGGACTTATCCAAGGTGCAGGTAAGTGTGGAAAAGACACCCTTCGTGTAGAATTAATCCATCTACCCTGTGTCGGACGGTCAGGTGTTGTTGTCCCACAGTCCTGTGACTGTGTGAGAGGTACCGCTGGTAACTGTCGTAGTAATGCTGTACATGTCTGTCTTGTCTCATTCATGACCTGTTCTAATGTTGGATTCCTTACAGGTGTACCAGTACGTGAGACATCCACTGCTACAGGAGGATCGACACCATCTCCCAAGTCGATAAGTGATGTTTCGATCCTTGACATCCTCTCCGGTTGGATCGGTGACACTCCAGGTGAACTGGGCACCTCCACATCCAAGAGAGACTTCTGATGTCGGTTAGATGTCTGCAGCTGTTCACGATTGCTCTTTTTACGTAGCTCCTCCAGTGTTTCCAATGCCTTAGCAGTAGTTCCCTTCATTTGTCCAACCAGTTGTAACTGTGCTGTGTCTGCAGTAACAATAAAGTCCAGCCTTCCTTGAATGTGTATTAATCGGGTGTAAATTCGCGAAAATTCGTTAGCCGCATTCTCATGATTGAAGTTCTGAAGGGATTCCACTAAATCGGTGAGTTTATTTTGGCAAATCTCAATCTCGGAGGCGGGATTCAATGATGTTGGGGGTAGTAAAGGTTCATTAGACTGAAGTACTTGTCGTAGTAGACTCCGTTTAGTCATCACAGTACCCGGTATCGATTGTCCTCTCAGTTGTAATTCGTATGTAAGTTCATCACTGAGTAACCGGTTCACATCCATGTTCGACATATTATTTTCAACTAAGTCCGATTCAGAACGCACCAATCTTTCACACTCGGTATGTCCTTCACAATCCGTTTAAGTTCTAAGTCCAACCCGGTGAGTTAATCGTTAGCTAACCTACTCACTTAAGTTCGAAGTGGGTATCGGTGTAACCCCAAAAAAAAAAATAAAGTCTAAGTCCCGGTGTATCAGAAAAAAAAAAAAAAAAATCTAAGTTCAAGTTCCGGCGCACTAAAATAATCTAAGTCCCGATGTATCGCACCAAAAATTTTACAAGTTCAACGTTACTCGAAAAAAATTCAATCAGTCCCACTAAAGTCCGAAAATATTCGCGAAATACCGCACTCACTCGCAAGTCGTTTCGTATAGTCCGGAAAATGTCCCGAAATTCGAATCGCACCAGAATTCAATTATCCAGAATTCAATATCCAGAAAATAAATCGCAATAATCGAATTTCAGTTTTCAGAAAAATCAGAAATAATTGGTAAGTTTCAACAGTACTGGTCAAAAGAAAATAAAAGCAGGTAGACAAGTTATCAACAGGGTAATAGGTGATTCACTATTAAACTGATAGGTAAATAAAACCCATTAAATTTTACCAATTGTGACAATAAATTTTCAATGTTCGGAAATTCACTCACCTTCAATACGAAATTAAAACAGTTCAATTCAATGAATCAGAAATAATAAAAAATCGGAAATAATTTTCACTGATATTAAGGCGCAACAACAGTTCAGTTTTCAATAACTCAATAAAGTAATCGGCAAAAGGAATAATCACAAATTAATTAAATTATTTCCAATAGGTTTCAACAATAGGAAAATTTTCAGAATATAGTCCAATTCAATTCACAGTATAACAGTTCAATACAGAGTGGCAGGTAATAAAACACAGATCAAGTTTATTTTTCACAGTTCTCGGTTCAAGAAATAGTTACTCACTGTTCTTAGGTTTTACTCACTGTTTCGGGAATTCACTCACTGTCCGGTTAATGTTTCTCACCTCTGTTGTTTCCTACTGGATTTTGCACGGTCCCTGCTCGGTCGCCATTTTGTAACGTGCGTTTCTCGGAGAAGCCTTTAATCTCGAGCGCCAGCTATTCTTTTCAATAGGAAGAATAGCAAACCTACCAGGGTAGCTGCTAGCCAGAGACAGAGCTCGGTGTTGTCTAGGGTAGTAGCGACAACGAAGAAGTCAAAATCGAATTATGTAAAAGTTTATTCACACCTTCGGAAACTAGTTATATGTACAAGGGAGATATGTGAGATATGAGTGATTCTATAAGTGAAAATACATTCGGGAAATCTTATCCGGTCACGAGCACTTTATGAAATTTATACCGGGTGTAGTGAAAAATTAACGGTTCAATAAAAATGCGCCAACCAGAACTGACGAATGCTAAGGACTTGCTATACGGTATCGGTGTGTAGTTGTATTTCTCCGGGAATGAAACACAATAAGGGCGGGTCTGTTCGAGACTTTTATTCGCTGCCCCAAGGGTTGTAGCACACCATGATTGACAGCGAAGAAAATGTCTATTTTTAACGCAACTACGGGATTTCACTGACTACGTGCGGTATCTCTTATTCTCTGCCCCAAGGGTTATAGCACGCCATGATTGACAGAAAAGAAGAGATTTCGGATTTAACACTTATGACGCGGAACGCGGACAGGGGGGTTGACGGAACTTTCCCTTCAGTACCCCAAGGGCTAGGGCGGACCTGTTCGAGACTTTTATTCGCTGCCCCAAGGGTTGTAGCACACCATGATTGACAGCGAAGAAAATGTCTATTTTTAACGCAACTACGGGATCTCACTGACTACGTGTGGTATCTCTTATTCTCTGCCCCAAGGGTTATAGCACACCATGATTGAGAGAAAAGAAGAGATTTCGGATTTAACACTTATGACGCGGAACGCGGACAGGGTAAAGAACGATAAAATACAACAGGAAACGATACAGTACAGCAGTGTCAAAGTTAAAGAAGTAACGGCGTAGGTCTAACAAAGAAACTGAACGGTACAGACGGGGACCTACCTCCTTTGCTTCAAGCACTCGAAACTCAAAGGATTTGAAAGAAAAAAAAAACTAAAAAATTAACTCTAAGCACTGATGCAAATATCACAAAATGATTATCTTCAACGGCGAAAGTAATACGGAAAATCAACTGAATTTATAACAGAAGTTAGAAACCACGTTAGAAAGCGAAATGTACTCAAGCGAAAGGAAAGCACTGAAGTAAAATTCAAAAGTGACCGTCGCGGGGGAAAATTTGCTTTTATAGGCATATCCCCTCTCACGGTAAAAATCTGAAAATTCCAGAATACGACAAGAATGAAAAACGTCGTCAGCTCCGGTTTATCGCATATCAACAGATGAAAAACGTCGAAATCTTCAGCGGCATGTAAGAAAAACAACGTAAAATACAGATAAGCGGTTTTTTACATTTACTCTGCCTGTCGGAATGAACGTACGGAATATTCGAGAATTAAAATATTTTCAAAGACGGGAATTTAAAACGAAAAAATGCACTAAGATGAACTCCAATTTTCCTCAGAAAACTGGGGTTCATCACAAATCATCTGGTTATCCTCAATATGAGCCTTACTATATTCCTCATCATCCTGTACATCGTCCGGATGATCCTCCGACCAAGATTAAAGTGGTCTTCAACGCCTTTTGCGCATCTTCTAATGGCAAGTCCCTCAACGATCTTCTACTTACTAGGAAACTCTACAATATTATCGTCTGAACATTGTCACCTATATGCCGCTCCCTATTTGGCACTTAGAACTATTCGTCAGCTGGCTTCGGATGAGGGAGTCAAATTTCCTGTTGCAATGCATGTCTTGCTAGATGAGATTTATGTCGATGATATCTTGAAAGGCTGTTCATCCGCGTCTGAAGCTCTTGAACTACGGCAGCAAGTTCAGGATCTGCTCATGGCAGGCGGTTTTGAGGTGCGCAAGTGGGCCTCTAATCATTCTTCTCTGATGGACGGTATTCCTTCTGATCATCGTAGAGAATCTTCTTCTAGTGACCCTCTTCTTCTTGGACGTGAACCGAATCTCAAGATTCTGGGACTTGGCTGGAACCCTGCATCTGATCACTTCTTTTACTCTGCCCTCCTGACTTCAGCGACAGTCACCAAACGTACTGCGCTGAGTCAGATGGCCACAATATTCGATCCCTTGGGATAGTTAGCTCCTATCACCTTCTACGCCAAGATCTTCTTTCGTCAGCTATGTCTTCTTCATCTGGAATGGGACCAACCTCTTTCGAATGAAGCCCAGCCTTCGTGGTTGCGGTTTCAATCCCAGCTTCTCACCTTGGCAGAACTTCATATCCCACGATTAATCCCTACCGTGTCGTTTTCAGCTCATCAGCTGATAGGCTTCTGTGACGCATTTGAGTCGGGCTACGCTGCGGTCGTCTATCTTTGCAATTCTACATCATTTGATCAATACCCCGTGTCTCTTCTAGCGGCCAAATCTAAAATCGCTCCCTGCAAAGCTGTGACCCTGCCTCCGTCTTGAACTGTGCGGTGCCCATCAGCTCGCAAAACTCATGCATCATCTGTCCACCCGTATTCTGCCGAATCTAACAAGTGAGTGTATTCCCTTTTGTGACTCTTCCGTTGCTTCGTCTTGGATCCGCGGTGAAAGTCACAGGCAAGGTCGAGGCCGAGCCAACCTCTACTTTCATGTTAGCAGCAATCTCAAATGAACCTACCTTGATTGAACGTTTCTCGTTTCTTCGTCTCAAGCGTGTGACTGCCTTTTGTCGACGTTTCATTCTAAATTCTCGTAATCCATCTTTACCTCGCTCAGGTTTCCTCTCCTCTATTGAGCTCCAGGAGGCCGAGATCTGTTTGATCCGTCTAGTTCAATCTGTGGTCTATCGGCCGCATATCATCTGTTTTTCCAGGGGCTGATTCCACCACTCGAGTAGCTGATGTTGCTACTGCTTCTGGGACAATTCGACGAACAGTCGTTAAATTGTGTCCTTTTCTTACTCAGTAGATTGCTGCTGGCTTCTTTCGTCTGTTCACTCCTTTCGATTCATCTTACTGAAGGACACTTCAGGGCGGGCGGCATGTTAGATCGTGAATTGGGTTGCCTGACTCCGGTTGGTCAGGCGCCGACGTTATGCGAAAGAAAGAAAAACTTGGTCGTCAGTCAATCTCGACAACTAATTCTAATTCGTATCATCGCCGGACGCGCCGAAATCTTTTGCGAAAAAACCCAAATAATCTTCTTATATATCGCCGAAATCATCGCACCATTTGCCATCTCCCTATTTTGAGTGAACCAAAGTGATATTGAGCAAATTTAAGTGAAGTGCCGTGTCCTTGATCAGCCTCTGTCGTGCCACGAAGCTAAGTGCAGAAGGAGGGTTGGTTCCGTATTGCCCTTCCATTACGAACCCCCTTTCTGCTACCAGACCAGTGGAGATTCATCTGAGTTTCGACTTAAGCCAGTTGGGGTAGGTGAGGGCATTTTCACCTGTTCAGTTGCTCAATATTGTAATGAACCCCAGTTTTCTGAGAAAAATTGGAGTTCATTTTAGTGCATTTCTTTCGTTTTACATTTTCCGCCCTTGAAAATATTTAATTCTCAAATATTCCGTACGTTCATTCCGATAGGCAGAGTAAATGTAAAAAACCGTTTATCTGTGTTTAACGTTGTTTTTCTTGCATGCCGTTGAAGATTTCGACGTGTTTCTGATGTTGATATGCGATAAACGGGAGCAGACGACGTTTTTCATTCTTGTCGCATTCTGGAATTTTCAGATTTTTAACGTGTGGGGGAATTGCCTATAAAAGCAAATTTTTCCCCGCGACGGTCACTTTTGCTCTTTTACTTTAGTCTTTCACGTGGTGACTTCTACTTTTGATTCTGTTACTTCAGTCGTTTTTACTGCTCTTTTACTTCAGTTAGTTTTATGCTCCGTATTCTCTGCGATTCGCCGTTTGAAATTAATTTTGTGTTGATAGCATCAGTGATATTAAGAATTGATTTTTAGTTTTTTTTTCTTTCCTTTGATTTTCCGAGTGCCTGAAACAAAGGAGGTAGGTCCCCGTCTTTACCGTTCAGTTTCTTTGTTAAACCTACAACGGTTACTTCTTTGACACTGCTCTACTGTATCGCTTTCTGTTATATTTTATCGTTCTTTACCCTGTTCGCGAGTCTGACTTTTCCCTTCGCTATCAGTCTTGGTGCGGAAGCCTTTGGGGTACTGAAGGGAAAGTCCCGTCAACCCCCCTTTCCGCGTCATAAGTGTTGAATCCGAAATCTCTTCTTTTCTATCAGTGATGGCACGTTATAGCCCTTGGAGTAGAGAATAAGAGATACCGCTCGTCGTCAGTGAAATCCCGTAGTTGCGCTAAAAATAGACCTTTTCTTCGCTATCAGTCATGATGCGTTATAGCCCTTGGGGTAGCGAATAAAAGTCTCGAATAGACCCGCCCTGGTTGTGTTTCATTTCTGGAGAAATACAATTACGTCCCGATACCGTATAGCAAGTCCTTAGTATTCATTCCGTCAATTCTGGTTGGCGCATTTTATTGAATAACCTTTAATTTTTCACTGCACCCGGTATAAACTTTATAAAGTGCTCGTGACCGGATAGAATTTCCCGAATGTATGTTCGCTTATAGATTCGCTAATATTTCATACCTACACATATCTCCCTTGTACATATAATCAGTTTCCGAAGGTGTGAAAAAACTTTTACATCATTTGGTTTTGACTACTTCGTTATCGCTACCACCCTAGATAACAGCGAACTCTGTCTCCGACTAGCAGCTACTCTGGTAGGTTTGCTATTCTTCTTAGTTAAAAGAATAGCTGGCGCTCGGGATAAGTTTTCTCCGAGGTAACCACGTTACAATATCTATAAATCATCTGAAGTTGATCGCAAAATCATTTGCGATCAATTAGATATAGTACCGTGAACTTTTGAATAGAACTATATACTAAGGATGAATAGGTACCTTTTTTGCATTTGTCGCCGCATTGCGGCCGTTTTTCTCGGGTTGAAGCTCACGCCTAACGAAATAAGGATATAGCTAATAGTTGGGGAGCCGATGAGGGAAATTCGGGATTTACTCGAGCTTGTCAGATTAATATAAGGGGACATACCTTGGACCCTGTAGAATACCTCTACCAAAAATTAGACCTGTATATACCCAGCAAACCAACATGTTACATACATGAGGGTGCTACATAACATAAACAGAACATTTGAAAGACAACTGTTGATTTATAAATGAATATTACATATACATAATGTTCTCATTTTACATGATACATATCATACATAATATAATGTTTATGTATCATATACATTAATTTGTTATATTTTTCATGAAAAGTATATGGTATTATCTGTTATATGTATCATTGTGAATGAGAATGCCATGTATATGGTATATTTATTTATAAATGCACAATTTTCTTTCGAATGTTCTGTTAATGTTATGTGGCAATCAGAGCATTAAAACCATATTTTTCCGATATGGAAGTATGTACATAACATATACTTATATTAATTTTCAGCAGTCGCCCCGACAATGAAACTAACGTATGAGTTATTGAATAGTACAAACATCACTACAGTCACCTGATAATTTGACACTCGATAACTTGAATCTCCCGATAATTTGAAGTTATTTCCAGGTTCCTTGAATAATAGTCCAAGATCCGACTGCAGAATTCCTACGTTCATTACGTACAGAGACAAACACACATTTTTACATACGTTTATGGATAGGAGAGTACACTGTTAACACCGCAGCCTGTCAAAAGTGGCCGCAATTAATTTAAATTAAATTAATGTTAATCAATATTCCAAGAGAAATTTCGTTCACACCGTTTTGAAATGAAATATCATCCACATCATAGCAATGCATGTTAAAAATACTAAAATCCATAGCTGCCGTTGCACACTCGGCCGCAACTACCTCGCAGCCTCGCAGGTGTAAGCAGGTAACATTTCGATGTATTTCTACGTTCATGACGTACACAGATGTTTTTGATATCAAATTAAAGCTAATTTTTTTTCGAATAGGATGATGTATGGCTGCCTGTGCAAAAATAGCCGCAAGTTAGATCTGCCATCTGTTGAAATAGCGAGATATCCGAAAAGTAAGAGAGAGTTAGACTCATTTCGCACCATCGGGTTTTTACCCGATGTTCCGAATTATATCTACTGATATAATGGGATCTTTCACAAGTGTTCCGGTTTAGTTTCGCACTGGAAAACAACCGGATTGCACTTTCGGCGGCGCTTATCGTCACGAGATTCGAGAGCTGGTCGTGTCCACCGTACGGATATAACCCGATGAATAATTTTTCATTCGGTTGTTTTCCGGTAAAAACTCGACGGTGAAAACCTGTGGTGTGAAAGGATTCTTTTGCCGCCCACAGACTTCGTTCTTTTCCATCCGTTCGAATCGCCGCGATTCGAAACGTAATTCCAAAAACGCCAAAAACCGATGTGTGTGGTGAAAAGTTTGACGATTCGGAACGACGGTTTTTCACCACACACATCGGTTTTTGGCGTTTTTGGAACGACGGTTCGAATCGCCGCGATTCGAACGGCTGGAAAAAAACGAAGTCTGTGGGCGGCATTAGGGTTCCCAACAGTGAAGCTGAATTATTCTTATATTATAACCACGTGTTGGAGCTCGTTGTACACAACGCTGTTGATAATATTTATGTATTAACCCTTCGTCGGGCGCTATACAAATATTGAGATTTCGGGCGCAATGCATAAAATAGATTCTAATGAGAATAAGGTCCAAATAAATGAAAATTGAAACATAAAAAGAATTTTCTTTAAATATGATCTCTCATCAAAGTTCATTCCAAAGACACTGGACGATTCATCATGTTCAACAAGATATATGCGGCAAAAGAGAAAAATGAAAAATGTATAAAAAAAATCAAAGGGTCGTCGAGAGGGTTATCGCCAAAAGGCTGAATGAGGAAACAGAAATGTTGAAGATAATTCCACCCGAACTTTGGAAATTTGGATTTCGACGAGAACACTCGACTGAACTCCAATTACTACGGCTCATAGAATACGTCACCGAAGGAATGCAGACCAAACAGGCCACAGGATTAGTTCTGATGGATATCGAGAGAGCTTTTGATAGAGTATGGCACGAAGGCCTAATCTACAAGATGAAAAAAGCAGGATATTCGACCAAGCTATGCAAGATTGTAAGGAACTATCAGAGGAATAGAAACTTTTATGTCAAGATAGATGGACCAACCTCTCGAACCAGACAATTGGAAGCGGGAGTGCCTCAAGGATCGGTACTTGGACCTCTGCTTTACGTAATATACGTTTATGATATCCCGAAGAATGCTAGAAATATGCTCACCTTGTACGCAGATGACACAGGAATAGCGTTCAGACATCGACGCCCAGAGATCATACACCGGAAACTGCAGGAAGCCATAGATGAATTTCTCAAATGGTGCATCAAATGGAAAATCCAAATCAATGGAAGAAAGACTCAAGCAATATTACTGCAAAAGAGAAGATTGAGGATGGAAGAAAACCTTGAAGTTGATGGAGAAGAGGTTGAATGGAAAAATGAAGCAACATACCTAGGAGTGACGCTTGACAGAGGACTTACATGGAAAAACCACATCAAATGTGCTGTTGATAAAACAAAAGCCGCAATGAGTAAACTTTATCCACTCATAGGCAGAAGAAGTCATATGAATAAGAACATCAAGTTGACGATGATTAAAACTATTGCGCGACCACAACTCACATATGGATCGGCGGCATGGGGCTTCGCAGCCAAGACCCACATCAAGAGAATACAGGCCACTGAGAATAAACTCCTTAGAATGGCGATGGACGTACCCTGGTTTGTTAGGAACAAACAAATCTACAAGGACTTGGAATGGGAACCAGTTACAGAATTTATGAAGAGAAAGGCGGAAAGGATATTCGACAAAGCCAAACAACATCCAAATGAGGAACTACGAAGATTAGTCGACTACGATCCAACGGAAGAAGCTAGAAGGTCAAGAACCTACCACCGAAGACCGAGAGATCAGTTAAGGATTTAAATGTAACCAAAGAAGAGCTTAACCTATAAAAGCTATAGGCAGCATACAACTATCAACACGACTATGATCGTGTGAGAGTCCAGAAACCATAAGAGTCAACTGGTTAATAGGCAAAATGCCCGGAACCTATGAAGAAGCAGTTAAGGGTTTTTAGTGGGTCTCGAGCTCAGAGAGTGAGAATCCCCACACTGTTCCCCCTCAGCAGAGGGTGTGTTCGTCTGTTTGCAGATTTTCGCCCTGCTACACCAAAAAAAAAAAAAAAAAAGGTCAAACAATGTCATTTTCAGCTTCCCAGTCTCAAGTGCGACAGGCAACCACGCTCGCCACTGGTGTATGTACACAGTTTTCGAATTGAGATGCACATGTTGAATTTCAGTTCGAAAGGACCGTGGGGACCTGTGGACTTCGGTTCTACCTGGGGTTAGGCCCCCACAGTTGCTGGCGGTGTGGCAATGAAGGCCACCACAGGGAGGACTGCCGAGGGGAAAGGACGAAGGTCTGTTCCAGGTGCGGCCGTGTGGGGGTCCTTTCCAGGGTGTGTTACGTTAGAGCTAGGGGACCAGGGACCGCCAGAACTGCCTCAGGACCGACCGCAACTCCAGAGAGCAGGACAGAGGCCATACTGCCGGACCTCCGACTGAGGCCCGCCGTACCGCCAACACCGTCAGAACCGTCGCCGCCCACATCGTTGCCGCCCCTACCGAAGTAGAAGGTGAAAATGGATTAGAATTACCGAAAAAAAAAATTACCGATTATTAAAATGATACCATTCCGAAAAATATCTTTTATTGCACCAACCGAAATGGTGGATGCGCTAACCGGAGTAGTAGTCGATTCGTCAAAATATCATTTCAATTCCTAAAGAACTATTGGATCAATTCGAACCAAATCTTGAAACTGCACATAGTTTTCGCATGCATCTCAATATGCACCTCAATTTGAAAACTATGTACAGTTTCCAAATTTGGCTCGAATTGATCCAACAGTTTATGGGAAATTGATATCACACTTTGCCGAATTGACCTCTGAAATCTCAATTCCTATCAGAACTATCGATATGAAATTCAACATGTGCATCTCAATTCGAAAACTATGTGAAGTTTCAAGATTTGGGTCGAAATGATCAAACGGTTCTTGAGAAATTCATATCACACGTTGCCGAATTGACCACAGAAATCTTAATTCCTATCTGAATTATCGAACTGAATGAAACTCAATACGTATATCTCAGTTCAGAAATTGTGTAGAGTTTCGAGATTTGGATCGAATTTTGATGGTCAATGAATAAAAGAATAAGTTCTATTTATCATGAATTGTTCGATCAAGGAGACTCAACTTTCGGAATAATAACTTATGACAAGAATATCCATGAACCTTGACAAGAGCGACTTCGGCAAGTCTGGGAAGAATCGTTTCGGTCCGTCAAAAATGACATATCGGCCTATTTTCCATATCGCATTCGTCCGAAATACGATGCAATGATGAACCCAATAATTGGTACAAATAAAAAACTTTAAAATCCTCGAGATTGCGCATGAAACTTTCAATTTCGAGTCCTTAGCAATAATTTACCAACCATTCGCCCGTAAAATTTCCGTCAACTTGGTTAATATCGGTCCCACTATTTGAAGAAATCCAAAGTGTTAAGGTCAAACAATGTCATTTTCAACCTCCGAGTCTCAAGTGCGACAGGCAACCACGCCCGCCACTGGTGTATGTACACAGTTTTCGAATTGAGATGCACATGTTGAATTTCAGTTCGAAAGGACCGTGGGGACCTGTGGACTTCAGTTCTTCCTGGGGTTAGGCCCCCACAGTTGCTGACGGTGTGGCAATGAAGGCCACCACTGGGAGGACTGCCGAGGGGAAAGGACGAAGTTCTGTTCCAGGTGCGGCCGTGTGGGGGTCCTTTCCAGGGTGTGTTACGTTAGAGATAGGGGACCAGGGACCGCCAGAACTGCCTCAGGACCGACCGCAACTCCAGAGAGCAGGACAGAGGCCATACTGCCGGACCTCCGACTGAGGCCCGCCGTACCGCCAACACCGTCAGAACCGTCGCCGCCCACATCGTTGCCGCCCCTACCGAAGTAGAAGGTGAAAATGGATTAGAATTACCGAAAAAAAAAATTACCGATTATTAAAATGATACCATTCCGAAAAATATCTTTTATTGCACCAACCGAAATGGTGGATGCGCTAACCGGAGTAGTAGTCGATTCGTCAAAATATCATTTCAATTCCTAAAGAACTATTGGATCAATTCGAACCAAATCTTGAAACTGCACATAGTTTTCGCATGCATCTCAATATGCACCTCAATATGAAAACTATGTACAGTTTCCAAATTTGGCTCGAATTGATCCAACAGTTTATGGGAAATTGATATCACACTTTGCCGAATTGACCTCTGAAATCTCAATTCCTATCAGAACTATCGATATGAAATTCAACATGTGCATCTCAATTCGAAAACTATGTGAAGTTTCAAGATTTGGGTCGAAATGATCAAACGGTTCTTGAGAAATTCATATCACACGTTGCCGAATTGACCACAGAAATCTTAATTCCTATCTGAATTATCGAACTGAATGAAACTCAATACGTATATCTCAGTTCAGAAATTGTGTAGAGTTTCGAGATTTGGATCGAATTTTGATGGTCAATGAATAAAAGAATAAGTTCTATTTATCATGAATTGTTCGATCAAGGAGACTCAACTTTCGGAATAATAACTTATGACAAGAATATCCATGAACCTTGACAAGAGCGACTTCGGCAAGTCTGGGAAGAATCGTTTCGGTCCGTCAAAAATGACATATCGGCCTATTTTCCATATCGCATTCGTCCGAAATACGATGCAATGATGAACCCAATAATTGGTACAAATAAAAAACTTTAAAATCCTCGAAATTGCGCATGAAACTTTCAATTTCGAGTCCTTAGCAATAATTTACCAACCATTCGCCCGTAAAATTTCCGTCAACTTGGTTAATATCGGTCCCACTATTTGAAGAAATCCAAAGTGTTAAGGTCAAACAATGTCATTTTCAACCTCCGAGTCTCAAGTGCGACAGGCAACCACGCCCGCCACTGGTGTATGTACACAGTTTTCGAATTGAGATGCACATGTTGAATTTCAGTTCGAAAGGACCGTGGGGACCTGTGGACTTCAGTTCTTCCTGGGGTTAGGCCCCCACAGTTGCTGACGGTGTGGCAATGAAGGCCACCACTGGGAGGACTGCCGAGGGGAAAGGACGAAGTTCTGTTCCAGGTGCGGCCGTGTGGGGGTCCTTTCCAGGGTGTGTTACGTTAGAGATAGGGGACCAGGGACCGCCAGAACTGCCTCAGGACCGACCGCAACTCCAGAGAGCAGGACAGAGGCCATACTGCCGGACCTCCGACTGAGGCCCGCCGTACCGCCAACACCGTCAGAACCGTCGCCGCCCACATCGTTGCCGCCCCTACCGAAGTAGAAGGTGAAAATGGATTAGAATTACCGAAAAAAAAAATTACCGATTATTAAAATGATACCATTCCGAAAAATATCTTTTATTGCACCAACCGAAATGGTGGATGCGCTAACCGGAGTAGTAGTCGATTCGTCAAAATATCATTTCAATTCCTAAAGAACTATTGGATCAATTCGAACCAAATCTTGAAACTGCACATAGTTTTCGCATGCATCTCAATATGCACCTCAATTTGAAAACTATGTACAGTTTCCAAATTTGGCTCGAATTGATCCAACAGTTTATGGGAAATTGATATCACACTTTGCCGAATTGACCTCTGAAATCTCAATTCCTATCAGAACTATCGATATGAAATTCAACATGTGCATCTCAATTCGAAAACTATGTGAAGTTTCAAGATTTGGGTCGAAATGATCAAACGGTTCTTGAGAAATTCATATCACACGTTGCCGAATTGACCACAGAAATCTTAATTCCTATCTGAATTATCGAACTGAATGAAACTCAATACGTATATCTCAGTTCAGAAATTGTGTAGAGTTTCGAGATTTGGATCGAATTTTGATGGTCAATGAATAAAAGAATAAGTTCTATTTATCATGAATTGTTCGATCAAGGAGACTCAACTTTCGGAATAATAACTTATGACAAGAATATCCATGAACCTTGACAAGAGCGACTTCGGCAAGTCTGGGAAGAATCGTTTCGGTCCGTCAAAAATGACATATCGGCCTATTTTCCATATCGCATTCGTCCGAAATACGATGCAATGATGAACCCAATAATTGGTACAAATAAAAAACTTTAAAATCCTCGAAATTGCGCATGAAACTTTCAATTTCGAGTCCTTAGCAATAATTTACCAACCATTCGCCCGTAAAATTTCCGTCAACTTGGTTAATATCGGTCCCACTATTTGAAGAAATCCAAAGTGTTAAGGTCAAACAATGTCATTTTCAACCTCCGAGTCTCAAGTGCGACAGGCAACCACGCCCGCCACTGGTGTATGTACACAGTTTTCGAATTGAGATGCACATGTTGAATTTCAGTTCGAAAGGACCGTGGGGACCTGTGGACTTCAGTTCTTCCTGGGGTTAGGCCCCCACAGTTGCTGACGGTGTGGCAATGAAGGCCAACACAGGGAGGACTGCCGAGGGGAAAGGACGAAGTTCTGTTCCAGGTGCGGCCGTGTGGGGGTCCTTTCCAGGGTGTGTTGCGTTAGAGATAGGGGACCAGGGACCGCCAGAACTGCCTCAGGACCGACCGCAAATCCAGGGAGCAGGACAGAGGCCATACTGCCGGACCTCCGACTGAGGCCCGCCGTACCGCCAACACCGTCAGAACCGTCGCCGCCCACATCGTGGCCGCCCCTAACGAAGTAGAAGGTGAAAATGGATTAGAATTACCGAAAAAAAAATTACCGATTATTAAAATGATACCGTTCCGAAAAATATCTTTTATTGCACCAACCAAAATGGTGGATGCGCTAACCGGAGTAGTAGTCGATTCGTCAAAATATCATTTCAATTCCTAAGGAACTATTGGATCAATTCGAACCAAATCTTGAAACTGCACATAGTTTTCGCATGCATCTCAATATGCAACTCAATTCGAAAACTATGTACAGTTTCAAAATTTGGCTCGAATTGATCCAACAGTTCCTTAGGAATTGAAATCAAACTTTGTCGAATCGACCTACGAAATCTCCACATCTATCAGAAGCAACGAACTGAAATTCAACATATTCTCAATTCGACAACTATATATAGTTTCAAGTTTTGGCTCGAATTGATCTAACAGTTTTTGGGAAATTGATATTCATTTCATTCATTCATTGCTGTATCCCGTTAACGGGAATAAATCTACAAAAAGAAGAAGACAAAAAAAAAGAAAAAAAAAAAATTCGAACAGACTTGTTACTTCTTAGTGCTAGTTGCGACTGTGTGCCCTCCTATGACTAAAGAGACCCAACCGTGACCTGCAAATCCTTCCACACTCAGGGCATGGATAGTCTCCAACCAGATCTGGCCGCCGCTATATCCTTCTCGATTCTCCATTGTAACTGTGGACCAAAGACCTCCACTGTGACCTGTCTAACGCTAGTTGTTCCCAGTTATGATTAGCATTAACTGATTTTAGGGATTGATGTAGTGTATCCTTAAACCGCTTATACTGGCCTCCTGGTTTCCGAGCTCCCTCAGTGAGTTCGCCGTATAGAGCTATTTTGGGGAGTCTTGTGTCTTGCATCCTCAGAATGTGGCCGCTCCATCTGAGTCGGGCCCTCGTTACTTGAGTCTCAATTGTAGTACAACTCGCGCGCTGCAAGACTTCTGCATTCGAAACTTTGTGGAACCATCTGATGTGCATTATCTGTCTTAGATGACGTTGCTGCGTCTGTTCAAGCTGTTTAATATGTCGCCTGTAGGGAGTCCAGCTTTCGCTTCCGTAAAGAAGCGTTGGGAGGACCACTGCTCTGTAAACAGCTGTCTTGTTCTTCAGATTGAGGTCGTGATTTTGGAACACTCTGTCCTTCAGCTTCCAGAATGCCCGTGATGCCGAATTGATACGTTTGTGTATTTCCGTGTCAAGGTTAGCCCTAGTATTTATGAAGCTTCCCAAGTATTTGAACTGCTCGACCTGTTCTAGAGTTTCATTGTCCAGGCTGATATCTGTTTGAAGGCTTTCTGACGGACTTACCAGGATTTTGGTCTTGTCAATATTGAGTCTAAGGCCTAAAGCTTCGTATATATGTTTATAGGTGTCCATCATTATCTGTAGATCCTCTGAGCTGCTAGCGATGAGTGAACAGTCGTCTGCATATTGAAGTTCCGTGATAAACTTGGTACGGGTTTTTGCTCTGAGGCGCTTCAGGTTGAACAGGCCTCCATCAAATCTGAATCTTATCCCAACACCTCTTACGGGCATGCTTATGTCAGCAATTATCGATACAGCTATGGCGAAAATATTGAACAGCAAAGGCGCTAATACGCAGCCTTGTTTTATTCCAGAGTTGGTTGAGAAATGGTCGGTTGTAGAGCCATTATGCTGTATTCTAGCGGTGTTGTTGGTATGAAGGCTTTTACACACTGCTAGGAATTTTTCGGGTACTCCTAGATTTTCCATGAGCCATGATTTTCCAGAGCGCTCTCCGATTCACCGAGTCGAATGCCTTGCTTAAATCGATGAAGGCTGTATAAATCCTTGATTGTTGTTCACGGGCCTTTTCTTGTAGCTGACGCAGTGTAAAAATTAGGTCCACCGTACCTCGATTTGGTCGAAAGCCGCACTGGGATTCAGGTAAAAGCTTCTCTAAAAGTGGGACCAGACGATTAGCCATAATCTTCGAGAGAATTTTACCGGCCACATTAAGCAACGATATGCCCCTGTAATTGTTGCAATTCGACGTATCGCCTTTGTTCTTATAGAGGTTGATAACTAAAGCGTCTCTGAAGTCTTGTGGCACATCTCCCTGTTCCCAGATCTTGCGGAATAGTATTAGTTAGGAGACCTGTGGCTTGTTTATTTTGGAATCCCTCTGTAATGTACTCTGTGAGCCTTAATAATTGTTGCTCTGTTGAATGCTCTCTTCTGAATCCGAACAGTTCTGGCGGTATCAGTTTCAGATTTTCGGTTTCCTCATTTAGCCTCGTGGCGATAATCCTTTCTACTACTTTTCCTAACGCCGACAGTAGACTTATCGGTCTGTAGATTTGTGGGAACTTCTTCTCATTAAATGGTTTATTGAATACTTTGACTTCCGCTGTTTTCCATTTTTCTGGGTAGTGTTCTGTCCTCATGATTCCATTCGTGATATTTGTTAGAGCGGCTATACATTTTCTAGGTAATTCCTTTAACATAACATTCGTTGTTTTATCGCTTCCGGGAGCTTTCCTCTTCTTCAAACTTCTAATTATCTCCCTGATTTCATTTGGCGATCTTGGCTTGTCTATTTCAAATTGAGATGCACATGTTGAATTTCAGTTCGATTGTTTAGATAGGAATTGAGATTTCAGTGGTCAATTCGGCAAAGTGTGATATCAATTCCTCGAAAACTGTTGGATCAATTCGAACCAAATCTTGAAACTGCACAAAGTTTTCGAAATGAGATACACATGTTGAATTTCAGATCGATAGTTCTGATAGGAATTGAGATTTCAGTGGTCTATTCGGCAAAGTGTGATATCAATTCCTCAAAAACGGTTGGATCAATTCGAACCAAATCTTGAAACTGCACACAGTTTTCGAATTGCGATGCACATGTTGAATTTCAGTTCGATAGTTTAGATAGGAATTGAGATTTCAGTGGTCTATTCGGCAAAGTGTGATATCAATTCCTCGAAAACTGTTGGATCAATTCGAACCAAATCTTGAAACTGCACATAGTTTTTGGATTGAGATGCACATGTTGAATTTCAGTTCGATAGTTCAGATAGGAATTGAGATTTCAGTGGTCTATTCGGCAAAGTGTGATATCAATTCCACGAAAACTGTTGGATCAATTCGAACCAAATCTTGAAACTGCACATAGTTTTCGAATTGAGATGCACATGTTGAATTTCAGTTCGAAAACTATGTGCAGTTTCAAGATTTGGTTCGAATTGATCCAACAGTTTTTAGGAATTGATATCACACTTTGCCGAATTGACCACTGAAATCTCAATTCCTATCTTAACTATCTAACTGAAATTCAACATGTGCATCTCAATTCGAAAACTGTGTACAGTTTCGGGATTTGGGTCTAATTGATCCAACAGTTTTTGAGGAATTGATATCACACTTTGCCGAATAGACCACTGAAATCTCAATTCCTATCTGAACTATCGAACTGAAATTCAACATATGCATCTCAATCCGAAAACTATGTGCAGTTTCAAGATTTGGTTCGAATTGATCTAACAGTTTTTAGGAATTGATATCACACTTTGCCGAATAGACCACTGAAATCTCAATTCCTATCTGAACTATCGAACTGAAATTCAACATGTGCATCTCAATCCAAAAACTATGTGCAGTTTCAAGATTTGGTTCGAATTGATCCAACAGTTTTCGAGGAATTGATATCACACTTTGCCGAATAGACCACTGAAATCTCAATTCCTATCTGAACTATCGAACTGAAATTCAACATGTGCATCTCAATCCAAAAACTATGTGCAGTTTCAAGATTTGGTTCGAATTGATCCAACAGTTTTCGAGGAATTGATATCACACTTTGCCGAATAGACCACTGAAATCTCAATTCCTATCTGAACTATCGAACTGAAATTCAACATGTGCATCTCAATTCGAAAACTGTGTACAGTTTCGGGATTTTGGTCGAATTGATCCAACAGTTTTCGAGGAATTGATATCACACTTTGCCGAATTGACCACTGAAATCTCAATTCCTATCTGAACTATCGAACTGAAATTCAACATGTGCATCTCAATTCGAAAACTGTGTGCAGTTTCAAGATTTGGTTCGAATTGATCCAACAGTTTTCGAGGAATTGATATCACACTTTGCCGAATTGACCACTGAAATCTCAATTCCTATCTAAACTATCGAACTGAAATTCAACATGTGCATCTCAATTCGAAAACTGTGTGCAGTTTCAAGATTTGGTTCGAATTGATCCATCCGTTTTTGAGGAATTGATATCACACTTTGCCGAATAGACCGCTGAAATCTCAATTCCTATCTAAACTATCGAACTGAAATTCAACATGTGCATCTCAATTCGAAAACTGTGTGCAGTTTCAAAATTTTGGTTCGAATTGATCCAACCGTTTTTGAGGAATTGGTATCACACTTTGCCGAATAGACCGCTGAAATCTCAATTCCTATCTGAACTATTGAACTGAAATTCAACATGTGCATCTTAATTCGAAAACTGTGTGAAATTTCAAGATTTTGTTCGAATTGAACCAACAGTTTTCGAGGAATTGATATCACACTTTGCCGAATTGACCACTGAAATCTCAATTCCTATCTGAACTATCGAACTGAAATTCAACATGTGCATCTCAATTCGAAAACTATGTGCAGTTTCAAGATTTGGTTCGAATTGATCCAACCGTTTTTAGGAATTGATATCACACTTTGCCGAATTGACCACTGAAATCTCAATTCCTATCAGAACTATCGAACTGAAATTCAACATGTGCATCTCAATTCGAAAACTGTGTGCAGTTTCAAGATTTGGTTCGAATTGATCCATCCGTTTTTGAGGAATTGATATCACACTTTGCCGAATAGACCGCTGAAATCTCAATTCCTATCTAAACTATCGAACTGAAATTCAACATGTGCATCTCAATTCGAAAACTGTGTGCAGTTTCAAAATTTTGGTTCGAATTGATCC
Source organism: Coccinella septempunctata (assembly GCF_907165205.1). NCBI lineage: Eukaryota > Metazoa > Arthropoda > Insecta > Coleoptera > Coccinellidae > Coccinella > Coccinella septempunctata. The sequence goes on from NC_058191.1 coordinate 15,611,830, forward strand.
AACCGTTTTTGAGGAATTGGTATCACACTTTGCCGAATAGACCGCTGAAATCTCAATTCCTATCTGAACTATCGAACTGAAATTCAACATGCGCATCTCAATTCGAAAACTGATTACAGTTCCGGGATTTGGGTCGAATTGATCCGATAGATCCTTGGGAATTGATATGATAATATGTCGAATCGACCACTGAAATCTCAATTCCTATCAGAACTATCGAACTAAAATTCAACATGTGCATCTCAATTCGAAAACTATGTGCAGTTTCGAGATTTGGTTCGAATTGATCCAACAGTTTTTGAGGAATTGATATCACACTTTGCCGAAAAGACAACTGAAATCTCAATTCCTATCAGAACTATCGAACTGAAATTCAACATGTGCATCTCAATTCGAAAACTGAGTACAGTTTCGGGATTTGGGTCGAATTGATCCAATAGTTCCTTGGGAATTGAAATGATATTTTGTCGAATCGACCACTGAAATCTCAATTCCTATCAGAACTATCGAACTGAAATTCAACATGTGCATCTCAATTCGAAAACCATGTGCTGTTTCGAGATTTGGTTCGAATTGATCCAACAGTTTTTGAGGAATTGATATCACACTTTGCCGAAAAGACCACCGAAATCTCGATTCCTATCTGAACTATCGAACTGAAATTCAACATGTGCATCTCAATCCGAAAACTATGTGCAGTTTTAAGATTTGGTTCGAATTGATCCAACAGTTTTCGAGGAATTGATATCACACTTTGCCGAATTGACCACTGAAATCTCAATTCCTATCTGAACTATCGAACTGAAAGTCAACATGTGCATCTCAATTCGAAAACTGAGTACAGTTTCGGGATTTGTGTCGAATTGATGCAATAGTTCCTTGGGAATTGAAATGATATTTTGTTGAATCGACCACTGAAATCTCAATTCCTATCAGAACTATCGAACTGAAATTCAACATGTGCATCTCAATTCGAAAAATATGTGCTGTTTCAAGATTTGGTTGGAATTGATCCAACAGTTTTTAGGAATTCAATTCCTAAGGAACTATTGGATCAATTCGACCAAAATCTCGAAACTGTACACAGTTTTCGAATTGAGATGCACATGTTGAATTTCAGTTCGATAGTTCTGATAGGAATTGATCCACTAGTTCCTCAGGAATTGAAATGATATTTTGTCGAATCGTCCACTGAAATCTCAATTCCTATCAGAACTATGTTGAATTTCCTATGGAATAGTTCCTTGGGAATTGACATGATATTTTGTCGAATCGACTACTGAAATCTCCATTCCTATCAGACCTATCGATCTGAAATTCAACATGTTCATCTCAATTCGAAAACTATCTGCAGTTTCAAGATTTGGTTCGAATTGATCCAACAGTTTTTGAGGAATTGATATCACACTTTGCCGAAAAGACAACTGAAATCTCAATTCCTATCAGAACTATCGAACTGAAATTCAACAAGTGCATCTCAATTCGAAAACCATGTGCTGTTTCGAGATTTGGTTCGAATTGATCCAACAGTTTTTGAGGAATTGATATTACACTTTGCCGAATAGACCACTGAAATCTCAATTCCTATCAGAACTATCGAACTGAAATTCAACATGTGCATCTCATTTCGAAAACTGTGTACAGTTTCGAGATTTTGGTCGAATTGATCTAATAGTTCCTTCGGAATTGAAATGATAATATGTCGAATCGACCACTGAAATCTCAATTCCTATCAGAACTATCGAACTGAAATTCTACATGTGCATCTCAATTCGAAAGCTATGTGCAGTTTCAAGATTTGGTTCGAATTGATCCAACAGCTTTTAGGAATTGATATCACACTTTGCCGAATTGACCACTGAAATCTCAATTCCTATCTGAACTAACGAACTGAAATTCAACATGTGCATCTCAATTCGAAAACTGAGTACAGTTTCGGGATTTGGGTCGAATTGATCCAATAGTTCCTTGGGAATTGACATGATATTTTGTCGAATCGACTACTGAAATCTCCATTCCTATCAGAACTATCGATCTGAAATTCAACATGTGCATCTCAATGCGAAAACTATCTGCAGTTTCAAGATTTGGGTCGAATTGGTCCAACAGTTTTTGAGGAATTGATATCACACTTTGCCGAATAGACCACTGAAATCTAAATTCCTATCTGAACTATCGAACTGAAATTCAACATGTGCATCTCATTTCGAAAACTATGTGCAGCTTCAAGATTTAGTTCGAATTGATACAACAGTTTTCAAGGAATTGATATCACACTTTGCCGAATTGAACACTGAAATCTAAATTTCTATCTGAACTATCGAACTGAAATTCAACATGTGCATCTCAATTCGAAAACTGAGTACAGTTTCGGGATTTGGTTGGAATTGATCCAATAGTTCCTTGGGAATTGACATGATATTTTGTCGAATCGACTACTGAAATCTCCATTCCTATCAGAACTATCGATCTGAAATTCAGCATGTGCATCTCAATTCGAAAACTATCTGCAGTTTCAAGATTTGGGTCGAATTGGTCCAACAGTTTTTGAGGAATTGATATCACACTTTGCCGAATAGATCACTGAAATCTAAATTCCTATCTGAACTATCGAACTAAAATTCAACATGTGTATCTCATTTCGAAAACTATGTGCAGTTTCAAGATTTGGTTCGAATTGATCCAACAGTTTTCAAGGAATTGATATCACACTTTGCCGAATTGACCACTGAAATCTAAATTCCTATCTGAACTATCGAACTGAAATTCAACATGTGCATCTCAATTCGAAAACTGAGTACAGTTTCGGGACTTGGTTCGAATTGATCCAATAGTTCTTTGGGAATTGAAATGATATTTTGTCGAATCGACCACTGAAATCTCAATTCCTATCGATATGGGTCGAATTGATCCAATAGTTCCTTGGGAATTGAAATGATATTTTGTCGTATCGACCACTGAAATCTCAATTCCTATCAGAACTATCGAACTGAAATTCAACATGTGCATCTCAATTCGAAAACTATGTGCTGTTTCGAGATTTGGGTCGAATTGGTCAACAGTTTTTGAGGAATTGATATCACACTTTGCCGAATAGACCACTGAAATCTCAATTCCTATCAGAACTATCGAACTGAAATTCAACATGTGCATCTCATTTCGAAAACTGTGTACAGTTTCGAGATTTTGGTCAAATTGATCCAATAGTTCCTTAGGAATTGAAATGATAATTTGTCGAATCGACCACTGAAATCATTCCTATCAGAACTATCGAACTGAAATTCAACATGTGCATCTCATTTCGAAAACTGTGTACAGTTTCGACATTTTGGTCGAATTGATCCAATAGTTCCTTAGGAATTGAAATGATAATATGTCGAATCGACCACTGAAATCTCAATTCCTATCAGAACTATCGAACTGAAATTCAACATGTGCATCTCAATTCGAAAACTATGTGCAGTTTCAAGATTTGGTTCGAATTGATCCAACAGTTTTTGAGGAATTGATATCACACTTTGCCGAAAAGACCAATGAAATCTCGATTCCTATCTGAACTATCGAACTGAAATTCAACAGGTGAATCTCAATCCGAAAACTATGGGCAGTTTCAAGATTTGGGTCGAATTGATCCAACAGTTTTTGAGGAATTGATATCACACTTTGCCGAATAGACCACTAAAATCTCAATTCCTATCAGACCTATCGAACTGAAATTCAACATGTGCATCTCATTTCGAAAACTGTGTACAGTTTCGACATTTTGGTCGAATTGATCCAATAGTTCCTTAGGAATTGAAATGATAATATGTCGAATCGACCACTGAAATCTCAATTCCTATCAGAACTATCGAACTGAAATTCAACATGTGCATCTCAATTCGAAAACTATGTGCAGTTTCAAGATTTGGTTCGAATTGATCCAACAGTTTTTAGGAATTGATATCACACTTTGCCGAATTGACCACTGAAATCTCAATTCCTATCAGAACTATCGAACTGAAATTCCACATGTGCATCTCATTTCGAAAACTGTGTACAGTTTCGAGATTTTGGTCGAATTGATCCAATAGTTCCTTAGGAATTGAAATGATAATATGTCGAATCGACCACTGAAATCTCAATTCCTATCAGAACTATCGAACTGAAATTCAACATGTGCATCTCAATTCGAAAACTATGTGCAGTTTCAAGATTTGGTTCGAATTGATCCAACAGTTTTTAGGAATTGATATCACACTTTGCCGAATTGACCACTGAAATCTCAATTCCTATCAGAACTATCGAACTGAAATTCCACATGTGCATCTCATTTCGAAAACTGTGTACAGTTTCGAGTATTTGGTCGAATTGATCCAATAGTTCCTTAGGAATTGAAATGATAATATGTCGAATCGACCACTGAAATCTCAATTCCTATCAGAACTATCGAACTGAAATTCAACATGTGCATCTCAATTCGAAAACTATGTGCAGTTTCCAAATTTGGTTCGAATTGATCCAACAGTTTTTAGGAATTGATATCACACTTTGCCGAATTGACCACTGAAATCTCAATTCCTATCTGAACTAACGAACAGAAATTCAACATGTGCATCTCAATTCGAAAACTGAGTACAGTTTCGGGATTTGGGTCGAATTGATCCAATAGTTCCTTGGGAATTGACATGATATTTTATCGGATCGACTACTGAAATCTCCACTCCTATCAGAACTATCGATCTGAAATTCAACATGTGCATCTCAATTCGAAATCTATCTGTATTTGCAAGATTTGGGTCGAATTGGTCCAACAGTTTTTGAGGAATTGATATCACACTTTGCCGAATAGACCACTGAAATCTCAATTCCTATCAGAACTATCGAACTGAAATTCAACAAGTGCATCTCAATTCGAAAACTATGTGCAGTTTCAAAATTTGGTTCGAATTGATCCAACAGTTTTTAGGAATTGATATCACACTTTGCCGAATTGACCACTGAAATCTCAATTCCTATCTGAACTATCGAACTGAAATTCAACATGTGCATCTCAATTCGAAAACTGAGTACAGTTTCGGGATTTGGGTCGAATTGATCCAATAGTTCCTTGGGAATTGAAATGATATTTTGTCGAATCGACCACTGAAATCTCCATTCCTATCAGACCTATCGATCTGAAATTCAACATGTTCATCTCAATTCGAAAACTATCTGCAGTTTCAAGATTTGGTTCGAATTGATCCAACAGTTTTTGAGGAATTGATATCACACTTTGCCGAAAAGACAACTGAAATCTCAATTCCTATCAGAACTATCGAACTGAAATTCAACAAGTGCATCTCAATTCGAAAACCATGTGCTGTTTCGAGATTTGGTTCGAATTGATCCAACAGTTTTTGAGGAATTGATATTACACTTTGCCGAATAGACCACTGAAATCTCAATTCCTATCAGAACTATCGAACTGAAATTCAACATGTGCATCTCATTTCGAAAACTGTGTACAGTTTCGAGATTTTGGTCGAATTGATCTAATAGTTCCTTCGGAATTGAAATGATAATATGTCGAATCGACCACTGAAATCTCAATTCCTATCAGAACTATCGAACTGAAATTCTACATGTGCATCTCATTTCGAAAACTATGTGCAGCTTCAAGATTTGGTTCGAATTGATCCAACAGTTTTCAAGGAATTGATATCACACTTTGCCGAATTGAACACTGAAATCTAAATTTCTATCTGAACTATCGAACTGAAATTCAACATGTGCATCTCAATTCGAAAACTGAGTACAGTTTCGGGATTTGGTTGGAATTGATCCAATAGTTCCTTGGGAATTGACATGATATTTTGTCGAATCGACTACTTAAATCTCCATTCCTATCAGAACTATCGATCTGAAATTCAACATGTGCATCTCAATTCGAAAACTATCTGCAGTTTCAAGATTTGGGTCGAATTGGTCCAACAGTTTTTGAGGAATTGATATCACACTTTGCCGAATAGATCACTGAAATCTAAATTCCTATCTGAACTATCGAACTAAAATTCAACATGTGTATCTCATTTCGAAAACTATGTGCAGTTTCAAGATTTGGTTCGAATTGATCCAACAGTTTTCAAGGAATTGATATCACACTTTGCCGAATTGACCACTGAAATCTAAATTCCTATCTGAACTATCGAACTGAAATTCAACATGTGCATCTCAATTCGAAAACTGAGTACAGTTTCGGGACTTGGTTCGAATTGATCCAATAGTTCTTTGGGAATTGAAATGATATTTTGTCGAATCGACCACTGAAATCTCAATTCCTATCGATTTGGGTCGAATTGATCCAATAGTTCCTTGGGAATTGAAATGATATTTTGTCGTATCGACCACTGAAATCTCAATTCCTATCAGAACTATCGAACTGAAATTCAACATGTGCATCTCAATTCGAAAACTATGTGCTGTTTCGAGATTTGGGTCGAATTGGTCCAACAGTTTTTGAGGAATTGATATCACACTTTGCCGAATAGACCACTGAAATCTCAATTCCTATCAGAACTATCGAACTGAAATTCAACATGTGCATCTCATTTCGAAAACTGTGTACAGTTTCGAGATTTTGGTCAAATTGATCCAATAGTTCCTTAGGAATTGAAATGATAATTTGTCGAATCGACCACTGAAATCTCAATTCCTATCAGAACTATCGAACTGAAATTCAACATGTGCATCTCATTTCGAAAACTGTGTACAGTTTCAACATTTTGGTCGAATTGATCCAATAGTTCCTTAGGAATTGAAATGATAATATGTCGAATCGACCACTGAAATCTCAATTCCTATCAGAACTATCGAACTGAAATTCAACATGTGCATCTCAATTCGAAAACTATGTGCAGTTTCAAGATTTGGTTCGAATTGATCCAACAGTTTTTGAGGAATTGATATCACACTTTGCCGAAAAGACCACTGAAATCTCGATTCCTATCTGAACTATCGAACTGAAATTCAACAGGTGAATCTCAATCCGAAAACTATGGGCAGTTTCAAGATTTGGGTCGAATTGATCCAACAGTTTTTGAGGAATTGATATCACACTTTGCCGAATAGACCACTGAAATCTCAATTCCTATCAGACCTACCGAACTGAAATTCAACATGTGCATCTCATTTCGAAAACTGTGTACAGTTTCGACATTTTGGTCGAATTGATCCAATAGTTCCTTAGGAATTGAAATGATAATATGTCGAATCGACCACTGAAATCTCAATTCCTATCAGAACTATCGAACTGAAATTCAACATGTGCATCTCAATTCGAAAACTATGTGCAGTTTCAAGATTTGGTTCGAATTGATCCAACAGTTTTTAGGAATTGATATCACACTTTGCCGAATTGACCACTGAAATCTCAATTCCTATCAGAACTATCGAACTGAAATTCCACATGTGCATCTCATTTCGAAAACTGTGTACAGTCTCGAGATTTTGGTCGAATTGATCCAATAGTTCCTTGGGAGTTGAAATGATATTTTGTCGTATCGACCACTGAAATCTCAATTCCTATCAGAACTATCGAACTGAAATTCAACATGTGCATCTCAATGCGAAAACTATCTGCAGTTTCAAGATTTGGGTCGAATTGGTCCAACAGTTTTTGAGGAATTGATATCACACTTTGCCGAATAGACCACTGAAATCTCAATTCCTATCAGAACTATCGAACTGAAATTCAACATGTGCATCTCATTTCGAAAACTGTGTACAGTTTCGAGATTTTGGTCAAATTGATCCAATAGTTCCTTAGGAATTGAAATGATAATTTGTCGAATCGACCACTGAAATCTCAATTCCTATCAGAACTATCGAACTGAAATTCAACATGTGCATCTCATTTCGAAAACTGTGTACAGTTTCAACATTTTGGTCGAATTGATCCAATAGTTCCTTAGGAATTGAAATGATAATATGTCGAATCGACCACTGAAATCTCAATTCCTATCAGAACTATCGAACTGAAATTCAACATGTGCATCTCAATTCGAAAACTATGTGCAGTTTCAAGATTTGGTTCGAATTGATCCAACAGTTTTTGAGGAATTGATATCACACTTTGCCGAAAAGACCACTGAAATCTCGATTCCTATCTGAACTATCGAACTGAAATTCAACAGGTGAATCTCAATCCGAAAACTATGGGCAGTTTCAAGATTTGGGTCGAATTGATCCAACAGTTTTTGAGGAATTGATATCACACTTTGCCGAATAGACCACTGAAATCTCAATTCCTATCAGACCTACCGAACTGAAATTCAACATGTGCATCTCATTTCGAAAACTGTGTACAGTTTCGACATTTTGGTCGAATTGATCCAATAGTTCCTTAGGAATTGAAATGATAATATGTCGAATCGACCACTGAAATCTCAATTCCTATCAGAACTATCGAACTGAAATTCAACATGTGCATCTCAATTCGAAAACTATGTGCAGTTTCAAGATTTGGTTCGAATTGATCCAACAGTTTTTAGGAATTGATATCACACTTTGCCGAATTGACCACTGAAATCTCAATTCCTATCAGAACTATCGAACTGAAATTCCACATGTGCATCTCATTTCGAAAACTGTGTACATTCTCGAGATTTTGGTCGAATTGATCCAATAGTTCCTTAGGAATTGAAATGATAATATGTCGAATCGACCACTGAAATCTCAATTCCTATCAGAACTATCGAACTGAAATTCAACATGTGCATCTCAATTCGAAAACTATGTGCAGTTTCAAAATTTGGTTCGAATTGATCCAACAGTTTTTAGGAATTGATATCACACTTTGCCGAATTGACCACTGAAATCTCAATTCCTATCTGAACTAACGAACTGAAATTCAACATGTGCATCTCAATTCGAAAACTGAGTACAGTTTCGGGATTTGGGTCGAATTGATCCAATAGTTCCTTGGGAATTGACATGATATTTTATCGGATCGACTACTGAAATCTCCATTCCTATCAGAACTATCGATCTGAAATTCAACATGTGCATCTCAATTCGAAATCTATCTGCAGTTGCAAGATTTGGGTCGAATTGATCCAACAGTTTTTGAGGAATTGATATCACACTTTGCCGAATAGACCACTGAAATCTCAATTCCTATCAGACCTATCGAACTGAAATTCAACATGTGCATCTCATTTCGAAAACTGTGTACAGTTTCGAGATTTTGGTCGAATTGATCCAATAGTTCCTTAGGAATTGAAATGATAATATGTCGAATCGACCACTGAAATCTCAATTCCTATCAGAACTATCGAACTGAAATTCAACATGTGCATCTCAATTCGAAAACTATGTGCAGTTTCAAAATTTGGTTCGAATTGATCCAACAGTTTTTAGGAATTGATATCACACTTTGCCGAATTGACCACTGAAATCTCAATTCCTATCTGAACTAACGAACTGAAATTCAACATGTGCATCTCAATTCGAAAACTGAGTACAGTTTCGGGATTTGGGTCGAATTGATCCAATAGTTCCTTGGGAATTGACATGATATTTTATCGGATCGACTACTGAAATCTCCATTCCTATCAGAACTATCGATCTGAAATTCAACATGTGCATCTCAATTCGAAATCTATCTGCATTTGCAAGATTTGGGTCGAATTGGTCCAACAGTTTTTGAGGAATTGATATCACACTTTGCCGAATAGACCACTGAAATCTCAATTCCTATCAGAACTATCGAACTGAAATTCAACAAGTGCATCTCAATTCGAAAACTATGTGCAGTTTCAAGATTTGGTTCGAATTGATCCAACAGTTTTCAAGGAATTGATATCACACTTTGCCGAATTGACCACTGAAATCTAAATTCCTATCTGAACTATCGAACTGAAATTCAACATGTGCATCTCAATTCGAAAACTGAGTACAGTTTCGGGACTTGGTTCGAATTGATCCAATAGTTCTTTGGGAATTGAAATGATATTTTGTCGAATCGACCACTGAAATCTCAATTCCTATCGATTTGGGTCGAATTGATCCAATAGTTCCTTGGGAATTGAAATGATATTTTGTCGTATCGACCACTGAAATCTCAATTCCTATCAGAACTATCGAACTGAAATTCAACATGTGCATCTCAATTCGAAAACTATGTGCTGTTTCGAGATTTGGGTCGAATTGGTCCAACAGTTTTTGAGGAATTGATATCACACTTTGCCGAATAGACCACTGAAATCTCAATTCCTATCAGAACTATCGAACTGAAATTCAACATGTGCATCTCATTTCGAAAACTGTGTACAGTTTCGAGATTTTGGTCAAATTGATCCAATAGTTCCTTAGGAATTGAAATGATAATTTGTCGAATCGACCACTGAAATCTCAATTCCTATCAGAACTATCGAACTGAAATTCAACATGTGCATCTCATTTCGAAAACTGTGTACAGTTTCGACATTTTGGTCGAATTGATCCAATAGTTCCTTAGGAATTGAAATGATAATATGTCGAATCGACCACTGAAATCTCAATTCCTATCAGAACTATCGAACTGAAATTCAACATGTGCATCTCAATTCGAAAACTATGTGCAGTTTCAAGATTTGGTTCGAATTGATCCAACAGTTTTTGAGGAATTGATATCACACTTTGCCGAAAAGACCACTGAAATCTCGATTCCTATCTGAACTATCGAACTGAAATTCAACAGGTGAATCTCAATCCGAAAACTATGGGCAGTTTCAAGATTTGGGTCGAATTGATCCAACAGTTTTTGAGGAATTGATATCACACTTTGCCGAATCGACCACTGAAATCTCAATTCCTATCAGAACTATCGAACTGAAATTCAACATGTGCATCTCAATTCGAAAACTATGTGCAGTTTCAAGATTTGGTTCGAATTGATCCAACAGTTTTTGAGGAATTGATATCACACTTTGCCGAAAAGACCACTGAAATCTCGATTCCTATCTGAACTATCGAACTGAAATTCAACAGGTGAATCTCAATCCGAAAACTATGGGCAGTTTCGAGATTTGGTTCGAATTGATCCAACAGTTTTTGAGGAATTGATATTACACTTTGCCGAATAGACCACTGAAATCTCAATTCCTATCAGAACTATCGAACTGAAATTCAACATGTGCATCTCATTTCGAAAACTGTGTACAGTTTCGAGATTTTGGTCGAATTGATCTAATAGTTCCTTCGGAATTGAAATGATAATATGTCGAATCGACCACTGAAATCTCAATTCCTATCAGAACTATCGAACTGAAATTCAACATGTGCATCTCAATTCGAAAACTATGTGCAGATTCAAGATTTGGTTCGAATTGATCCAACAGCTTTTAGGAATTGATATCACACTTTGCCGAATTGACCACTGAAATCTCAATTCCTATCTGAACTAACGAACTGAAATTCAACATGTGCATCTCAATTCGAAAACTGAGTACAGTTTCGGGATTTGGGTCGAATTGATCCAATAGTTCCTTGGGAATTGACATGATATTTTGTCGAATCGACTACTGAAATCTCCATTCCTATCAGAACTATCGATCTGAAATTCAACATGTGCATCTCAATGCGAAAACTATCTGCAGTTTCAAGATTTGGGTCGAATTGGTCCAACAGTTTTTGAGGAATTGATATCACACTTTGCCGAATAGACCACTGAAATCTAAATTCCTATCTGAACTATCGAACTGAAATTCAACATGTGCATCTCATTTCGAAAACTATATGCAGCTTCAAGATTTGGTTCGAATTGATCCAACAGTTTTCAAGGAATTGATATCACACTTTGCCGAATTGAACACTGAAATCTAAATTTCTATCTGAACTATCGAACTGAAATTCAACATGTGCATCTCAATTCGAAAACTGAGTACAGTTTCGGGATTTGGTTGGAATTGATCCAATAGTTCCTTGGGAATTGACATGATATTTTGTCGAATCGACTACTGAAATCTCCATTCCTATCAGAACTATCGATCTGAAATTCAACATGTGCATCTCAATTCGAAAACTATCTGCAGTTTCAAGATTTGGGTCGAATTGGTCCAACAGTTTTTGAGGAATTGATATCACACTTTGCCGAATAGATCACTGAAATCTAAATTCCTATCTGAACTATCGAACTAAAATTCAACATGTGTATCTCATTTCGAAAACCATGTGCAGTTTCAAGATTTGGTTCGAATTGATCCAACAGTTTTCAAGGAATTGATATCACACTTTGCCGAATTGACCACTGAAATCTAAATTCCTATCTGAACTATCGAACTGAAATTCAACATGTGCATCTCAATTCGAAAACTGAGTACAGTTTCGGGATTTGGTTCGAATTGATCCAATAGTTCTTTGGGAATTGAAATCATATTTTGTCGAATCGACCACTGAAATCTCAATTCCTATCGATTTGGGTCGAATTGATCCAATAGTTCCTTGGGAATTGAAATGATATTTTGTCGTATCGACCACTGAAATCTCAATTCCTATCAGAACTATCGAACTGAAATTCAACATGTGCATCTCAATTCGAAAACTATGTGCTGTTTCGAGATTTGGGTCGAATTGGTCCAACAGTTTTTGAGGAATTGATATCACACTTTGCCGAATAGACCACTGAAATCTCAATTCCTATCAGTACTATCGAACTGAAATTCAACATGTGCATCTCATTTCGAAAACTGTGTACAGTTTCGAGATTTTGGTCAAATTGATCCAATAGTTCCTTAGGAATTGAAATGATAATTTGTCGAAACGACCACTGAAATCTCAATTCCTATCAGAACTATCGAACTGAAATTCAACATGTGCATCTCAATTCGAAAACTATGTGCAGTTTCAAGATTCGGTTCGAATTGATCCAACAGTTTTTAGGAATTGATATCACACTTTGCCGAATTGACCACTGAAATCTCAATTCCTATCTGAACCTTCGAACTGAAATTCAACATGTGCATCTCAATTCGAAAACTGAGTACAGTTTCGGGATTTGGGTCGAATTGATCCAATAGTTCCTTGGGAATTGAAATGATATTTTGTCGAATCGACCACTGAAATCTCAATTCCTATCAGAACTATCGAACTGAAATTCAACATGTGCATCTCAATTCGAAAACTATGTGCTGTTTCGAGATTTGGTTCGAATTGATCCAACAGTTTTTGAGGAATTGATATCACACTTTGCCGAATAGACCACTGAAATCTCAATTCCTATCAGACCTATCGAACTGAAATTCAACATGTGCATCTCATTTCGAAAACTGTGTACAGTTTCGACATTTTGGTCGAATTGATCCAATAGTTCCTTAGGAATTGAAATGATAATATGTCGAATCGACCACTGAAATCTCAATTCCTATCAGAACTATCGAACTGAAATTCAACATGTGCATCTCAATTCGAAAACTATGTGCAGTTTCAAGATTTGGTTCGAATTGATCCAACAGTTTTTAGGAATTGATATCACACTTTGCCGAATCGACCACTGAAATCTCAATTCCTATCAGAACTATCGAACTGAAATTCCACATGTGCATCTCATTTCGAAAACTGTGTACAGTTTCGAGATTTGGGTCGAATTGGTCCAACAGTTTTTGAGGAATTGATATCACACTTTGCCGAATAGATCACTGAAATCTAAATTCCTATCTGAACTATCGAACTAAAATTCAACATGTGTATCTCATTTCGAAAACCATGTGCAGTTTCAAGATTTGGTTCGAATTGATCCAACAGTTTTCAAGGAATTGATATCACACTTTGCCGAATTGACCACTGAAATCTAAATTCCTATCTGAACTATCGAACTGAAATTCAACATGTGCATCTCAATTCGAAAACTGAGTACAGTTTCGGGATTTGGTTCGAATTGATCCAATAGTTCTTTGGGAATTGAAATCATATTTTGTCGAATCGACCACTGAAATCTCAATTCCTATCGATTTGGGTCGAATTGATCCAATAGTTCCTTGGGAATTGAAATGATATTTTGTCGTATCGACCACTGAAATCTCAATTCCTATCAGAACTATCGAACTGAAATTCAACATGTGCATCTCAATTCGAAAACTATGTGCTGTTTCGAGATTTGGGTCGAATTGGTCCAACAGTTTTTGAGGAATTGATATCACACTTTGCCGAATAGACCACTGAAATCTCAATTCCTATCAGTACTATCGAACTGAAATTCAACATGTGCATCTCATTTCGAAAACTGTGTACAGTTTCGAGATTTTGGTCAAATTGATCCAATAGTTCCTTAGGAATTGAAATGATAATTTGTCGAATCGACCACTGAAATCTCAATTCCTATCAGAACTATCGAACTGAAATTCAACATGTGCATCTCAATTCGAAAACTATGTGCAGTTTCAAGATTCGGTTCGAATTGATCCAACAGTTTTTAGGAATTGATATCACACTTTGCCGAATTGACCACTGAAATCTCAATTCCTATCTGAACCTTCGAACTGAAATTCAACATGTGCATCTCAATTCGAAAACTGAGTACAGTTTCGGGATTTGGGTCGAATTGATCCAATAGTTCCTTGGGAATTGGAATGATATTTTGTCGAATCGACCACTGAAATCTCAATTCCTATCAGAACTATCGAACTGAAATTCAACATGTGCATCTCAATTCGAAATCTATCTGCAGTTGCAAGATTTGGGTCGAATTGGTCCAACAGTTTTTGAGGAATTGATATCACACTTTGCCGAATAGACCACTGAAATCTAAATTCCTATCTGAACTATCGAACTGAAATTCAACATGTGCATCTCAATTCGAAAACTGAGTACAGTTTCGGGATTTGGTTCGAATTGATCCAATAGTTCCTTAGGAATTGAAATGATAATATGTCGAATCGACCACTGAAATCTCAATTCCTATCAGAACTATCGAACTGAAATTCAACATGTGCATCTCAATTCGAAAACTATGTGCAGTTTCAAGATTTGGTTCGAATTGATCCAACAGTTTTTAGGAATTGATATCACACTTTGCCGAATCGACCACTGAAATCTCAATTCCTATCAGAACTATCGAACTGAAATTCCACATGTGCATCTCATTTCGAAAACTGTGTACAGCTTCGAGATTTTGGTCGAATTGATCCAATAGTTCCTTAGGAATTGAAATGATAATATGTCGAATCGACCACTGAAATCTCAATTCCTATCAGAACTATCGAACTGAAATTCAACATGTGCATCTCAATTCGAAAACTATGTGCAGTTTCAAGATTTGGTTCGAATTGATCCAACAGTTTTTAGGAATTGATATCACACTTTGCCGAATTGACCACTGAAATCTCAATTCCTATCTGAACTAACGAACTGAAATTCAACATGTGCATCTCAATTCGAAAACTGTGTACAGTTTCGGGATTTGGGTCGAATTGATCCAATAGTTCCTTGGGAATTGACATGATATTTTATCGGATCGACTACTGAAATCTCCATTCCTATCAGAACTATCGATCTGAAATTCAACATGTGCATCTCAATTCGAAATCTATCTGCAGTTGCAAGATTTGGGTCGAATTGGTCCAACAGTTTTTGAGGAATTGATATCACACTTTGCCGAATAGACCACTGAAATCTAAATTCCTATCTGAACTATCGAACTGAAATTCAACATGTGCATCTCAATTCGAAAACTGAGTACAGTTTCGGGATTTGGTTCGAATTGATCCAATAGTTCCTTGGGAATTGACATGATATTTTGTCGAATCGACTACTGAAATCTCCATTCCTATCAGAACTATCGATCTGAAATTCAACATGTGCATCTCAATGCGAAAACTATCTGCAGTTTCAAGATTTGGGTCGAATTGGTCCAACAGTTTTTGAGGAATTGATATCACACTTTGCCGAATAGACCACTGAAATCTAAATTCCTATCTGAACTATCGAACTGAAATTCAACATGTGCATCTCATTTCGAAAACTATGTGCAGCTTCAAGATTTGGTTCGAATTGATCCAACAGTTTTCAAGGAATTGATATCACACTTTGCCGAATTGACCACTGAAATCTCAATTCCTATCTGAACCTTCGAACTGAAATTCAACATGTGCATCTCAATTCGAAAACTGAGTACAGTTTCGGGATTTGGGTCGAATTGATCCAATAGTTCCTTGGGAATTGGAATGATATTTTGTCGAATCGACCACTGAAATCTCAATTCCTATCAGAACTATCGAACTGAAATTCAACATGTGCATCTCAATTCGAAATCTATCTGCAGTTGCAAGATTTGGGTCGAATTGGTCCAACAGTTTTTGAGGAATTGATATCACACTTTGCCGAATAGACCACTGAAATCTAAATTCCTATCTGAACTATCGAACTGAAATTCAACATGTGCATCTCAATTCGAAAACTGAGTACAGTTTCGGGATTTGGTTCGAATTGATCCAATAGTTCCTTAGGAATTGAAATGATAATATGTCGAATCGACCACTGAAATCTCAATTCCTATCAGAACTATCGAACTGAAATTCAACATGTGCATCTCAATTCGAAAACTATGTGCAGTTTCAAGATTTGGTTCGAATTGATCCAACAGTTTTTAGGAATTGATATCACACTTTGCCGAATCGACCACTGAAATCTCAATTCCTATCAGAACTATCGAACTGAAATTCCACATGTGCATCTCATTTCGAAAACTGTGTACAGCTTCGAGATTTTGGTCGAATTGATCCAATAGTTCCTTAGGAATTGAAATGATAATATGTCGAATCGACCACTGAAATCTCAATTCCTATCAGAACTATCGAACTGAAATTCAACATGTGCATCTCAATTCGAAAACTATGTGCAGTTTCAAAATTTGGTTCGAATTGATCCAACAGTTTTTAGGAATTGATATCACACTTTGCCGAATTGACCACTGAAATCTCAATTCCTATCTGAACTAACGAACTGAAATTCAACATGTGCATCTCAATTCGAAAACTGTGTACAGTTTCGGGATTTGGGTCGAATTGATCCAATAGTTCCTTGGGAATTGACATGATATTTTATCGGATCGACTACTGAAATCTCCATTACTATCAGAACTATCGATCTGAAATTCAACATGTGCATCTCAATTCGAAATCTATCTGCAGTTGCAAGATTTGGGTCGAATTGGTCCAACAGTTTTTGAGGAATTGATATCACACTTTGCCGAATAGACCACTGAAATCTAAATTCCTATCTGAACTATCGAACTGAAATTCAACATGTGCATCCCAATTCGAAAACTGAGTACAGTTTCGGGATTTGGTTCGAATTGATCCAATAGTTCCTTGGGAATTGACATGATATTTTGTCGAATCGACTACTGAAATCTCCATTCCTATCAGAACTATCGATCTGAAATTCAACATGTGCATCTCAATGCGAAAACTATCTGCAGTTTCAAGATTTGGGTCGAATTGGTCCAACAGTTTTTGAGGAATTGATATCACACTTTGCCGAATAGACCACTGAAATCTAAATTCCTATCTGAACTATCGAACTGAAATTCAACATGTGCATCTCATTTCGAAAACTATGTGCAGCTTCAAGATTTGGTTCGAATTGATCCAACAGTTTTCAAGGAATTGATATCACACTTTGCCGAATTGAACACTGAAATCTAAATTCCTATCTGAACTATCGAACTGAAATTCAACATGTGCATCTCAATTCGAAAACTGAGTACAGTTTCGGGATTTGGTTCGAATTGATCCAATAGTTCCTTGGGAATTGACATGATATTTTGTCGAATCGACTACTGAAATCTCCATTCCTATCAGAACTATCGATCTGAAATTCCACATGTGCATCTCATTTCGAAAACTGTGTACAGTTTCGAGATTTTGGTCGAATTGATCCAATAGTTCCTTAGGAATTGAAATGATAATATGTCGAATCGACCACTGAAATCTCAATTCCTATCAGAACTATCGAACTGAAATTCAACATGTGCATCTCAATTCGAAAACTATGTGCAGTTTCATAATTTGGTTCGAATTGATCCAACAGTTTTTAGGAATTGATATCACACTTTGCCGAATTGACCACTGAAATCTCAATTCCTATCTGAACTAACGAACTGAAATTCAACATGTGCATCTCAATTCGAAAACTGAGTACAGTTTCGGGATTTGGGTCGAATTGATCCAATAGTTCCTTGGGAATTGACATGATATTTTATCGGATCGACTACTGAAATCTCCATTCCTATCAGAACTATCGATCTGAAATTCAACATGTGCATCTCAATGCGAAAACTATCTGCAGTTTCAAGATTTGGGTCGAATTGGTCCAACAGTTTTTGAGGAATTGATATCACACTTTGCCGAATAGACCACTGAAATCTAAATTCCTATCTGAACTATCGAACTGAAATTCAACATGTGCATCTCATTTCGAAAACTATGTGCAGCTTCAAGATTTGGTTCGAATTGATCCAACAGTTTTCAAGGAATTGATATCACACTTTGCCGAATTGAACACTGAAATCTAAATTCCTATCTGAACTATCGAACTGAAATTCAACATGTGCATCTCAATTCGAAAACTGAGTACAGTTTCGGGATTTGGTTCGAATTGATCCAATAGTTCTTTGGGAATTGAAATGATATTTTGTCGAATCGACCACTGAAATCTCATATCCTATCGATTTGGGTCGAATTGATCCAATAGTTCCTTGGGAATTGAAATGATATTTTGTCGTATCGACCACTGAAATCTCAATTCCTATCAGAACTATCGAACTGAAATTCAACATGTGCATCTCAATTCGAAAACTATGTGCTGTTTCGAGATTTGGGTCGAATTGGTCCAACAGTTTTTGAGGAATTGATATCACACTTTGCCGAATGACCACTGAAATCTCAATTCCTATCAGAACTGTTGGAAAAATATTAAACACAACCTAATATATAATATTCTGTAGTCATCATGTTTCATAGTAACCACATAATTCTGTTAATTGAGTTAGCTATGAATCAGAATAGTTGAACGTGTGTCATTCGTGTGCAATATACGTTTTTCATTAATCAATTCTATTTTCTTGGTGTATTTAATTTCCTCAGGTTATGGGCCGTACTTAATATTTTTCCAACATCCTCCCTTAAACATAACCCCATCTTCGAAGAACAATAAACCAATTTAGGGTGTGAGGTGACTTTAGTGAGTGCATCAGCAACCATCGCATCCGTCTGTATGTAGCGAACATCAATGGCCCCTCCAAGTACTCTGTCACGAACAAAATGGTGCCTCACATCTATGTGTTTGGTCCTGGCGTGGTAGTTGTCACAACCTGAAAGTTTTATAGAACTTTGATTATCACTGTAAATAATCATGGCCTCATCCTTGAGTTGTGGCCAAAAACTTTCTTGAAATTGCTTTAACCACAAAGCTTCTTGTACACAAGACGACAAAGACATGTATTCAGCCTCTGTTGTAGATAGAGCCACAGTAGGCTGACGCCTTGAATTCCAGCTAATTGCTCCTCCCTGAAACAGAAATGTGTAACGTGTACAGGAACGCCGGTCATCTTCTGAGCTGGCCCAGTCTGCATCACAGTATCCATGGGTCATAGTCTCCTCCAAGTTTTGCTTATAACTCAGTCTACAATCCTGAGTGCCTTTCAAGTAACGCATAATTCTCTTAAGTGCAATCCAATGCTTCATTTCAGGCTTGTTATTATATTTGCTCAACATATTAATAACAAAACTTATGTCAGGCCTTGTAATTTGAGAAATGTATAACAAGCATCCGATTATCTCCTGATATGGAATATCATGTAAAATTTTTGTTTCCTCTGATTTTTGTAACTTGGAATTCAAATCCATTGGAGTTTTCACAGATTTACAATCTGACATTCCATATTTTTCTAATACTTGTTGTATATATTTTTTCTGATCTAAATAAATTATGCCTTTCTCTCTATCTCGTTCAACATGTATTCCTATACAGTAACGTATCTCTCCAAGATCCTTCATTTTGAATTTTTTATGCAATTCTCCTTTTATGTAACATTTCGACTCCTCATTATTAGTGAATAAAATCAAATCATCAACATATATGGCTAGAAAAACCATGTTGTCTTTGTCTTTGATTTTATAATAAATGCAAAGATCCTGCTTCGACTGTTCTAGTCCCATTTCTTTCAATGTGAAATCAAGCTTCTTATTCCATTGCCTGCTAGCCTGTTTCAAACCATAAAGTGATTTCTTTAAGCGACATACTTGTTCACCAATGCAGTACATAGGAGGCTGCAACATATAAATCTCCTCTTCTATGTCACCTTGAAGAAAAGCAGACACAGCATCCATTTGCCATATATCCAAATTATATTTAACAGATAAGGCAAATAAATATCTCAATGATGCAAGTCTGACAACAGGTGAAAAAACCTCCTTGTAGTCAATTCCAAATTTTTGTGAACATCCTTTTATCACAAGCCTTGCTTTGTACTTTACTATCTGACCATTTTCATCTGTTTTAGTTTTAAAAACCCATTTGCATGGTATTGGATGTTTATTTGATGGGAGATTAGTCAACTCCCACGTATCATTTTCTAATAAACACTTATACTCTTCATCCATTGCTTCTTTCCATTCTTTAGCATTAGTGCTTGATAAAGCTTCTTTCTCAGTCAATGGATCTGAAAACTGTGTAACACACATAAAATTATTGCCCTCCATATTATTCCTTTGTTGTGATCTCAAATTATAATCTCTCTGGAAATCATCAACATCGCTATCATGATCACTTGTAGTTGGATAATATGTAGGATCGTCAGTCCCAATACTGCTGGCAAAAGATTCATCACTAGTGGTTGCCATAGTGCTATTTTGTGAAACATCTTCGCGTTCCAATGTACTATTGTTGGAACTAAGAGTGATTGAAGCAAGGGGTGGTTCTGATATAGGTTCCTGTGATATATTTTTCGCTATCTCCGTTTTCTCGATGAAAATTACATCCCTGCTGATTATAATCTTTTTACCAACTGGGTCAAATAATCTGTATCCCTTTGTATTTTCGCAGTAACCCAAAAAAATTAATCCACGTGATTTACGGTCCCATTTTGAACGATTATGCTTAGGAACATGTACCATAGCCTTACAGCCAAAAATCTTCAAATGTGAAAGGTTCGGTTTCTTACCAGTCCATTTTTCATATGGTGTTACCTCATTCAAAACACGTGATGGTGATCGGTTAATGATATAAGCTGCTGTAGCAACCGCCTCAGCCCAATACGTTTTCTTCAGATCAGCTTCAAACAGCATACATTTAGCACGCTCGACCAACGTTCTGTTCATCCGTTCCGCTAGCCCATTTTGCTCAGGCGTGTATGGAGTACTGGTTTGATGCTTGATTCCAGAGGCTGCTAGAAAATCAGAAAATTCTTTATTACAAAATTCTTTCCCGTTATCGCTCCTTAAAATCTTAATTTTCTTTTCTAGTTCATTTTCTACCTCTTCTTTGAACTTTATAAACACAGATTTAATATCCATCTTATTTTTTAGAAAATAAACATACACTTTTCTAGAAAAATCATCTACAAAGGTTATGAAGTACTTCCCACCTCCAGCGGAAGATGTCTCCATCGGACCACAAAGATCAGTGTGAATTATCTCTAGCAATGCATTTGCTCTTGAATTTGACGGTGGAAATGGAAATCTGGTTTGTTTCGCTTCGCAACATGGTATACATACTGAATCAATTGCCTTGCTACTTATTTTTACACCTTCAGCACATGACTCTAACCTCTTGACATCAGCAATATTTAAGTGACCCATTCTTTTATGCCATGTAATCAAGTCTGTCTTACTTTCAACAGTAGTAACATATGCGTTACCAGTTGCTATATTGAGTTTGTACATGTTATCAGACAGTTTTGCAGTTGCAATAAGTACTCTATTGGCATTATAAATGTTACAACCCTCATCAGTGAATTCCAGATTACATCCATTCTTTGTCAACTGACTGACCGATAACAGGTTTGCACTTAGCTCAGGAATAAACAAAACATTCCTCACCTGGATTTGATGTGCATCCTTACATACATTGGTCTGAATGTTTACTTTACCCATGTTCTGCACGGAGACTGCACTGTTATTCGCCACCATTATCTTCTGAATCGGAGGTGACTCTAAATCGTACATCCAGTCTGAGCGTTTTGTCATATGCATTGTTGCCCCTGAGTCTATATACCAATCATCTGAATTCAATGAGCTGTAAGCTGAAAAAATAGCTGCAAAATTATTTTGATTATTATTCTTTCGGCATTGACTTTTATAATGTCCATATTTATTGCAACCATAGCAACGTGGGCCTTTTCCTTTCGATTTGCTGTTTTGTGAGTTTGTGTCGTTTTTTCTGTGTTTTGTGAGAAATGCTGTGGATTCTGACACTTTAACCTCTTGTAACAATTTTGTCTTGACAAAATCTGACGAAATTTTAATGCTTGAACTTTCTAAGCCCATTATCATTGGCTTATAATTATCCGGTAAGCCTGCCAACATGAGAGTTCCAAGCCACTCGTCTCCGACTTCAAAACCAATATTACGTAACTTATAAGCTGTGCTCATAATTTTGTTCACGTATTCCTCGACACTGGTACAATTATCTAACGTTGTGTTGATTAGGTCCTTCAGCAAGCCGACTCTTCTTGACAGCCCTGAGTCCTCGAAAGCATTTTGCAAGTTCAACCAAACTTCTCGAGATGTCGATGCATTTTCAATATGAACGAAGTTGATTGGTTCTACCAGCAAAATTATCTTGGTCTTGGCTTTTAAGTCTTTCTTCACATCTTGACCTCCAGGATCAACACAATCCCACAATTCTTCGTGCTCCAAGTATGATCTGACTGCAAACTTCCAGGTCGTATAGTTTTCTCTACCGGCGAGCTTTGAAATTTGTAGATTAGACATACTCATGGTGAAAAATTTTTACGGTTCACTTTTTATTTCGTCTGCAATATTATATCAATCACGGTTCTAAGCTTGGTGTATGGTACGGCCCATAACCTGAGGAAATTAAATACACCAAGAAAATAGAATTGATTAATGAAAAACGTATATTGCACACAAAATGACACACGTTCAACTATTCTGATTCAAAGCTAACTCAATTAACAGAATTATGTGGTTACTATGAAACATGATGACTACAGAATATTATATATTAGGTTGTGTTTAGATTCATCACTAGTGGTTGCCATAGTGCTATTTTGTGAAACATCTTCGCGTTCCAATGTACTATTGTTGGAACTAAGAGTGATTGAAGCAAGGGGTGGTTCTGATATAGGTTCCTGTGATATATTTTTCGCTATCTCCGTTTTCTCGATGAAAATTACATCCCTGCTGATTATAATCTTTTTACCAACTGGGTCAAATAATCTGTATCCCTTTGTATTTTCGCAGTAACCCAAAAAAATTAATCCACGTGATTTACGGTCCCATTTTGAACGATTATGCTTAGGAACATGTACCATAGCCTTACAGCCAAAAATCTTCAAATGTGAAAGGTTCGGTTTCTTACCAGTCCATTTTTCATATGGTGTTACCTCATTCAAAACACGTGATGGTGATCGGTTAATGATATAAGCTGCTGTAGCAACCGCCTCAGCCCAATACGTTTTCTTCAGATCAGCTTCAAACAGCATACATTTAGCACGCTCGACCAACGTTCTGTTCATCCGGAAATTAAATACACCAAGAAAATAGAATTGATTAATGAAAAACGTATATTGCACACAAAATGACACACGTTCAACTATTCTGATTCAAAGCTAACTCAATTAACAGAATTATGTGGTTACTATGAAACATGATGACTACAGAATATTATATATTAGGTTGTGTTTAATATTTTTCCAACATCCTCCCTTAAACATAACCCCATCTTCGAAGAACAATAAACCAATTTAGGATGTGAGGTGACTTTACTGAGTGCATCAGCAACCATCGCATCCGTCTGTATGTAGCGAACATCAATGGCCCCTCCAAGTACTCTGTCACGAACAAAATGGTGCCTCACATCTATGTGTTTGGTCCTGGCGTGGTAGTTGTCACAACCTGAAAGTTTTATAGAACTTTGATTATCACTGTAAATAATCATGGCCTCATCCTTGAGTTGTGGCCAAAAACTTTCTTGAAATTGCTTTAACCACAAAGCTTCTTGTACACAAGACGACAAAGACATGTATTCAGCCTCTGTTGTAGATAGAGCCACAGTAGGCTGACGCCTTGAATGCCAGCTAATTGCTCCTCCCTGAAACAGAAATGTGTAACCTGTACAGGAACGCCGGTCATCTTCTGAGCTGGCCCAGTCTGCATCACAGTATCCATGGGTCATAGTCTCCTCCAAGTTTTGCTTATAACTCAGTCTACAATCCTGAGTGCCTTTCAAGTAACGCATAATTCTCTTAAGTGCAATCCAATGCTTCATTTCAGGCTTGTTATTATATTTGCTCAACATATTAATAACAAAACTTATGTCAGGCCTTGTAATTTGAGAAATGTATAACAAGCATCCGATTATCTCCTGATATGGAATATCATGTAAAATTTTTGTTTCCTCTGATTTTTGTAACTTGGAATTCAAATCCATTGGAGTTTTCACAGATTTACAATCTGACATTCCATATTTTTCTAATACTTGTTGTATATATTTTTTCTGATCTAAATAAATTATGCCTTTCTCTCTATCTCGTTCAACATGTATTCCTATACAGTAACGTATCTCTCCAAGATCCTTCATTTTGAATTTTTTATGCAATTCTCCTTTTATGTAATATTTCGACTCCTCATTATTAGTGAATAAAATCAAATCATCAACATATATGGCTAGAAAAACCATGTTGTCTTTGTCTTTGATTTTATAATAAATGCAAAGATCCTGCTTCGACTGTTCTAGTCCCATTTCTTTCAATGTGAAATCAAGCTTCTTATTCCATTGCCTGCTAGCCTGTTTCAAACCATAAAGTGATTTCTTTAAGCGACATACTTGTTCACCAATGCAGTACATAGGAGGCTGCATGTTACATAAAAGGAGAATTGCATAAAAAATTCAAAATGAAGGATCTTGGAGAGATACGTTACTGTATAGGAATACATGTTGAACGAGATAGAGAGAAAGGCATAATTTATTTAGATCAGAAAAAATATATACAACAAGTATTAGAAAAATATGGAATGTCAGATTGTAAATCTGTGAAAACTCCAATGGATTTGAATTCCAAGTTACAAAAATCAGAGGAAACAAAAATTTTACATGATATTCCATATCAGGAGATAATCGGATGCTTGTTATACATTTCTCAAATTACAAGGCCTGACATAAGTTTTGTTATTAATATGTTGAGCAAATATAATAACAAGCCTGAAATGAAGCATTGGATTGCACTTAAGAGAATTATGCGTTACTTGAAAGGCACTCAGGATTGTAGACTGAGTTATAAGCAAAACTTGGAGGAGACTATGACCCATGGATACTGTGATGCAGACTGGGCCAGCTCAGAAGATGACCGGCGTTCCTGTACAGGTTACACATTTCTGTTTCAGGGAGGAGCAATTAGCTGGAATTCAAGGCGTCAGCCTACTGTGGCTCTATCTACAACAGAAGCTGAATACATGTCTTTGTCGTCTTTTGTACAAGAAGCTTTGTGGTTAAAGCAATTTCAAGAAAGTTTTTGGCCACAACTCAAGGATGAGGCCATGATTATTTACAGTGATAATCAAAGTTCTATAAAACTTTCAGGTTGTGACAACTACCACGCCAGGACCAAACACATAGATGTGAGGCACCATTTTGTTCGTGACAGAGTACTTGGAGGGGCCATTGATGGTCGCTACATACAGACGGATGCGATGGTTGCTGATGCACTCACTAAAGTCACCTCACACCCTAAATTGGTTTATTGTTCTTCGAAGATGGGGTTATGTTTAGGGGAGGATGTTGGAAAAATATTAAACACAACCTAATATATAATATTCTGTAGTCATCATGTTTCATAGTAACCACATAATTCTGTTAATTGAGTTAGCTATGAATCAGAATAGTTGAACGTGTGTCATTCGTGTGCAATATACGTTTTTCATTAATCAATTCTATTTTCTTGGTGTATTTAATTTCCGTTGGATGCTTGATTCCAGAGGCTGCTAGAAAATCAGAAAATTCTTTATTACAAAATTCTTTCCCGTTATCGCTCCTTAAAATCTTAATTTTCTTTTCTAGTTCATTTTCTACCTCTTCTTTGAACTTTATAAACACAGATTTAATATCCATCTTATTTTTTAGAAAATAAACATACACTTTTCTAGAAAAATCATCTACAAAGGTTATGAAGTACTTCCCACCTCCAGCGGAAGATGTCTCCATCGGACCACAAAGATCAGTGTGAATTATCTCTAGCAATGCATTTGCTCTTGAATTTGACGGTGGAAATGGAAATCTGGTTTGTTTCGCTTCGCAACATGGTATACATACTGAATCAATTGCCTTGCTACTTATTTTTACACCTTCAGCACATGACTCTAACCTCTTGACATCAGCAATATTTAAGTGACCCATTCTTTTATGCCATGTAATCAAGTCTGTCTTACTTTCAACAGTAGTAACATATGCGTTACCAGTTGCTATATTGAGTTTGTACATGTTATCAGACAGTTTTGCAGTTGCAATAAGTACTCTATTGGCATTATAAATGTTACAACCCTCATCAGTGAATTCCAGATTACATCCATTCTTTGTCAACTGACTGACCGATAACAGGTTTGCACTTAGCTCGGGAATAAACAAAACATTCCTCACCTGGATTTGATGTGCATCCTTACATACATTGGTCTGAATGTTTACTTTACCCATGTTCTGCACGGAGACTGCACTGTTATTCGCCACCATTATCTTCTGAATCGGAGGTGACTCTAAATCGTACATCCAGTCTGAGCGTTTTGTCATATGCATTGTTGCCCCTGAGTCTATATACCAATCATCTGAATTCAATGAGCTGTAAGCTGAAAAAATAGCTGCAAAATTATTTTGATTATTATTCTTTCGGCATTGACTTTTATAATGTCCATATTTATTGCAACCATAGCAACGTGGGCCTTTTCCTTTCGATTTGCTGTTTTGTGAGTTTGTGTCGTTTTTTCTGTGTTTTGTGAGAAATGCTGTGGATTCTGACACTTTAACCTCTTGTAACAATTTTGTCTTGACAAAATCTGACGAAATTTTAATGCTTGAACTTTCTAAGCCCATTATCATTGGCTTATAATTATCCGGTAAGCCTGCCAACATGAGAGTTCTAAGCCACTCGTCTCCGACTTCAAAACCAATATTACGTAACTTATAAGCTGTGCTCATAATTTTGTTCACGTATTCCTCGACACTGGTACAATTATCCAATGTTGTGTTGATTAGGTCCTTCAGCAAGCCGACTTTTCTTGACAGCCCTGAGTCCTCGAAAGCATTTTGCAAGTTCAACCAAACTTCTCGAGATGTCGATGCATTTTCAATATGAACGAAGTTGATTGGTTCTACCAGCAAAATTATCTTGGTCTTGGCTTTTAAGTCTTTCTTCACATCTTGACCTCCAGGATCAACACAATCCCACAATTCTTCGTGCTCCAAGTATGATCTGACTGCAAACTTCCAGGTCGTATAGTTTTGGAATGTCAGATTGTAAATCAGTGAAAACTCCAATGGATTTGAATTCCAAGTTACAAAAATCAGAGGAAACAAAAATTTTACATGATATTCCATATCAGGAGATAATCGGATGCTTGTTATACATTTCTCAAATTACAAGGCCTGACATAAGTTTTGTTATTAATATGTTGAGCAAATATAATAACAAGCCTGAAATGAAGCATTGGATTGCACAAAAATATTAAACACATGATGACTACAGAATATTATATATTAGGTTGTGTTTAATATTTTTCCAACATCCTCCCTTAAACATAACCCCATCTTCGAAGAACAATAAACCAATTTAGGGTGTGAGGTGACTTTAGTGAGTGCATCAGCAACCATCGCATCCGTCTGTATGTAGCGAACATCAATGGCCCCTCCAAGTACTCTGTCACGAACAAAATGGTGCCTCACATCTATGTGTTTGGTCCTGGCGTGGTAGTTGTCACAACCTGAAAGTTTTATAGAACTTTGATTATCACTGTAAATAATCATGGCCTCATCCTTGAGTTGTGGCCAAAAACTTTCTTGAAATTGCTTTAACCACAAAGCTTCTTGTACACAAGACGACAAAGACATGTATTCAGCCTCTGTTGTAGATAGAGCCACAGTAGGCTGACGCCTTGAATTCCAGCTAATTGCTCCTCCCTGAAACAGAAATTTGTAACCTGTACAGGAACGCCGGTCATCTTCTGAGCTGGCCCAGTCTGCATCACAGTATCCATGGGTCATAGTCTCCTCCAAGTTTTGCTTATAACTCAGTCTACAATCCTGAGTGCCTTTCAAGTAACGCATAATTCTCTTAAGTGCAATCCAATGCTTCATTTCAGGCTTGTTATTATATTTGCTCAACATATTAATAACAAAACTTATGTCAGGCCTTGTAATTTGAGAAATGTATAACAAGCATCCGATTATCTCCTGATATGGAATATCATGTAAAATTTTTGTTTCCTCTGATTTTTGTAACTTGGAATTCAAATCCATTGGAGTTTTCACAGATTTACAATCTGACATTCCATATTTTTCTAATACTTGTTGTATATCTTTTTTCTGATCTAAATAAATTATGCCTTTCTCTCTATCTCGTTCAACATGTATTCCTATACAGTAACGTATCTCTCCAAGATCCTTCATTTTGAATTTTTTATGCAATTCTCCTTTTATGTAACATTTCGACTCCTCATTATTAGTGAATAAAATCAAATCATCAACATATATGGCTAGAAAAACCATGTTGTCTTTGTCTTTGATTTTATAATAAATGCAAAGATCCTGCTTCGACTGTTCTAGTCCCATTTCTTTCAATGTGAAATCAAGCTTCTTATTCCATTGCCTGCTAGCCTGTTTCAAACCATGAAGTGATTTCTTTAAGCGACATACTTGTTCACCAATGCAGTACATAGGAGGCTGCAACATATAAATCTCCTCTTCTATGTCACCTTGAAGAAAAGCAGACACAGCATCCATTTGCCATATATCCAAATTATATTTAACAGATAAGGCAAATAAATATCTCAATGATGCAAGTCTGACAACAGGTGAAAAAACCTCCTTGTAGTCAATTCCAAATTTTTGTGAACATCCTTTTATCACAAGCCTTGCTTTGTACTTTACTATCTGACCATTTTCATCTGTTTTAGTTTTAAAAACCCATTTGCATGGTATTGGATGTTTATTTGATGGGAGATTAGTCAACTCCCACGTATCATTTTCTAATAAACACTTATACTCTTCATCCATTGCTTCTTTCCATTCTTTAGCATTAGTGCTTGATAAAGCTTCTTTCTCAGTCAATGGATCTGAAAACTGTGTAACACACATAAAATTATTGCCCTCCATATTATTCCTTTGTTGTGATCTCAAATTATAATCTCTCTGGAAATCATCAACATCGCTATCATGATCACTTGTAGTTGGATAATATGTAGGATCGTCAGTCCCAATACTGCTGGCAAAAGATTCATCACTAGTGGTTGCCATAGTGCTATTTTGTGAAACATCTTCGCGTTCCAATGTACTATTGTTGGAACTAAGAGTGATTGAAGCAAGGGGTGGTTCTGATATAGGTTCCTGTGATATATTTTTCGCTATCTCCGTTTTCTCGATGAAAATTACATCCCTGCTGATTATAATCTTTTTACCAACTGGGTCAAATAATCTGTATCCCTTTGTATTTTCGCAGTAACCCAAAAAAATTAATCCACGTGATTTACGGTCCCATTTTGAACGATTATGCTTAGGAACATGTACCATAGCCTTACAGCCAAAAATCTTCAAATGTGAAAGGTTCGGTTTCTTACCAGTCCATTTTTCATATGGTGTTACCTCATTCAAAACACGTGATGGTGATCGGTTAATGATATAAGCTGCTGTAGCAACCGCCTCAGCCCAATACGTTTTCTTCAGATCAGCTTCAAACAGCATACATTTAGCACGCTCGACCAACGTTCTGTTCATCCGTTCCGCTAGCCCATTTTGCTCAGGCGTGTATGGAGTACTGGTTTGATGCTTGATTCCAGAGGCTGCTAGAAAATCAGAAAATTCTTTATTACAAAATTCTTTCCCGTTATCGCTCCTTAAAATCTTAATTTTCTTTTCTAGTTCATTTTCTACCTCTTCTTTGAACTTTATAAACACAGATTTAATATCCATCTTATTTTTTAGAAAATAAACATACACTTTTCTAGAAAAATCATCTACAAAGGTTATGAAGTACTTTTACTATGAAACATGATGACTACAGAATATTATATATTAGGTTGTGTTTAATATTTTTCCAACATCCTCCCTTAAACATAACCCCATCTTCGAAGAACAATAAACCAATTTAGGGTGTGAGGTGACTTTAGTGAGTGCATCAGCAACCATCGCATCCGTCTGTATGTAGCGAACATCAATGGCCCCTCCAAGTACTCTGTCACGAACAAAATGGTGCCTCACATCTATGTGTTTGGTCCTGGCGTGGTAGTTGTCACAACCTGAAAGTTTTATAGAACTTTGATTATCACTGTAAATAATCATGGCCTCATCCTTGAGTTGTGGCCAAAAACGTTCTTGAAATTGCTTTAACCACAAAGCTTCTTGTACACAAGACGACAAAGACATGTATTCAGCCTCTGTTGTAGATAGAGCCACAGTAGGCTGACGCCTTGAATTCCAGCTAATTGCTCCTCCCTGAAACAGAAATGTGTAACCTGTACAGGAACGCCGGTCATCATCTGAGCTGGCCCAGTCTGAATCACAGTATCCATGGGTCATAGTCTCCTCCAAGTTTTGCTTATAACTCAGTCTACAATCCTGAGTGCCTTTCAAGTAACGCATAATTCTCTTAAGTGCAATCCAATGCTTCATTTCAGGCTTGTTATTATATTTGCTCAACATATTAATAACAAAACTTATGTCAGGCCTTGTAATTTGAGAAATGTATAACAAGCATCCGATTATCTCTTGATATGGAATATCATGTAAAATTTTTGTTTCCTCTGATTTTTGTAACTTGGAATTCAAATCCATTGGAGTTTTCACAGATTTACAATCTGACATTCCATATTTTTCTAATACTTGTTGTATATATTTTTTCTGATCTAAATAAATTATGCCATTTTAAGGAGCGATAACGGGAAAGAATTTTGTAATAAAGAATTTTCTGATTTTCTAGCAGCCTCTGGAATCAAGCATCAAACCAGTACTCCATACACGCCTGAGCAAAATGGGCTAGCGGAACGGATGAACAGAACGTTGGTCGAGCGTGCTAAATGTATGCTGTTTGAAGCTGATCTGAAGAAAACGTATTTTGCTGAGGCGGTTGCTACAGCAGCTTATATCATTAACCGATCACCATCACGTGTTTTGAATGAGGTAACACCATATGAAAAATGGACTGGTAAGAAACCGAACCTTTCACATTTGAAGATTTTTGGCTGTAAGGCTATGGTACATGTTCCTAAGCATAATCGTTCAAAATGGGACCGTAAATCACGTGGATTAATTTTTTTGGGTTACTGCGAAAATACAAAGGGATTATAACGGGGTTTTCTTCGGTGGACTCGAGCGCCAGCTATTCTTTAAGGGAGAATAGCAAACCTACCCTGGCAGCTACTAGCCGGAGACAGGGTTCCCTTGTGTCTAGGATGTTAGCGACGCACAATGATAGGCAGAATCAACGTATACAACTTTTATTTGTCGATTCGAATAAGGGGAACACAACTAGCACTATTACACAATTCAGTGACTCGAAATCGGTGAGATTTACAGGGCAAAAACTAACGGAATAACAATGGATCCGATCTCAACGGTATACGGGGGTTAACGGAGTTGTTCGCCAGCCAGAACCTGAGACGTACACTTGACGGACAGATATTGGACTTCAGCCGGGTTAGGGGATAAAAGACAGCACAGAAATACGACGGCTCACCTTCAGGCTCGTTCGGCACTCCCCGGGCCTCCGCACCAGCAGAATGCCTCCCTAACCGTAAAGGTGAACACCGGAACGGGGTAAAAAGACGGGAACTGGGGAAAGGGTGTGTCACCCCAAAGTGTCCTCGGTACCCCCTGGGCGTCCGCACCTGCAGGGTACTTTAATGACAGTAGGGGTGAACTAGATAAGACGGGAAATTTCGGGAAAGGGTGAGCCACCCCAAAGTGTCTTCGGTACCCCCTGGGCGTACGCACCTGCAGGGTACTTTAATGACAGTAGGGGCGGAACTCAGACTCGGGTATGAGAGACGGAAAACTGAAGTTCCAACATAAAAAAAAATATAACGGCGTGTCGTCTTACCTTTGGCTTGGCCACTTGCACTCGCGAAACAGAAAGTAATTCGCCCCAACGGCGGTGAATGAGGAAAAAGCAAAAAAAAGAACTTGAACTCTAATATAAAGAAACAAAAAAAATCTTCTGAAAAACTCCGGCGGACGGCACTAATGATCGCAATTAGCAAGTCGACAGTCAGGAAATCTTAAGTGAAAAAACGTAAGTCGTAAGTCACAATCCGGCTATAATTCGTAAGTGAAGTGGCCTGCGGGGGAACATCTGATTTTATACCCACAGGGGGGGTGCGGAAATCAGATGTGCCCGGCAGTCGAAATTCGGTAATTTTGCGTCGATGAAAACGTCTTAATTTCGACTTATCTGTGCTAGCGAACAAAAAACTCGGTTATCTTCCAATTCAGGATGTTTTATACGGTGCGACATCGTTTTTAGGAAATAAAAACGGAATAAAAACGGTACGGTATGTTTACAATTCCGAACGATGTCGAAATCCTGAATTGGAAATTCGAAAAGATTTCTCGGAAATTAATTCGAAACAAAATTATTTAAAAAGGAAAACTAAAATAATTATTCTAAAATGAGGGAATAGGTTGGAAAACCCATTTTCTCATTACATCCCCTCGTCTCCGGTTGAAAAATTGAATCCACGATGAAATAGGGGATTAAATTTTTCACGGTGAAATCTACTAAGTCCGGTTAACGGTTTGACTATTCACGGCAAGACGATTGAGATCGGATTTACAATAAACAAGTTCACCTAATCTACTCCAGGTGGCGTATACTCGGCAATGCTCCCACTCTATGGTCCGCGTTGACGTATGTCCGCCGGTGGTTCTGTCGAAGTTCGGTGTTCTATCAGCTAACCTCCAAAGTCCAATTGTCAACTTTCGCCGGGTGGTTCCAAATTTCGATTTCCATTTCCATCGGTGAAAGAAATGCCGGAAAATACTGGAAACAGTGCAGGACGGAATCTTCAAAGTGAGTACCATTTCGATTTGTCATTCGTTGTGTTATTTCTGAACCATTTTAGGGTGGACTTCGCAAAGCCGGCTCCGGGCACATGTCATGGGGGTTAACAGTCATCAATATCATCGAACCAGGGTAGTTTGGAATACCAGACAGCGTCGTTGGCTCCCCCTGTGACGGTGGTGCAACTCCTCGATGGTGTTGGAGTCAGCAGCAGTTGTAGGTTGCATAAAAATGAGAGAAAAGCATTTAGTATACTGATATCCTGGAGCAGAGGGGTAACAGGGTGTACGGTGGAATTTCGGAAGAAACGGTAAGTACGGTCGGTAATTTCAATAAGGAGATACAAATATACTGTTCTATTTCACTTACCGTTCAGGCCAGTTTGTAATATCGGTGTAAGCAGTGTCAGCCTTCTATTGCTATTTTCTATTCGGTTATTGTATTTAACAGTGACACAGGGGTGAAATAGAGACAGACAGGACGGGTGTATCTCACTTGTTATTATCGGTCTCACAAATAATACAGAAAAATTGAATTAACTGTTACGGTTCCTGTATTTCCAGTGAATTAACGGAATTTTCTGTTGTAGGTGTTCTGGGATACCACTTATCTACCCAATGACGGTCAGACGGCCCTGTTTGGTGGTAATAAAAGCTGCACAGAACACACAAAACTGTACGGAACAGAATCTTCTAACGCTGGCAGACCAGGTTAGATCTATCGGTTATGGTGGAATCGCGGAAATATAGGTATGTACATTCTGTCAGTTAATAAGGAGATACAAGTATAAGGCTCTATTTCACTCACCTGGGCACTTATTCGGTGAAAGCAGCGGTAGTACCCCATTAAACCTATTTTCGGTGATAAATATTATTTTTAACGGTAATAGAGGGGTGAAATAGAGACAGACAGAACGGATGTATCCCATTTATTATCGGTGCATGCTATAATATAACGGTACGGTTTATTTTGATTACGGTCATTAACGGGACTTCTTGTTGTAGGTTTTGGCCACATAGTGGCACCTCGGACAGGCCTGGGTCGTCTTCTGGGACGTCTTCCGGGGGAGCGGTTCCTTCTTCGGAATTGGAGCGGTACGGGGCTTCTTGTTTCCTGGACCGGTAGGAGACGGTGTTGGATCTTTCTTCACACCTCCACATGGACAATCCCGGGAGAGGGTGTCCAACAGACCACAGCGGCTGCAGAACAGGGTGGGGGTTCTGCTACAGGTGGCTCTGGTGTGTTCCCCCTGGCCGCACCTCCAACACAACCCCGGGCGGAGCTCCACGTATACCTGGGGGCCCATAGTCCCAACGGTTCTGGTGTTTGGGGGTAGGTACTCGTCTTTGTCAGTTTGTTGTTCTTGTGTTTGTGTTCCCTTCCGTATCCGTGCTTTCGTCTCCAGGTACCTTTTACTGACTCCGGTTTTTCCCCAGGATTCAACGGTGCTGGATGGGACCTTCTCCCTGGGCGGTGTTGTCCCTGGTAGTCTCGCCGGTCCGAGCGCTGGGGACGGTGTTGTGGAGCAACCAGCGGCGATATTCGGCGTCGGGCGGAGGAATGCCTTCGCTGCTCCCAACGGTAAGGGGACCGGTCTGGGTGGATCTTCGGGTATGTCCACCTCCTCGGGGTCCACAAATCCCAGCTCCTTATCGAGGCGTTCCAGGATCTCCACCTCCATGTTGTCGTCAGCCATGGTGTCGGATGGAGGACAAGTCGTGGCCTCAACGGTCGGTTCCTTCTAGAAAAAGACAGGTAAGTGAGGTACTATTTCTGCATGATCGTTAGTGTATATTTATATTTTTTTTTCTCTGACTTCTCTCTATCCTAGGATAGAGAGACGGAGTACCTCTTGTCTTGTCCGTTTCTGGCGGCACCCAGATTCGGCGGACGGAGCCGGACGGGAACCTAAAGCGGCGTCGGGCTCGCGGACCGCCCCTGCTTCCCGGCAGGAGCGCCCTCACTTTCCGCTTTAGGCTCCGGGTCCATTCTGGGGGTTGCGGTGCGGTATCCAATCGGTGTGCCAGGTCCGGTGGCAGGCGGACGATCCACGGATCATCGGACGGTGGTGCTGGGGTTGTCTCCAGGTCCACCACGGTGGACAGATGGACGGCCGGCCACTCCCACTGGTCGGCGGAGCGGCGGAGGGACGGCTCGTCCATCAACAGCCCTTCGACGAACCAGACCACGGACGGGTGCAGCTGGGCCAACTCCCTCTGGCGTTCTTCGCTTGGGGAGGAGGCCCAGTGCTCCGTAGCCTGTCCGTCGGTTTGGCAGGGCCGGCCCGTGGCCACGTCCATGGCCACGAGCCCTAAGGCCCATAGGTCCACCGCGGTGTTGTATGGTTCCCGGCGGTGTTGTTCCGGGCTCCAGTACACTGGAGTGCCAGCCAACTCTGTCAGGAGTGGTCGGCACGGTGTAATTTGCTCGGCCACTCCGAAGTCAGCTAGCATGAACCGAGCCCCCCGTCTTAGCACGTTACCGGGTTTCAGATCGCGGTGGACCACGCCGTGCCGATGGCATTCGGCGAGGCCCACAGCGATCTGGCGGACCACCCGGAAGAAGGATGAGGGTCCCCTCCTCGGACCCTTGCGGGCGAGGAAGGTCCCCAAATCCTCCTCACATAACGGCAAGACCAGGTATAAGTGAGGGGGCTCCACCAACGTCTCGATGAGCGGTAGTATGTTGCAGTGGTCAAAGAGGCCCATGAATTCTGCCTCCCTGGCGGCTAGGGGATCCAGGTGGACCTCTTTGATGGCACGGCGCTGGCCCCCCTGACCACGTTCCCTGGCACTGAAAACGCGGCCAAAGCCGCCTTCCCCCAGAATGGCCTCTACGCAGTACTTCTCCATCCTGCAAG
This sequence comes from Coccinella septempunctata, assembly GCF_907165205.1. NCBI lineage: Eukaryota > Metazoa > Arthropoda > Insecta > Coleoptera > Coccinellidae > Coccinella > Coccinella septempunctata. The sequence goes on from NC_058191.1 coordinate 15,648,123, forward strand.
GGTAATCAGTATTAGTTCAAATATTCGGAGAGAACACGGTTCTGGCTGGTCCGGATGCCGCATCTTCGTTAAGAAAAAAAAACTTTATTATTATATTTTTTTTTCTCTAGGGGCCGGACAACTTGTGATGTACTGACGGACGGACGGTACGGATTCACAACCCGGCATGGGGCCACGGACTACACACTTGGAGTAGGACGGAGTACGGGGAAAATGGTACCTGTCGAGGGAAGGAAAGGTAAAACGGTTATTTAACTAGTTTACCAAGTGGAGGTGCTGTGAATCGGTGGAGCATCTCGGGCATGCTCGAAGAGCAAGCTCTTCGCTCGTCAGCATCCGACGTGGCCACGGGGTATCTTCCCTACCCTCGATGCAGTCACAAACCTCCAGTGTGTCCCACAGGCCACAACGGTAACAGCTTCGAGTCGACGGTCCCATAGTCAGCCAGATCGATCCGGGGAGGCCACAACGCCAGCACGCCCCGGATACGGTTGTCTGCAAATCGGACATCTGAAACTGATTTTAAGTTCAGTACGGTCAACACCCACCGACGGCCGGAGGGTTCTGGCGGACAAAACGGGAAACCCCTCGAACGAGACCGGGACCAAATGGTGAGTTTGATAGATATTCTAAACGGTTATATACGGTATACTCACTAACAATCTGACGGATGAAACGGTTTTAAATCCTTTACATGAATATTGGTGATTTTCTTACCACTGTCATCTTTCAGGTCATAAACAACGGGTGAAATTACTTTCACAACGGTATACGGACCAGAGAACTTCGGAGCCAACTTGGCTGCAAAGCTATCAACGGCGGACGACAGCGGATTAGCACGGCGCAGAACTCTATCACCGACATGGAAACGAACTTCTCTTCGACGTAGGTTGTAATGGTGAGCTTGCTGCTCAAATGCACGGTACAACCTGGTATTGACAAACTCATAGGCCTCCTGAAGATGACGGATTTGTTCTGTACGGTGAGTAAGATTTACTTTACTTTCTTCCGGGCTTCTGTTTGTCTCCTCGGTGTCTTCCTCTTGGGTGTTTGACGAGTAGATTGCCTTTGGAACTGTTAGTTCCCTTCCATAGTTCAGGAATGCCGGTGTAAATCCTGTAGATTCTTGTTTTGCGGTGTTCAGGGCGAAAGTTAGTTCACCTAATTTCTCATCCCAAGTACGGTGATCGGCTTCACAGAACTGACCTATCATAGTTTTCAACGTACGATTGGCTCGTTCTACGGCGTTGCACTGTGGTGTATACGGAGGGGTGAAACGGTGAGCAATGTTTAGCTCTCGGAGACTGTTTTTGAACAGTCTACTGTCATACTGTACCCCGTTGTCGGATATCACCAGTTTCGGACAGCCATATCGGAGTATAACTTGTTCATATAGGGCTGAATAAACGGTTTTGGCGGTGGCTTTCCGCAACGGACGGCATTCAACCCATTTCGTGAAACGATCCTGCATCACCACTACGTAAGAATTTCCCTTCTTGGAACGGGGGAGTGGCCCAACCACATCTGTACAGACCTCTTGGAACGGTGCATCAGTCATTCTATGTGGTTGCATTTTTCCAGGCGTCTTCTGTTGTGGTACTTTGTACCTTTGACAGGATGGGCAGTTTCTTACGTATTTTGCGACATCTCTGAACATCCCTGGCCAGTAATAATTCCGGGCTAGCCGAGAGATGGTTTTGGAGATTCCCAGGTGACCAGCTAATTCAGAATCGTGATTTTCTTTCAGGACCTCCAGTCGTTGTTCGGTGGGTACACAGAGCTTCCATGGTTGTCCGGATCCAACTTCAGTAAAGTCGGAAGAGTCCCAGAAGTGACGATACAGTTTCCCATCCTCAACGGCGAAGTCAGGGAAATCTTCTGGGTCTCTTTGTACCTCTTGGAGCTTTTTGTTGTACCAACTGCAGCGAACTTCGACGTCGGCCAGGCATACGGAATCTACAGACGGTAACGGGTTTCGGGACAGACTGTCGGCGACTTTGTTCAGGGCACCTTTCCGGTATTGGACTTCAAAGTCGAATTGCTGAAGGAAAACGGCCCATCGAGCAATTCTTCCGGACGGTGACTTGATGGAATTCAGCCATTTCAGACTCATGTGGTCGGAAATTACGGTGAAATGAAATCCTTCCAGGTATGGTCGCAGTTTCTCTATCGAGAAAACAATGGCGAGACATTCCTTTTCGGACACGGAGTAATTTCTTTCGGCGGTGTTCAAGGTACGGCTGACATAGGCGATCACCCTTTCCTCTCCATCAAGAACTTGGGTCAGGGCTCCTCCAAGGCCTACGTCACTGGCGTCTGTTTGTAGGACGAACGGTTGATTGAAATCCGGACAGGCCAGTATCGGTGATTCGGTCAGTTTTTGTTTCAGGAGGTCGAACGCTTTTTGTTGTTCCTCACCCCACTTCCAGCGTGGTTTCTTCTTTAACAGGTGAGTTAACGGTGCAACGACATCGGAAAAGTTCTCTATAAAACGACGGTACCAGCTAGCAACTCCCAGAAAACGGCGCAATTCACGGATAGTTTTCGGCGCTGGGAATGCTACGATAGAGGAAACTTTATCCGGGTCGGTACGGATTCCTTCGGAAGTCACGACATGTCCTAGGTATTTTAGGGATTTTCGCACAAAGTCACACTTTTCGGGGTTGAGACGAAGATTGGCTTCTCTCAACCGCCGGAATACTTCTCTTAAGTTCTCCAGGTGCTCCTCGAAAGTTTCCCCCAGGACAACTATGTCGTCCAGGTAAGCGAACGCCTCCGGTTCCATTTCTGGGCCAATAACGGTGTCTAAGAATCTCTGAAATGTGGCTGGACTAGCGTGAAGACCAAACGGCATGACGGTGAACTGGAACAATCCCCTTCCTGGAACTGTGAAGGCAGTAATCGGACGGCTTTCCTTTGCTAACGGTATCTGCCAATATCCTTGTTTCAGATCCAGTGTGGAGATGTATTTGGCCTTACGCAGTTTGTCCAGAATCCCAGAAATGTACGGCAACGGGTATGCATCTTTTACAGACACTTGGTTGACGGCACGAAAGTCGATGCAAAAACGGTATTTTCCGTCTTTCTTCCTGACCAATACTACCGGTGAACTCCACGGTGACTTGGAGGGTTCAATCACTCCCTCAGCCAGCATACGGTCTACTTCCTGATTGAAGATCTCCTGCATTTTCGGGTTTAGGGGTCGGTATCGTTGTTTGATCGGTTCGGTGCCCGGTTTCAGTTTGATCTTATGTTCAATCAGGTCGGTTGTACCATATAGGTCCTCAAACTTCTTTAATTCTTCTTTCAGAAATGCCTCCAGCTCCTGTTTCTGAGACTCCGTCAGCTCCAACAGGTGTTCTTCGGCGGTGTGAACTTCTGCGGTGGTTTCGACGGGAGTCATCGGTTTCGAGATCAGACGGCCTTCCAGAAAGCACTCGGCGGTACTGAGATTTACGGAAAACTTGAAAGTCGACAGAACATCCATCCCCAGAATAATGTCAACCGGTAAATTTGGTACCAGTAAGAATTTCAAATCAGGCAGTGTGTAATCGGAAATTTGCACGGTGGTGGTGTACAGTTTCGGTGTGACGGTGGTTTGTCCGTTCGCTATTACTGCGAAACTGTTGTGCATTGTTTGTCCTGTGATTCCTTTACTTTCACACTGATCGGATACGGCCTGACTGCAGAAACTCCTGGTCGCTCCGGTATCTATCAGTGCTCGGAAGTGTTTGCCGGCTATTCTGACCTCTACTAACGGACGGTTATCATTACAGGTAGTCGGTGCCAGTGGAGTCAAGATTCCGGGAGATGTGGTCGACTCCGCCTCCAATCTCCCCTTCAGTTTCCCGAACACGGACAGTCTCGTGAGAGAATGTTTTCCCTCTGGCATCGGGAACAGAAGATTTTCGGTGGCCTGCGACATTCTCGACGCATGTGGCCATATCCACCACATCGGAAACACTGTGTCTGGAAGGACACTCTCCTCCCTGAAGGTGGTTCCGTCCGGTCAGCGGGGCTATTTTCGGCTGGACGGCGGGGTGGCGGTGTTGCAGGTCTGGATCGACCTTCGGACCTGTCTCCAGAAGTCGGACGGTGAGATTCCTGTCGCTGGGATATTGACTCTCTGGGCTTGGGTGGCTCTGGGCGGCTTTCCCTCGGCTGGGAAAGTCGTGTCTGGTTGGCTGGTGTCGGCGGCGATTCCCTGTGATCGATTGTTTGGTGAACCTGCTCTCCGGTGTCCATAGGAAAGCCTGCTTGGTATCGGTTCAGTTGACGGGGACTATACGTCAGGTGAGGTTCCTCCACAAAACCTGGTTTGGAGGGTGGCCGGGTGTACTGGCTCATCTGCCACTGGACCAGTTCAAAAACTTTTCCCTTACGGAGAAGTTCATCATAAGTTTTGGTCTCCTGGAAGGCCAAGGCTTGCTGTAAGGGCGGGATCAACCTCTGTCGGATAAGTCGGATCTGCTCCACCTCGGATGGTTTTGCATAGGTGAGTTTCTGGAACAAGTTCTGCATCCGGGTAACATATAGAAGCAACTTTTCTTCAGGGCCTTGTGTTCGCCTTTTTATTTCCTCCAACAGATTCTCCTCCTAATTAACTGGCAGAAATGCTTCTTTTAGCTGGTTGCTAAAATCCTCCCAGTCCTCGAAAGTACCTCTCCGGGGAATGAACCAATCCCTTGCATCCTTTCTCAGCAATTCATACACTGATTCGAAAACTTGTTCCAGGGACACTTTACGGGATTCAGCCAGTCTCTCCACTTCTTCAAGAAATCCGGTCACACTACCAGTGCCATCAAAGGAGATGTTCCATTTGTGTACCGGAACAGTTGGTACTGTTGATCGAGACTCCGGTTCTGATCTGGCAGGTGTTGTGATAATTGGCCGGTCAGAACTTATCCACGGTGCAGGTAAGTGTGGAAAAGACACCCTTCGTGTGGAATTAACCCATCTACTTTGTGTCGGACCCTCAGGTGTTGTTGTCCCACAGTCCTGTGACTGTGTGAGAGGTATCGCTGGTAATTGTTGTAGTAATGCTCTACATGTCTGCCTTGTCTCATTCATGACCCGTTCTAATGTTGGATTTCTTACAGGTGTACCGGTACGTGAGACATTAACTACAGCAGGAGGATCGACACCATCTCCTAAGTCGATAAGTGATGTCTCAACCTTTGATAACCTCTCCGGTTGGATCGGTGACATCCCAGGTGAACTGGGCACCTCCTCATCCAGAAGAGACCTCTGACCTCGGTTGGATGTCTGCGGCTGTTCATGATCACTCCTCCTACGCAGCTCCTCCAGTGCCTCCAACGCCTTATCTGTAGTCGCCTTCATTTGTTCAGTCAATTGTAACTGTGTTGTGTCTGCGGTGACAATAAAGTTCAGCCTGCCTTGAATGTGTATTAATCTGGTGTAAATTCGCGAAAATTCGTTAGCCGCATTACTATGATTGAAGTTCTGAAGGGATTCCACCAAATCGGTTAGTTTATTTTGACAGATCTCAATCTCGGAGGCGGGATTCAATGATGTTGGGGGTAGTAGAGGTTCATTAGACTGAAGCACTTGTCGTAGCAGACTCCGTTTAGTCATCACAGTACCGGGTATCGATTGTCCCCTCAGTTGTAATTCGAATGTAAGTTCATCACTGAGTAACCGGTTCACATCCATGTTCGACATATTATTTTCAACTAAGTCTGATTCAGAACGCACCAATATTTCACACTCGGTATGTCTTTCACAATCCGTTTAAGTTCTAAGTCCAACCCGGTAAGTTAATCGTTAGCCAACCTATTCACTTAAGTTCGAAGTGGGTATCGGTGTACCCCAAACAAAAATTAAGTCTAAGTCCCGGTGTATCAGAAAAAAAGTCTAAGTCCCGGCGCACCAAAAACAATCTAAGTCCCGATGTATCACAAAAAAAAATTTTCAAAAATTTTTTTAAAGTCCAACGTTACTCGAAAAAAATTTCTATCAGTCCCACTAAAGTCCGAAAATATTCGAGAACTACCGCACACAATCGCAAGTCACTTCGTATAGTCCGAAAAAAACTCCTGAAATTCGAACACCACCAAAACGCACAGGTTAAATTTCCAAAAATTTTTCAAAGTTCAATAGCCAGAAAATAAATCACAATAATTGACTTTCAGTTTTCAGAAAAATCAGAAATAATCGGTAAGTTTCAACAGTACAGGTCAAAAGAAAATAGCAAACAGGTAGATAGGTTATCAACAGGTAATAGGTGATTCCCTATTGAACCGATAGGTAAATCACACCTATTAAATTTTACCAATTGCGACAATAAATTTTCATTAATTTTTCAAAGTCCGGAAATTCACTCACCTTCAATGTGAAATTAAAACAGTTCAATTCAATAAATCAGAAATATGCAATTAGAAATCGGAAATAATTTTCACTGATATAACGGCGGAATAACAGTTCAGTTCTCAACAACTCAATACAGTAATCGGCAAAAAGAATAATCACAAATTATTTTCAACGGGGTTCAACAGTAGGAAAATTTTCAAAATATAGTCCAATTCAATTCACAGTATAACAGTTCAATACAGAGAGGCAGGGAATAAAACACAGTTCAAGTTTATTTTTCACAGTTTTCCGTTCAAGGAATAGTTACTCACTGTTCTGAGGTTTTACTCACTGTTTCGGGAATTCACTCACTGTCCGGTTAATGTCTCTCACCTCAGTTGTTTCCTGGTAGATTCTGAACGGTCCCTGCTCGGGCGCCATTTTTGTAACGGGGTTTTCTTCGGTGGACTCGAGCGCCAGCTATTCTTTAAGGGAGAATAGCAAACCTACCCTGGCAGCTACTAGCCGGAGACAGGGTTCCCTTGTGTCTAGGATGTTAGCGACGCACAATGATAGGCAGAATCAACGTATACAACTTTTATTTGTCGATTCGAAAAAGGGGAACACAACTAGCACTATTACACAATTCAGTGACTCGAAATCGGTGAGATTTACAGGGCAAAAACTAACGGAATAACAATGGATCCGATCTCAACGGTATACGGGGGTTAACGGAGTTGTTCGCCAGCCAGAACCTGAGACGTACACTTGACGGACAGATATTGGACTTCAGCCGGGTTAGGGGATAAAAGACAGCACAGAAATACGACGGCTCACCTTCAGGCTCGTTCGGCACTCCCCGGGCCTCCGCACCAGCAGAATGCCTCCCTAACCGTAAAGGTGAACACCGGAACGGGGTAAAAAGACGGGAACTGGGGAAAGGGTGTGTCACCCCAAAGTGTCCTCGGTACCCCCTGGGCGTCCGCACCTGCAGGGTACTTTAATGACAGTAGGGGTGAACTAGATAAGACGGGAAATTTCGGGAAAGGGTGAGCCACCCCAAAGTGTCTTCGGTACCCCCTGGGCGTACGCACCTGCAGGGTACTTTAATGACAGTAGGGGCGGAACTCAGACTCGGGTATGAGAGACGGAAAACTGAAGTTCCAACATAAAAAAAAATATAACGGCGTGTCGTCTTACCTTTGGCTTGGCCACTTGCACTCGCGAAACAGAAAGTAATTCGCCCCAACGGCGGTGAATGAGGAAAAAGCAAAAAAAAGAACTTGAACTCTAATATAAAGAAACAAAAAAAATCTTCTGAAAAACTCCGGCGGACGGCACTAATGATCGCAATTAGCAAGTCGACAGTCAGGAAATCTTAAGTGAAAAAACGTAAGTCGTAAGTCACAATCCGGCTATAATTCGTAAGTGAAGTGGCCTGCGGGGGAACATCTGATTTTATACCCACAGGGGGGGTGCGGAAATCAGATGTGCCCGGCAGTCGAAATTCGGTAATTTTGCGTCGATGAAAACGTCTTAATTTCGACTTATCTGTGCTAGCGAACAAAAAACTCGGTTATCTTCCAATTCAGGATGTTTTATACGGTGCGACATCGTTTTTAGGAAATAAAAACGGAATAAAAACGGTACGGTATGTTTACAATTCCGAACGATGTCGAAATCCTGAATTGGAAATTCGAAAAGATTTCTCGGAAATTAATTCGAAACAAAATTATTTAAAAAGGAAAACTAAAATAATTATTCTAAAATGAGGGAATAGGTTGGAAAACCCATTTTCTCATTACAGGATACAGATTATTTGACCCAGTTGGTAAAAAGATTATAATCAGCAGGGATGTAATTTTCATCGAGAAAACGGAGATAGCGAAAAATATATCACAGGAACCTATATCAGAACCACCCCTTGCTTCAATCACTCTTAGTTCCAACAATAGTACATTGGAACGCGAAGATGTTTCACAAAATAGCACTATGGCAACCACTAGTGATGAATCTTTTGCCAGCAGTATTGGGACTGACGATCCTACATATTATCCAACTACAAGTGATCATGATAGCGATGTTGATGATTTCCAGAGAGATTATAATTTGAGATCACAACAAAGGAATAATATGGAGGGCAATAATTTTATGTGTGTTACACAGTTTTCAGATCCATTGACTGAGAAAGAAGCTTTATCAAGCACTAATGCTAAAGAATGGAAAGAAGCAATGGATGAAGAGTATAAGTGTTTATTAGAAAATGATACGTGGGAGTTGACTAATCTCCCATCAAATAAACATCCAATACCATGCAAATGGGTTTTTAAAACTAAAACAGATGAAAATGGTCAGATAGTAAAGTACAAAGCAAGGCTTGGTATAAAAGGATGTTCACAAAAATTTGGAATTGACTACAAGGAGGTTTTTTCACCTGTTGTCAGACTTGCATCATTGAGATATTTATTTGCCTTATCTGTTAAATATAATTTGGATATATGGCAAATGGATGCTGTGTCTGCTTTTCTTCAAGGTGACATAGAAGAGGAGAATTATATGTTGCAGCCTCCTATGTACTGCATTGGTGAACAAGTATGTCGCTTAAAGAAATCACTTTATGGTTTGAAACAGGCTAGCAGGCAATGGAATAAGAAGCTTGATTTCACATTGAAAGAAATGGGACAAGAACAGTCGAAGCTGGATCTTTGCATTTATTATAAAATCAAAGACAAAGACAACATGGTTTTTCTAGCCATATATGTTGATGATTTGATTTTATTCACTAATAATGAGGAGTCGAAATGTTACATAAAAGGAGAATTGCATAAAAAATTCAAAATGAAGGATCTTGGAGAGATACGTTACTGTATAGGAATACATGTTGAACGAGATAGAGAGAAAGGCATAATTTATTTAGATCAGAAAAAATATATACAACAAGTATTAGAAAAATATGGAATGTCAGATTGTAAATCTGTGAAAACTCCAATGGATTTGAATTCCAAGTTACAAAAATCAGAGGAAACAAAAATTTTACATGATATTCCATATCAGGAGATAATCGGATGCTTGTTATACATGTTGATGATTTCCAGAGAGATTATAATTTGAGATCACAACAAAGGAATAATATGGAGGGCAATAATTTTATGTGTGTTACACAGTTTTCAGATCCATTGACTGAGAAAGAAGCTTTATCAAGCACTAATGCTAAAGAATGGAAAGAAGCAATGGATGAAGAGTATAAGTGTTTATTAGAAAATGATACGTGGGAGTTGACTAATCTCCCATCAAATAAACATCCAATACCATGCAAATGGGTTTTTAAAACTAAAACAGATGAAAATGGTCAGATAGTAAAGTACAAAGCAAGGCTTGTGATAAAAGGATGTTCACAAAAATTTGGAATTGACTACAAGGAGGTTTTTTCACCTGTTGTCAGACTTGCATCATTGAGATATTTATTTGCCTTATCTGTTAAATATAATTTGGATATATGGCAAATGGATGCTGTGTCTGCTTTTCTTGGAAATTAAATACACCAAGAAAATAGAATTGATTAATGAAAAACATATATTGCACACAAAATTACACACGTTCAACTATTCTGATTCATAGCTAACTCAATTAACAGAATTATGTGGTTACTATGAAACATGATGACTACAGAATATTATATATTAGGTTGTGTTTAATATTTTTCCAACATCCTCCCTTAAACATAACCCCATCTTCGAAGAACAATAAACCAATTTAGGGTGTGAGGTGACTTTAGTGAGTGCATCAGCAACCATCGCATCCGTCTGTATGTAGCGAACATCAATGGCCCCTCCAAGTACTCTGTCACGAACAAAATGGTGCCTCACATCTATGTGTTTGGTCCTGGCGTGGTAGTTGTCACAACCTGAAAGTTTTATAGAACTTTGATTATCACTGTAAATAATCATGGCCTCATCCTTGAGTTGTGGCCAAAAACTTTCTTGAAATTGCTTTAACCACAAAGCTTCTTGTACACAAGACGACAAAGACATGTATTCAGCCTCTGTTGTAGATAGAGCCACAGTAGGCTGACGCCTTGAATTCCAGCTAATTGCTCCTCCCTGAAACAGAAATGTGTAACCTGTACAGGAACGCCGGTCATCTTCTGAGCTGGCCCAGTCTGCATCACAGTATCCATGGGTCATAGTCTCCTCCAAGTTTTGCTTATAACTCAGTCTACAATCCTGAGTGCCTTTCAAGTAACGCATAATTCTCTTAAGTGCAATCCAATGCTTCATTTCAGGCTTGTTATTATATTTGCTCAACATATTAATAACAAAACTTATGTCAGGCCTTGTAATTTGAGAAATGTATAACAAGCATCCGATTATCTCCTGATATGGAATATCATGTAAAATTTTTGTTTCCTCTGATTTTTGTAACTTGGAATTCAAATCCATTGGAGTTTTCACAGATTTACAATCTGACATTCCATATTTTTCTAATACTTGTTGTATATATTTTTTCTGATCTAAATAAATTATGCCTTTCTCTCTATCTCGTTCAACATGTATTCCTATACAGTAACGTATCTCTCCAAGATCCTTCATTTTGAATTTTTTATGCAATTCTCCTTTTATGTAACATTTCGACTCCTCATTATTAGTGAATAAAATCAAATCATCAACATATATGGCTAGAAAAACCATGTTGTCTTTGTCTTTGATTTTATAATAAATGCAAAGATCCTGCTTCGACTGTTCTAGTCCCATTTCTTTCAATGTGAAATCAAGCTTCTTATTCCATTGCCTGCTAGCCTGTTTCAAACCATAAAGTGATTTCTTTAAGCGACATACTTGTTCACCAATGCAGTACATAGGAGGCTGCAACATATAAATCTCCTCTTCTATGTCACCTTGAAGAAAAGCAGACACAGCATCCATTTGCCATATATCCAAATTATATTTAACAGATAAGGCAAATAAATATCTCGATAATGCAAGTCTGACAACAGGTGAAAAAACCTCCTTGTAGTCACTGAGGAAATTAAATACACCAAGAAAATAGAATTGATTAATGAAAAACGTATATTGCACACAAATGACACACGTTCAACTATTCTGATTCATAGCTAACTCAATTAACTGAATTATGTGGTTACTATGAAACATGATGACTACAGAATATTATATATTAGGTTGTGTTTAATATTTTTCCAACATCCTCCCTTAAACATAACCCCATCTTCGAAGAACAATAAACCAATTTAGGGTGTGAGGTGACTTTAGTGAGTGCATCAGCAACCATCGCATCCGTCTGTATGTAGCGAACATCAATGGCCCCTCCAAGTACTCTGTTACGAACAAAATGGTGCCTCACATCTATGTGTTTGGTCCTGGCGTGGTAGTTGTCACAACCTGAAAGTTTTATAGAACTTTGATTATCACTGTAAATAATCATGGCCTCATCCTTGAGTTGTGGCCAAAAACTTTCTTGAAATTGCTTTAACCACAAAGCTTCTTGTACACAAGACGACAAAGACATGTATTCAACCTCTGTTGTAGATAGAGCCACAGTAGGCTGACGCCTTGAATTCCAGCTAATTGCTCCTTCCTGAAACAGAAATGTGTAACCTGTACAGGAACGCCGGTCATCTTCTGAGCTGGCCCAGTCTGCATCACAGTATCCATGGGTCATAGTCTCCTCCAAGTTTTGCTTATAACTCAGTCTACAATCCTGAGTGCCTTTCAAGTAACGCATAATTCTCTTAAGTGCAATCCAATGCTTCATTTCAGGCTTGTTATTATATTTGCTCAACATATTAATAACAAAACTTATGTCAGGCCTTGTAATTTGAGAAATGTATAACAAGCATCCGATTATCTCCTGATATGGAATATCATGTAAAATTTTTGTTTCCTCTGATTTTTGTAACTTGGAATTCAAATCCATTGGAGTTTTCACAGATTTACAATCTGACATTCCATATTTTTCTAATACTTGTTGTATATATTTTTTCTGATCTAAATAAATTATGCCTTTCTCTCTATCTCGTTCAACATGTATTCCTATACAGTAACGTATCTCTCCAAGATCCTTCATTTTGAATTTTTTATGCAATTCTCCTTTTATGTAACATTTCGACTCCTCATTATTAGTGAATAAAATCAAATCATCAACATATATGGCTAGAAAAACCATGTTGTCTTTGTCTTTGATTTTATAATAAATGCAAAGATCCTGCTTCGACTGTTCTAGTCCCATTTCTTTCAATGTGAAATCAAGCTTCTTATTCAATTGCCTGCTAGCCTGTTTCAAACCATAAAGTGATTTCTTTAAGCGACATACTTGTTCACCAATGCAGTACATAGGAGGCTGCAACATATAAATCTCCTCTTCTATGTCACCTTGAAGAAAAGCAGACACAGCATCCATTCGCCATATATCCAAATTATATTTAACAGATAAGGCAAATAAATATCTCAATGATGCAAGTCTGACAACAGGTGAAAAAACCTCCTTGTAGTCAATTCCAAATTTTTGTGAACATCCTTTTATCACAAGCCTTGCTTTGTACTTTACTATCTGACCATTTTCATCTGTTTTAGTTTTAAAAACCCATTTGCATGGTATTGGATGTTTATTTGATGGGAGATTAGTCAACTCCCACGTATCATTTTCTAATAAACACTTATACTCTTCATCCATTGCTTCTTTCCATTCTTTAGCATTAGTGCTTGATAAAGCTTCTTTCTCAGTCAATGGATCTGAAAACTGTGTAACACACATAAAATTATTGCCCTCCATATTATTCCTTTGTTGTGATCTCAAATTATAATCTCTCTGGAAATCATCAACATCGCTATCATGATCACTTGTAGTTGGATAATATGTAGGATCGTCAGTCCCAATACTGCTGGCAAAAGATTCATCACTAGTGGTTGCCATAGTGCTATTTTGTGAAACATCTTCGCGTTCCAATGTACTATTGTTGGAACTAAGAGTGATTGAAGCAAGGGGTGGTTCTGATATAGGTTCCTGTGATATATTTTTCGCTATCTCCGTTTTCTCGATGAAAATTACATCCCTGCTGATTATAATCTTTTTACCAACTGGGTCAAATAATCTGTATCCCTTTGTATTTTCGCAGTAACCCAAAAAAATTAATCCACGTGATTTACGGTCCCATTTTGAACGATTATGCTTAGGAACATGTACCATAGCCTTACAGCCAAAAATCTTCAAATGTGAAAGGTTCGGTTTCTTACCAGTCCATTTTTCATATGGTGTTACCTCATTCAAAACACGTGATGGTGATCGGTTAATGATATAAGCTGCTGTAGCAACCGCCTCAGCCCAATACGTTTTCTTCAGATCAGCTTCAAACAGCATACATTTAGCACGCTCGACCAACGTTCTGTTCATCCGTTCCGCTAGCCCATTTTGCTCAGGCGTGTATGGAGTGCTGGTTTGATTGGTCAGATAGTAAAGTACAAAGCAAGGCTTGTGATAAAAGGATGTTCACAAAAATTTGGAATTGCCTACAAGGAGGTTTTTTCACCTGTTGTCAGACTTGCATCATTGAGATATTTATTTGCCTTATCTGTTAAATATAATTTGGATATATGGCAAATGGATGCTGTGTCTGCTTTTCTTCAAGGTGACATAGAAGAGGAGATTTATATGTTGCAGCCTCCTATGTACTGCATTGGTGAACAAGTATGTCGCTTAAAGAAATCACTTTATGGTTTGAAACAGGCTAGCAGGCAATTGAATAAGAAGCTTGATTTCACATTGAAAGAAATGGGACTAGAACAGTCGAAGCAGGATCTTTGCATTTATTATAAAATCAAAGACAAAGACAACATGGTTTTTCTAGCCATATATGTTGATGATTTGATTTTATTCACTAATAATGAGGAGTCGAAATGTTACATAAAAGGAGAATTGCATAAAAAATTCAAAATGAAGGATCTTGGAGAGATACGTTACTGTATAGGAATACATGTTGAACGAGATAGAGAGAAAGGCATAATTTATTTAGATCAGAAAAAATATATACAACAAGTATTAGAAAAATATGGAATGTCAGATTGTAAATCTGTGAAAACTCCAATGGATTTGAATTCCAAGTTACAAAAATCAGAGGAAACAAAAATTTTACATGATATTCCATATCAGGAGATAATCGGATGCTTGTTATACATTTCTCAAATTACAAGGCCTGACATAAGTTTTGTTATTAATATGTTGAGCAAATATAATAACAAGCCTGAAATGAAGCATTGGATTGCACTTAAGAGAATTATGCGTTACTTGAAAGGAACTCAGGATAGTAGACTGAGTTATAAGCAAAACTTGGAGGAGACTATGACCCATGGATACTGTGATGCAGACTGGGCCAGCTCAGAAGATGACCGGCGTTCCTGTACAGGTTACACATTTCTGTTTCAGGGAGGAGCAATTAGCTGGAATTCAAGGCGTCAGCCTACTGTGGCTCTATCTACAACAGAGGCTGAATACATGTCTTTGTCGTCTTGTGTACAAGAAGCTTTGTGGTTAAAGCAATTTCAAGAAAGTTTTTGGCCACAACTCAAGGATGAGGCCATGATTATTTACAGTGATAATCAAAGTTCTATGAAACTTTCAGGTTGTGACAACTACCACGCCAGGACCAAACACATAGATGTGAGGCACCATTTTGTTCGTGACAGAATACTTGGAGGGGCCATTGATGTTCGCTACATACAGACGGATGCGATGGTTGCTGATGCACTCACTAAAGTCACCTCACACCCTAAATTGGTTTATTGTTCTTCGAAGATGGGGTTATGTTTAAGGGAGGATGTTGGAAAAATATTAAACACAACCTAATATATAATATTCTGTAGTCATCATGTTTCATAGTAACCACATAATTCTGTTAATTGAGTTAGCTATGAATCAGAATAGTTGAACGTGTGTCATTCGTGTGCAATATACGTTTTTCATTAATCAATTCTATTTTCTTGGTGTATTTAATTTCCTCAATCTTCCGCTGGAGGTGGGAAGTACTTCATAACCTTTGTAGATTATTTTTCTAGAAAAGTGTATGTTTATTTTCTAAAAAATAAGATGGATATTAAATCTGTGTTTATAAAGTTCAAAGAAGAGGTAGAAAATGAACTAGAAAAGAAAATTAAGATTTTAAGGAGCGATAACGGGAAAGAATTTTGTAATAAAGAATTTTCTGATTTTCTAGCAGCCTCTGGAATCAAGCATCAAACCAGTACTCCATACACGCCTGAGCAAAATGGGCTAGCGGAACGGATGAACAGAACGTTGGTCGAGCGTGCTAAATGTATGCTGTTTGAAGCTGATCTGAAGAAAACGTATTGGGCTGAGGCGGTTGCTACAGCAGCTTATATCATTAACCGATCACCATCACGTGTTTTGAATGAGGTAACACCATATGAAAAATGGACTGGTAAGAAACCGAACCTTTCACATTTGAAGATTTTTGGCTGTAAGGCTATGGTACATGTTCCTAAGCATAATCGTTCAAAATGGGACCGTAAATCACGTGGATAAATTTTTTTGGGTTACTGCGAAAATACAAAGGGATACAGATTATTTGACCCAGTTGGTAAAAAGATTATAATCAGCAGGGATGTAATTTTCATCGAGAAAACGGATATAGCGAAAAATATATCACAGGAACCTATATCAGAACCACCCCTTGCTTCAATCACTCTTAGTTCCAACAATAGTACATTGGAACGCGAAGATGTTTCACAAAATAGCACTATGGCAACCACTAGTGATGAATCTTTTGCCAGCAGTATTGGGACTGACGATCCTACATATTATCCAACTACAAGTGATCATGATAGCGATGTTGATGATTTCCAGAGAGATTATAATTTGAGATCACAACAAAGGAATAATATGGAGGGCAATAATTTTATGTGTGTTACACAGTTTTCAGATCCATTGACTGAGAAAGAAGCTTTATCAAGCACTAATGCTAAAGAATGGAAAGAAGCAATGGATGAAGAGTATAAGTGTTTATTAGAAAATGATACGTGGGAGTTGACTAATCTCCCATCAAATAAACATCCAATACCATGCAAATGGGTTTTTAAAACTAAAACAGATGAAAATGGTCAGATAGTAAAGTACAAAGCAAGGCTTGTGATAAAAGGATGTTCACAAAAATTTGGAATTGACTACAAGGAGGTTTTTTCACCTGTTGTCAGACTTGCATCATTGAGATATTTATTTGCCTTATCTGTTAAATATAATTTGGATATATGGCAAATGGATGCTGTGTCTGCTTTTCTTCAAGGTGACATAGAAGAGGAGATTTATATGTTGCAGCCTCCTATGTACTGCATTGGTGAACAAGTATGTCGCTTAAAGAAATCACTTTATGGTTTGAAACAGGCTAGCAGGCAATGGAATAAGAAGCTTGATTTCACATTGAAAGAAATGGGACCAGAACAGTCGAAGCAGGATCTTTGCATTTATTATAAAATCAAAGACAAAGACAACATGGTTTTTCTAGCCATATATGTTGATGATTTGATTTTATTCACTAATAATGAGGAGTCGAAATATTACATAAAAGGAGAATTGCATAAAAAATTCAAAATGAAGGATCTTGGAGAGATACGTTACTGTATAGGAATACATGTTGAACGAGATAGAGAGAAAGGCATAATTTATTTAGATCAGAAAAAATATATACAACAAGTATTAGAAAAATATGGAATGTCAGATTGTAAATCTGTGAAAACTCCAATGGATTTGAATTCCAAGTTACAAAAATCAGAGGTTGAATACATGTCTTTGTCGTCTTGTGTACAAGAAGCTTTGTGGTTAAAGCAATTTCAAGAAAGTTTTTGGCCACAACTCAAGGATGAGGCCATGATTATTTACAGTGATAATCAAAGTTCTATAAAACTTTCAGGTTGTGACAACTACCACGCCAGGACCAAACACATAGATGTGAGGCACCATTTTGTTCGTGACAGAGTACTTGGAGGGGCCATTGATGTTCGCTACATACAGACGGATGCCATGGTTGCTGATGCACTCACTAAAGTCACCTCACACCCTAAATTGGTTTATTGTTCTTCGAAGATGGGGTTATGTTTAAGGGAGGATGTTGGAAAAATATTAAACACAACCTAATATATAATATTCTGTAGTCATCATGTTTCATAGTAACCACATAATTCTGTTAATTGAGTTAGCTATGAATCAGAATAGTTGAACGTGTGTCATTCGTGTGCAATATACGTTTTTCATTAATCAATTCTATTTTCTTGGTGTATTTAATTTCCTCAAGAACTATCGAACTGAAATTCAACATGTCATCTCATTTCGAAAACTGTGTACAGTTTCGAGATTTTGGTCGAATTGATCCAATAGTTCCTTAGGAATTGAAATGATAATATGTCGAATCGACCACTGAAATCTCAATTCCTATCAGAACTATCGAACTGAAATTCAACATGTGCATCTCAATTCGAAAACTATGTGCAGTTTCAAGATTCGGTTCGAATTGATCCAACAGTTTTTGAGGAATTGATATCACACTTTGCCGAAAAGACCACTGAAATCTCGATTCCTATCTGAACTATCGAACTGAAATTCAACAGGTGAATCTCAATCCGAAAACTATGGGCAGTTTCAAGATTTGGGTCGAATTGATCCAACAGTTTTTGAGGAATTGATATCACACTTTGCCGAATAGACCACTGAAATCTCAATTCCTATCAGAACTATCGAACTGAAATTCCACATGTGCATCTCATTTCGAAAACTGTGTACAGTTTCGAGATTTTGGTCGAATTGATCCAATAGTTCCTTAGGAATTGAAATGATAATATGTCGAATCGACCACTGAAATCTCAATTCCTATCAGAACTATCGAACTGAAATTCAACATGTGCATCTCAATTCGAAAACTATGTGCAGTTTCAAAATTTGGTTCGAATTGATCCAACAGTTTTTAGGAATTGATATCACACTTTGCCGAATTGACCACTGAAATCTCAATTCCTATCTGAACTAACGAACTGAAATTCAACATGTGCATCTCAATTCGAAAACTGAGTACAGTTTCGGGATTTGGGTCGAATTGATCCAATAGTTCCTTGGGAATTGACATGATATTTTATCGGATCGACTACTGAAATCTCCATTCCTATCAGAACTATCGATCTGAAATTCAACATGTGCATCTCAATTCGAAATCTATCTGAATTTGCAAGATTTGGGTCGAATTGGTCCAACAGTTTTTGAGGAATTGATATCACACTTTGCCGAATAGACCACTGAAATCTCAATTCCTATCAGAACTATCGAACTGAAATTCAACAAGTGCATCTCAATTCGAAAACTATGTGCAGTTTCAAAATTTGGTTCGAATTGATCCAACAGTTTTAAGGAATTGATATCACACTTTGCCGAATTGACCACTGAAATCTCAATTCCTATCTGAACTATCGAACTGAAATTCAACATGTGCATCTCAATTCGAAAACTGAGTACAGTTTCGGGATTTGGGTCGAATTGATCCAATAGGGAATTGAAATGATATTTTGTCGAATCGACCACTGAAATCTCAATTCCTATCAGAACTATCGAACTGAAATTCAACAGGTGCATCTCAATTCGAAAACCATGTGCTGTTTCGAGATTTGGTTCGAATTGATCCAACAGTTTTTGAGGAATTGATATCACACTTTGCCGAAAAGACCACCGAAATCTCGATTCCTATCTGAACTATCGAACTGAAATTCAACATGTGCATCTCAATCCGAAAACTATGTGCAGTTTCAAGATTTGGTTCGAATTGATCCAACAGTTTTCGAGGAATTGATATCACACTTTGCCGAATTGACCACTGAAATCTCAATTCCTATCTGAACTATCGAACTGAAAGTCAACATGTGCATCTCAATTCGAAAACTGAGTAGTTTCGGGATTTGTGTCGAATTGATGCAATAGTTCCTTGGGAATTGAAATGATATTTTGTTGAATCGACCACTGAAATCTCAATTCCTATCAGAACTATCGAACTGAAATTCAACCTGTGCATCTCAATTCGAAAACTATATGCTGTTTCAAGATTTGGTTGGAATTGATCCAACAGTTTTTAGGAATTCAATTCCTAAGGAACTATTGGATCAATTCGACCAAAATCTCGAAACTGTACACAGTTTTCGAATTGAGATGCACATGTTGAATTTCAGTTCGATAGTTCTGATAGGAATTGATCCAATAGTTCCTTGGGAATTGAAATGATATTTTGTCGAATCGACCACTGAAATCTCAATTCCTATCAGAACTATGTTGAATTTCCTAAGGAATAGTTCCTTGGGAATTGACATGATATTTTGTCGAATCGACTACTGAAATCTCCATTCCTATCAGACCTATCGATCTGAAATTCAACATGTTCATCTCAATTCGAAAACTATCTGCAGTTTCAAGATTTGGTTCGAATTGATCCAACAGTTTTTGAGGAATTGATATCACACTTTGCCGAAAAGACAACTGAAATCTCAATTCCTATCAGAACTATCGAACTGAAATTCAACAAGTGCATCTCAATTCGAAAACCATGTGCTGTTTCGAGATTTGGTTCGAATTGATCCAACAGTTTTTGAGGAATTGATATTACACTTTGCCGAATAGACCACTGAAATCTCAATTCCTATCAGAACTATCGAACTGAAATTCAACATGTGCATCTCATTTCGAAAACTGTGTACAGTTTCGAGATTTTGGTCGAATTGATCTAATAGTTCCTTCGGAATTGAAATGATAATATGTCGAATCGACCACTGAAATCTCAATTCCTATCAGAACTATCGAACTGAAATTCTACATGTGCATCTCATTTCGAAAACTATGTTCAGCTTCAAGATTTGGTTCGAATTGATCCAACAGTTTTCAAGGAATTGATATCACACTTTGCCGAATTGAACACTGAAATCTAAATTTCTATCTGAACTAACGAACTGAAATTCAACATGTGCATCTCAATTCGAAAACTGAGTACAGTTTCGGGATTTGGTTGGAATTGATCCAATAGTTCCTTGGGAATTGACATGATATTTTGTCGAATCGACTACTGAAATCTCCATTCCTATCAGAACTATCGATCTGAAATTCAACATGTGCATCTCAATTCGAAAACTATCTGCAGTTTCAAGATTTGGGTCGAATTGGTCCAACAGTTTTTGAGGAATTGATATCACACTTTGCCGAATAGATCACTGAAATCTAAATTCCTATTTGAACTATCGAACTAAAATTCAACATGTGTATCTCATTTCGAAAACTATGTGCAGTTTCAAGATTTGGTTCGAATTGATCCAACAGTTTTCAAGGAATTGATATCACACTTTGCCGAATTGACCACTGAAATCTAAATTCCTATCTGAACTATCGAACTGAAATTCAACATGTGCATCTCAATTCGAAAACTGAGTACAGTTTCGGGACTTGGTTCGAATTGATCCAATAGTTCTCTGGGAATTGAAATGATATTTTGTCGAATCGACCACTGAAATCTCAATTCCTATCGATTTGGGTCGAATTGATCCAATAGTTCCTTGGGAATTGAAATGATATTTTGTCGTATCGACCACTGAAATCTCAATTCCTATCAGAACTATCGAACTGAAATTCAACATGTGCATCTCAATTCGAAAACTATGTGCTGTTTCGAGATTTGGGTCGAATTGGTCCAACAGTTTTTGAGGAATTGATATCACACTTTGCCGAATAGACCACTGAAATCTCAATTCCTATCAGAACTATCGAACTGAAATTCAACATGTGCATCTCATTTCGAAAACTGTGTACAGTTTCGAGATTTTGGTCAAATGTATCCAATAGTTCCTTAGGAATTGAAATGATAATTTGTCGAATCGACCACTGAAATCTCAATTCCTATCAGAACTATCGAACTGAAATTCAACATGTGCATCTCATTTCGAAAACTGTGTACAGTTTCGACATTTTGGTCGAATTGATCCAATAGTTCCTTAGGAATTGAAATGATAATATGTCGAATCGACCACTGAAATCTCAATTCCTATCAGAACTATCGAACTGAAATTCAACATGTGCATCTCAATTCGAAAACTATGTGCAGTTTCAAGATTTGGTTCGAATTGATCCAACAGTTTTTGAGGAATTGATATCACACTTTGCCGAAAAGACCACTGAAATCTCGATTCCTATCTGAACTATCGAACTGAAATTCAACAGGTGAATCTCAATCCGAAAACTATGGGCAGTTTCAAGATTTGGGTCGAATTGATCCAACAGTTTTTGAGGAATTGATATCACACTTTGCCGAATAGACCACTGAAATCTCAATTCCTATCAAAACTATCGAACTGAAATTCAACATGTGCATCTCAATTCGAAAACTATGTGCAGTTTCAAGATTTGGTTCGAATTGATCCAACAGTTTTTAGGAATTGATATCACACTTTGCCGAATTGACCACTGAAATCTCAATTCCTATCAGAACTATCGAACTGAAATTCCACATGTGCATCTCATTTCGAAAACTGTGTACAGTCTCGAGATTTTGGTCGAATTGATCCAATAGTTCCTTAGGAATTGAAATGATAATATGTCGAATCGACCACTGAAATCTCAATTCCTATCAGAACTATCGAACTGAAATTCAACATGTGCATCTCAATTCGAAAACTATGTGCAGTTTCAAAATTTGGTTCGAATTGATCCAACAGTTTTTGAGGAATTGATATTACACTTTGCCGAATAGACCACTGAAATCTCAATTCCTATCAGAACTATCGAACTGAAATTCAACATGTGCATCTCATTTCGAAAACTGTGTACAGTTTCGAGATTTTGGTCGAATTGATCTAATAGTTCCTTCGGAATTGAAATGATAATATGTCGAATCGACCACTGAAATCTCAATTCCTATCAGAACTATCGAACTGAAATTCAACATGTGCATCTCAATTCGAAAACTATGTGCAGTTTCAAGATTTGGTTCGAATTGATCCAACAGCTTTTAGGAATTGATATCACACTTTGCCGAATTGACCACTGAAATCTCAATTCCTATCTGAACTAACGAACTGAAATTCAACATGTGCATCTCAATTCGAAAACTGAGTACAGTTTCGGGATTTGGGTCGAATTGATCCAATAGTTCCTTGGGAATTGACATGATATTTTGTCGAATCGACTACTGAAATCTCCATTCCTATCAGAACTATCGATCTGAAATTCAACATGTGCATCTCAATGCGAAAACTATCTGCAGTTTCAAGATTTGGGTCGAATTGGTCCAACAGTTTTTGAGGAATTGATATCACACTTTGCCGAATAGACCACTGAAATCTAAATCCCTATCTGAACTATCGAACTGAAATTCAACATGTGCATCTCATTTCGAAAACTATATGCAGCTTCAAGATTTGGTTCGAATTGATCCAACAGTTTTCAAGGAATTGATATCACACTTTGCCGAATTGAACACTGAAATCTAAATTTCTATCTGAACTATCGAACTGAAATTCAACATGTGCATCTCAATTCGAAAACTGAGTACAGTTTCGGGATTTGGTTGGAATTGATCCAATAGTTCCTTGGGAATTGACATGATATTTTGTCGAATCGACTACTGAAATCTCCATTCCTATCAGAACTATCGATCTGAAATTCAACATGTGCATCTCATTTCGAAAACTGTGTACAGTCTCGAGATTTTGGTCGAATTGATCCAATAGTTCCTTAGGAATTGAAATGATAATATGTCGAATCGACCACTGAAATCTCAATTCCTATCAGAACTATCGAACTGAAATTCAACATGTCCATCTCAATTCGAAAACTATGTGCAGTTTCAAAATTTGGTTCGAATTGATCCAACAGTTTTTGAGGAATTGATATTACACTTTGCCGAATAGACCACTGAAATCTCAATTCCTATCAGAACTATCGAACTGAAATTCAACATGTGCATCTCATTTCGAAAACTGTGTACAGTTTCGAGATTTTGGTCGAATTGATCTAATAGTTCCTTCGGAATTGAAATGATAATATGTCGAATCGACCACTGAAATCTCAATTCCTATCAGAACTATCGAACTGAAATTCAACATGTGCATCTCAATTCGAAAACTATGTGCAGTTTCAAGATTTGGTTCGAATTGATCCAACAGCTTTTAGGAATTGATATCACACTTTGCCGAATTGACCACTGAAATCTCAATTCCTATCTGAACTAACGAACTGAAATTCAACATGTGCATCTCAATTCGAAAACTGAGTACAGTTTCGGGATTTGGGTCGAATTGATCCAATAGTTCCTTGGGAATTGACATGATATTTTGTCGAATCGACTACTGAAATCTCCATTCCTATCAGAACTATCGATCTGAAATTCAACATGTGCATCTCAATGCGAAAACTATCTGCAGTTTCAAGATTTGGGTCGAATTGGTCCAACAGTTTTTGAGGAATTGATATCACACTTTGCCGAATTGAACACTGAAATCTAAATTTCTATCTGAACTATCGAACTGAAATTCAACATGTGCATCTCAATTCGAAAACTGAGTACAGTTTCGGGATTTGGTTGGAATTGATCCAATAGTTCCTTGGGAATTGACATGATATTTTGTCGAATCGACTACTGAAATCTCCATTCCTATCAGAACTATCGATCTGAAATTCAACATGTGCATCTCAATTCGAAAACTATCTGCAGTTTCAAGATTTGGGTCGAATTGGTCCAACAGTTTTTGAGGAATTGATATCACACTTTGCCGAATAGATCACTGAAATCTAAATTCCTATCTGAACTATCGAACTAAAATTCAACATGTGTATCTCATTTCGAAAACCATGTGCAGTTTCAAGATTTGGTTCGAATTGATCCAACAGTTTTCAAGGAATTGATATCACACTTTGCCGAATTGACCACTGAAATCTAAATTCCTATCTGAACTATCGAACTGAAATTCAACATGTGCATCTCAATTCGAAAACTGAGTACAGTTTCGGGATTTGGTTCGAATTGATCCAATAGTTCTTTGGGAATTGAAATCATATTTTGTCGAATCGACCACTGAAATCTCAATTCCTATCGATTTGGGTCGAATTGATCCAATAGTTCCTTGGGAATTGAAATGATATTTTGTCGTATCGACCACTGAAATCTCAATTCCTATCAGAACTATCGAACTGAAATTCAACATGTGCATCTCAATTCGAAAACTATGTGCTGTTTCGAGATTTGGGTCGAATTGGTCCAACAGTTTTTGAGGAATTGATATCACATTTTGCCGAATAGACCACTGAAATCTCAATTCCTATCAGTACTATCGAACTGAAATTCAACATGTGCATCTCATTTCGAAAACTGTGTACAGTTTCGAGATTTTGGTCAAATTGATCCAATAGTTCCTTAGGAATTGAAATGATAATTTGTCGAATCGACCACTGAAATCTCAATTCCTATCAGAACTATCGAACTGAAATTCAACATGTGCATCTCAATTCGAAAACTATGTGCAGTTTCAAGATTCGGTTCGAATTGATCCAACAGTTTTTAGGAATTGATATCACACTTTGCCGAATTGACCACTGAAATCTCAATTCCTATCTGAACCTTCGAACTGAAATTCAACATGTGCATCTCAATTCGAAAACTGAGTACAGTTTCGGGATTTGGGTCGAATTGATCCAATAGTTCCTTGGGAATTGAAATGATATTTTGTCGAATCGACCACTGAAATCTCAATTCCTATCAGAACTATCGAACTGAAATTCAACATGTGCATCTCAATTCGAAAACTATGTGCTGTTTCGAGATTTGGTTCGAATTGATCCAACAGTTTTTGAGGAATTGATATCACACTTTGCCGAATAGACCAATGAAATCTCAATTCCTATCAGACCTATCGAACTGAAATTCAACATGTGCATCTCATTTCGAAAACTGTGTACAGTTTCGACATTTTGGTCGAATTGATCCAATAGTTCCTTAGGAATTGAAATGATAATATGTCGAATCGACCACTGAAATCTCAATTCCTATCAGAACTATCGAACTGAAATTCAACATGTGCATCTCAATTCGAAAACTATGTGCAGTTTCAAGATTTGGTTCGAATTGATCCAACAGTTTTTAGGAATTGATATCACACTTTGCCGAATCGACCACTGAAATCTCAATTCCTATCAGAACTATCGAACTGAAATTCCACATGTGCATCTCATTTCGAAAACTGTGTACAGTTTCGAGATTTTGGTCGAATTGATCCAATAGTTCCTTAGGAATTGAAATGATAATATGTCGAATCGACCACTGAAATCTCAATTCCTATCAGAACTATCGAACTGAAATTCAACATGTGCATCTCAATTCGAAAACTATGTGCAGTTTCAAAATTTGGTTCGAATTGATCCAACAGTTTTTAGGAATTGATATCACACTTTGCCGAATTGACCACTGAAATCTCAATTCCTATCTGAACTAACGAACTGAAATTCAACATGTGCATCTCAATTCGAAAACTGTGTACAGTTTCGGGATTTGGGTCGAATTGATCCAATAGTTCCTTGGGAATTGACATGATATTTTATCGGATCGACTACTGAAATCTCCATTACTATCAGAACTATCGATCTGAAATTCAACATGTGCATCTCAATTCGAAATCTATCTGCAGTTGCAAGATTTGGGTCGAATTGGTCCAACAGTTTTTGAGGAATTGATATCACACTTTGCCGAATAGACCACTGAAATCTAAATTCCTATCTGAACTATCGAACTGAAATTCAACATGTGCATCTCAATTCGAAAACTGAGTACAGTTTCGGGATTTGGTTCGAATTGATCCAATAGTTCCTTGGGAATTGACATGATATTTTGTCGAATCGACTACTGAAATCTCCATTCCTATCAGAACTATCGATCTGAAATTCAACATGTGCATCTCAATGCGAAAACTATCTGCAGTTTCAAGATTTGGGTCGAATTGGTCCAACAGTTTTTGAGGAATTGATATCACACTTTGCCGAATAGACCACTGAAATCTAAATTCCTATCTGAACTATCGAACTGAAATTCAACATGTGCATCTCATTTCGAAAACTATGTGCAGCTTCAAGATTTGGTTCGAATTGATCCAACAGTTTTCAAGGAATTGATATCACACTTTGCCGAATTGAACACTGAAATCTAAATTCCTATCTGAACTATCGAACTGAAATTCAACATGTGCATCTCAATTCGAAAACTGAGTACAGTTTCGGGATTTGGTTCGAATTGATCCAATAGTTCCTTGGGAATTGACATGATATTTTGTCGAATCGACTACTGAAATCTCCATTCCTATCAGAACTATCGATCTGAAATTCCACATGTGCATCTCATTTCGAAAACTGTGTACAGTTTCGAGATTTTGGTCGAATTGATCCAATAGTTCCTTAGGAATTGAAATGATAATATGTCGAATCGACCACTGAAATCTCAATTCCTATCAGAACTATCGAACTGAAATTCAACATGTGCATCTCAATTCGAAAACTATGTGCAGTTTCATAATTTGGTTCGAATTGATCCAACAGTTTTTAGGAATTGATATCACACTTTGCCGAATTGACCACTGAAATCTCAATTCCTATCTGAACTAACGAACTGAAATTCAACATGTGCATCTCAATTCGAAAACTGAGTACAGTTTCGGGATTTGGGTCGAATTGATCCAATAGTTCCTTGGGAATTGACATGATATTTTATCGGATCGACTACTGAAATCTCCATTCCTATCAGAACTATCGATCTGAAATTCAACATGTGCATCTCAATGCGAAAACTATCTGCAGTTTCAAGATTTGGGTCGAATTGGTCCAACAGTTTTTGAGGAATTGATATCACACTTTGCCGAATAGACCACTGAAATCTAAATTCCTATCTGAACTATCGAACTGAAATTCAACATGTGCATCTCATTTCGAAAACTATGTGCAGCTTCAAGATTTGGTTCGAATTGATCCAACAGTTTTCAAGGAATTGATATCACACTTTGCCGAATTGAACACTGAAATCTAAATTCCTATCTGATCTATCGAACTGAAATTCAACATATGCATCTCAATTCGAAAACTGAGTACAGTTTCGGGATTTGGTTCGAATTGATCCAATAGTTCTTTGGGAATTGAAATGATATTTTGTCGAATCGACCACTGAAATCTCATATCCTATCGATTTGGGTCGAATTGATCCAATAGTTCCTTGGGAATTGAAATGATATTTTGTCGTATCGACCACTGAAATCTCAATTCCTATCAGAACTATCGAACTGAAATTCAACATGTGCATCTCAATTCGAAAACTATGTGCTGTTTCGAGATTTGGGTCGAATTGGTCCAACAGTTTTTGAGGAATTGATATCACACTTTGCCGAATGACCACTGAAATCTCAATTCCTATCAGAACTGTTGGAAAAATATTAAACACAACCTAATATATAATATTCTGTAGTCATCATGTTTCATAGTAACCACATAATTCTGTTAATTGAGTTAGCTATGAA
Source organism: Coccinella septempunctata (assembly GCF_907165205.1). NCBI lineage: Eukaryota > Metazoa > Arthropoda > Insecta > Coleoptera > Coccinellidae > Coccinella > Coccinella septempunctata. The sequence continues at coordinate 15,676,010 of NC_058191.1, forward strand.
TCAGAATAGTTGAACGTGTGTCATTCGTGTGCAATATACGTTTTTCATTAATCAATTCTATTTTCTTGGTGTATTTAATTTCCTCAGGTTATGGGCCGTACTTAATATTTTTCCAACATCCTCCCTTAAACATAACCCCATCTTCGAAGAACAATAAACCAATTTAGGGTGTGAGGTGACTTTAGTGAGTGCATCAGCAACCATCGCATCCGTCTGTATGTAGCGAACATCAATGGCCCCTCAAAGTACTCTGTCACGAACAAAATGGTGCCTCACATCTATGTGTTTGGTCCTGGCGTGGTAGTTGTCACAACCTGAAAGTTTTATAGAACTTTGATTATCACTGTAAATAATCATGGCCTCATCCTTGAGTTGTGGCCAAAAACTTTCTTGAAATTGCTTTAACCACAAAGCTTCTTGTACACAAGACGACAAAGACATGTATTCAGCCTCTGTTGTAGATAGAGCCACAGTAGGCTGACGCCTTGAATTCCAGCTAATTGCTCCTCCCTGAAACAGAAATGTGTAACCTGTACAGGAACGCCGGTCATCTTCTGAGCTGGCCCAGTCTGCATCACAGTATCCATGGGTCATAGTCTCCTCCAAGTTTTGCTTATAACTCAGTCTACAATCCTGAGTGCCTTTCAAGTAACGCATAATTCTCTTAAGTGCAATCCAATGCTTCATTTCAGGCTTGTTATTATATTTGCTCAACATATTAATAACAAAACTTATGTCAGGCCTTGTAATTTGAGAAATGTATAACAAGCATCCGATTATCTCCTGATATGGAATATCATGTAAAATTTTTGTTTCCTCTGATTTTTGTAACTTGGAATTCAAATCCATTGGAGTTTTCACAGATTTACAATCTGACATTCCATATTTTTCTAATACTTGTTGTATATCTTTTTTCTGATCTAAATAAATTATGCCTTTCTCTCTATCTCGTTCAACATGTATTCCTATACAGTAACGTATCTCTCCAAGATCCTTCATTTTGAATTTTTTATGCAATTCTCCTTTTATGTAACATTTCGACTCCTCATTATTAGTGAATAAAATCAAATCATCAACATATATGGCTAGAAAAACCATGTTGTCTTTGTCTTTGATTTTATAATAAATGCAAAGATCCTGCTTCGACTGTTCTAGTCCCATTTCTTTCAATGTGAAATCAAGCTTCTTATTCCATTGCCTGCTAGCCTGTTTCAAACCATAAAGTGATTTCTTTAAGCGACATACTTGTTCACCAATGCAGTACATAGGAGGCTGCAACATATAAATCTCCTCTTCTATGTCACCTTGAAGAAAAGCAGACACAGCATCCATTTGCCATATATCCAAATTATATTTAACAGATAAGGCAAATAAATATCTCAATGATGCAAGTCTGACAACAGGTGAAAAAACCTCCTTGTAGTCAATTCCAAATTTTTGTGAACATCCTTTTATCACAAGCCTTGCTTTGTACTTTACTATCTGACCATTTTCATCTGTTTTAGTTTTAAAAACCCATTTGCATGGTATTGGATGTTTATTTGATGGGAGATTAGTCAACTCTCACGTATCATTTTCTAATAAACACTTATACTCTTCATCCATTGCTTCTTTCCATTCTTTAGCATTAGTGCTTGATAAAGCGAGAATTGCATAAAAAATTCAAAATGAAGGATCTTGGAGAGATACGTTACTGTATAGGAATACATGTTGAACGAGATAGAGAGAAAGGCATAATTTATTTAGATCAGAAAAAATATATACAACAAGTATTAGAAAAATATGGAATGTCAGATTGTAAATCTGTGAAAACTCCAATGGATTTGAATTCCAAGTTACAAAAATCAGAGGAAACAAAAATTTTACATGATATTCCATATCAGGAGATAATCGGATGCTTGTTATACATTTCTCAAATTACAAGGCCTGACATAAGTTTTGTTATTAATATGTTGAGCAAATATAATAACAAGCCTGAAATGAAGCATTGAATTGCACTTAAGAGAATTATGCGTTACTTGAAAGGCACTCAGGATTGTAGACTGAGTTATAAGCAAAACTTGGAGGAGACTATGACCCATGGATACTGTGATGCAGACTGGGCCAGCTCAGAAGATGACCGGCGTTCCTGTACAGGTTACACATTTCTGTTTCAGGGAGGAGCAATTAGCTGGAATTCAAGGCGTCAGCCTACTGTGGCTCTATCTACAACAGAGGCTGAATACATGTCTTTGTCGTCTTGTGTACAAGAAGCTTTGTGGTTAAAGCAATTTCAAGAAAGTTTTTGGCCACAACTCAAGGATGAGGCCATGATTATTTACAGTGATAATCAAAGTTCTATAAAACTTTCAGGTTGTGACAACTACCACGCCAGGACCAAACACATAGATGTGAGGCACCATTTTGTTCGTGACAGAGTACTTGGAGGGGCCATTGATGTTCGCTACATACAGACGGATGCGATGGTTGCTGATGCACTCACTAAAGTCACCTCACACCCTAAATTGGTTTATTGTTCTTCGAAGATGGGGTTATGTTTAAGGGAGGATGTTGGAAAAATATTAAACACAACCTAATATATAATATTCTGTAGTCATCATGTTTCATAGTAACCACATAATTCTGTTAATTGAGTTAGCTATGAATCAGAATAGTTGAACGTGTGTCATTCGTGTGCAATATACGTTTTTCATTAATCAATTCTATTTTCTTGGTGTATTTAATTTCCGTTGGATGCTTGATTCCAGAGGCTGCTAGAAAATCAGAAAATTCTTTATTACAAAATTCTTTCCCGTTATCGCTCCTTAAAATCTTAATTTTCTTTTCTAGTTCATTTTCTACCTCTTCTTTGAACTTTATAAACACAGATTTAATATCCATCTTATTTTTTAGAAAATAAACATACACTTTTCTAGAAAAATCATCTACAAAGGTTATGAAGTACTTCCCACCTCCAGCGGAAGATGTCTCCATCGGACCACAAAGATCAGTGTGAATTATCTCTAGCAATGCATTTGCTCTTGAATTTGACGGTGGAAATGGAAATCTGGTTTGTTTCGCTTCGCAACATGGTATACATACTGAATCAATTGCCTTGCTACTTATTTTTACACCTTCAGCACATGACTCTAACCTCTTGACATCAGCAATATTTAAGTGACCCATTCTTTTATGCCATGTAATCAAGTCTGTCTTACTTTCAACAGTAGTAACATATGCGTTACCAGTTGCTATATTGAGTTTGTACATGTTATCAGACAGTTTTGCAGTTGCAATAAGTACTCTATTGGCATTATAAATGTTACAACCCTCATCAGTGAATTCCAGATTACATCCATTCTTTGTCAACTGACTGACCGATAACAGGTTTGCACTTAGCTCAGGAATAAACAAAACATTCCTCACCTGGATTTGATGTGCATCCTTACATACATTGGTCTGAATGTTTACTTTACCCATGTTCTGCACGGAGACTGCACTGTTATTCGCCACCATTATCTTCTGAATCGGAGGTGACTCTAAATCGTACATCCAGTCTGAGCGTTTTGTCATATGCATTGTTGCCCCTGAGTCTATATACCAATCATCTGAATTCAATGAGCTGTAAGCTGAAAAAATAGCTGCAAAATTATTTTGATTATTATTCTTTCGGCATTGACTTTTATAATGTCCATATTTATTGCAACCATAGCAACGTGGGCCTTTTCCTTTCGATTTGCTGTTTTGTGAGTTGGTGTCGTTTTTTCTGTGTTTTGTGAGAAATGCTGTGGATTCTGACACTTTAACCTCTTGTAACAATTTTGTCTTGACAAAATCTGACGAAATTTTAATGCTTGAACTTTCTAAGCCCATTATCATTGGCTTATAATTATCCGGTAAGCCTGCCAACATGAGAGTTCCAAGCCACTCGTCTCCGACTTCAAAACCAATATTACGTAACTTATAAGCTGTGCTCATAATTTTGTTCACGTATTCCTCGACACTGGTACAATTATCCAATGTTGTGTTGATTAGGTCCTTCAGCAAGCCGACTTTTCTTGACAGCCCTGAGTCCTCGAAAGCATTTTGCAAGTTCAACCAAACTTCTCGAGATGTCGATGCATTTTCAATATGAACGAAGTTGATTGGTTCTACCAGCAAAATTATCTTGGTCTTGGCTTTTAAGTCTTTCTTCACATCTTGACCTCCAGGATCAACACAATCCCACAATTCTTCGTGCTCCAAGTATGATCTGACTGCAAACTTCCAGGTCGTATAGTTTTGGAATGTCAGATTGTAAATCTGTGAAAACTCCAATGGATTTGAATTCCAAGTTACAAAAATCAGAGGAAACAAAAATTTTACATGATATTCCATATCAGGAGATAATCGGATGCTTGTTATACATTTCTCAAATTACAAGGCCTGACATAAGTTTTGTTATTAATATGTTGAGCAAATATAATAACAAGCTTGAAATGAAGCATTGGATTGCACTTAAGAGAATTATGCGTTACTTGAAAGGCACTCAGGATTGTAGACTGAGTTATAAGCAAAACTTGGAGGAGACTATGACCCATGGATACTGTGATGCAGACTGGGCCAGCTCAGAAGATGACCGGCGTTCCTGTACAGGTTACACATTTCTGTTTCAGGGAGGAGCAATTAGCTGGAATTCAAGGCGTCAGCCTACTGTGGCTCTATCTACAACAGAGGCTGAATACATGTCTTTGTCGTCTTGTGTACAAGAAGCTTTGTGGTTAAAGCAATTTCAAGAAAGTTTTTGGCCACAACTCAAGGATGAGGCCATGATTATTTACAGTGATAATCAAAGTTCTATAAAACTTTCAGGTTGTGACAACTACCACGCCAGGACCAAACACATAGATGTGAGGCACCATTTTGTTCGTGACAGAGTACTTGGAGGGGCCATTGATGTTCGCTACATACAGACGGATGCGATGGTTGCTGATGCACTCACTAAAGTCACCTCACACCCTTAATTGGTTTATTGTTCTTCGAAGATGGGGTTATGTTTAAGGGAGGATGTTGGAAAAATATTAAACACAACCTAAACTATGAAACATGATGACTACAGAATATTATATATTAGGTTGTGTTTAATATTTTTCCAACATCCTCCCTTAAACATTACCCCATCTTCGAAGAACAATAAACCAATTTAGGGTGTGAGGTGACTTTAGTGAGTGCATCAGCAACCATCGCATCCGTCTGTATGTAGCGAACATCAATGGCCCCTCCAAGTACTCTGTCACGAACAAAATGGTGCCTCACATCTATGTGTTTGGTCCTGGCGTGGTAGTTGTCACAACCTGAAAGTTTTATAGAACTTTGATTATCACTGTAAATAATCATGGCCTCATCCTTGAGTTGTGGCCAAAAACTTTCTTGAAATTGCTTTAACCACAAAGCTTCTTGTACACAAGACGACAAAGACATGTATTCAGCCTCTGTTGTAGATAGAGCCACAGTAGGCTGACGCCTTGAATTCCAGCTAATTGCTCCTCCCTGAAACAGAAATGTGTAACCTGTACAGGAACGCCGGTCATCTTCTGAGCTGGCCCAGTCTGCATCACAGTATCCATGGGTCATAGTCTCCTCCAAGTTTTGCTTATAACTCAGTCTACAATCCTGAGTGCCTTTCAAGTAACGCATAATTCTCTTAAGTGCAATCCAATGCTTCATTTCAGGCTTGTTATTATATTTGCTCAACATATTAATAACAAAACTTATGTCAGGCCTTGTAATTTGAGAAATGTATAACAAGCATCCGATTATCTCCTGATATGGAATATCATGTAAAATTTTTGTTTCCTCTGATTTTTGTAACTTGGAATTCAAATCCATTGGAGTTTTCACAGATTTACAATCTGACATTCCATATTTTTCTAATACTTGTTGTATATCTTTTTTCTGATCTAAATAAATTATGCCTTTCTCTCTATCTCGTTCAACATGTATTCCTATACAGTAACGTATCTCTCCAAGATCCTTCATTTTGAATTTTTTATGCAATTCTCCTTTTATGTAACATTTCGACTCCTCATTATTAGTGAATAAAATCAAATCATCAACATATATGGCTAGAAAAACCATGTTGTCTTTGTCTTTGATTTTATAATAAATGCAAAGATCCTGCTTCGACTGTTCTAGTCCCATTTCTTTCAATGTGAAATCAAGCTTCTTATTCCATTGCCTGCTAGCCTGTTTCAAACCATAAAGTGATTTCTCTAAGCGACATACTTGTTCACCAATGCAGTACATAGGAGGCTGCAACATATAAATCTCCTCTTCTATGTCACCTTGAAGAAAAGCAGACACAGCATCCATTTGCCAAATATCCAAATTATATTTAACAGATAAGGCAAATAAATATCTCAATGATGCAAGTCTGACAACAGGTGAAAAAACCTCCTTGTAGTCAATTCCAAATTTTTGTGAACATCCTTTTATCACAAGCCTTGCTTTGTACTTTACTATCTGACCATTTTCATCTGTTTTAGTTTTAAAAACCCATTTGCATGGTATTGGATGTTTATTTGATGGGAGATTAGTCAACTCCCACGTATCATTTTCTAATAAACACTTATACTCTTCATCCATTGCTTCTTTCCATTCTTTAGCATTAGTGCTTGATAAAGCTTCTTTCTCAGTCAATGGATCTGAAAACTGTGTAACACACATAAAATTATTGCCCTCCATATTATTCCTTTGTTGTGATCTCAAATTATAATCTCTCTGGAAATCATCAACATCGCTATCATGATCACTTGTAGTTGGATAATATGTAGGATCGTCAGTCCCAATACTGCTGGCAAAAGATTCATCACTAGTGGTTGCCATAGTGCTATTTTGTGAAACATCTTCGCGTTCCAATGTACTATTGTTGGAACTAAGAGTGATTGAAGCAAGGGGTGGTTCTGATATAGGTTCCTGTGATATATTTTTCGCTATCTCCGTTTTCTCGATGAAAATTACATCCCTGCTGATTATAATCTTTTTACCAACTGGGTCAAATAATCTGTATCCCTTTGTATTTTCGCAGTAACCCAAAAAAATTAATCCACGTGATTTACGGTCCCATTTTGAACGATTATGCTTAGGAAAAATATTAAACACAACCTAATATATAATATTCTGTAGTCATCATGTTTCATAGTAACCACATAATTCTGTTAATTGAGTTAGCTATGAATCAGAATAGTTGAACGTGTGTCATTTGTGTGCAATATACGTTTTTCATTAATCAATTCTATTTTCTTGGTGTATAGAAAAAAAAATAGAAATAGAAGAAAATAGAATTGATTAATGAAAAACGTATATTGCACACGAATGACACACGTTCAACTATTCTGATTCATAGCTAACTCAATTAACAGAATTATGTGGTTACTATGAAACATGATGACTACAGAATATTATATATTAGGTTGTGTTTAATATTTTTCCAACATCCTCCCCTAAACATAACCCCATCTTCGAAGAACAATAAACCAATTTAGGGTGTGAGGTGACTTTAGTGAGTGCATCAGCAACCATCGCATCCGTCTGTATGTAGCGACCATCAATGGCCCCTCCAAGTACTCTGTCACGAACAAAATGGTGCCTCACATCTATGTGTTTGGTCCTGGCGTGGTAGTTGTCACAACCTGAAAGTTTTATAGAACTTTGATTATCACTGTAAATAATCATGGCCTCATCCTTGAGTTGTGGCCAAAAACTTTCTTGAAATTGCTTTAACCACAAAGCTTCTTGTACAAAAGACGACAAAGACATGTATTCAGCTTCTGTTGTAGATAGAGCCACAGTAGGCTGACGCCTTGAATTCCAGCTAATTGCTCCTCCCTGAAACAGAAATGTGTAACCTGTACAGGAACGCCGGTCATCTTCTGAGCTGGCCCAGTCTGCATCACAGTATCCATGGGTCATAGTCTCCTCCAAGTTTTGCTTATAACTCAGTCTACAATCCTGAGTGCCTTTCAAGTAACGCATAATTCTCTTAAGTGCAATCCAATGCTTCATTTCAGGCTTGTTATTATATTTGCTCAACATATTAATAACAAAACTTATGTCAGGCCTTGTAATTTGAGAAATGTATAACAAGCATCCGATTATCTCCTGATATGGAATATCATGTAAAATTTTTGTTTCCTCTGATTTTTGTAACTTGGAATTCAAATCCATTGGAGTTTTCACAGATTTACAATCTGACATTATATATTTTTCTAATACTTGTTGTATATATTTTTTCTGATCTAAATAAATTATGCCTTTCTCTCTATCTCGTTCAACATGTATTCCTATACAGTAACGTATCTCTCCAAGATCCTTCATTTTGAATTTTTTATGCAATTCTCCTTTTATGTAACATGCAGCCTCCTATGTACTGCATTGGTGAACAAGTATGTCGCTTAAAGAAATCACTTTATGGTTTGAAACAGGCTAGCAGGCAATGGAATAAGAAGCTTGATTTCACATTGAAAGAAATGGGACTAGAACAGTCGAAGCAGGATCTTTGCATTTATTATAAAATCAAAGACAAAGACAACATGGTTTTTCTAGCCATATATGTTGATGATTTGATTTTATTCACTAATAATGAGGAGTCGAAATATTACATAAAAGGAGAATTGCATAAAAAATTCAAAATGAAGGATCTTGGAGAGATACGTTACTGTATAGGAATACATGTTGAACGAGATAGAGAGAAAGGCATAATTTATTTAGATCAGAAAAAATATATACAACAAGTATTAGAAAAATATGGAATGTCAGATTGTAAATCTGTGAAAACTCCAATGGATTTGAATTCCAAGTTACAAAAATCAGAGGAAACAAAAATTTTACATGATATTCCATATCAGGAGATAATCGGATGCTTGTTATACATTTCTCAAATTACAAGGCCTGACATAAGTTTTGTTATTAATATGTTGAGCAAATATAATAACAAGCCTGAAATGAAGCATTGGATTGCACTTAAGAGAATTATGCGTTACTTGAAAGGCACTCAGGATTGTAGACTGAGTTATAAGCAAAACTTGGAGGAGACTATGACCCATGGATACTGTGATGCAGACTGGGCCAGCTCAGAAGATGACCGGCGTTCCTGTACAGGTTACACATTTCTGTTTCAGGGAGGAGCAATTAGCTGGCATTCAAGGCGTCAGCCTACTGTGGCTCTATCTACAACAGAGGCTGAATACATGTCTTTGTCGTCTTGTGTACAAGAAGCTTTGTGGTTAAAGCAATTTCAAGAAAGTTTTTGGCCACAACTCAAGGATGAGGCCATGATTATTTACAGTGATAATCAAAGTTCTATAAAACTTTCAGGTTGTGACAACTACCACGCCAGGACCAAACACATAGATGTGAGGCACCATTTTGTTCGTGACAGAGTACTTGGAGGGGCCATTGATGTTCGCTACATACAGACGGATGCGATGGTTGCTGATGCACTCACTAAAGTCACCTCACATCCTAAATTGGTTTATTGTTCTTCGAAGATGGGGTTATGTTTAAGGGAGGATGTTGGAAAAATATTAAACACAACCTAATATATAATATTCTGTAGTCATCATGTTTCATAGTAACCACATAATTCTGTTAATTGAGTTAGCTTTGAATCAGAATAGTTGAACGTGTGTCATTTTGTGTGCAATATACGTTTTTCATTAATCAATTCTATTTTCTTGGTGTATTTAATTTCCGGATGAACAGAACGTTGGTCGAGCGTGCTAAATGTATGCTGTTTGAAGCTGATCTGAAGAAAACGTATTGGGCTGAGGCGGTTGCTACAGCAGCTTATATCATTAACCGATCACCATCACGTGTTTTGAATGAGGTAACACCATATGAAAAATGGACTGGTAAGAAACCGAACCTTTCACATTTGAAGATTTTTGGCTGTAAGGCTATGGTACATGTTCCTAAGCATAATCGTTCAAAATGGGACCGTAAATCACGTGGATTAATTTTTTTGGGTTACTGCGAAAATACAAAGGGATACAGATTATTTGACCCAGTTGGTAAAAAGATTATAATCAGCAGGGATGTAATTTTCATCGAGAAAACGGAGATAGCGAAAAATATATCACAGGAACCTATATCAGAACCACCCCTTGCTTCAATCACTCTTAGTTCCAACAATAGTACATTGGAACGCGAAGATGTTTCACAAAATAGCACTATGGCAACCACTAGTGATGAATCTTTTGCCAGCAGTATTGGGACTGACGATCCTACATATTATCCAACTACAAGTGATCATGATAGCGATGTTGATGATTTCCAGAGAGATTATAATTTGAGATCACAACAAAGGAATAATATGGAGGGCAATAATTTTATGTGTGTTACACAGTTTTCAGATCCATTGACTGAGAAAGAAGCTTTATCAAGCACTAATGCTAAAGAATGGAAAGAAGCAATGGATGAAGAGTATAAGTGTTTATTAGAAAATGATACGTGGGAGTTGACTAATCTCCCATCAAATAAACATCCAATACCATGCAAATGGGTTTTTAAAACTAAAACAGATGAAAATGGTCAGATAGTAAAGTACAAAGCAAGGCTTGTGATAAAAGGATGTTCACAAAAATTTGGAATTGACTACAAGGAGGTTTTTTCACCTGTTGTCAGACTTGCATCATTGAGATATTTATTTGCCTTATCTGTTAAATATAATTTGGATATATGGCGAATGGATGCTGTGTCTGCTTTTCTTCAAGGTGACATAGAAGAGGAGATTTATATGTTGCAGCCTCCTATGTACTGCATTGGTGAACAAGTATGTCGCTTAAAGAAATCACTTTATGGTTTGAAACAGGCTAGCAGGCAATGGAATAAGAAGCTTGATTTCACATTGAAAGAAATGGGACTAGAACAGTCGAAGCAGGATCTTTGCATTTATTATAAAATCAAAGACAAAGACAACATGGTTTTGTAACGATACTTGATTGTTTTTCAATAAAAATCAAGCCTCGTTTTAAATATCCGTTTCCCTGAATTTTCCAGTTGAAACAATGCAACACCGTCTGATGGAGATTTCAGTTTCAATATAGTTATTCCGTCTCATTTTGGAAATATTTTTCAGAATCCTGATTATTAAATTCAAATTCCGTATAATTGAAATTTCCATCATTAATCCGCCGTAAGAATCCAAAATAAAGAAAAAGTGTCTTTCTGCATTCGGCGTTGTTTTTCCGTCCACAAAAACACACCGAATTCAGTATAAAACAACGTGGATTGCAGATAACGACAGTTTCTTTTACCGATAAAGAGATAACCGCCACCGAGAATATTTCTTCTGGGGAGAATATTCGAGAATTCCGAATTTTGAGTGCAATTTTGATCACGTGACCGTCCACATGTTGGAGAGTTAATAAATAGGACCGCACCACCAGACGAGAATTAATTCATTCATGATTATTCATTCGGTAGTCATTCTGCGATTCTGTTTTCAGTCTTGATTCGGTAGTGATTCTTTTCTTGATTTCTTCTTGATTCTTTAATTCATTTCCGCTTTAATTAAGTCTGTCTTCGTATTAAAGTTTTCCTTTGCTTTTCTTTATTTTTTTTGCTAAGTGGTGGTGTGACCGTACCGGAACAAACTGTAAGTCTTTTCTTGATACCGCATACTTCGTGATTCAAAGTTGCATTCTTTTATTTGTTTAATTGTGTTAATCCTTGTTGTTAATCCCCCTGTTTAACGCAGACTTCTGTCGCCTGGTTCTCTGGTGAACCAAGACCAGTCGACGGAAATCTCGAAGTCTTTCTACTGGTAATGCTTGGCGTGTGACACCCAAGGTTGCCACAGAAAGACCACAGTAACCTATCCCGTCCTACCCCATTTGTGTTCCGTTTAGACTTCCCGTTTAACGCAGACTTCTCTCGCCTGGCTATCTGGTGACAGAAACCAATCGGCAGAAGTCTCGAAGTTTTCTACTGGTAATGCTTGGCGTGTGACACCCAAGGTTGCCACAGAAAGACCACAGTAACTTATACCGTACTACCCCTGTTGTGTTCCGTGTAGATTTCCCGTTTACCGCAGACTTCTCTCGCCTGGCTATCTTGTGACAGAAACCAATCGGCAGAAGTCTCGAAGTTTTTCTACTGGTAATGCTTGGCGTGTACACCCAAGGTTGCCACGGAGAGACCACGATAAACTACCCCGTTATCCTGTAAATTGTTGCATTGTGTTTCACCTGTATCAACCCCGTCCCGTTAATTGAATAGTTTCAAATTCTGATTGGCCTGTACACTGAAAATCACTGGAAGTGCTCGGGATCAAACCCATTGCTAAAGTAACCGATTACAGAGACTTGGATCTTTCTGAGACACCCGGTTGCTGTAAATTTTGTGTAAACCCCGTACATCCGTGATTGTCTCAGAAGGAATCAAAGTGACTGCTATTAATTGTTTGCTTTCTTTAATACCTGATAGTTTGACTGAATATAGTTGATTTGAATATTCTTTAGTTCATTGATTTCACTTTCTGATCACCGTGACAAGTTATTACATTTCTGTTTTCCTTATTTTTGAACTTGGTCATCAGCTGAATATATTTCTTGACTTGAAAATAACTGTATAGTTCACTGTAATTTAGATTGTTGTAATAAATTCGGTTTTAAAGTACTTGTTATCGCTACCACCTTAGATAAACCCGAACTCTGTCTCCGACTAGTAGGTACCTGGGTGGGTTTGCTATTTCCCCCTATTAAAAGAATAGCTGGCGCTCGAGATTAAACCCTTTCCCGACCAAACCCGTCACAAAATTGACGCCCGAGCGTTGGGACTCTTAAAACCGGGTTCAGTTTTGGAATAACTTCTTTTTTTTTGTCTAACCGAGGAGAATAGTTTTGAACGGTGAACCATACAAACCAATTTATTCAGCTGTTGACTTGCAAGAAATATTTTATCCGGCTTATATTTCTGAAATATAATTTATTTAGATCAGTTCAGTGACCGATTTGCTGATTGCGTTGAGTTAACCTATCTTGAGTTATAATAGAACATCACTGGTAACCTATAAACAGAACCGAACAGTTAACCAGCTATTTCTGATAACCGCACAATATTGAATTGACTTATGATTTTCACACGCTTATGATTTTCACTTGAATAATAAAACTGACTGTGTTTTCTTTTCCCTTCCCCCCTTTGATTTATTTGCTGGTTGACAAGTGTTCATTATAACTCTGATAGTTTATTGTGATTATAACCGCATTGGACTTGTTGTTTCTCTGATTACTTTATTTTATTTGAAACCGTTGATACACTGTTGGTGAATTATTCCCTTTGAATTAGGTGAGCTTGAACCGAAAATAACTTCAGAAAGGTAAAACTGTAAGTGAACCTGAACCGAAATAATTTTCTTGGCTGTTAAAACCGATAGTGGACTTGGTCTGAAATATTGTGTTGACAGGTAACCTATTTCTTCGAACAAGTGTTAGGTTAACAGTGAGCTGTCAAGTGACCGATAAATAGTGAGTGATAGAATAATAGGTGCTTCCTCGATTGGACATTGACTATTAATCCGGGTTTCAGTGAATCTTGTTGAGTTAATTATTCATCCGGGTCTCAGTGAATTTTATTGAATTAATTATCCATCCGGACTTCAGTAAATTTTTTTTGAATTGATTATTCATCCGGACTTCAGTGAATTTTATTGAGTTAATTGTTCATCCAGGCCTTGGTGAATTTTGTTGAATCAATTATCCATCCGGACTTTAGTAAATTTTTTTTTTTTTTTTTGAATTGATTATTCATCCGAGCTTCAGTGAATTTTATTGAGTTAGTTGTTCATCCGGGCTTTAGTGACAGTGATATTTAATCGGACTTAGTGATACTGAAACATTATAACCAGTGTTGAATTATTCCGTGTGTTAGCTTTGAACTTAGACTTTACATTATTTCATACCGGACATTGAACTTATTGAGAGTGTGTTACTGGATCGTGAGTCGGGTGGCAAGATAGTTGAACTATATGTCATTGAACATGGATGTGAACAGGCTGCTCAGTGATGAATTGACTTATGAACTAGAACTGAGAGGACAGTCAATACCAAGCACTGTGATGACAAAGCGGAGTCTACTACGACAAGTGTTACAGTCAGACATACCGCTACAGCCTTGCACATCAATGAACCCCACACTGGATATCGACATTTGCCAAAATAAACTCACCGATCTAGTGGAAGCACTTCAGAATTTCAATCACGCTAATGCGACTAACGAATTTTCGCGAATATTCACAAGATTAACACACATTCAGGGAAGACTGAACTTTATTGTCACTTCCGATGAAGCACAGTTACAACTGATCGAACAACTGAAGGCGACTACAACTAAGGCCTTGGAGACGCTGGAGCAACTGAGTAGGAGCAACACCCGTGGACAGCCATCCAGTCAGCAGGAACGGTCCCTCTTGGATGTGGAGGTTCCCAGTTCACCTGGGATGTCCCTGATCCAACCGGAAAGAGCTGAAACATCCCTGATTGATCTTGGAGATGGGGTCAATCTTCTGACAGCTGCTGATGTCTCACATACTGGTACACCTGTAAGGAATAAAACATTAGAACATGTCATGAACGAGACAAGGCGGACATGTACAACATTACTGCGGCAGATACCGGCATTACCTGTCACCCAGTCACAGGACTGTGGGACAGCATCACCTGAAGATCGGACACCGAGAAGATGGATTAATTCTACCCGTAGAGTATCTTTTCCACACTTACCTGCATCTTGTGTGAGCTCTGGCAGGACCATGACCAGAGAGAGAGTACCATTGGAACCGGAACCTCGACCGTCACCGGTGCCAACCATTCCTGTCCACAAATGGAATATTTCATTTGGTGGCACAGGTAGTGTGAGCGGCTTCATCGAGGAGGTGGAGAGATTGGCCGAATCTCGTAAGGTGCCCCTAGAACAAGTGTTCGAGTCAGTTTATGAACTACTGCGGAAGGATGCCAGGGATTGGTTCATCCCCAGGAGGGGTACATTCAGGAATTGGCAGAATTTCAAAGAGCAACTTAAGGAAGCATTTTTACCGGTGAACTATGAGGAGAACCTGTTGGAGGAAATAAAAAGGAGAACGCAGGGTCCTGATGAAAAGCTGCTGATGTACGTCACTCGAATGCAGAATTTGTTCCAGAAGCTAACATACAGTAGACCAACCGAAACGGAACAAATCCGAATCATCAGGCAGAGGCTGTTACCAACCCTACAACTTAGCATTCCAGGAGACAAACACCTACGATGAGCTCCTGCGAAAAGGAAAGGTTTTCGAGTTAGTACAGTGGCAAATGAGCCAGTACACCAGGCCACCGTCGAAACCAGGTCTTCTTGACGAGCCCCACCTGACGTATCGTCCGGTCCAACAAAACCGACAACAGGCCAGTTTCTCTTTGGACACCGAAAACATATCAGGAAACTCAGAACCACCAGTACCAGTAGGTCACAACAGACCACAAACACCGCCGTCACCGCCTAGAAACACCCAGCCAAGACCGGATCGACCAACGGCACGAGTCGACAAGCAAAATACAGGTTCACCCAACCGAGCTTCATCACCTATACCAACACGACGATCAAACCAACAAGGAGACCGACAGGAAACACAGGGAAACCGGACTGATCCACCGACGAGGAAAGTATCTTTCCAAACACAGTGCTTCCGATGTGGTGAATACGGCCACATGCGACGGGAATGTCGAGGACGACCGAGGTTGTTCTGTTCTCGTTGCCAGAGGAAAAACATTCTCTCACGAGATTGTCCCTGCCGTCCGGAAAACTAGACGGAGGTATGGAGAAGGAGTCGACCATATCTCCCAACACACTGACTCCCATGACATCGACTGCCTGGAATGATAACCGACCGCTTGTCGAAGTTAAGATAGCCGGAGAGCACTACAAAGCATTAGTTGACACGGGAGCCACGAAGAGTTTCGTAAGTCGGAAAGTGGCAAAACAATGTGAAAGCAAGGGAATCACCGGACAACATGTTGAGAATGGTTTCGTGGTGGTCGCAAATGGTCAACCCACGACAACACCCAAACTCTACACTACCGCCGTCCACCTGGCTGATTATTCCTTGACCGACATTAATTTTTTGTTGGTGCCTGATTTACCAGTAGACCTCATACTAGGAATGGACGTACTAGGAAGGTTCAATTTTTCCATTAACCTCAGTACCGCCGACTGTTACCTGGAAGGTCGACTGATTGCCAAACCAACACCGGAAATTGGAAAAGCTGTTGAGGTACAGGGCCGGAGAAAATCCCTGAATAAACTTGCTGACAGTCTGTCCCGGAATCCCTTACCGTCCGTAGATTCCGTATACCTGGCCGAAGTGGAAATTCACTGCCGATGGTACAACAGGAAACTACAGGAGGTTCAGAAGGATCCAGGAAATTTCCCAGATTATGCCATAATCGATGGGAAACTGTTCCGACATTTTTGGGATGCATCAGACTTCAAAGAAATTGGAACTGGACAACCCTGGAAATTATGCGTACCCACCGAACAGCGTTCCGAAGTACTGAAGGAGAATCATGATTCGGAACTAGCCGGACATATGGGGATCGCCAAGACAAGTTCCAGGATTGCCCGGAATTACTACTGGCCTGGTATGTTCCGAGACATTGCGAAATATGTTAGAAACTGCACTTCGTGCCAACGCTACAAAGTTTCGCAACAGAAAACTGCTGGGAAGATGCAACCACACAGGATGGCAGATGCACCATTCAGGGAAGTATCTACAGATATCGTCGGACCGTTACCCCGAAGTAAAAAAGGTAATTCTTACATTGTGGTCATGCAAGATCGCTTCACGAAGTGGATCGAGTGCCGCCCGTTGCGAAAAGCTACAGCCAAAACCGTTTATTCTGCGTTATACGAACAAATCATCCTTAAATATGGATGTCCGGCCGTTGTTATCTCCGATAATGGAGTACAGTACGATAGTAAGTTATTTAAAAACAGCCTTCAGGAACTGAATATAGCTCACAGATTTACCCCACCGTACACGCCACAGTGTAATCCGGTAGAAAGAGCGAATCGAACACTAAAAACTATGATTGCACAATTTTGCGAATCCGATCAGAGAAACTGGGATGAAAAGTTAGGGGAATTAGTTTTTGCTATTAACACCGCTAAACAAGAGTCTACCGGGTTTACTCCGGCTTTTCTGAATTTTGGTAGGGAACTAAATGTCCCTAGGGCGATTTATTCGACACACCCCCAAAATGAGGAAAACAGTAACCCAACCGAAGTAAATAGAGACATGACTCACCGTACAGAACAAATCCGGCACCTACAGGAAGCACATGAGTTTGTGCATGCTCGCTTGTACAGGGCTTTTGAACAGCAGGCTCATCATTACAACCTACGCCGTAGAGAAGTTCGCTTTCATGTAGGTGACAAAGTTCTCCGTCGCACAAATCCGTTATCATCCGCTGTCGACAGTTTCGCAGCTAAACTGGCTGCAAAGTTCGCCGGACCGTATACCGTTATTAAGGTAGTCTCTCCTGTAGTGTATGATCTGAAAGATGAACAGGGTAAGAAGGTTACCAACATCCATATTAAAGATTTAAAACCATTTCACTCAGGATAGAGATATTTTTACTGTTCACCCGTTAATTGAACATGATCCCCAGTCATGTGAAATTTTGTTTTATTACCGTTCCGTTAACCATCACACCGGTGATTTGACAAACCCTTTGTCAATATCCTGACAGCAACCGTCACCGTATAAGATTTCATATCCTATTCGGTTCACCGAACAAATCAGAATCTACCATGTCATCTAATTAGAAACAGTTCTTTCTTTCTACATTTTGTTCAGTGGATTGAATGGATTCATGATACCGTTCAAGCTTTGCAATTACAATTGGAAAACATTATCAAATGGTCAAATTCATCTAGATATAGCCAATCCGTTCAGCAACACCGACATGTCAAAACGATATAAATTGTCATCTGTCTGTGTTTCTGAAAGGTACATCCTGTAGACAGAGCAAAGCACAGCTTGAAATCCGTTACATTCATTATTCTGTGAATTCACAAGGTTCCGAGACAAACCGTTGCTTTAAATATTGTATTCAGAATAGTTAAGATGAATAACGATTAACAAATACTAACCGTACTACCTTAAAAACTGGATAGATAGTCTGAATTGTATCTAGTTCTCTACTACTGTTCTCCTGTGTAACTTTTTCTATGAAATTGTAACACCGATACAGGTGAAAGTGCATATCCGTGATCTGTTCAATTTAATTCTACCCAAGAAAACTGGAAAAAGCTCTGTATACTGTCAATGTTCTACTGTTAAAACATAACCTATGTGGCAATTAAGTCTGTTCTAGGATATCAATTACTCCAACAAGATTTAAATGAAAGTTCAGCTGTTAACCTACCTAGCGGGGACTGTCGGATCAGAGAGCCTCCACCATTCCTCCGTCAAGGATTACGTTCCAACTCCGAACAATATTCTGGCACACAGTGAATGTCCACATCCACCTCCAGTGTTGTGAGAGGGTCCAATTCACCTCCAACAACGAGTGATTTCAAGCTTGGGTACATTTCCACCTACAACGAGAACACAAGTTAGTGAATGGTTCTTCCCACTTGAAGTACTAATCGAAAGGACTTTGGTTGGATGAAGGGGATATTCGAAACTCACCTGCTTGACCCAGCTTCGTAGTCAAATGATGCACCGAACCAACATCCAAGAAGGAAACAGTGCCAACAAGTGGTCAACGTCAAAGATGCCTCATCAGCCCATTTCAACGTGAATGATAGTTCCTTAAAATCCAACCGTTAATATGAAATGGAACAATCGATATGGAGTACTCACTGTTATATGTTGCCGTCGATTTCATTTCCCAATTCTGGAGTAATTTCATATTTCATTTCACTAAAAGCACGTTGTTTCTGACAGATACCACAGAACCAACGACAGTCATAGAGTGCCTCGGAAGAAGTTATGTCAAACGTCTACCGACAATCGGATCAAAGATCACACGCACTACGGTCCATAGCCAGGGACGACACCTATCACGGAGCGTAACGCAGAGCGCAGAGTATGGATCATGGATCATGGATCGGAGAGAACCACTATACATGGAAGGAGCGCCTACCGGACGATTACTGAACTACACCTGTGAGCAGATCCGGATATCACTCCTATTGTACTGTTTAGATTAGGATGAGAACTCTGTAAGGGTGAGATAACGAGCACTTAACCGACTTGAATTTCCGATCAATTTTTGTTTTTTTTTTGATGGGCCAGTTACCCCTTATTAAATTGAACTTGTGTCTTCAACGCAACTTCAATTTTTCCCAGGGGAGGGGGATGTAACGATACTTGATTGTTTTTCAATAAAAATCAAGCCCCGTTTTAAATATCCGTTTCCCTGAATTTTCCAGTTGAAACAATGCAACACCGTCTGATGGAGATTTCAGTTTCAATATAGTTATTCCGTCTCATTTTGGAAATATTTCTCAGAATCCTGATTATTAAATTCAAATTCCGTATAATTGAAATTTCCATCATTAATCCGCCGTAAGAATCCAAAATAAAGAAAAAGTGTCTTTCTGCATTCGGCGTTGTTTTTCCGTCCACAAAAACACACCGAATTCAGTATAAAACAACGTGGATTGCAGATAACGACAGTTTCTTTTACCGATAAAGAGATAACCGCCACCGAGAATATTTCTTCTGGGGAGAATATTCGAGAATTCCGAATTTTGAGTGCAATTTTGATCACGTGACCGTCCACATGTTGGAGAGTTAATAAATAGGACCGCACCACCAGACGAGAATTAATTCATTCATGATTATTCATTCGGTAGTCATTCTGCGATTCTGTTTTCAGTCTTGATTCGGTAGTGATTCTTTTCTTGATTTCTTCTTGATTCTTTAATTCATTTCCGCTTTAATTAAGTCTGTCTTCGTATTAAAGTTTTCCTTTGCTTTTCTTTATTTTTTTTGCTAAGTGGTGGTGTGACCGTACCGGAACAAACTGTAAGTCTTTTCTTGATACCGCATACTTCGTGATTCAAAGTTGCATTCTTTTATTTGTTTAATTGTGTTAATCCTTGTTGTTAATCCCCCTGTTTAACGCAGACTTCTGTCGCCTGGTTCTCTGGTGAACCAAGACCAGTCGACGGAAATCTCGAAGTCTTTCTACTGGTAATGCTTGGCGTGTGACACCCAAGGTTGCCACAGAAAGACCACAGTAACCTATCCCGTCCTACCCCATTTGTGTTCCGTTTAGACTTCCCGTTTAACGCAGACTTCTCTCGCCTGGCTATCTGGTGTCAGAAACCAATCGGCAGAAGTCTCGAAGTTTTCTACTGGTAATGCTTGGCGTGTGACACCCAAGGTTGCCACAGAAAGACCACAGTAACTTATACCGTACTACCCCTGTTGTGTTCCGTGTAGATTTCCCGTTTACCGCAGACTTCTCTCGCCTGGCTATCTTGTGACAGAAACCAATCGGCAGAAGTCTCGAAGTTTTTCTACTGGTAATGCTTGGCGTGTACACCCAAGGTTGCCACGGAGAGACCACGATAAACTACCCCGTTATCCTGTAAATTGTTGCATTGTGTTTCACCTGTATCAACCCCGTCCCGTTAATTGAATAGTTTCAAATTCTGATTGGCCTGTACACTGAAAATCACTGGAAGTGCTCGGGATCAAACCCATTGCTAAAGTAACCGATTACAGAGACTTGGATCTTTCTGAGACACCCGGTTGCTGTAAATTTTGTGTAAACCCCGTACATCCGTTATTGTCTCAGAAGGAATCAAAGTGACTGCTATTAATTGTTTGCTTTCTTTAATACCTGATAGTTTGACTGAATATAGTTGATTTGAATATTCTTTAGTTCATTGATTTCACTTTCTGATCACCGTGACAAGTTATTACATTTCTGTTTTCCTTATTTTTGAACTTGGTCATCAGCTGAATATATTTCTTGACTTGAAAATAACTGTATAGTTCACTGTAATTTAGATTGTTGTAATAAATTCGGTTTTAAAGTACTTGTTATCGCTACCACCTTAGATAAACCCAACCCTGTCTCCGACTAGTAGGTACCTGGGTGGGTTTGCTATTTCCCCCTATTAAAAGAATAGCTGGCGCTCGAGATTAAACCCTTTCCCGACCAAACCCGTCACAGTTTTTCTAGCCATATATGTTGATGATTTGATTTTATTCACTAATAATGAGGAGTCGAAATATTACATAAAAGGAGAATTGCATAAAAAATTCAAAATGAAGGATCTTGGAGAGATACGTTACTGTATAGGAATACATGTTGAACGAGATAGAGAGAAAGGCATAATTTATTTAGATCAGAAAAAATATATACAACAAGTATTAGAAAAATATGGAATGTCAGATTGTAAATCTGTGAAAACTCCAATGGATTTGAATTCCAAGTTACAAAAATCAGAGGTTGAATACATGTCTTTGTCGTCTTGTGTACAAGAAGCTTTGTGGTTAAAGCAATTTCAAGAAAGTTTTTGGCCACAACTCAAGGATGAGGCCATGATTATTTACAGTGATAATCAAAGTTCTATAAAACTTTCAGGTTGTGACAACTACCACGCCAGGACCAAACACATAGATGTGAGGCACCATTTTGTTCGTGACAGAGTACTTGGAGGGGCCATTGATGTTCGCTACATACAGACGGATGCGATGGTTGCTGATGCACTCACTAAAGTCACCTCACACCCTAAATTGGTTTATTGTTCTTCGAAGATGGGGTTATGTTTAAGGGAGGATGTTGGAAAAATATTAAACACAACCTAATATATAATATTCTGTAGTCATCATGTTTCATAGTAACCACATAATTCTGTTAATTGAGTTAGCTATGAATCAGAATAGTTGAACGTGTGTCATTCGTGTGCAATATACGTTTTTCATTAATCAATTCTATTTTCTTGGTGTATTTAAGTTCCTCAAGAACTATCGAACTGAAATTCAACATGTCATCTCATTTCGAAAACTGTGTACAGTTTCGAGATTTTGGTCGAATTGATCCAATAGTTCCTTAGGAATTGAAATGATAATATGTCGAATCGACCACTGAAATCTCAATTCCTATCAGAACTATCGAACTGAAATTCAACATGTGCATCTCAATTCGAAAACTATGTGCAGTTTCAAGATTCGGTTCGAATTGATCCAACAGTTTTTGAGGAATTGATATCACACTTTGCCGAAAAGACCACTGAAATCTCAATTCCTATCAGAACTATCGAACTGAAATTCAACATGTGCATCTCAATTCGAAAACTATGTGCAGTTTCAAGATTTGGGTCGAATTGATCCAACAGTTTTTGAGGAATTGATATCACACTTTGCCGAATAGACCACTGAAATCTCAATTCCTATCAGAACTATCGAACTGAAATTCCACATGTGCATCTCATTTCGAAAACTGTGTACAGTTTCGAGATTTTGGTCGAATTGATCCAATAGTTCCTTAGGAATTGAAATGATAATATGTCGAATCGACCACTGAAATCTCAATTCCTATCAGAACTATCGAACTGAAATTCAACATGTGCATCTCAATTCGAAAACTATGTGCAGTTTCAAAATTTGGTTCGAATTGATCCAACAGTTTTTAGGAATTGATATCACACTTTGCCGAATTGACCACTGAAATCTCAATTCCTATCTGAACTAACGAACTGAAATTCAACATGTGCATCTCAATTCGAAAACTGAGTACAGTTTCGGGATTTGGGTCGAATTGATCCAATAGTTCCTTGGGAATTGACATGATATTTTATCGGATCGACTACTGAAATCTCCATTCCTATCAGAACTATCGATCTGAAATTCAACATGTGCATCTCAATTCGAAATCTATCTGCAGTTGCAAGATTTGGGTCGAATTGATCCAACAGTTTTTGAGGAATTGATATCACACTTTGCCGAATAGACCACTGAAATCTCAATTCCTATCAGACCTATCGAACTGAAATTCAACATGTGCATCTCATTTCGAAAACTGTGTACAGTTTCGAGATTTTGGTCGAATTGATCCAATAGTTCCTTAGGAATTGAAATGATAATATGTCGAATCGACCACTGAAATCTCAATTCCTATCAGAACTATCTAACTGAAATTCAACATGTCCATCTCAATACGAAAACTATGTGCAGTTTCCAAATTTGGTTCGAATTGATCCAACAGTTTTTAGGAATTGATATCACACTTTGCCGAATTGACCACTGAAATCTCAATTCCTATCTGAACTAACGAACTGAAATTCAACATGTGCATCTCAATTCGAAAACTGAGTACAGTTTCGGGATTTGGGTCGAATTGATCCAATAGTTCCTTGGGAATTGACATGATATTTTATCGGATCGACTACTGAAATCTCCATTCCTATCAGAACTATCGATCTGAAATTCAACATGTGCATCTCAATTCGAAATCTATCTGCATTTGCAAGATTTGGGTCGAATTGGTCCAACAGTTTTTGAGGAATTGATATCACACTTTGCCGAATAGACCACTGAAATCTCAATTCCTATCAGAACTATCGAACTGAAATTCAACAAGTGCATCTCAATTCGAAAACTATGTGCAGTTTCAAAATTTGGTTCGAATTGATCCAACAGTTTTTAGGAATTGATATCACACTTTGCCGAATTGACCACTGAAATCTCAATTCCTATCTGAACTATCGAACTGAAATTCAACATGTGCATCTCAATTCGAAAACTGAGTACAGTTTCGGGATTTGGGTCGAATTGATCCAATAGGGAATTGAAATGATATTTTGTCGAATCGACCACTGAAATCTCAATTCCTATCAGAACTATCGAACTGAAATTCAACAGGTGCATCTCAATTCGAAAACCATGTGCTGTTTCGAGATTTGGTTCGAATTGATCCAACAGTTTTTGAGGAATTGATATCACACTTTGCCGAAAAGACCACCGAAATCTCGATTCCTATCTGAACTATCGAACTGAAATTCAACATGTGCATCTCAATCCGAAAACTATGTGCAGTTTCAAGATTTGGTTCGAATTGATCCAACAGTTTTCGAGGAATTGATATCACACTTTGCCGAATTGACCACTGAAATCTCAATTCCTATCTGAACTATCGAACTGAAAGTCAACATGTGCATCTCAATTCGAAAACTGAGTACAGTTTCGGGATTTGTGTCGAATTGATGCAATAGTTCCTTGGGAATTGAAATGATATTTTGTTGAATCGACCACTGAAATCTCAATTCCTATCAGAACTATCGAACTGAAATTCAACCTGTGCATCTCAATTCGAAAACTATATGCTGTTTCAAGATTTGGTTGGAATTGATCCAACAGTTTTTAGGAATTCAATTCCTAAGGAACTATTGGATCAATTCGACCAAAATCTCGAAACTGTACACAGTTTTCGAATTGAGATGCACATGTTGAATTTCAGTTCGATAGTTCTGATAGGAATTGATCCACTAGTTCCTCAGGAATTGAAATGATATTTTGTCGAATCGTCCACTGAAATCTCAATTCCTATCAGAACTATGTTGAATTTCCTAAGGAATAGTTCCTTGGGAATTGACATGATATTTTGTCGAATCGACTACTGAAATCTCCATTCCTATCAGACCTATCGATCTGAAATTCAACATGTTCATCTCAATTCGAAAACTATCTGCAGTTTCAAGATTTGGTTCGAATTGATCCAACAGTTTTTGAGGAATTGATATCACACTTTGCCGAAAAGACAACTGAAATCTCAATTCCTATCAGAACTATCGAACTGAAATTCAACAAGTGCATCTCAATTCGAAAACCATGTGCTGTTTCGAGATTTGGTTCGAATTGATCCAACAGTTTTTGAAGAATTGATATTACACTTTGCCGAATAGACCACTGAAATCTCAATTCCTATCAGAACTATCGAACTGAAATTCAACATGTGCATCTCATTTCGAAAACTGTGTACAGTTTCGAGATTTTGGTCGAATTGATCTAATAGTTCCTTCGGAATTGAAATGATAATATGTCGAATCGACCACTGAAATCTCAATTCCTATCAGAACTATCGAACTGAAATTCTACATGTGCATCTCATTTCGAAAACTATGTTCAGCTTCAAGATTTGGTTCGAATTGATCCAACAGTTTTCAAGGAATTGATATCACACTTTGCCGAATTGAACACTGAAATCTAAATTTCTATCTGAACTAACGAACTGAAATTCAACATGTGCATCTCAATTCGAAAACTGAGTACAGTTTCGGGATTTGGTTGGAATTGATCCAATAGTTCCTTGGGAATTGACATGATATTTTGTCGAATCGACTACTGAAATCTCCATTCCTATCAGAACTATCGATCTGAAATTCAACATGTGCATCTCAATTCGAAAACTATCTGCAGTTTCAAGATTTGGGTCGAATTGGTCCAACAGTTTTTGAGGAATTGATATCACACTTTGCCGAATAGATCACTGAAATCTAAATTCCTATTTGAACTATCGAACTAAAATTCAACATGTGTATCTCATTTCGAAAACTATGTGCAGTTTCAAGATTTGGTTCGAATTGATCGAACAGTTTTCAAGGAATTGATATCACACTTTGCCGAATTGACCACTGAAATCTAAATTCCTATCTGAACTATCGAACTGAAATTCAACATGTGCATCTCAATTCGAAAACTGAGTACAGTTTCGGGACTTGGTTCGAATTGATCCAATAGTTCTTTGGGAATTGAAATGATATTTTGTCGAATCGACCACTGAAATCTCAATTCCTATCAGAACTATCGAACTGAAATTCAACATGTGCATCTCAATTCGAAAACTATGTGCAGTTTCAAGATTTGGTTCGAATTGATCCAACAGTTTCTGAGGAATTGATATCACACTTTGCCGAAAAGACCACTGAAATCTCGATTCCTATCTGAACTATCGAACTGAAATTCAACAGGTGAATCTCAATCCGAAAACTATGGCAGTTTCAAGATTTGGGTCGAATTGATCCAACAGTTTTTGAGGAATTGATATCACACTTTGCCGAATAGACCACTGAAATCTCAATTCCTATCAGAACTATCGAACTGAAATTCAACATGTGCATCTCAATTCGAAAACTATGTGCAGTTTCAAGATTTGGTTCGAATTGATCCAACAGTTTTTAGGAATTGATATCACACTTTGCCGAATTGACCACTGAAATCTCAATTCCTATCAGAACTATCGAACTGAAATTCCACATGTGCATCTCATTTCGAAAACTGTGTACAGTTTCGAGATTTTGGTCGAATTGATCCAATAGTTCCTTAGGAATTGAAATGATAATATGTCGAATCGACCACTGAAATCTCAATTCCTATCAGAACTATCGAACTGAAATTCAACATGTGCATCTCAATTCGAAAACTATGTGCAGTTTCAAAATTTGGTTCGAATTGATCCAACAGTTTTTAGGAATTGATATCACACTTTGCCGAATTGACCACTGAAATCTCAATTCCTATCTGAACTAACGAACTGAAATTCAACATGTGCATCTCAATTCGAAAACTGAGTACAGTTTCGGGATTTGGGTCGAATTGATCCAATAGTTCCTTGGGAATTGACATGATATTTTATCGGATCGACTACTGAAATCTCCATTCCTATCAGAACTATCGATCTGAAATTCAACATGTGCATCTCAATTCGAAATCTATCTGCAGTTGCAAGATTTGGGTCGAATTGATCCAACAGTTTTTGAGGAATTGATATCACACTTTGCCGAATAGACCACTGAAATCTCAATTCCTATCAGACCTATCGAACTGAAATTCAACATGTGCATCTCATTTCGAAAACTGTGTACAGTTTCGAGATTTTGGTCGAATTGATCCAATAGTTCCTTAGGAATTGAAATGATAATATGTCGAATCGACCACTGAAATCTCAATTCCTATCAGAACTATCTAACTGAAATTCAACATGTGCATCTCAATTCGAAAACTATGTGCAGTTTCCAAATTTGGTTCGAATTGATCCAACAGTTTTTAGGAATTGATATCACACTTTGCCGAATTGACCACTGAAATCTCAATTCCTATCTGAACTAACGAACTGAAATTCAACATGTGCATCTCAATTCGAAAACTGAGTACAGTTTCGGGATTTGGGTCGAATTGATCCAATAGTTCCTTGGGAATTGACATGATATTTTATCGGATCGACTACTGAAATCTCCATTCCTATCAGAACTATCGATCTGAAATTCAACATGTGCATCTCAATTCGAAATCTATCTGCATTTGCAAGATTTGGGTCGAATTGGTCCAACAGTTTTTGAGGAATTGATATCACACTTTGCCGAATAGACCACTGAAATCTCAATTCCTATCAGAACTATCGAACTGAAATTCAACAAGTGCATCTCAATTCGAAAACCATGTGCTGTTTCGAGATTTGGTTCGAATTGATCCAACAGTTTTTGAGGAATTGATATTACACTTTGCCGAATAGACCACTGAAATCTCAATTCCTATCAGAACTATCGAACTGAAATTCAACATGTGCATCTCATTTCGAAAACTGTGTACAGTTTCGAGATTTTGGTCGAATTGATCTAATAGTTCCTTCGGAATTGAAATGATAATATGTCGAATCGACCACTGAAATCTCAATTCCTATCAGAACTATCGAACTGAAATTCAACATGTGCATCTCAATTCGAAAACTATGTGCAGTTTCAAGATTTGGTTCGAATTGATCCAACAGCTTTTAGGAATTGATATCACACTTTGCCGAATTGACCACTGAAATCTCAATTCCTATCTGAACTAACGAACTGAAATTCAACATGTGCATCTCAATTCGAAAACTGAGTACAGTTTCGGGATTTGGGTCGAATTGATCCAATAGTTCCTTGGGAATTGACATGATATTTTGTCGAATCGACTACTGAAATCTCCATTCCTATCAGAACTATCGATCTGAAATTCAACATGTGCATCTCATCATCATCATCATCATCATTTATTTTGCCTATTATAAATTACAATTCTAGGACACGTCAATTCATCATATATCAAGTACATATACATTCAAAGACATAGTTTAAAAAAAATATATATATCGAGGACAAAAAAAAAACAGCTGAAGGCAACATGCTCTTATCCTAGGTCGCCACCCACAATAAGTTCCCGGAACTCAGTAATATCATACACAGCCTTACCTCCTAAATAGTTTTTGAGAGTTCTCTTGAATTTTTTCATGGGTAAGGTGGTGAGCGAAAGAGGCAGGATGTTATATATTGCGATCCCGGCACACATCGGAGACCTCTTCATGTACTCATGTGACGCAGTTAAAATTCTAACCTTGTGTCTATTTCTCGTGGGGTAGTCATGGATATCGGACTGTCGAACATGAGAGCCACGGGTAGAGTGGATATGACACAAGAGTTTGAGTATAAACATGGCTGGAACTGTCGAAATACCAGAAGATCTAAATATCAGCCTACAGGTCTCTCTGAATGGAACATCATAAATGAGCCTCACTATTCTTTTCTGCTGAACGAAGATCCGATGGGCCCCTGGCATCATTCCCCATACACAGATCCCATAATCGAGCAGGGGCTGGACGTGAGCATAATATGCTGTCAACAGGCATTCACGTGGAAGGGAAGACTTGAGAGAGGAAATTATATAGAACGCCTTGTTCAGGTTCTTCTTCAATTTTTCAAAGTGTGGCCCAAAGTTCAACAATGGGTCTATTGTTATTCCAAGGAAACGGGTTTCATCTTGGAAATTAAGTGGCGTTTCACCGAAATATATTTCACGACTGGAGACACTCTGCCTCTTCCTACCGAACTCCATGATGACGGTTTTATCGATGTTAATAATAAGCCGATTTTGTGAGCACCATGATTTAAATCTCTCGATGACCTCCAGTATTCTCGAATAAAGGCTTTCAACATCCCGCTCCGATACAACGAAGCACGTGTCATCAGCGTACAGGTATACCGCCAACAGGTACTCAGCTACATATTGGGGAAGGTCATTAATGAACATCAAGAACAGCACTGCCCCCAGGTTGCCACCCTGCGGCGTCCCCAACACCGTTTCATAAGCCTCCGAAAGATGATCATTGAGCCTAACCCTTATCTTCCGTTGGGAGAGATAGGACATTACCCAATCATGAACAGTGCCACGGATACCCATACTGTACATCTTCTCAGACAATATCGCAGGGTCAACCGAATCAAAGGCTTTCGCGATATCGAAAAATATCACCACCACAAACTTTTCCGAATCAACCTCACTCAAGATATCCTGAACAAAGTCGACAACAGCTAATTCCGCTGATCTGCCTGGTCTGAATCCATATTGAGATGATGTTAGGATATTGTTTTTCTCAAGATAGTCAACAAGCCTGTTGACCATAATTTTCTCAAATATTTTCGAGAATATACTGAGATTCGATATCAGTCTATAGTTAGCTACTTCATTGGTAGCCCCCTTTTTGAATATAGGAAAGGCAATGGCACTCTTGAGAGAGTTCGGAAACTTGCCCTGAGTGACAGAGGCGTTCATCAACTCAGATAAAATGGAGGAAAGTAGATGTTCACTTTTTAAAATGATTATAGGTATTTCATCCGGGCCTGTACATTTTTTATTTGGCATACTGTTTATAACGTCATGAACCTCGAAAGGAGTACAAGGGTAGAAAAACATGCAGCAGCTCTGAAGAGTTCCAGCTGTGCCGCCTGCACCATAAGGAAACTTTTGTCTGATGATTTCTGGTATACTGGTCGTAAAATATTCGCCAAAAGCATTAACCACTTCGCTGTCTACCGACAGGAGCTCACCCTTGTATAACAGGTCGATGCTCCTGCTGACGCTGTTGACCTCCCCACATCGCAAGTCCCTAACGACCCGCCACAGAGTTTTTGACTTGTTAGAAGATTCATTGATGATATTTGAGAAATGTAGAATCCTCTCTCTGTGCATGTTACACCTGATTGTCTTGCGATAATCGGCAATATTCTCTGCCAATCTACATGATGGAGCAACATTATAAAGCCATCTCATATCCCCCAGTTCCTGTATCCCGCGAAGGAGTTCATCAGAGTACCTGAAACTACTGAAGTGACAACATACACGTGCTCTCACCTTTCTCTTATGGAAAACCATGTTGAAAATGTATAGAAAATCATCAAAAAACAAATCGAACATCCGGTCAATATCCTCGCTCAACCTGAGTCCATGAAAAGCGTTCGAAAATCTGTAGTGAAACTCAGAAATTAAGTCGGGAGAAAAGTAACGTTTTTCTAAGGTTTTATAAACATGTTGATGAGCTGGACGCCGCTGTGTGACAGGAAAGCTCAACGTCTGAGCATGATGATCAGACACCGCAAGAAGAAAGTTATCAGACGAGCACAGTGTAACATCAACATTTGTTATGACGTAATCAACCTGGGAGGAACTCGTGGGAGTTATGCGAGTGGGTTCATTGATCAAACTATTGAAACCAAAATTATTTATCATGTGAAACAGAATATCAACATGATCTCCGTCTCGGCACTCGGGCTCAACATTGAAATCGCCACATATTATAATTCGTTCAAAAAATCTTTTTGTGTATGAAAATATCGTAAATAATTGATCATTAAAGAGTTCAAGATCGCCACTGGGTGGGCGATAAATTGTAACAATACACAAAGAATTCTCGACCGAGACTGCCGTACATTCAAAAGACTTCTCAATGCTCAGTTTATTTATAAAATCAACCGGCTTACAAATTTCTGTTAGAGCTAGTTGTGAAAAAATTGCACAGCCCCCACCTTTGTATTTAGATCTACTGAAATGGGTTATTCTGCTATACCCTGAAAAGTTAAAAATGGGTAGTTTTGCCTCATCATCAGCCCAATGCTCCGTGACGCAAAAAAATGATGGCCTACACACCTCGGAAAGAACATGCTGTACATAATGAAATTTATTAAAAACAGATTGAACATTCCAGTGAAGCAACGTCCACCTTTCGTCTGCCACCCCCTTCTCTAAGGTCGCTCCAGATTGATTCGTCTGTTGTGAAAATTTTCGGATTTTTTCCTCAAGAAAAATCTTCGAACTCCAGCTCCAGCAGGCCATATATTCGGGTTGAAAATCTCATCGAGGTGGGACAAGTCGAAATGGATGTTACGTCTCCCTGTCGTATTTTCTCACATTTGAATTGTATATGTGGAACAGTCTGCTTTAGGTAGTCCAGAATATCGCTTTCCTCAGTAGTTGGATCAAGGCGGAACACCTGTATATGCCCTCTTCTTACAACAGTTTTCAATTTTGCAGAAGAATCGTTCGTTCCAAAAATGGAATTTTCTTTATGTTTACTATTTACAGGCGGGTTCGTTGTCCTTGCCTTTCTCAAAGGATTGACAACATCGTTGTTTTGACCATCTGACTTTTGTTTGATAACGGGGGAGGCGTGGTCAGATATCACTATCGAGGAAGAATTCTTTTGTTTATTTCGGACATTTAGAGAGACCGATGGAAGGGATTCATTGCTTTGTGTGTACTTCTCAGACGTATCGTTAGATGGCGTATTATTTTGTTGTTTGCTTTTGTTTTTATAATTATCTTTCAATTGAATTATATTTTCCAAATCATTAATACGTTTATTTAGTATGTTGATTATGTTAGCCTGGTATTTCAATTCCTTCGTTTGGTACTCACTATGTAATTTTACGCGAGCACAATCAAAACGGAAACACTCCGGTGATTTGTTATCATTCATATCAGGATCTATTTCAGGAGGATCAGCAGCACTGAAACTTGAGAGGTTTGCTATAGATGCCTGCTGCTCGTTGATAGTTTTTTCGAAGCACAATTCATTTAAATCGGTTAGTCGAGCCCTCAAATTTTGAATTTCCAGTTCTTTCTCTTTGCATTTGCATGTTTTTGAGGTTATGGAATCACAACAAAGTATTTCACCCTTGTCGGACACAAACATTCCACAAACTTTCAACACACAACTCGGATGATAAGTCTTCTTGCATTTAGAACAAGACACAAAATTTTTAACGTCTTTTGAACATTTAGTACATACATTCTCCAAAACAGTGACCACACGCGGCGCCATCTTCTACACCGAATCTCAATGCGAAAACTATCTGCAGTTTCAAGATTTGGGTCGAATTGGTCCAACAGTTTTTGAGGAATTGATATCACACTTTGCCGAATAGACCACTGAAATCTAAATTCCTATCTGAACTATCGAACTGAAATTCAACATGTGCATCTCATTTCGAAAACTATGTGCAGCTTCAAGATTTGGTTCGAATTGATCCAACAGTTTTCAAGGAATTGATATCACACTTTGCCGAATTGAACACTGAAATCTAAATTTCTATCTGAACTAT
This sequence comes from Coccinella septempunctata, assembly GCF_907165205.1. NCBI lineage: Eukaryota > Metazoa > Arthropoda > Insecta > Coleoptera > Coccinellidae > Coccinella > Coccinella septempunctata. The sequence goes on from NC_058191.1 coordinate 15,708,431, forward strand.
CGAACTGAAATTCAACATGTGCATCTCAATTCGAAAACTGAGTACAGTTTCGGGATTTGGTTGGAATTGATCCAATAGTTCCTTGGGAATTGACATGATATTTTGTCGAATCGACTACTGAAATCTCCATTCCTATCAGAACTATCGATCTGAAATTCAACATGTGCATCTCAATTCGAAAACTATCTGCAGTTTCAAGATTTGGGTCGAATTGGTCCAACAGTTTTTGAGGAATTGATATCACACTTTGCCGAATAGATCACTGAAATCTAAATTCCTATCTGAACTATCGAACTAAAATTCAACATGTGTATCTCATTTCGAAAACCATGTGCAGTTTCAAGATTTGGTTCGAATTGATCCAACAGTTTTCAAGGAATTGATATCACACTTTGCCGAATTGACCACTGAAATCTAAATTCCTATCTGAACTATCGAACTGAAATTCAACATGTGCATCTCAATTCGAAAACTGAGTACAGTTTCGGGATTTGGTTCGAATTGATCCAATAGTTCTTTGGGAATTGAAATCATATTTTGTCGAATCGACCACTGAAATCTCAATTCCTATATATTTGGGTCGAATTGATCCAATAGTTCCTTGGGAATTGAAATGATATTTTGTCGTATCGACCACTGAAATCTCAATTCCTATCAGAACTATCGAACTGAAATTCAACATGTGCATCTCAATTCGAAAACTATGTGCTGTTTCGAGATTTGGGTCGAATTGGTCCAACAGTTTTTGAGGAATTGATATCACACTTTGCCGAATAGACCACTGAAATCTCAATTCCTATCAGAACTATCGAACTGAAATTCAACATGTGCATCTCATTTCGAAAACTGTGTACAGTTTCGAGATTTTGGTCAAATTGATCCAATAGTTCCTTAGGAATTGAAATGATAATTTGTCGAATCGACCACTGAAATCTCAATTCCTATCAGAACTATCGAACTGAAATTCAACATGTGCATCTCAATTCGAAAACTATGTGCAGTTTCAAGATTCGGTTCGAATTGATCCAACAGTTTTTAGGAATTGATATCACACTTTGCCGAATTGACCACTGAAATCTCAATTCCTATCTGAACCTTCGAACTGAAATTCAACATGTGCATCTCAATTCGAAAACTGAGTACAGTTTCGGGATTTGGGTCGAATTGATCCAATAGTTCCTTGGGAATTGAAATGATATTTTGTCGAATCGACCACTGAAATCTCAATTCCTATCAGAACTATCGAACTGAAATTCAACATGTGCATCTCAATTCGAAAACTATGTGCTGTTTCGAGATTTGGTTCGAATTGATCCAACAGTTTTTGAGGAATTGATATCACACTTTGCCGAATAGACCACTGAAATCTCAATTCCTATCAGACCTATCGAACTGAAATTCAACATGTGCATCTCATTTCGAAAACTGTGTACAGTTTCGACATTTTGGTCGAATTGATCCAATAGTTCCTTAGGAATTGAAATGATAATATGTCGAATCGACCACTGAAATCTCAATTCCTATCAGAACTATCGAACTGAAATTCCACATGTGCATCTCATTTCGAAAACTGTGTACAGTTTCGAGATTTTGGTCGAATTGATCCAATAGTTCCTTAGGAATTGAAATGATAATATGTCGAATCGACCACTGAAATCTCAATTCCTATCAGAACTATCGAACTGAAATTCAACATGTGCATCTCAATTCGAAAACTATGTGCAGTTTCAAAATTTGGTTCGAATTGATCCAACAGTTTTTAGGAATTGATATCACACTTTGCCGAATTGACCACTGAAATCTCAATTCCTATCTGAACTAACGAACTGAAATTCAACATGTGCATCTCAATTCGAAAACTGAGTACAGTTTCGGGATTTGGGTCGAATTGATCCAATAGTTCCTTGGGAATTGACATGATATTTTATCGGATCGACTACTGAAATCTCCATTCCTATCAGAACTATCGATCTGAAATTCAACATGTGCATCTCAATTCGAAATCTATCTGCAGTTGCAAGATTTGGGTCGAATTGGTCCAACAGTTTTTGAGGAATTGATATCACACTTTGCCGAATAGATCACTGAAATCTAAATTCCTATCTGAACTATCGAACTGAAATTCAACATGTGCATCTCAATTCGAAAACTGAGTACAGTTTCGGGATTTGGTTCGAATTGATCCAATAGTTCCTTGGGAATTGACATGATATTTTGTCGAATCGACTACTGAAATCTCCATTCCTATCAGAACTATCGATCTGAAATTCAACATGTGCATCTCAATGCGAAAACTATCTGCAGTTTCAAGATTTGGGTCGAATTGGTCCAACAGTTTTTGAGGAATTGATATCACACTTTGCCGAATAGACCACTGAAATCTAAATTCCTATCTGAACTATCGAACTGAAATTCAACATGTGCATCTCATTTCGAAAACTATGTGCAGCTTCAAGATTTGGTTCGAATTGATCCAACAGTTTTCAAGGAATTGATATCACACTTTGCCGAATTGAACACTGAAATCTAAATTCCTATCTGAACTATCGAACTGAAATTCAACATGTGCATCTCAATTCGAAAACTGAGTACAGTTTCGGGATTTGGTTCGAATTGATCCAATAGTACCTTGGGAATTGACATGATATTTTGTCGAATCGACTACTGAAATCTCCATTCCTATCAGAACTATCGATCTGAAATTCCACATGTGCATCTCATTTCGAAAACTGTGTACAGTTTCGAGATTTTGGTCGAATTGATCCAATAGTTCCTTAGGAATTGAAATGATAATATGTCGAATCGACCACTGAAATCTCAATTCCTATCAGAACTATCGAACTGAAATTCAACATGTGCATCTCAATTCGAAAACTATGTATATATATATATATATATCGGTTTTAGAGCGTTCTCCGACGCTTTCCGACTCCTAACCGCCATTCCTCTCTATTCAACCATAGGTTTTCGGGGAGCTCTCTTTCCTCCATTTCCTTTTCGATCCCCTCTCTCCAGCTCTTCCTTGGTCGACCTCTTCTCCTTCTGCCTCGTGGCGTCCATGTTAAAATCTGTTTGGGTAATCTGTTATCAGGCATCCTCTGTACGTGGCCATACCATATCAATTGCTTCGTCTTGATGTCATCAGTTATGGTATGTTTTGATCCCATTATCTCTCGAACTCTTTCATTTCGCACACGATCCCTTCTAGATATGCCCGCAGATCGTCGCCAGAAATCCATTTCTGTTGCCAGCAACATCTTTTCAGATCTTTGTTTCATTTGCCAGACCTCGCTTCCATAAGTCACTATGCTCTTTAGTATGGTATTGTATATGTGATGTTTGTTGCTTTTGGATATTGATTGATCCCACAGGATGCCATTCATCATGGATATCGCCTTTCTCCCTTGAACATTCCTGTCCTTTATAGCAGCGTCCAGTGTCCCATCATGCGTCAGCTTCATACCAAGGTATCTATATTCGGTGCAATGAGAAATTTGTGTTCCATCCTCTAATGTGATGTTCTGTGGTGTCCCTCCAATACACATAGATTCCGTCTTTTTAACGTTCACTTCGAGGCCCCATTTCTTGTATTCCTCTACTAATTTTCTCGTCATATAGTTCAAGTCGTCTTGATCTTGTGCTATCAGGATTTGATCGTCTGCAAAGCAGAGCGTGTATAATGTTGTTTCATCATTAAGAGGGATTCCCATGCCACTACATTTTTTCTTCCACATTTTGAGAGCTTGCTCTAAGTATATTCTAAAAAGCGTCGGCGACAGGCAGCACCCCTGTTTCAGTCCCTTAGTAGGAGTAAACCCCCGAGAAATTTTGTTTCCCACTTTGATCCTTGTCTTTGCGTCCGTGTATAAATTTTGAACTGCTTTGATAAGTCCATATCGAATATTTGTTTGCTGTAATGTTGGCCATAGCTTACTGTGAGGTACACTATCGAATGCCTTCTGTAGGTCCACATACAGTAAATGCACTTCTTGGTTGGTTGCTGTCTTCTTCTCAATAACTTGCGTTATGCAATATAAATGGTCAACTGTGGATCGTCCTACTCTGAAGCCAGCTTGTTCTTCTGCCTCATAGTCTTGGTATTCTTGATCTATTTTATTCCTCAGGAGTTTACCATACATTCTGCTGACTGTACTGGTTACAGCAATTCCTCTGTAATTCTCGCAAAGATCCTTGCTGCCCTTCTTGTGGATAGCTGACATAATAGAGGTCTTCCATTCACTTGGTACCTGTGCACCATTTATGCAGTCAGTAAATAGTTTTCTGAGGTGTTCATATAATTTTTTCGTTCCAGCTTTGACTAATTCGGCGTAGATATCACCTGGGCCAGGGGATTTTCCATTTTTCAGAGACTTGACTATTTCTTCAATTTCTGTTATTGTAACTTTCAAGGGTGATGAAATGATATTTATTTCTGTTGTGTTATCCTCGTTGGAAAACTCCGGTCTTTGTTCGGTTAATAGGTCCTTGAAGTACTTTTCCCACTGTTCTGTTGTTATAGGTGATATAAGGTCTTTTTTCCTATTTGTTCTCATATTTTTAATTAGTCTCCAGCTCTCTGTACTTTTTCTTCCTCCGATGTAGGTGTTTATTTTTTGGCAGTTCTTTTCCCACATTTCGTTCTTTTTTTGGGTAATCAATTTTCTTACTACAGCTTGTGATCTTTTGTAAATTACTTTGTCGTTTTCTTCTCTAGATGTCAAGAATTTGTGATAGTTCTGTCTCTTATCAATGATTGCCTCTTCCACCTGCTCATCCCACCAGTATGGTTTTGATCTTTCTAGATTGGTTTTCAACTTTCCTAGTGCTTCTGCCGCCGCCGCATGGATAGCATTCTTAATGTGTTCATAATGTTCTTCAGTGTTATTGAAGCATATGGTGTCTAATTTTTCATCCAATCGTTTTCTGAATAATGACCTAACGCTCTCATGGTGCAAGCTATCTAAGTTATATTTGATTGATTTTATATCCCTATTTGGTTCCGAGCTTTCATGTTTTTTCTCATATCTATGTGGAAGTATTGTCTTCATTTTCAACACATAGTGATCACTGCCGCACGATGGTCCCCTAGATACTCGGACATCCTGTGTTATGATTCTGGTTTTCTGTCTAACAATGCTGTAATCTATAATAGACTTCAAGTTTCGAGTCTGCTGTGTCCATGTGTACTTATGGATATCTCGGTGTGGGAAGAATCCGTTCAATATTTTCAGATCATTTTGTTGACATATCGCTATTAGTCTATCGCCATTATCGTTCCGGGTGTTTTCGCCGTGCATTCCTACTACTTTGCTATCACGTTCTCTTCCCACTCTACTGTTGAAGTCCCCCAACAACAAAATTTCTCTAGATGTTCCTATTTTTATGATTTCATCATTAAGTTGTTCAAAAAATTCATTTTTGTTGTTAACCAATGAATCATCGTTAATTCCATAAACTCCCAATATTGTCATTTTATGTCCTTTTATTGTCAGGTTCATTTTTATTAAACGTTGGTCAATGGGTTCCCAAGAGGTGATACTTCTTCTTAAGGTTTTTCGAATTAAAATACCAACCCCTTGTTGGGCTCTTTGGTCCTTTCCCACTCCGCTGTAGAACAGATCGTAATATCCCCAACTTTCAGAGCCACTGCCCTTCCTCTTCGTTTCTGTAATGACCGCGAGGTCTAACTTTGCATGTTTGAGCTCTGCCGCTACTTCATTTGCTTTCCGAGAGATCCCTTGCACGTTCCATGTGCCAAAATTCAAAGTCCTATATCTTTGCTTTTTTCGTCGTCCTTTTTTCCAGTCCATATTTCCGAGGCTTTGGTTAGGTTTTTTAACATTTCGTTTTTTTACAAGTATCGAGGAGTTAGCCCGATGCCTCAACCCCCAACTTGGAGGACCAGGGATTTTGTATCAGAGTCTCCTTCTCTTAGATGAGTTGCTTTCTCTACAGCTTAAGAGTCTCATCTACCCTACCTGTTGGTCCGCGGGTGGTATTTTATTTCCCACCAATCCGCCGGCCAAAGTAGATGTTTGACCGGTGAGGATACCCCCTATCCGCCACCTTGGGGACGCGCTCTCTAGAGGTTACAGGCTCCTCCGAGAGCGAAAACTATGTGCAGTTTCATAATTTGGTTCGAATTGATCCAACAGTTTTTAGGAATTGATATCACACTTTGCCGAATTGACCACTGAAATCTCAATTCCTATCTGAACTAACGAACTGAAATTCAACATGTGCATCTCAATTCGAAAACTGAGTACAGTTTCGGGATTTGGGTCGAATTGATCCAATAGTTCCTTGGGAATTGACATGATATTTTATCGGATCGACTACTGAAATCTCCATTCCTATCAGAACTATCGATCTGAAATTCAACATGTGCATCTCAATGCGAAAACTATCTGCAGTTTCAAGATTTGGGTCGAATTGGTCCAACAGTTTTTGAGGAATTGATATCACACTTTGCCGAATAGACCACTGAAATCTAAATTCCTATCTGAACTATCGAACTGAAATTCAACATGTGCATCTCATTTCGAAAACTATGTGCAGCTTCAAGATTTCGTTCGAATTGATCCAACAGTTTTCAAGGAATTGATATCACACTTTGCCGAATTGAACACTGAAATCTAAATTCCTATCTGAACTATCGAACTGAAATTCAACATGTACATCTCAATTCGAAAACTGAGTACAGTTTCGGGATTTGGTTCGAATTGATCCAATAGTTCTTTGGGAATTGAAATGATATTTTGTCGAATCGACCACTGAAATCTCATATCCTATCGATTTGGGTCGAATTGATCCAATAGTTCCTTGGGAATTGAAATGATATTTTGTCGTATCGACCACTGAAATCTCAATTCCTATCAGAACTATCGAACTGAAATTCAACATGTGCATCTCAATTCGAAAACTATGTGCTGTTTCGAGATTTGGGTCGAATTGGTCCAACAGTTTTTGAGGAATTGATATCACACTTTGCCGAATGACCACTGAAATCTCAATTCCTATCAGAACTATCGAACTGAAATTCAACATGTCATCTCATTTCGAAAACTGTGTACAGTTTCGAGATTTTGGTCGAATTGATCCAATAGTTCCTTAGGAATTGAAATGATAATATGTCGAATCGACCACTGAAATCTCAATTCCTATCAGAACTATCGAACTGAAATTCAACATGTGCATCTCAATTCGAAAACTATGTGCAGTTTCAAGATTCGGTTCGAATTGATCCAACAGTTTTTGAGGAATTGATATCACACTTTGCCGAATAGACCACTGAAATCTCAATTCCTATCAGACCTATCGAACTGAAATTCAACATGTGCATCTCATTTCGAAAACTGTGTACAGTTTCGAGATTTTGGTCGAATAGATCCAATAGTTCCATAGGAATTGAAATGATAATATGTCGAATCGACCACTGAAATCTCAATTTCTATCAGAACTATCGAACTGAAATTCAACATGTGCATCTCAATTCGAAAACTATGTGCAGTTTCAAAATTTGGTTCGAATTGATCCAACAGTTTTTAGGAATTGATATCACACTTTGCCGAATTGACCACTGAAATCTCAATTCCTATCAGAACTATCGAACTGAAATTCCACATGTGCATCTCATTTCGAAAACTGTGTACAGTTTCGAGATTTTGGTCGAATTGATCCAATAGTTCCTTAGGAATTGAAATGATAATATGTCGAATCGACCACTGAAATCTCAATTCCTATCAGAACTATCGAACTGAAATTCAACATGTACATCTCAATTCGAAAACTATGTGCAGTTTCAAGATTTGGTTCGAATTGATCCAACAGTTTTTAGGAATTGATATCACACTTTGCCGAATTGACCACTGAAATCTCAATTCCTATCAGAACTATCGAACTGAAATTCCACATGTGCATCTCATTTCGAAAACTGTGTACAGTTTCGAGATTTTGGTCGAATTGATCCAATAGTTCCTTAGGAATTGAAATGATAATATGTCGAATCGACCACTGAAATCTCAATTCCTATCAGAACTATCGAACTGAAATTCAACATGTGCATCTCAATTCGAAAACTATGTGCAGTTTCAAAATTTGGTTCGAATTGATCCAACAGTTTTTAGGAATTGATATCACACTTTGCCGAATTGACCACTGAAATCTCAATTCCTATCTGAACTAACGAACTGAAATTCAACATGTGCATCTCAATTCGAAAACTGAGTACAGTTTCGGGATTTGGGTCGAATTGATCCAATAGTTCCTTGGGAATTGACATGATATTTTATCGGATCGACTACTGAAATCTCCATTCCTATCAGAACTATCGATCTGAAATTCAACATGTGCATCTCATTTCGAAAACTGAGTACAGTTTCGGGATTTGGTTCGAATTGATCCAATAGTTCTTTGGGAATTGAAATGATATTTTGTCGAATCGACCACTGAAATATCAATTCCTATCAGAACTATCGAACTGAAATTCAACATGTGCATCTCAATTCGAAAACTGAGTACAGTTTCGGGATTTGGGTCGAATTGATCCAATAGTTCCTTGGGAATTGAAATGATATTTTGTCGAATCGACCACTGAAATCTCAATTCCTATCAGAACTATCGAACTGAAATTCAACATGTGCATCTCAATTCGAAAACTATGTGCTGTTTCGAGATTTGGTTCGAATTGATCCAACAGTTTTTGAGGAATTGATATCACACTTTGCCGAAAAGACCACTGAAATCTCGATTCCTATCTGAACTATCGAACTGAAATTCAACAGGTGAATCTCAATCCGAAAACTATCTGCAGTTTCAAGATTTGGGTCGAATTGATCCAACAGTTTTTGAGGAATTGATATCACACTTTGCCGAATAGACCACTGAAATCTCAATTCCTATCAGAACTATCGAACTGAAATTCAACATGTGCATCTCAATTCGAAAACTGAGTACAGTTTCGGGATTTGGTTCGAATTGATCCAATAGTTCCTTGGGAATTGACATGATATTTTGTCGAATCGACTACTGAAATCTCCATTCCTATCAGAACTATCGATCTGAAATTCAACATGTGCATCTCAATTCGAAAACAATCTGCAGTTTCAAGATTTGGGTCGAATTGGACCAACAGTTTTTGAGGAATTGATATCACACTTTGCCGAATAGATCACTGAAATCTAAATTCCTATCTGAACTATCGAACTGAAATTCAACATGTGTATCTCATTTCGAAAACTATGTGCAGTTTCAAGATTTGGTTCGAATTGATCCAATAGTTTTCAAGGAATTGATATCACACTTTGCCGAATTGACCACTGAAATCTAAATTAATATCTGAACTATCGAACTGAAATTCAACATGTGCATCTCAATTCGAAAACTGAGTACAGTTTCGGGATTTGGTTCGAATTGATCCAATAGTTCTTTGGGAATTGAAATGATATTTTGCCGAATCGACCACTGAAATCTCAATTCCTATCGATTTGGGTCGAATTGATCCAATAGTTCCTTGGGAATTGAAATGATATTTTGTCGTATCGACCACTGGAATCTCAATTCCTATCAGAACTATCGAACTGAAATTCAACATGTGCATCTCAATTCGAAAACTATGTGCTGTTTCGAGATTTGGGTCGAATTGGTCCAAAAGTTTTTGAGGAATTGATATCACACTTTGACGAATAGACCACTGAAATCTCAATTCCTATCAGAACTATCGAACTGAAATTCAACATGTGCATCTCATTTCGAAAACTGTGTACAGTTTCGAGATTTTGGTCGAATTGATCCAATAGTTCCTTAGGAATTGAAATGATAATATGTCGAATCGACCACTGAAATCTCAATTCCTATCAGAACTATCGAACTGAAATTCAACATGTGCATCTCAATTCGAAAACTATGTGCAGTTTCAAGATTCGGTTCGAATTGATCCAACAGTTTTTGAGGAATTGATATCACACTTTGCCGAAAAGACCACTGAAATCTCGATTCCTATCTGAACTATCGAACTGAAATTCAACAGGTGAATCTCAATCCGAAAACTATGGGCAGTTTCAAGATTTGGGTCGAATTGATCCAACAGTTTTTGAGGAATTGATATCACACTTTGCCGAATAGACCACTGAAATCTCAATTCCTATCAGACCTATCGAACTGAAATTCAACATGTGCATCTCATTTCGAAAACTGTGTACAGTTTCGACATTTTGGTCGAATTGATCCAATAGTTCCTTAGGAATTGAAATGATAATATGTCGAATCGACCACTGAAATCTCAATTCCTATCAGAACTATCGAACTGAAATTCAACATGTGCATCTCAATTCGAAAACTATGTGCAGTTTCAAGATTTGGTTCGAATTGATCCAACAGTTTTTAGGAATTGATATCACACTTTGCCGAATTGACCACTGAAATCTCAATTCCTATCAGAACTATCGAACTGAAATTCCACATGTGCATCTCATTTCGAAAACTGTGTACAGTTTCGAGATTTTGGTCGAATTGATCCAATAGTTCCTTAGGAATTGAAATGATAATATGTCGAATCGACCACTGAAATCTCAATTCCTATCAGAACTATCGAACTGAAATTCAACATGTGCATCTCAATTCGAAAACTATGTGCAGTTTCAAAATTAGGTTCGAATTGATCCAACAGTTTTTAGGAATTGATATCACACTTTGCCGAATTGAATACTGAAATCTCAATTCCTATCTGAACTAACGAACTGAAATTCAACATGTGCATCTCAATTCGAAAACTGAGTACAGTTTCGGGATTTGGGTCGAATTGATCCAATAGTTCCTTGGGAATTGACATGATATTTTATCGGATCGACTACTGAAATCTCCATTCCTATCAGAACTATCGATCTGAAATTCAACATGTGCATCTCATTTCCAAAACTGAGTGCAGTTTCGGGATTTGGTTCGAATTGATCCAATAGTTCTTTGGGAATTGAAATGATATTTTGTCGAATCGACCACTGAAATATCAATTCCTATCGATTTGGGTCGAATTGATCCAATAGTTCCTTGGGAATTGAAATGATATTTTGTCGAATCGACCACTGAAATCTCAATTCCTATCAGAACTATCGAACTGAAATTCAACATGTGCATCTCAATTCGAAAACTATGTGCTGTTTCGAGATTTGGGTCGAATTGGTCCAACAGTTTTTGAGGAATTGATATCACACTTTGCCGAATAGACCACTGAAATCTCAATTCCTATCAGAACTATCGAACTGAAATTCAACATGTGCATCTCATTTCGAAAACTGTGTACAGTTTCGACATTTTGGTCGAATTGATCCAATAGTTCCTTAGGAATTGAAATGATAATATGTCGAATCGACCACTGAAATCTCAATTCCTATCAGAACTATCGAACTGAAATTCAACATGTGCATCTCAATTCGAAAACTATGTGCAGTTTCAAGATTTGGTTCGAATTGATCCAACAGTTTTTAGGAATTGATATCACACTTTGCCGAATTGACCACTGAAATCTCAATTCCTATCAGAACTATCGAACTGAAATTCCACATGTGCATCTCATTTCGAAAACTGTGTACAGTTTCGAGATTTTGGTCGAATTGATCCAATAGTTCCTTAGGAATTGAAATGATAATATGTCGAATCGACCACTGAAATCTCAATTCCTATCAGAACTATCGAACTGAAATTCAACATGTGCATCTCAATTCGAAAACTATGTGCAGTTTCAAAATTTGGTTCGAATTGATCCAACAGTTTTTAGGAATTGATATCACACTTTGCCGAATTGACCACTGAAATCTCAATTCCTATCTGAACTAACGAACTGAAATTCAACATGTGCATCTCAATTCGAAAACTGAGTACAGTTTCGGGATTTGGGTCGAATTGATCCAATAGTTCCTTGGGAATTGACATGATATTTTATCGGATCGACTACTGAAATCTCCATTCCTATCAGAACTATCGATCTGAAATTCAACATGTGCATCTCATTTCGAAAACTGAGTACAGTTTCGGGATTTGGTTCGAATTGATCCAATAGTTCTTTGGGAATTGAAATGATATTTTGTCGAATCGACCACTGAAATACCAATTCCTATCGATTTGGGTCGAATTGATCCAATAGTTCCTTGGGAATTGAAATGATATTTTGTCGAATCGACCACTGAAATCTCAATTCCTATCAGAACTATCGAACTGAAATTCAACATGTGCATCTCAATTCGAAAACTATGTGCTGTTTCGAGATTTGGGTCGAATTGGTCCAACAGTTTTTGAGGAATTGATATCACACTTTGCCGAATAGACGACTGAAATCTCAATTCCTATCAGAACTATCGAACTGAAATTCAACATGTGCATCTCATTTCGAAAACTGTGTACAGTTTCGAGATTTTCTTCGAATTGATCCAATAGTTCCTTAGGAATTGAAATGATAATATGTCGAATCGACCACTGAAATCTCAATTCCTATCAGAACTATCGAACTGAAATTCAACATGTGCATCTCAATTCGAAAACTATGTGCAGTTTCAAGATTCGGTTCGAATTGATCCAACAGTTTTTAGGAATTGATATCACACTTTGCCGAATTGACCACTGAAATCTCAATTCCTATCTGAACTAACGAACTGAAATTCAACATGTGCATCTCAATTCGAAAACTGAGTACAGTTTCGGGATTTGGGTCGAATTGATCCAATAGTTCCTTGGGAATTGACATGATAATATGTCGAATCGACCACTGAAATCTCAATTCCTATCAGAACTATCGAACTGAAATTCAACATGTGCATCTCAATTCGAAAACTATGTGCAGTTTCAAAATTTGGTTCGAATTGATCCAACAGTTTTTAGGAATTGATATCACACTTTGCCGAATTGACCACTGAAATCTCAATTCCTATCTGAACTAACGAACTGAAATTCAACATGTGCATCTCAATTCGAAAACTGAGTACAGTTTCGGGATTTGGGTCGAATTGATCCAATAGTTCCTTGGGAATTGACATGATATTTTATCGGATCGACTACTGAAATCTCCATTCCTATCAGAACTATCGATCTGAAATTCAACATGTGCATCTCATTTCGAAAACTGAGTACAGTTTCGGGATTTGGTTCGAATTGATCCAATAGTTCTTTGGGAATTGAAATGATATTTTGTCGAATCGACCACTGAAATACCAATTCCTATCGATTTGGGTCGAATTGATCCAATAGTTCCTTGGGAATTGAAATGATATTTTGTCGAATCGACCACTGAAATCTCAATTCCTATCAGAACTATCGAACTGAAATTCAACATGTGCATCTCAATTCGAAAACTATGTGCTGTTTCGAGATTTGGGTCGAATTGGTCCAACAGTTTTTGAGGAATTGATATCACACTTTGCCGAATAGACGACTGAAATCTCAATTCCTATCAGAACTATCGAACTGAAATTCAACATGTGCATCTCATTTCGAAAACTGTGTACAGTTTCGAGATTTTCTTCGAATTGATCCAATAGTTCCTTAGGAATTGAAATGATAATATGTCGAATCGACCACTGAAATCTCAATTCCTATCTGAAATTCAACATGTGCATCTCAATTCGAAAACTATGTGCAGTTTCAAGACTCGGTTCGAATTGATCCAACAGTTTTTGAGGAATTGATATCACACTTTGCCGAAAAGACCACTGAAATCTCGATTCCTATCTGAACTATCGAACTGAAATTCAACAGGTGAATCTCAATCCGAAAACTATGTGCAGTTTCAAAATTTGATTCGAATTGATCCAACAGTTTTTAGGAATTGATATCACACTTTGCCGAATTGACCACTGAAATCTCAATTCCTATCTGAACTATCGAACTGAAATTCAACATGTGCATCTCAATTCGAAAACTGAGTACAGTTTCGGGATTTGGTTCGAATTGATCCAATAGTTCCTTGGGAATTGACATGATATTTTGTCGAATCGACTACTGAAATCTCCATTCCTATCAGAACTATCGATCTGAAATTCAACATGTGCATCTCAATGCGAAAACTATCTTCAGTTTCAAGATTTGGGTCGAATTGGTCCAACAGTTTTTGAGGAATTGATATCACACTTTGCCGAATAGACCACTGAAATCTAAATTCCTATCTGAACTATCGAACTGAAATTCAACATGTGCATCTCATTTCGAAAACTATGTGCAGCTTCAAGATTTGGTTCGAATTGATCCAACAGTTTTCAAGGAATTGATATCACACTTTGCCGAATTGAACACTGAAATCTAAATTCCTATCTGAACTATCGAACTGAAATTCAACATGTGCATCTCAATTCGAAAACTGAGTACAGTTTCGGGATTTGGTTCGAATTGATCTAATAGTTCCTTGGGAATTGACTGTCGAATCGACTACTGAAATCTCCATTCCTATCAGAACTATCGATCTGAAATTCAACATGTGCATCTCAATTCGAAAACTATCTGCAGTTTCAAGATTTGGGTCGTATTGGTCCAACAGTTTTTGAGGAATTGATATCACACTTTGCCGAATAGATCACTGAAATCTAAATTCCTATCTGAACTATCGAACTGAAATTCAACATGTGTATCTCATTACGAAAACTATGTGCAGTTTCAATTGATCCAACAGTTTTCAAGGAATTGATATCACACTTTGCCGAATTGACCACTGAAATCTAAATTCCTATCTGAACAATCGAACTGAAATTCAACATGTGCATCTCAATTCGAAAACTGAGTACAGTTTCGGGATTTGGTTCGAATTGATCCAATAGTTCTTTGGGAATTGAAATGATATTTTGTCGAATCGACCACTGAAATCTCAATTCCTATCGATTTGGGTCGAATTGATCCAATAGTTCCTTGGGAATTGAAATGATATTTTGTCGTATCGACCACTGAAATCTCAATTCCTATCAGAACTATCGAACTGAAATTCAACATGTGCATCTCAATTCGAAAACTATGTGCTGTTTCGAGATTTGGGTCGAATTGGTCCAACAGTTTTTGAGGAATTGATATCACACTTTGCCGAATAGACCACTGAAATCTCAATTCCTATCAGAACTATCGAACTGAAATTCAACATGTGCATCTCATTTCGAAAACTGCGTACAGTTTCGAGATTTTGGTCGAATTGATCCAATAGTTCCTTAGGAATTGAAATGATAATATGTCGAATCGACCACTGAAATCTCAATTCCTATCAGAACTATCGAACTGAAATTCAACATGTGCATCTCAATTCGAAAACTATGTGCAGTTTCAAGATTCGGTTCGAATTGATCCAACAGTTTTTGAGGAATTGATATCTCACTTTGCCGAAAAGACCACTGAAATCTCGATTCCTATCTGAACTATCGAACTGAAATTCAACAGGTGAATCTCAATCCGAAAACTATGGGCAGTTTCAAGATTTGGGTCGAATTGATCCAACAGTTTTTGAGGAATTGATATCACACTTTGCCGAATAGACCACTGAAATCTCAATTCCTATCAGACCTATCGAACTGAAATTCAACATGTGCATCTCATTTCGAAAACTGTGTACAGTTTCGACATTTTGGTCGAATTGATCCAATAGTTCCTTAGGAATTGAAATGATAATATGTCGAATCGACCACTGAAATCTCAATTCCTATCAGAACTATCGAACTGAAATTCAACATGTGCATCTCAATTCGAAAACTATGTGCAGTTTCAAGATTTGGGTCGAATTGATCCAACAGTTTTTAGGAATTGATATCACACTTTGCCGAATTGACCACTGAAATCTCAATTCCTATCAGAACTATCGAACTGAAATTCCACATGTGCATCTCATTTCGAAAACTGTGTACAGTTTCGAGATTTTGGTCGAATTGATCCAATAGTTCCTTAGGAATTGAAATGATAATATGTCGAATCGACCACTGAAATCTCAATTCCTATCAGAACTATCGAACTGAAATTCAACATGTGCATCTCAATTCGAAAACTATGTGCAGTTTCAAAATTTGGTTCGAATTGATCCAACAGTTTTTAGGAATTGATATCACACTTTGCCGAATTGACCACTGAAATCTCAATTCCTATCTGAACTAACGAACTGAAATTCAACATGTGCATCTCAATTCGAAAACTGAGTACAGTTTCGGGATTTGGGTCGAATTGATCCAATAGTTCCTTGGGAATTGACATGATATTTTATCGGATCGACTACTGAAATCTCCATTCCTATCAGAACTATCGATCTGAAATTCAACATGTGCATCTCAATGCGAAAACTATCTTCAGTTTCAAGATTTGGGTCGAATTGGTCCAACAGTTTTTGAGGAATTGATATCACACTTTGCCGAATAGACCACTGAAATCTAAATTCCTATCTGAACTATCGAACTGAAATTCAACATGTGCATCTCATTTCGAAAACTATGTGCAGCTTCAAGATTTGGTTCGAATTGATCCAACAGTTTTCAAGGAATTGATATCACACTTTGCCGAATTGAACACTGAAATCTAAATTCCTATCTGAACTATCGAACTGAAATTCAACATGTGCATCTCAATTCGAAAACTGAGTACAGTTTCGGGATTTGGTTCGAATTGATCTAATAGTTCCTTGGGAATTGACTGTCGAATCGACTACTGAAATCTCCATTCCTATCAGAACTATCGATCTGAAATTCAACATGTGCATCTCAATTCGAAAACTATCTGCAGTTTCAAGATTTGGGTCGTATTGGTCCAACAGTTTTTGAGGAATTGATATCACACTTTGCCGAATAGATCACTGAAATCTAAATTCCTATCTGAACTATCGAACTGAAATTCAACATGTGTATCTCATTACGAAAACTATGTGCAGTTTCAATTGATCCAACAGTTTTCAAGGAATTGATATCACACTTTGCCGAATTGACCACTGAAATCTAAATTCCTATCTGAACAATCGAACTGAAATTCAACATGTGCATCTCAATTCGAAAACTGAGTACAGTTTCGGGATTTGGTTCGAATTGATCCAATAGTTCTTTGGGAATTGAAATGATATTTTGTCGAATCGACCACTGAAATCTCAATTCCTATCGATTTGGGTCGAATTGATCCAATAGTTCCTTGGGAATTGAAATGATATTTTGTCGTATCGACCACTGAAATCTCAATTCCTATCAGAACTATCGAACTGAAATTCAACATGTGCATCTCAATTCGAAAACTATGTGCTGTTTCGAGATTTGGGTCGAATTGGTCCAACAGTTTTTGAGGAATTGATATCACACTTTGCCGAATAGACCACTGAAATCTCAATTCCTATCAGAACTATCGAACTGAAATTCAACATGTGCATCTCATTTCGAAAACTGCGTACAGTTTCGAGATTTTGGTCGAATTGATCCAATAGTTCCTTAGGAATTGAAATGATAATATGTCGAATCGACCACTGAAATCTCAATTCCTATCAGAACTATCGAACTGAAATTCAACATGTGCATCTCAATTCGAAAACTATGTGCAGTTTCAAGATTCGGTTCGAATTGATCCAACAGTTTTTGAGGAATTGATATCTCACTTTGCCGAAAAGACCACTGAAATCTCGATTCCTATCTGAACTATCGAACTGAAATTCAACAGGTGAATCTCAATCCGAAAACTATGGGCAGTTTCAAGATTTGGGTCGAATTGATCCAACAGTTTTTGAGGAATTGATATCACACTTTGCCGAATAGACCACTGAAATCTCAATTCCTATCAGACCTATCGAACTGAAATTCAACATGTGCATCTCATTTCGAAAACTGTGTACAGTTTCGACATTTTGGTCGAATTGATCCAATAGTTCCTTAGGAATTGAAATGATAATATGTCGAATCGACCACTGAAATCTCAATTCCTATCAGAACTATCGAACTGAAATTCAACATGTGCATCTCAATTCGAAAACTATGTGCAGTTTCAAGATTTGGTTCGAATTGATCCAACAGTTTTTAGGAATTGATATCACACTTTGCCGAATTGACCACTGAAATCTCAATTCCTATCAGAACTATCGAACTGAAATTCCACATGTGCATCTCATTTCGAAAACTGTGTACAGTTTCGAGATTTTGGTCGAATTGATCCAATAGTTCCTTAGGAATTGAAATGATAATATGTCGAATCGACCACTGAAATCTCAATTCCTATCAGAACTATCGAACTGAAATTCAACATGTGCATCTCAATTCGAAAACTATGTGCAGTTTCAAAATTTGGTTCGAATTGATCCAACAGTTTTTAGGAATTGATATCACACTTTGCCGAATTGACCACTGAAATCTCAATTCCTATCTGAACTAACGAACTGAAATTCAACATGTGCATCTCAATTCGAAAACTGAGTACAGTTTCGGGATTTGGGTCGAATTGATCCAATAGTTCCTTGGGAATTGACATGATATTTTATCGGATCGACTACTGAAATCTCCATTCCTATCAGAACTATCGATCTGAAATTCAACATGTGCATCTCATTTCGAAAACTGAGTACAGTTTCGGGATTTGGTTCGAATTGATCCAATAGTTCTTTGGGAATTGAAATGATATTTTGTCGAATCGACCACTGAAATACCAATTCCTATCGATTTGGGTCGAATTGATCCAATAGTTCCTTGGGAATTGAAATGATATTTTGTCGAATCGACCACTGAAATCTCAATTCCTATCAGAACTATCGAACTGAAATTCAACATGTGCATCTCAATTCGAAAACTATGTGCTGTTTCGAGATTTGGGTCGAATTGGTCCAACAGTTTTTGAGGAATTGATATCACACTTTGCCGAATAGACCACTGAAATCTCAATTCCTATCAGTACTATCGAACTGAAATTCAACATGTGCATCTCATTTCGAAAACTGTGTACAGTTTCGAGATTTTCTTCGAATTGATCCAATAGTTCCTTAGGAATTGAAATGATAATATGTCGAATCGACCACTGAAATCTCAATTCCTATCAGAACTATCGAACTGAAATTCAACATGTGCATCTCAATTCGAAAACTATGTGCAGTTTCAAGATTCGGTTCGAATTGATCCAACAGTTTTTAGGAATTGATATCACACTTTGCCGAATTGACCACTGAAATCTCAATTCCTATCTGAACTAACGAACTGAAATTCAACATGTGCATCTCAATTCGAAAACTGAGTACAGTTTCGGGATTTGGGTCGAATTGATCCAATAGTTCCTTGGGAATTGACATGATATTTTATCGGATCGACTACTGAAATCTCCATTCCTATCAGAACTATCGATCTGAAATTCAACATGTGCTTCTCATTTCGAAAACTGAGTACAGTTTCGGGATTTGGTTCGAATTGATCCAATAGTTCTTTGGGAATTGAAATGATATTTTGTCGAATCGACCACTGAAATACCAATTCCTATCGATTTGGGTCGAATTGATCCAATAGTTCCTTGGGAATTGAAATGATATTTTGTCGAATCGACCACTGAAATCTCAATTCCTATCAGAACTATCGAACTGAAATTCAACATGTGCATCTCAATTCGAAAACTATGTGCTGTTTCGAGATTTGGGTCGAATTGGTCCAACAGTTTTTGAGGAATTGATATCACACTTTGCCGAATAGACCACTGAAATCTCAATTCCTATCAGAACTATCGAACTGAAATTCAACATGTGCATCTCATTTCGAAAACTGTGTACAGTTTCGAGATTTTCTTCGAATTGATCCAATAGTTCCTTAGGAATTGAAATGATAATATGTCGAATCGACCACTGAAATCTCAATTCCTATCTGAACTATCGAACTGAAATTCAACATGTGTATCTCAATTCGGAAACTATTTGCAGTTTCAAGATTTGGTTCGAATTGATCCAACAGTTCCTTGGGAATTGAAATGATATTTTGTCGAATCGACCACTGAAATCCCAATTCCTATCGATTTGGGTCGAATTGATCCAATAGTTCCTTGGGAATTGAAATGATATTTTGTCGAATCGACCACTGAAATCTCAATTCCTATCAGAGCTATCGATCTGAAATTCAACATGTGCATCTCAATTCGAAAACTGAGTACAGTTTCGGGATTTGGTTCGAATTGATCCTATAGTTCTTTGGGAATTGAAATGATATTTTGTCGAATCGACCACTGAAATCTCAATTCCTATCGATTTGGGTCGAATTGATCCAATAGTTCCTTGGGAATTGAAATGATATTTTGTCGTATCGACCACTGGAATCTCAATTCCTATCAGAACTATCGAACTGAAATTCAACATGTGCATCTCAATTCGAAAACTATGTGCTGTTTCGAGATTTGGGTCGAGTTGGTCCAAAAGTTTTTGAGGAATTGATATCACACTTTGCCGAATAGACCACTGAAATCTCAATTCCTATCAGAACTATCGAACTGAAATTCAACATGTGCATCTCATTTCGAAAACTGTGTACAGTTTCGAGATTTTGGTCGAATTGATCCAATAGTTCCTTAGGAATTGAAATGATAATATGTCGAATCGACCACTGAAATCTCAATTCCTATCAGAACTATCGAACTGAAATTCAACATGTGCATCTCAATTCGAAAACTATGTGCAGTTTCAAGACTCGGTTCGAATTGATCCAACAGTTTTTGAGGAATTGATATCACACTTTGCCGAAAAGACCACTGAAATCTCGATTCCTATCTGAACTATCGAACTGAAATTCAACAGGTGAATCGCAATCCGAAAACTATGGGCAGTTTCAAGATTTGGGTCGAATTGATCCAACAGTTTTTGAGAAATTGATATCACACTTTGCCGAATAGACCACTGAAATCTCAATTCCTATCAGACCTATCGAACTGAAATTCAACATGTGCATCTCAATTCGAAAACTGAGTACAGTTTCGGGATTTGGGTCGAATTGATCCAATAGTTCCATGGGAATTGAAATGATATTTTGTCGAATCGACCACTGAAATCTCAATTCCTATCAGAACTATCGAACTGAAATTCAACATGTGCATCTCAATTCGAAAACTATGTGCAGTTTCAAAATTTGGTTCGAATTGATCCAACAGTTTTTAGGAATTGATATCACACTTTGCCGAATTGACCACTGAAATCTCAATTCCTATCTGAACTAACGAACTGAAATTCAACATGTGCATCTCAATTCGAAAACTGAGTACAGTTTCGGGATTTGGGTCGAATTGATCCAATAGTTCCTTGGGAATTGACATGATATTTTATCGGATCGACTACTGAAATCTCCATTCCTATCAGAACTATCGATCTGAAATTCAACATGTGCATCTCATTTCCTAAACTGAGTGCAGTTTCGGGATTTGGTTCGAATTGATCCAATAGTTCTTTGGGAATTGACATGATATTTTATCGGATCGACTACTGAAATCTCCATTCCTATCAGAACTATCGATCTGAAATTCAACATGTGCATCTCATTTCGAAAACTGTGTACAGTTTCGACATTTTGGTCGAATTGATCCAATAGTTCCTTAGGAATTGAAATGATAATATGTCGAATCGACCACTGAAATCTCAATTCCTATCAGAACTATCGAACTGAAATTCAACATGTGCATCTCAATTCGAAAACTATGTGCAGTTTCAAGATTTGGTTCGAATTGATCCAACAGTTTTTAGGAATTGATATCACACTTTGCCGAATTGACCACTGAAATCTCAATTCCTATCAGAACTATCGAACTGAAATTCCACATGTGCATCTCATTTCGAAAACTGTGTACAGTTTCGAGATTTTGGTCGAATTGATCCAATAGTTCCTTAGGAATTGAAATGATAATATGTCGAATCGACCACTGAAATCTCAATTCCTATCAGAACTATCGAACTGAAATTCAACATGTGCATCTCAATTCGAAAACTATGTGCAGTTTCAAAATTTGGTTCGAATTGATCCAACAGTTTTTAGGAATTGATATCACACTTTGCCGAATTGACCACTGAAATCTCAATTCCTATCTGAACTAACGAACTGAAATTCAACATGTGCATCTCAATTCGAAAACTGAGTACAGTTTCGGGATTTGGGTCGAATTGATCCAATAGTTCCTTGGGAATTGACATGATATTTTATCGGATCGACTACTGAAATCTCCATTCCTATCAGAACTATCGATCTGAAATTCAACATGTGCATCTCATTTCCAAAACTGAGTGCAGTTTCGGGATTTGGTTCGAATTGATCCAATAGTTCTTTGGGAATTGAAATGATATTTTGTCGAATCGACCACTGAAATATCAATTCCTATCGATTTGGGTCGAATTGATCCAATAGTTCCTTGGGAATTGAAATGATATTTTGTCGAATCGACCACTGAAATCTCAATTCCTATCAGAACTATCGAACTGAAATTCAACATGTGCATCTCAATTCGAAAACTATGTGCTGTTTCGAGATTTGGGTCGAATTGGTCCAACAGTTTTTGAGGAATTGATATCACACTTTGCCGAATAGACCACTGAAATCTCAATTCCTATCAGAACTATCGAACTGAAATTCAACATGTGCATCTCAATTCGAAAACTGAGTACAGTTTCGGGATTTGGGTCGAATTGATCCAATAGTTCCTTGGGAATTGAAATGATATTTTGTCGAATCGACCACTGAAATCTCAATTCCTATCAGAACTATCGAACTGAAATTCAACATGTGCATCTCAATTCGAAAACTATGTGCAGTTTCAAAATTTGGTTCGAATTGATCCAACAGTTTTTAGGAATTGATATCACACTTTGCCGAATTGACCACTGAAATCTCAATTCCTATCTGAACTAACGAACTGAAATTCAACATGTGCATCTCAATTCGAAAACTGAGTACAGTTTCGGGATTTGGGTCGAATTGATCCAATAGTTCCTTGGGAATTGACATGATATTTTATCGGATCGACTACTGAAATCTCCATTCCTATCAGAACTATCGATCTGAAATTCAACATGTGCATCTCATTTCCAAAACTGAGTGCAGTTTCGGGATTTGGTTCGAATTGATCCAATAGTTCTTTGGGAATTGACATGATATTTTATCGGATCGACTACTGAAATCTCCATTCCTATCAGAACTATCGATCTGAAATTCAACATGTGCATCTCATTTCCAAAACTGAGTGCAGTTTCAAGATTTGGGTCGAATTGATCCAACAGTTTTTGAGGAATTGATATCACACTTTGCCGAATAGACCACTGAAATCTCAATTCCTATCAGACCTATCGAACTGAAATTCAACATGTGCATCTCATTTCGAAAACTGTGTACAGTTTCGACATTTTGGTCGAATTGATCCAATAGTTCCTTAGGAATTGAAATGATAATATGTCGAATCGACCACTGAAATCTCAATTCCTATCAGAACTATCGAACTGAAATTCAACATTTGCATCTCAATTCGAAAACTATGTGCTGTTTCGAGATTTGGTTCGAATTGATCCAACAGTTTTTGAGGAATTGATATCACACTTTGCCGAAAAGACCACTGAAATCTCGATTCCTATCTGAACTATCGAACTGAAATTCAACAGGTGAATCTCAATCCGAAAACTGTGTACAGTTTCGAGATTTTGGTCGAATTGATCCAATAGTTCCTTAGGAATTGAAATGATAATATGTCGAATCGACCACTGAAATCTCAATTCCTATCAGAACTATCGAACTGAAATTCAACATGTGCATCTCAATTCGAAAACTATGTGCAGTTTCAAAATTTGGTTCGAATTGATCCAACAGTTTTTAGGAATTGATATCACACTTTGCCGAATTGACCACTGAAATCTCAATTCCTATCTGAACTTACGAACTGAAATTCAACATGTGCATCTCAATTCGAAAACTGAGTACAGTTTCGGGATTTGGGTCGAATTGATCCAATAGTTCCTTGGGAATTGACATGATATTTTATCGGATCGACTACTGAAATCTCCATTCCTATCAGAACTATCGATCTGAAATTCAACATGTGCATCTCATTTCCAAAACTGAGTGCAGTTTCGGGATTTGGTTCGAATTGATCCAATAGTTCTTTGGGAATTGAAATGATATTTTGTCGAATCGACCACTGAAATATCAATTCCTATCGATTTGGGTTGAATTGATCCAATAGTTCCTTGGGAATTGAAATGATATTTTGTCGAATCGACCACTGAAATCTCAATTCCTATCAGAACTATCGAACTGAAATTCAACATGTGCATCTCAATTCGAAAACTATGTGCTGTTTCGAGATTTGGGTCGAATTGGTCCAACAGTTTTTTAGGAATTGATATAACACTTTGACGAATTGACCACTGAAATCTCAATTCCTATCAGAACTATCGAACTGAAATTCCACATGTGCATCTCATTTCGAAAACTGTGTACAGTTTCGAGATTTCGGTCGAATTGATCCAATAGTTCCTTAGGAATTGAAATGATAATATGTCGAATCGACCACTGAAATCTCAATTCCTATCAGAACTATCGAACTGAAATTCAACATGAGCATCTCAATTCGAAAACTATGTGCAGTTTCAAAATTTGATTCGAATTGATCGAACAGTTTTTAGGAATTGATATCACACTTTGCCGAATTGACCACTGAAATCTCAATTCCTATCTGAACTAACGAAATGAAATTCAACATGTGCATCTCAATTCGAAAACTGAGTACAGTTTCGGGATTTGGGTCGAATTGATCCAATAGTTCCTTGGGAATTGACATGATATTTTATCGGATCGACTACTGAAATCTCCATTCCTATCAGAACTATCAATCTGAAATTCAACATGTGCATCTCAATTCGAAATCTATCTGCAGTTGCAAGATTTGGGTCGAATTGGTCCAACAGTTTTTGAGGAATTGATATCACACTTTGCCGAATAGACCACTGAAATCTAAATTCCTATCTGAACTATCGAACTGAAATTCAACATGTGCATCTCAATTCGAAAACTGAGTACAGTTTCGGGATTTGGTTCGAATTGATCCAATAGTTCCTTGGGAATTGACATGATATTTTGTCGAATCGACTACTGAAATCTCCATTCCTATCAGAACTATCGATCTGAAATTCAACATGTGCATCTCAATGCGAAAACTATCTTCAGTTTCAAGACTTGGGTCGAATTGGTCCAACAGTTTTTGAGGAATTGATATCACACTTTGCCGAATAGACCACTGAAATCTAAATTCCTATCTGAACTATCGAACTGAAATTCAACATGTGCATCTCAATTCGAAAACTATGTGTAGTTTCAAAATTTGATTCGAATTGATCCAACAGTTTTTAGGAATTGATATCACACTTTGCCGAATTGACCACTGAAATCTCAATTCCTATCTGAACTATCGAACTGAAATTCAACATGTGCATCTCAATTCGAAAACTGAGTACAGTTTCGGGATTTGGTTCGAATTGATCCAATAGTTCCTTGGGAATTGACATGATATTTTGTCGAATCGACTACTGAAATCTCCATTCCTATCAGAACTATCGATCTGAAATTCAACATGTGCATCTCAATGCGAAAACTATCTTCAGTTTCAAGATTTGGGTCGAATTGGTCCAACAGTTTTTGAGGAATTGATATCACACTTTGCCGAATAGACCACTGAAATCTAAATTCCTATCTGAACTATCGAACTGAAATTCAACATGTGCATCTCATTTCGAAAACTATGTGCAGCTTCAAGATTTGGTTCGAATTGATCCAACAGTTTTCAAGGAATTGATATCACACTTT
Organism: Coccinella septempunctata; assembly: GCF_907165205.1. Classification (NCBI taxonomy): domain Eukaryota; kingdom Metazoa; phylum Arthropoda; class Insecta; order Coleoptera; family Coccinellidae; genus Coccinella; species Coccinella septempunctata. The sequence continues at coordinate 15,734,182 of NC_058191.1, forward strand.
GCCGAATTGAACACTGAAATCTAAATTCCTATCTGAACTATCGAACTGAAATTCAACATGTGCATCTCAATTCGAAAACTGAGTACAGTTTCGGGATTTGGTTCGAATTGATCCAATAGTTCCTTGGGAATTGACATGATATTTTGTCGAATCGACTACTGAAATCTCCATTCCTATCAGAACTATCGATCTGAAATTCAACATGTGCATCTCAATTCGAAAACTATCTGCAGTTTCAAGATTTGGGTCGTATTGGTCCAACAGTTTTTGAGGAATTGATATCACACTTTGCCGAATAGATCACTGAAATCTAAATTCCTATCTGAACTATCGAACTGAAATTCAACATGTGTATCTCATTACGAAAACTATGTGCAGTTTCAAGATTTGGTTCGAATTGATCCAACAGTTTTCAAGGAATTGATATCACACTTTGCCGAATTGACCACTGAAATCTAAATTCCTCTCTGAACTATCGAACTGAAATTCAACATGTGCATCTCAATTCGAAAACTGAGTACAGTTTCGGGATTTGGTTCGAATTGATCCAATAGTTCTTTGGGAATTGAAATGATATTTTGTCGAATCGACCACTGAAATCTCAATTCCTATCGATTTGGGTCGAATTGATCCAATAGTTCCTTGGGAATTGAAATGATATTTTGTCGTATCGACCACTGAAATCTCAATTCCTATCAGAACTATCGAACTGAAATTCAACATGTGCATCTCAATTCGAAAACTATGTGCTGTTTCGAGATTTGGGTCGAATTGGTCCAACAGTTTTTGAGGAATTGATATCACACTTTGCCGAATAGACCACTGAAATCTCAATTCCTATCAGAACTATCGAACTGAAATTCAACATGTGCATCTCATTTCGAAAACTGTGTACAGTTTCGAGATTTTGGTCGAATTGATCCAATAGTTCCTTAGGAATTGAAATGATAATATGTCGAATCGACCACTGAAATCTCAATTCTTATCAGAACTATCGAACTGAAATTCAACATGTGCATCTCAATTCGAAAACTATGTGCAGTTTCAAGATTCGGTTCGAATTGATCCAACAGTTTTTGAGGAATTGATATCTCACTTTGCCGAAAAGACCACTGAAATCTCGATTCCTATCTGAACTATCGAACTGAAATTCAACAGGTGAATCTCAATCCGAAAACTATGGGCAGTTTCAAGATTTGGGTCGAATTGATCCAACAGTTTTTGAGGAATTGATATCACACTTTGCCGAATAGACCACTGAAATCTCAATTCCTATCAGACCTATCGAACTGAAATTCAACATGTGCATCTCATTTCGAAAACTGTGTACAGTTTCGACATTTTGGTCGAATTGATCCAATAGTTCCTTAGGAATTGAAATGATAATATGTCGAATCGACCACTGAAATCTCAATTCCTATCAGAACTATCGAACTGAAATTCAACATGTGCATCTCAATTCGAAAACTATGTGCAGTTTCAAGATTTGGTTCGAATTGATCCAACAGTTTTTAAGAATTGATATCACACTTTGCCGAATTGACCACTGAAATCTCAATTCCTATCAGAACTATCGAACTGAAATTCAACATGTGCATCTCAATTCGAAAACTGAGTACAGTTTCGGGATTTGGGTCGAATTGATCCAATAGTTCCTTGGGAATTGACATGATATTTTATCGGATCGACTACTGAAATCTCCATTCCTATCAGAACTATCGATCTGAAATTCAACATGTGCATCTCATTTCGAAAACTGAGTACAGTTTCGGGATTTGGTTCGAATTGATCCAATAGTTCTTTGGGAATTGAAATGATATTTTGTCGAATCGACCACTGAAATACCAATTCCTATCGATTTGGGTCGAATTGATCCAATAGTTCCTTGGGAATTGAAATGATATTTTGTCGAATCGACCACTGAAATCTCAATTCCTATCAGAACTATCGAACTGAAATTCAACATGTGCATCTCAATTCGAAAACTATGTGCTGTTTCGAGATTTGGGTCGAATTGGTCCAACAGTTTTTGAGGAATTGATATCACACTTTGCCGAATAGACCACTGAAATCTCAATTCCTATCAGAACTATCGAACTGAAATTCAACATGTGCATCTCATTTCGAAAACTGTGTACAGTTTCGAGATTTTCTTCGAATTGATCCAATAGTTCCTTAGGAATTGAAATGATAATATGTCGAATCGACCACTGAAATCTCTCAATTCCTATCAGAACTATCGAACTGAAATTCAACATGTGCATCTCAATTCGAAAACTATGTGCAGTTTCAAGATTCGGTTCGAATTGATCCAACAGTTTTTAGGAATTGATATCACACTTGGCCGAATTGATCACTGAAATCTCAATTCCTATCTGAACTATCGAACTGAAATTCAACATGTGTATCTCAATTCGGAAACTATTTGCAGTTTCAAGATTTGGTTCGAATTGATCCAACAGTTCCTTGGGAATTGAAATGATATTTTGTCGAATCGACCACTGAAATCCCAATTCCTATCGATTTGGGTCGAATTGATCCAATAGTTCCTTGGGAATTGAAATGATATTTTGTCGAATCGACCACTGAAATCTCAATTCCTATCAGAGCTATCGATCTGAAATTCAACATGTGCATCTCTATTCGAAAACTATGTGCAGTTTCAAGATTTGGGTCGAATTGGTCCAACAGTTTTTGAGGAATTGATATTACACTTTGCCGAATAGACCACTGAAATCTCAATTCCTATCAGAACTATCGAACTGAAATTCAACATGTGCATCTCAATTCGAAAACTGAGTACAGTTTCGGGATTTGGTTCGAATTGATCCAATAGTTCCTTGGGAATTGACATGATATTTTGTCGAATCGACTACTGAAATCTCCATTCCTATCAGAACTATCGATCTGAAATTCAACATGTGCATCTCAATTCGAAAAGGATCTGCAGTTTCAAGATTTGGGTCGAATTGGCCCAACAGTTTTTGAGGAATTGATATCACACTTTGCCGAATAGACCACTGAAATCTAAATTCCTATCTGAACTATCGAACTGAAATTCAACATGTGTATCTCATTTCGAAAACTATGTGCAGTTTCAAGATTTGGTTCGAATTGATCCAACAGTTTTCAAGGAAATCACACTTTGCCGAATTGACCACTGAAATCTAAATTCCTATCTGAACTATCGAACTGAAATTCAACATGTGCATCTCAATTCGAAAACTGAGTACAGTTTCGGGATTTGGTTCGAATTGATCCAATAGTTCTTTGGGAATTGAAATGATATTTTGTCGAATCGACCACTGAAATCTCAATTCCTATCGATTTGGGTCGAATTGATCCAATAGTTCCTTGGGAATTGAAATGATATTTTGTCGAATCGACCACTGAAATCTCAATTCCTATCAGAACTATCGAACTGAAATTCAACATGTGCATCTCAATTCGAAAACTATGTGCTGTTTCGAGATTTGGGTCGAATTGGTCCAACAGTTTTTGAGGAATTGATATCACACTTTGCCGAATAGACCACTGAAATCTCAATTCCTATCAGAACTATCGAACTGAAATTCAACATGTGCATCTCATTTCGAAAACTGTGTACAGTTTCGAGATTTTGGTCGAATTGATCCAATAGTTCCTTGGAATTGATATGATAATATGTCGAATCGACCACTGAAATCTCAATTCCTATCAGAACTATCGAACTGAAATTCAACATGTGCATCTCAATTCGAAAACTATGTGCAGTTTCAAGATTCGGTTCGAATTGATCCAACAGTTTTTAGGAATTGATATCACACTTTGCCGAATTGACCACTGAAATCTCAATTCCTATCTGAACTATCGAACTGAAATTCAACATGTGCATTTCAATTCGAAAACTGAGTACAGTTTCGGGATTTGGGTCGAACCCTCAAATAATTATTAAAAGATATCCATTACCCTTAAAAGAAAAAGTATTTCAGACATTACAGGTTGGAACCAAATGGTCCCAAATTGATTTAAAACTTGCATTTATGCAATTTGAAGTTGCTGAAGATTGTAGAGATCCATTGACAATAATCACACAGAAAGGTTTGTTCAGGTACAAAAAATTGCCAGAGGGTGTAGCCTCCAGCCCAGCAGAATGTCAAGATATTGTTACTGATATTTTGAAAGGTATTCCGAATATTGAAATTTACATAGATAATATTTATTGCACAGTGTATAGATCAGTCTATACATAAATATTTGTATGACTTACAACCAATCCTGTATATTATAATAGTAATTAGGTATATTTTATCACCGCGCAATGCGCATAGTTTTGTACCACATATGTCGAGTGGAACGACCGATTCCGCAGCAGTGTAAATTTGAGAGTCAAATAAACCAAACTAAAACTTTGAATAATTAATTTTTATTCAGAAAATTTTCTTTATGTGCTCCTCACAAACCTCATAGTGGTTTGCACATAAAATTGGTCCTTCGAGCCATTAAACTAATTAATAATTAATTGTACTGCGGTACGACAAAATAATTGGCGATTTCGTCGACATCTGAAAATTTGGTCATCGGCGTCAACCATCAAACCATCATCAAGAAAGATTCCTGTCCATGCAATTGGGGCTGATTCTTCTACGAATAAATCAAGGAGGCTGCCTTTTGAAAAAATTCAGCAATTTCCAAGAATTCCATTCAACAGGAGGAACGAAGATTTTCCGTTGCGAGAAAGGAGATTTTATCCGCAACATCTGTCGGATAAGAACGCCTGAAGAGATAAGTAGACTTTGTTCCTAAAAAACTGATGATATTTTGTTTTCAACGGTTTTTATAATTGAATTGTATTTGGAATTCATAATTATGCCTTTACAAAAATTAAAATTACAAAGGTCCTATTATAAGGGAACCATAACAAAGATTGAAAATTATATTTTAGAATTATTAGGTTCTGAAGTCAAATTAGATATGATAAAAGAAGATTTAGAAGTTAGAAAATCAAGATTAAATAATGCCTTCCAACAATATGAGAATATTCAATTAGAAATTCTCAATTTGGATTCCACGGATAACGAAGATATGTTCGAAATGGAAACAAAATTTTTACAAGTTTCTTCAAATATGAAACGTATTTTGAAAAATTGTGAAATTTCAAATAACCAATTATCTACCACAATCAATAATGCAACATCTAGCTCATCATTACCCTCTATCGATATTCCATATTTCAGTGGAAAAAATTTAAGTGAATTCAAACCCTTCATGGATTTATTTCGCGCTGTTGTTAATGATAATTCAAGTTTGTCAGAAGTGGAAAAACTTTTTTATTTGAAAAAATATTTGAGGGATGAGGCTCTATTAATAATTAATAATTTACCATTAACTAATGAATCATATGAGGAAGCCTTAATTCTTCTGAATAAAAGATATGACAATCCAATAATATTGATAAGCAACCATGTAAATTCTCTGCTTGATATGAAACCCCTTCAAAAAGGTACAGCTTTCAATTTGAGAGAGTTTATATGTTCAGTAAAACAAGAAATAAGTTCCTTGAAGAATTTAAATCAACCTGTGGATCAATGGGACATGTTGTTAATATGTATTTTATCAAAGAAACTTGATTTGTACACTAATAGAGCTTATCAGGTTGCCAGAAATTCAAAAACACTTCCTGATTTAACGGAATTCATTGATTTCTTAGAGTCTAGAGCAACTGCTCTAGAGTGTTCATCAATTCAACCAAGCAAGTCGATTAGGCCTAAGGCATCAGTTAACCTAGTGAATGTTCCTAAAAATGTTGAAAATCTCAACAAAAAAAAATGATAAAAATTTTTCTAAGAAATATAATTTCAAATGCATGTATTGCAAAACCTCAGATCATAAATTTCAACATTGTCCAGAATTTAAGCTGATCAGTTCATCTGATCGTCTCAAGTTTGTTAATTCAAATGGCGTATGTAAAATGTGCTTGAATAAACATAGTTCCATGTGCAAGTATCCGATACAGTGTGGAAAATGCAGTAAAAATCATAATATTTTGGTACATTTGGATGATGAATCTGGACCAAATTCTCTTGCGGTTTGTGAAGGAAGATCTGATTTTTTAAATGTTCTATTACCTTCCGCTAGAGTAAAAGTTTTATCCCAAACTGGAGAATACGTTACTGTAAAGGTTTTACTTGATTCTGGCAGTCAGTTATCACTCATCAAAAAAGAATTAGCAGACAACATAGAATGTGAAAGAGCTATGACTGACATGAAATTGATCGGGGTGAATGTAAAAGAATCAGTAGTTGAAAAATTAGTTTCCTTTCAAATATTTTCCTGTAAAAATAATTTCAACTTCAATGTCACCTGCGCAGTTGTAGATAGAATAACTTCTAAATTACCTCAATTCCATTTCAATACAGAAAACTTCGAAATTCCGAATGATGTTTATCTAGCTGATCCAAACTTCAACATACCTGACGAGATTTCAATATTGTTGGGTGCAGATGTTTTCTTTTCAATATTATTGCCAGAGTCTATTAAATTAGGACCTCAGAGACCGGTTCTGCACAACACACTCTTCGGATATATTGTGGGTGGATCTATGATTGCAAATAATTCTGACAGAGATACTAATGTTGTTTTTTCTCACCATTGCTCTATAGATACCAGGAAACTGGATAGCTTAATGGAAAGATTTTGGCAAGCCGAGAGCATTCCCGAAGTTCAGGAAGAATTCAGTAACGAGCAGGAAGCCTGCGAAAATATCTTCAGAGAGAGCGTAAAAAGAATTGGAAATAGATTTCAGGTGAAACTACCATTTAAAATCCCGTTATCAGACATATATCTGGGAGACTCATACTCTTTTGCCCTGAAGCGGTTTCATAATTTAGAAAAACGTTTTAAAAATGACAAAAAATTATTTGAAGATTATTCCCAATTCATTGATGAATATTTAAATTTAGAACATGCTGAAATTCTTAAATCTAACGAAATTAAAGATTATGACACTTCAACATACTTTCTTGCTCATCATCCAATAATACGTAATGACAAAATGACTACAAAGTTGAGAGTTGTGTTCGATGGAAGTATGAAAACTAGCAACAAACTTTGTTTAAATGATTTTCTCCATAATGGAAAATTAGTCCAAAGAGATATTTATGATATTCTGATTTTATTCCGTACTTATAAATTCATTCTTATAACCGATATAAGACGTATGTTCAGAAGTATAATGCTCCATCCAGATCATCGAAATTTTCAGCTCATTATTTGGAGGACGGACCCTTCCTTACCTTTGAATTTTATTCGTTTGAAGACTGTAACTTACGGTCTTAAGAGTTCACCCTTTTTGGCAACAAGGTGTTTATTAGAGTTAGCCGTCACTTATAAAGATAAATATCCACTGGCGTTCAAGATTCTCACTAATAATACATATATTGATGATATAATATGCGGAGCTGATACTTTGGAAGATATCAACAAAATGAAATCAGAAATTATTGAGTTATTAAGTTTAGAAAATTTTTCTCTCCATAAATGGGCATCTAATTCACCAGATATCATCTCTGATATTCCGTCAGAACTTTGCCAATTGAATGAAATTGAATTGAATCAAAACTCAGAAGATAATTTATTGTTAAAGGCTTTAGGATTGATTTACGATGTTAAATTAGATTGCTTAAAAATTAACTTCCCAACGGTCCAAATCGAACATAAGTTGACTAAAAGAGCATTCTTGAGCTTAATATCTAGATTGTACGACCCTTTAGGTTTAATCGGACCCATTGTGATTGCCTCAAAGCTACTAATGCAAAAACTTTGGATACAGAAATTGTCTTGGGATGAGGAGTTACCTCAAGAATTATATGTTAGCTGTTATAAATTTCTCGAACAACTGTCATATATACCATCTGTAATAGTTCCAAGAAACATTAAAATTTTTACACAAAACACTAAAGTTGACCTCATCGGATTTTGTGACGCTTCAATGAATGCTTATGGTTTCTGCATTTATGTCAAAATTATTAAAGATGATAAAGATATTTCCATGAATTTACTAACTTCAAAATCTAAGGTAGCACCATTGAATAAAAAATTAACAATTCCAAAATTAGAGTTGAACGGTGCAGTTTTATTGAGTAAACTATTACACAAAATCACAAAAATTTTTGAGCTTGAATTCGAGATATCAAATATTTCTTTATTTTCTGATTCAGAGATTGTATTGGCTTGGATCAAATCCGTACCAATAAAATTAAATGTTTATGTTGCAAATCGAGTCAGTCTCATAAGAAAATTAACTTCAGTTTCCTCATGGCATTATGTGAATAGTCGAAACAATCCAGCCGATTTGTTGACGAAAAATGTACAAGATTTCCATTGCTTTAACGAGAACAAACTATGGTGGTGTGGTCCTGAAATTGTTCCTAATAATCAAGATCAAGAGACTCCATTTAATATTGGTAATATTCCTGACTTACAAAAAATATATCCCCTTCAGGAAGATGAAAATCTTTTATCAGTTGGTTTGAATGTTGTTTGTAAAGAGAACATCGTTTGTTTCGAAAGATTCTCATCTATTAGTAGGGTTCAAAGAATTATAGCGTTTATTCTCAGGTTCATTCAGAATTGTAAGGTTCCAAAAAATGACAGAATTACTGGAAATCTCACTAGTACGGAATTGAATAGGTCAATGAAGGCTATTATTGTATCAATACAATCTACTTATTTTGAAAATGAAATTCAAAGTATAAGAAACACCGGTAAAATTAGCAGTAAAAAGTCAAACTTGTACTCTTTATTTCCATTTATTGATCAGGATGGATTATTGAGGGTAGGGGGAAGATTGCATAATGCGCCGATTTCTTATTCTGAAAAACATCCCATCATTATCCCTAAAAACTGTCATATTACGAACCTGATTATAATTAGAGAACATTTGAATTTATTTCATGCTGGCACAAGACTTGTACTTGCAAGTTTGAATAGGAGATTTTGGCTAATTAACGGTATAAGAGAAATCAAAAAGGTTTTACATAAATGTGTGAAATGTTTCAGAATGAAAGCTAAATTTTCTGAGCAACTGATGGGAAGTTTTCCAGCACCTCGAGTAACACAATCTAGACCATTTGAAAACGTTGGTATAGATTTTTGTGGCCCATTTAAAATAAAACAATCACGATTGAGAAAGGTTTTAGTTTCTAAGGGATATATTGCGGTATTTGTTTGCTTTTCAACTAAGGCGCTTCATCTGGAGCTTGTGTCTAACTTAAACACGGATACCTTTATTGCGGCATTCAAAAGATTTTCTTCTAGGAGAAATTTACCTTCACAGATATTCTGTGACAATGGAACTACTTTTAAGGGAACTCAAAGAAAATTTGAAGAACTTTATAAATTCTTAATTTCTAAGGATCATAAGGATAAGGTAGAAAATTATGCTGCTAGCTTGGGAATAAAATTCAATTTTATTCCTAGCTATTCGCCTGCCTTTGGTGGTATTTGGGAAGCCGGAGTAAAAGGCGTGAAATTTCATTTAAAACGAGTAGTAGGAGATTCCGCGCTAACTTATGAAGAGTTGAATACATTTTTAGTTCAAATAGAGGCCATATTGAATTCGAGACCTCTCTGTCAAATTTCTCAAGATCCATCAGACTTGAATTATCTCACTCCCGCTCATTTTCTAACCGGAGCTTCATTGAATACATTACCAGAACATGATTTATCTGAAATACCACAAAATAAATTGAAATTTTGGAGACTATGCTCAAAAATGCGTCAAAATTTCTGGGAACACTGGCGTAAACAATATCTTTTACAGCTGCAAAATAGACCTAAATGGAAAGAAGCACTCCCAAATATTGAAAAAGATATGTTAGTCCTAGTAAAGGAAGATAATGTTCCTCCCCTTCATTGGCCTATGGGGCGCATTTCGAATGTTATACCTGGTAAAGATGATCGAGTAAGGGTTGTTGAAGTTGTCATAAATGGTAAACCTTACAAGAGATCTATTTCCAAGATTGCCATACTTCCTATTTACAATTGACTCTACCTTGCCAAGGTCCTTTCTATTACTTATTGGATTGTCAATATCAATTTTGATTTAAGATTTATAGATTTGTAGAATTAAGTAATTAGATTTTCAACTTAAATTTAGGATTTCTGGATGTGTAGAATTAAGTAATTTGATTTTCGATTTATTCAAATTTTGTATTATGCAAGGAACCTAGAATGGTAATTCTTGTAGTTGGCAGTTATGTATAGATCAGTCTATACATAAATATTTGTATGACTTACAACCAATCCTGTATATTATAATAGTAATTAGGTATATTTTATCACCGCGCAATGCGCATAGTTTTGTACCACATATGTCGAGTGGAACGACCGATTCCGCAGCAGTGTAAATTTGAGAGTCAAATAAACCAAACTAAAACTTTGAATAATTAATTTTTATTCAGAAAATTTTCTTTATGTGCTCCTCACAAACCTCATAGTGGTTTGCAAACACAGGAAAGAGTGATTCAGAGCATCTCGATAATTTAGAAAAAATATTTTATAAGTTGAATGAAGCAGGACTTAAAGTAAACGAATCAAAATGTGAATTTTTCAGATCTGAAATAGAGATATTAGGATTCAAATTGGACAAAAAAGGTTTATCACCATCTCCTAGTAGAATTCATTCAATTGTTAATATGCCTTCTCCAAAAACTAAAAAAGAACTTCAAGCATTTTTAGGGTTAGTAAATTTTTACGAGTCATTTTTGTATAAGCGAGCTGATGAACTGAAGGTGTTGTACGATGTTTTGAAAGCGAGCAAATTTTATTGGAATTCTAATTGTGATCAAGCAGTTAATTGGGTAAAGAAGGAATTAGCATCAGATAAAGTTTTAGTTCCATATCAGCAAGATATTACTTTAGTATTGGCTACAGACGCAAGTTACTCAGGGTTGTCAGCTATTTTGTCTCACAGATTTTCAGACGGTACAGAGAGACCAATTGCCTTTGCTTCTAAATTAATACCTCATAATGAATTGCATAGATCTATTCTAGATAAAGAGGCAGCAGCTATAATTTTCGGGTTTAGGAAATTTTATCATTATATTGTTGGTAATGAAATTATTCTTAAAACTGATAATCAACCTTTAAAGTATATATTTGGTAATTCGAAGAAATTGAATGTTACAGTTCAGAATAGGTTGTTAAGATGGATATATTTTTTATCGGGTTTCAAATACAATATTGAATTGATTTCATCATCTAAAAACAGTAATTGTGATGCGCTTTCCAGGTTAGCAGTACGAGATAAGATGGCTGTGTTTGATTCTGAATTAGATGTTATAAACTTTATTGAAAATGAAAGTAATTTGATTGATTTAAATTTGATTAAGCAAGAAACAAAAAAAGATAAGGTTTTATGTGATGTGAAAAGAAAGTTAATGTTTGGATGGGTAGAAAATTCAAATGATATTTCTTTGGAAGAGAAAATGTATTTCGATAAGAAAACAGAATTAAGTATTGAGAATGAATGTCTTGTTCGAGGTTCTAGACTAATAATACCAAAAGTATTGCGAAAAACTTTATTGAAATCACTTCACCAGTCTCATTTTGGTATTGTTAGAATGAAACAAGTAGCTCGTTCGTTTTTTTGGTGGCCGGGTTTGGACGATGATATAGAAAAATTAGCAAATGCTTGTGAGTTATGTGTGAAAAATAGAAAACAAAATAACAAAATCAGTACTTTTCAATGGCCATTTCCATCTAACCCATGGTCCAGGTTACACACTGATTTTTTAGGACCTATTCAAGGAAATATGTTTTTAGTCATAGTTGATGCACATAGTAAATGGCCTGAAGCTATAAATATGAAAAATAACACCTCAGCTAGTAAATTGATTGAAGTTTTTGATTCTATTTTCTCAAGGTTTGGATTATGTGATCATTTAGTCTCAGACAATGGTCCACAATTTGCAAGTGAAGAGTTTAATGAATTTTTGAAATCGTTAGGTATACGGCACACATATTCTCCACCCTATCACCCAGCAACTAATGGAGCAGCAGAAAATTTTGTGGGTACATTTAAAAATAAGGTTTTGAAAATTACAGGAGAGGGTAAGTCGTCATTAAATTTTGCTGTGAATTCATTTTTGTTTGATTATCGTACAATGAAGCATTCGACAACGGGAAAATCACCATCAGATATTATTTTCAAAAGGGAGATTAAAACGAGGTTTCATCTTTTAAGAGAAAATTTAGTCAGTGAAACATCTTTTAAACAATTCAATATGTCAGATAAAAATAAAATAAGTAAAATTGATTTCAGTACAATTCCTATCAGAACTATCGAACTGAAATTCAACATGTGCATCTCAATTCGAAAACTATGTGCAGTTTCAAGATTTGGTTCGAATTGATCCAACAGTTTTTAGGAATTGATATCACACTTTGCCGAATTGACCACTGAAATCTCAATTCCTATCTGAACTATCGAACTGAAATTCAACATGTGCATCTCAATTCGAAAACTGAGTACAGTTTCGGGATTTGGGTCGAATTGATCCAATAGTTCCTTGGGAATTGAAATGATATTTTGTCGAATCGACTACTGAAATCTCCATTCCTATCAGAACTATCGATCTGAAATTCAACATGTGCATCTCAATTCGAAAACTATCTGCAGTTTCAAGATTTGGGTCGAATTGGTCCAATAGTTTTTGAGGAATTGATATCACACTTTGCCGAATAGACCACTGAAATCTCAATTCCTATCAGAACTATCGAACTGAAATTCAACATGTGCATCTCATTTCGAAAACTGTGTACAGTTTCGAGATTTTGGTCGAATTGATCCAATAGTTCCTCAGGAATTGAAATGATATTTTGTCGAATCGACTACTGAAATCTCCATTCCTATCAGAACTATCGATCTGAAATTCAACATGTGCATCTCAATTCGAAAACTATCTGCAGTTTCAAGATTTGGGTCGAATTGGTCCAACAGTTTTTGAGGAATTGATATCACACTTTGCCGAATAGACCACTGAAATCTAAATTCCTATCTGAACTATCGAACTGAAATTCAACATGTGCATCTCATTTCGAAAACTATGTGCAGTTTCAAGATTTGGTTCGAATTGATCCAACAGTTTTCAAGGAATTGATATCACACTTTGCCGAATTGAACACTGAAATCTAAATTCCTATCTGAACTATCGAACTGAAATTCAACATGTGCATCTCATTTCGAAAACTGTGTACAGTTTCGACATTTTGGTCGAATTGATCCAATAGTTCCTTAGGAATTGAAATGATAATTGTAATATATTGTGTGCGCATGATTAATTAATTATCTAGGTTTCCACATGCGTTGGAGAGTTCAGTATTCGGAAAGATTTTATGTTGGTAGTCGAGATTGAGAAATTGTATATCGAATAAATTTGTAAATCACCAAACGTAGTTTTCTTATGGACATGACAATAATCTGGCGACGAGGATTATGGTAAAAATAGTTGGATTATTATTCCGGCTTATGAATTTGAAAGAGTATGTCGGACGCAGATGGTGCTGCAAGTTCTCAACCTAGTTCCAGAGGAAGAAGTCCATCCAGTGAACTGAGAGTGAGCTGGGTGTACGAACTTAATAAACAAGAACTAATTGAAAAACTAAAAACGTATAACGTTACTGTGAGTGAAACTGATAGTGTTGATAACTTACGAAAAACGCTCGTCAAAAAACTTCGTGGAAAAAACGAAACTTTCACAAAGAAGGAACTATACCGGTGCGACATGTCTGACTTTAATAAAATGAGTTTTACCTTAAACAAAGACAATTGGGAAGTTTTTATCGAAAGACTAGAATTAATTTTCGAGTGTCAGTGTATTCCGCCGGAAAGACAAAGTGCAGAACTGTTAACAAGAGTTTGTCAAGAGACTTTCATGTTGTTTCGCAATTTAACTTCACCAAAAAAGGCCAAAGATCTTTCCTACTCTGATTTAGTTAATATCATGAACTCTCATCTTCATCCAAAGCCTTCAGAAATTTCCGAAAGGAATAAATTCTACGCCACGAAACAATTACCTTCGGAATCGATACACGCATTCCTTACAAAATTGAAAGAAAGATCTTTTTATTGTAATTTCAAGGACCTTGATATTGCTCTTCGTGATCAATTTGTATTTGGACTTATAAATCACGAAACAAAAGTGGAATTATTTCGTCAAGAAAATCTAACATTTCAAAGTGCGGTGAAGATAGCGGAGGGTCGAGAAGCAGCTATAAAAAATTCCTTATCAATGAAGTCCGCAGATGCTGTGTCTGAAGATACAATTTTTTACATGAATAAGGCTGGCTCAAAATATTCCAATCATCAACAATACAGAGGAAGGGGAAGCGGAAACGCAGAAGGAAAATTCAAATCTTCGCAACCAAACAACGCAGCCGCGGCTTCCACTTCCAAAGGCCAGAGCCAGAAACTCATCAGAGACAATAGACAAAGACAACACGATAACAGGAGCAGTAACTACAGACGAGAAGACAGAAACGGCAGCCGTAGGTCGAATGTGTCAAACAATTCTCAGGTACATATAACCTCAAAAACTCGAAATAATAACAAATGTTATTGTTGTGGTGGATTTAATCATTTCGCAAGAGACTGTAAACTTAGGTGGAAAACTTGTAATTATTGTAATGTAAAAGGTCATATTGATAGAGCATGTCTAAAAAAACAAAACGGAATTAATTTAGTCAATGACAACTTATTAGAAAATGAAGATTTGGATAGTTCTGATTTAGATTTTTATTATATGCAGCAAAACGATTTTACTGCATTTCAGGTAAACAATATTGTGGTAGAACCTCATAGTTTGAAATTAATTATTGATAATAATCAGGTAGAATTGGAAGTTGATACAGGTTCACATGTGACTGTGTTTTCAGAAAAAACTGTAGCTAATTATTTTGCAGCTAAGAAAATCCACAAGGCAGATATTTCATTGTCCAGCTATGACAGAACAAAGTTGAATGTAATGGGCATGTTGACCGATCTTAAGGTGCATTTTGAAGGGGTTGAAGCAATTTAATAGGAAGGCAATGGCTTCAAGCCTTGGGTATGTTGCCGATAACTTTTAAACCTCAGTTTGCGTTGAATTGCTTGAATGATCATAACAGTATTATTTCACATTTTAAATCAAAATATCCCCAATTGTTTGACAACAGCCCAGGTAAATATAAAGGTAAATCTATTAAACTAACTTTCAAAAAAGATTATCAACCAATTCAATGTAAACCTTATCATGTCCCTTTCGCTTTGAAAGACAAAGTAGATGCAGAAATCGATCGTTTGGTAAGAATAGGTAATTTGGAACAAATTGAGGTGAGTGAATGGGCTACTCCAGTAGTTCCTGTGGTGAAAGGGGAAGGAGTTCGTTTATGCGGAAATTTTAAATTAACAGTGAACCCTCAAATAATTATTAAAAGATATCCATTACCCTTAAAAGAATAAGTATTTCAGACGTTACAGGTTGGAACCAAATGGTCCCAAATTGATTTAAAACATGCATTTATGCAATTTGAAGTTGCTGAAGATTGTAGAGATCCATTGACAATAATCACACAGAAAGGTTTGTTCAGGTACAAAAAATTGCCAGAGGGTGTAGCCTCCAGCCCAGCAGAATGTCAAGATATTGTTACTGATATTTTGAAAGGTATTCCGAATATTGAAATTTACATAGATAATATTTATTGCACAGGAAAGAGTGATTCAGAGCATCTCGATAATTTAGAAAAAATATTTTATAAGTTGAATGAAGCAGGACTTAAAGTAAACGAATCAAAATGTGAATTTTTCAGATCTGAAATAGAGATATTAGGATTCAAATTGGACAAAAAAGGTTTATCACCATCTCCTAGTAGAATTCATTCAATTGTTAATATGCCTTCTCCAAAAACTAAAAAAGAACTTCAAGCATTTTTAGGGTTAGTAAATTTTTACGAGTCATTTTTGTATAAGCGAGCTGATGAACTGAAGGTGTTGTACGATGTTTTGAAAGCGAGCAAATTTTATTGGAATTCTAATTGTGATCAAGCAGTTAATTGGGTAAAGAAGGAATTAGCATCAGATAAAGTTTTAGTTCCATATCAGCAAGATATTACTTTAGTATTGGCTACAGACGCAAGTTACTCAGGGTTGTCAGCTATTTTGTCTCACAGATTTTCAGACGGTACAGAGAGACCAATTGCCTTTGCTTCTAAATTAATACCTCATAATGAATTGCATAGATCTATTCTAGATAAAGAGGCAGCAGCTATAATTTTCGGGTTTAGGAAATTTTATCATTATATTGTTGGTAATGAAATTATTCTTAAAACTGATAATCAACCTTTGAAGTATATATTTGGTAATTCGAAGAAATTGAATGTTACAGTTCAGAATAGGTTGTTAAGATGGATATATTTTTTATCGGGTTTCAAATACAAGATTGAATTGATTTCATCATCTAAAAACAGTAATTGTGATGCGCTTTCCAGGTTAGCAGTACGAGATAAGATGGCTGTGTTTGATTCTGAATTAGATGTTATAAACTTCATTGAAAATGAAAGTAATTTGATTGATTTAAATTTGATTAAGCAAGAAACAAAAAAAGATAAGGTTTTATGTGATGTGAAAAGAAAGTTAATGTTTGGATGGGTAGAAAATTCAAATGATATTTCTTTGGAAGAGAAAATGTATTTCGATAAGAAAACAGAATTAAGTATTGAGAATGAATGTCTTGTTCGAGGTTCTAGACTTATAATACCAAAAGTATTGCGAAAAACTTTATTGAAATCACTTCACCAGTCTCATTTTGGTATTGTTAGAATGAAACAAGTAGCTCGTTCGTTTTTTTGGTGGCCGGGTTTGGACGATGATATAGAAAAATTAGCAAATGGTTTTAAGTTATGTGTGAAAAATAGAAAACAAAATAACAAAATCAGTACTTTTCAATGGCCATTTCCATCTAACCCATGGTCCAGGTTACACACTGATTTTTTAGGACCTATTCAAGGAAATATGTTTTTAGTCATAGTTGATGCACATAGTAAATGGCCTGAAGCTATAAATATGAAAAATAACACCTCAGCTAGTAAATTGATTGAAGTTTTTGATTCTATTTTCTCAAGGTTTGGATTATGTGATCATTTAGTCTCAGACAATGGTCCACAATTTGCAAGTGAAGAGTTTAATGAATTTTTGAAATCGTTAGGTATACGGCACACATATTCTCCACCCTATCACCCAGCAACTAATGGAGCAGCAGAAAATTTTGTGGGTACATTTAAAAATAAGGTTTTGAAAATTACAGGAGAGGGTAAGTCGTCATTAAATTTTGCTGTGAATTCATTTTTGTTTGATTATCGTACAATGAAGCATTCGACAACGGGAAAATCGCCATCAGATATTATTTTCAAAAGGGAGATTAAAACGAGGTTTCATCTTTTAAGAGAAAATTTAGTCAGTGAAACATCTTTTAAACAATTCAATATGTCAGATAAAAATAAAATTAGTAAAATTGATTTCAAGTTGGGAGACGTGGTTTTAGTAGATGTTTACAACAATAATAAGAGGCACCGAGTTCAAGCAAAAATTGTTGAAAAATTATAACCAGTTACATTTAACTTGTTATGTGATGGAGGACGAATTATAAAAAGACATGTTAATCAAATGTTGAAATTGTTAAATAATGACAATGATATAAATAAAGACTTGAAAGATGATATAAGTATAAGGAGATCTGAACGCTTGAAAAATTTAAATAAATGAAATTAAGATCCAGAATTTCTGTTTATATGTATATTGTAATTAATTATATATTGCATAATAATTGTATGGTATAATGATAATTGATTGTATATTGTATAATAATAGTTAATTCTATTAATTAATTATTTCTATATTACATAAATAAAAAATAAAAATTTTGAAATTTTGTAAATTATTATTTTGGAATCATATTGTTAAATTGATTTTGATCGTATTTGTGATATTTTTGGAAATAACGAAAAAAAGAAAAAAAAAAACAAGAATTATAAAATTTAAAAAATTAAAATATTTGAATTCTTAGATTAAGATGTTATTGTAATTTCTGATTAAATCAAATTGTACTTATTTAAATGGGGGAGATTGTAATATATTGTGTGCGCATGATTAATTAATTATCTAGGTTTCCACATGCGTTGGAGAGTTCAGTATTCGGAAAGATTTTATGTTGGTAGTCGAGATTGAGAAATTGTATATCGAATAAATTTGTAAATCACCAAACGTAGTTTTCTTATGGACATGACAATCTTATGGACATGACAATAATATGTCGAATCGACCACTGAAATCTCAATTCCTATCAGAACTATCGAACTGAAATTCAACATGTGCATCTCGATTCGAAAACTATGTGCAGTTTCAAGATTTGGTTCGAATTGATCCAACAGTTTTTAGGAATTGATATCACACTTTGCCGAATTGACCACTGAAATCTCAATTCCTATCTGAACTAACGAACTGAAATTCAACATGTGCATCTCAATTCGAAAACTGAGTACAGTTTCGGGATTTGGGTCGAATTGATCCAATAGTTCCTTGGGAATTGACATGATATTTTGTCGAATCGACTACTGAAATCTCCATTCCTATCAGAACTATCGATCTGAAATTCAACATGTGCATCTCAATTCGAAAACTTTCTGCAGTTTCAAGATTTGGGTCGAATTGGTCCAACAGTTTTTGGATATCACACTTTGCCGAATAGACCACTGAAATCTAAATTCCTATCTGAACCATCGAACTGAAATTCAACATTTGCATCTCATTTCGAAAACTATGTGCAGTTTCAAGATTTGGTTCGAATTGATCCAACAGTTTTCAAGGAATTGATATCTCACTTTGCCGAATTGACCACTGAAATCTAAATTCCTATCTGAACTATCGAACTGAAATTCAACATGTGCATCTCAATTCGAAAACTGGGTACAGTTTCGGGATTTGGTTCGAATTGATCCAATAGTTCCTTGGGAATTGACATGATATTTTGTCGAATCGACTACTGAAATCTCCATTCCTATCAGAACTATCGATCTGAAATTCAACATGTGCATCTCAATTCGAAAACTATCTGCAGTTTCAAGATTTGGGTCGAATTGGTCCAACAGTTTTTGAGGAATTGATATCACACTTTGCCGAATAGACCACTGAAATCTAAATTCCTATATGAACTATCGAACTGAAATTCAACATGTGTATCTCATTTCGAAAACTATGTGCAGTTTCAAGATTTGGTTCGAATTGATCCAACAGTTTTTAAGGAATTGATATCACACTCTGCCGAATTGACCACTGAAATCTAAATTCCTATCTGAACTATCGAACTGAAATTCAACATGTGCATCTCAATTCGAAAACTGAGTACAGTTTCGGGATTTGGTTCGAATTGATCCAATAGTTCTTTGGGAATTGAAATGATATTTTGTCGAATCGACCACTGAAATATCAATTCCTATCGATTTGGGTCGAATTGATCCAATAGTTCGTTGGGAATTGAAATGATATTTTGTCGAATCGACCACTGAAATCTCAATTCCTATCAGAACTATCGAACTGAAATTTAACATGTGCATCTCAATTCGAAAACTATGTGCTGTTTCGAGATTTGGGTCGAATTGGTCCAACAGTTTTTGAGGAATTGATATCACACTTTGCCGAATAGACCACTGAAATCTCAATTCCTATCAAAACTATCGAACTGAAAGTCAACATGTGCATCTCATTTCGAAAACTGTGTACAGTTTCGGGATTTGGTTCGAATTGATCCAATAGTTCCTTGGGAATTGACATGATATTTTGTCGAATCGACTACTGAAATCTCCATTCCTATCAGAACTATCGATCTGAAATTCAACATGTGCATCTCAATTCGAAAACTATCTGCAGTTTCAAGATTTGGGTCGAATTGGTCCAACAGTTTTTGAGGAATTGATATCACACTTTGCCGAATAGACCACTGAAATCTAAATTCCTATATGAACTATCGAACTGAAATTCAACATGTGTATCTCATTTCGAAAACTATGTGCAGTTTCAAGATTTGGTTCGAATTGATCCAACAGTTTTTAAGGAATTGATATCACACTCTGCCGAATTGACCACTGAAATCTAAATTCCTATCTGAACTATCGAACTGAAATTCAACATGTGCATCTCAATTCGAAAACTGAGTACAGTTTCGGGATTTGGTTCGAATTGATCCAATAGTTCTTTGGGAATTGAAATGATATTTTGTCGAATCGACCACTGAAATATCAATTCCTATCGATTTGGGTCGAATTGATCCAATAGTTCGTTGGGAATTGAAATGATATTTTGTCGAATCGACCACTGAAATCTCAATTCCTATCAGAACTATCGAACTGAAATTTAACATGTGCATCTCAATTCGAAAACTATGTGCTGTTTCGAGATTTGGGTCGAATTGGTCCAACAGTTTTTGAGGAATTGATATCACACTTTGCCGAATAGACCACTGAAATCTCAATTCCTATCAAAACTATCGAACTGAAAGTCAACATGTGCATCTCATTTCGAAAACTGTGTACAGTTTCGAGATTTTGGTCGAATTGATCCAATAGTTCCTTAGGAATTGAAATGATAATATGTCGAATCGACCACTGAAATCTCAATTCCTATCAGAACTATCGAACTGAAATTCAACATGTGCATCTCAATTCGAAAACTATGTGCAGTTTCAAGATTTGGTTCGAATTGATCCAACAGTTTTTAGGAATTGAAATCACACTTTGCCGAATTGACCACTGAAATCTCAATTCCTATCTGAACTATCGAACTGAAATTCAACATGTGCATCTCAATTCGAAAACTGAGTACAGTTTCGGGATTTGGGTCGAATTGATCCAATAGTTCCTTGGGAATTGACATGATATTTTGTCGAATCGACTACTGAAATCTCCATTCCTATCAGAACTATCGATCTGAAATTCAACATGTGCATCTCAATTCGAAAACTATCTGCAGTTTCAAGATTTGGGTCGAATTGGTCCAACAGTTTTTGAGGAATTGATATCACACTTTGCCGAATAGACCACTGAAATCTAAATTCCTATCTGAACTATAGAACTGAAATTCAACATGTGTATCTCATTTCGAAAACTATGTGCAGTTTCAATATTTGGTTCGAATTGATCCAACAGTTTTCAAGGAATTGATATCACACTCTGCCGAATTGACCACTGAAATCTAAATTCCTATCTGAACTATCGAACTGAAATTCAACATGTGCATCTCAATTCGAAAACTGAGTACAGTTTCGGGATTTGGTTCGAATTGATCCAATAGTTCTTTGGGAATTTAAAATGATATTTTGTCGAATCGACCACTGAAATATCCATTCCTATCGATTTGGGTCGAATTGATCCAATAGTTCCTTGGGAATTGAAATGATATTTTGTCGAATCGACCACTGAAATCTAAATTCCTATCTGAACTATAGAACTGAAATTCAACATGTGTATCTCATTTCGAAAACTATGTGCAGTTTCAATATTTGGTTCGAATTGATCCAACAGTTTTCAAGGAATTGATATCACACTTTGCCGAATTGAACACTGAAATCTAAATTCCTATCTGAACTATCGAACTGAAATTCAACATGTGCATCTCAATTCGAAAACTGAGTACAGTTTCGGGATTTGGTTCGAATTGATAAAATAGTTCCTTGGGAATTGACATGATATTTTGTCGAATCGACTACTGAAATCTCCATTCCTATCAGAACTATCGAACTGAAATTCAACATGTGCATCTCAATTCTAAAACTGAGTACAGTTTCGGGATTTGGTTCGAATTGATCCAATAGTTCTTTGGGAATTGAAATGATATTTTGTCGAATCGACCACTGAAATATCAATTCCTATCGATTTGGGTCGAATTGATCCAATAGTTCCTTGGGAATTGAAATTATATTTTGTCGAATCGACCACTGAAATCTCAATTCCTATAAGAACTATCGAACTGAAATTCAACATGTGCATCTCAATTCGAAAACTATGTGCTGTTTCGAGATTTGGGTCGAATTGGTCCAACAGTTTTGGAGGAATTGATATCACACTTTGCCGAATAGACCACTGAAGTCTCAATTCCTATCAGAACTATCGAACTGAAATTCAACATGTGCATCTCATTTCGAAAACTCTGTACAGTTTCGAGATTTTGGTCGAATTGATCCAATAGTTCCTTAGGAATTGAAATGATAATATGTGGAATCGACCACTGAAATCTCAATTCCTATCAGAACTATCGAACTGAAACTCAACATGTGCATCTCAATTCGAAAACTATGTGCAGTTTCAGGATTTGGTTCGAATTGATCCAACAGTTTTTAGGAATTGATATCACACTTTGCCGAATTGACCACTGAAATCTCAATTCCTATCTGAACTATCGAACTGAAATTCAACATGTGCATCTCAATTCGAAAACTGAGAACAGTTTCGGGATTTGGGTCGAATTGATCCAATAGTTCCTTGGGAATTGAAATGATATTTTGTCGAATCGACTACTGAAATCTCCATTCCTATCAGAACTATCGATCTGAAATTCAACATGTGCATCTCAATTCGAAAACTATCTGCAGTTTCAAGATTTGGGTCGAATTGGTCCGACAGTTTTTGAGGAATTGATATCACACTTTGCCGAATAGACCACTGAAATCTAAATTCCTATCTGAACTATCGAACTGAAATTCAACATGTGCATCTTATTTCGAAAACTGTGTACAGTTTCGAGATTTTGGTCGAATTGATCCAATAGTTCCTTAGGAATTGAAATGATAATATGTCGAATCGACCACTGAAATCTCAATTCCTATCAGAACTATCGAACTGAAATTCAACATGTGCATCTCAATTCGAAAACTATGTGCAGTTTCAAGATTTGGTTCGAATTGATCCAACAGATTTTAGGAATTGATATCACACTTTGCCGAATTGACCACTGAATTCTCAATTCCCATCTGAACTATCGAACTGAAATTCAACATGTGCATCTCAATTCGAAAACTGAGTACAGTTTCGGGATTTGGGTCGAATTGATCCAATAGTTCCTTGGGAATTGAAATGATATTTTGTCGAATCGACTACTGAAATCTCCATTCCTATCAGAACTATCGATCTGAAATTCAACATGTGCATCTCAATTCGAAAACTATCTGCAGTTTCAAGATTTGGGTCGAATTGGTCCAACAGTTTTTGAGGAATTGATATCACACTTTGCCGAATAGACCACTGAAATCTAAATTCCTATCTGAACTATCGAACTGAAATTCAACATGTGCATCTCATTTCCAAAACTATGTGCAGTTTCAAGATTTGGTTCGAATTGATCCAACAGTTTTCAAGGAATTGATATCACACTTTGCCGAATTGAACACTGAAATCTAAATTCCTATCTGAACTATCGAACTGAAATTCAACATGTGCATCTCAATTCGAAAACTGAGTACAGTTTCGGGATTTGGTTCGAATTGATAAAATAGTTCCTTGGGAATTGACATGATATTTTGTCGAATCGACTACTGAAATCTCCATTCCTATCAGAACTATCGAACTGAAATTCAACATGTGCATCTCAATTCTAAAACTGAGTACAGTTTCGGGATTTGGTTCGAATTGATCCAATAGTTCTTTGGGAATTGAAATGATATTTTGTCGAATCGACCACTGAAATATCAATTCCTATCGATTTGGGTCGAATTGATCCAATAGTTCCTTGGGAATTGAAATTATATTTTGTCGAATCGACCACTGAAATCTCAATTCCTATAAGAACTATCGAACTGAAATTCAACATGTGCATCTCAATTCGAAAACTATGTGCTGTTTCGAGATTTGGGTCGAATTGGTCCAACAGTTTTGGAGGAATTGATATCACACTTTGCCGAATAGACCACTGAAATCTCAATTCCTATCAGAACTATCGAACTGAAATTCAACATGTGCATCTCATTTCGAAAACTGTGTACAGTTTCGAGATTTTGGTCGAATTGATCCAATAGTTCCTTAGGAATTGAAATGATAATATGTGGAATCGACCACTGAAATCTCAATTCCTATCAGAACTATCGAACTGAAACTCAACATGTGCATCTCAATTCGAAAACTATGTGCAGTTTCAGGATTTGGTTCGAATTGATCCAACAGTTTTTAGGAATTGATATCACACTTTGCCGAATTGACCACTGAAATCTCAATTCCTATCTGAACTATCGAACTGAAATTCAACATGTGCATCTCAATTCGAAAACTGAGTACAGTTTCGGGATTTGGGTCGAATTGATCCAATAGTTCCTTGGGAATTGAAATGATATTTTGTCGAATCGACTACTGAAATCTCCATTCCTATCAGAACTATCGATCTGAAATTCAACATGTGCATCTCAATTCGAAAACTATCTGCAGTTTCAAGATTTGGGTCGAATTGGTCCAACAGTTTTTGAGGAATTGATATCACACTTTGCCGAATAGACCACTGAAATCTAAATTCCTATCTGAACTATCGAACTGAAATTCAACATGTGCATCTTATTTCGAAAACTGTGTACAGTTTCGAGATTTTGGTCGAATTGATCCAATAGTTCCTTAGGAATAGAAATGATAATATGTCGAATCGACCACTGAAATCTCAATTCCTATCAGAACTATCGAACTGAAATTCAACATGTGCATCTCAATTCGAAAACTATGTGCAGTTTCAAGATTTGGTTCGAATTGATCCAACAGATTTTAGGAATTGATATCACACTTTGCCGAATTGACCACTGAATTCTCAATTCCTATCTGAACTATCGAACTGAAATTCAACATGTGCATCTCAATTCGAAAACTATGTGCTGTTTCGATATTTGGGTCGAATTGGTCCAACAGTTTTTGAGGAATTGATATCACACTTTGCCGAATAGACCACTGAAATCTCAATTCCTATCAGAACTATCGAACTGAAATTCAACATGGGCATCTCATTTCGAAAACTGTGTACAGTTTCGAGATTTTGGTCGAATTGATCCAATAGTTCCTTAGGAATTGAAATGATAATATGTCGAATCGACCACTGAAATCTCAATTCCTATAAGAACTATCGAACTGAAATTCAACATGTGCATCGCAATTCGAAAACTATGTGCTGTTTCGAGATTTGGGTCGAATTGGTCCAACAGTTTTGGAGGAATTGATATCACACTTTGCCGAATAGACCACTGAAATCTCAATTCCTATCAGAACTATCGAACTGAAATTCAACATGTGCATCTCATTTCGAAAACTATGTGCAGTTTCAAGATTTGGTTCGAATTGATCCAACAGTTTTCAAGGAATTGATATCACACTTTGCCGAATTGAACACTGAAATCTCAATTCCTATCAGAACTATCGAACTGAAATTCAACATGTGCATCTCAATTCGAAAACTGAGTACAGTTTCGGGATTTGGTTCGAATTGATCCAATAGTTCCTTGGGAATTGACATGATATTTTGTCGAATCGACTACTGAAATCTCCATTCCTATCAGAACTATCGAACTGAAATTCAACATGTGCATCTCAATTCTAAAACTGAGTACAGTTTCGGGATTTGGTTCGAATTGATCCAATAGTTCTTTGGGAATTGAAATGATATTTTGTCGAATCGACCACTGAAATATCAATTCCTATCGATTTGGGTCGAATTGATCCAATAGTTCCTTGGGAATTGAAATTATATTTTGTCGAATCGACCACTGAAATCTCAATTCCTATAAGAACTATCGAACTGAAATTCAACATGTGCATCTCAATTCGAAAACTATGTGCTGTTTCGAGATTTGGGTCGAATTGGTCCAACAGTTTTGGAGGAATTGATATCACACTTTGCCGAATAGACCACTGAAATCTCAATTCCTATCAGAACTATCGAACTGAAATTCAACATGTGCATCTCATTTCGAAAACTGTGTACAGTTTCGAGATTTTGGTCGAATTGATCCAATAGTTCCTTAGGAATTGAAATGATAATATGTCGAATCGACCACTGAAATCTCAATTCCTATCAGAACTATCGAACTGAAATTCAACATGTGCATCTCAATTCGAAAACTATGTGCAGTTTCAGGATTTGGTTCGAATTGATCCAACAGTTTTTAGGAATTGATATGCCGAATTGACCACTGAAATCCCAATTCCTATCTGAACTATCGAACTGAAATTCAACATGTGCATCTCAATTCGAAAACTGAGTACAGTTTCGGGATTTGGGTCGAATTGATCCAATAGTTCCTTGGGAATTGAAATGATATTTTGTCGAATCGACTACTGAAATCTCCATTCCTATCAGAACTATCGATCTGAAATTCAGCATGTGCATCTCAATTCGAAAACTATCTGCAGTTTCAAGATTTGGGTCGAATTGGTCCAACAGTTTTTGAGGAATTGATATCACACTTTGCCGAATAGACCACTGAAATCTAAATTCCTATCTGAACTATCGAACTGAAATTCAACATGTGCATCTTATTTCGAAAACTGTGTACAGTTTCGAGATTTTTGTCGAATTGATCCAATAGTTCCTTAGGAATTGAAATGATAATATGTCGAATCGACCACTGAAATCTCAATTCCTATCAGAACTATCGAACTGAAATTCAACATGTGCATCTCAATTCGAAAACTATGTGCAGTTTCAGGATTTGGTTCGAATTGATCCAACAGATTTTAGGAATTGATATGCCGAATTGACCACTGAAATCTCAATTCCTATCTGAACTATCCAACTGAAATTCAACATGTGCATCTCAATTCGAAAACTGAGTACAGTTTCGGGATTTGGGTCGAATTGATCCAATAGTTCCTTGGGAATTGAAATGATATTTTGTCGAATCGACTACTGAAATCTCCATTCCTATCAGAACTATCGATCTGAAATTCAGCATGTGCATCTCAATTCGAAAACTATCTGCAGTTTCAAGATTTGGGTCGAATTGGTCCAACAGTTTTTGAGGAATTGATATCACACTTTGCCGAATAGACCACTGAAATCTAAATTCCTATCTGAACTATCGAACTGAAATTCAACATGTGCATCTTATTTCGAAAACTGTGTACAGTTTCGAGATTTTTGTCGAATTGATCCAATAGTTCCTTAGGAATTGAAATGATAATATGTCGAATCGACCACTGAAATCTCAATTCCTATCAGAACTATCGAACTGAAATTCAACATGTGCATCTCAATTCGAAAACTATGTGCAGTTTCAAGATTTGGTTCGAATTGATCCAACAGATTTTAGGAATTGATATCACACTTTGCCGAATTGACCACTGAATTCTCAATTCCTATCTGAACTATCGAACTGAAATTCAACATGTGCATCTCAATTCGAAAACTGAGTACAGTTTCGGGATTTGGTTCGAATTGATCCAATAGTTCTTTGGGAATTGAAATGATATTTTGTCGAATCGACCACTGAAATATCAATTCCTATCGATTTGGGTCGAATTGATCCAATAGTTCCTTGGGAATTGAAATGATATTTTGTCGAATCGACCACTGAAATCTCAATTCCTATCAGAACTATCGAACTGAAATTTAACATGTGCATCTCAATTCGAAAACTATGTGCTGTTTCGAGATTTGGGTCGAATTGGTCCAACAGTTTTTGAGGAATTGATATCACACTTTGCCGAATAGACCACTGAAATCTCAATTCCTATCAAAACTATCGAACTGAAATTCAACATGTGCATCTCATTTCGAAAACTGTGTACAGTTTCGAGATTTTGGTCGAATTGATCCAATAGTTCCTTAGGAATTGAAATGATAATATGTCGAATCGACCACTGAAATCTCAATTCCTATCAGAACTATCGAACTGAAATTCAACATGTGCATCTCAATTCGAAAACTATGTGCAGTTTCAAGATTTGGTTCGAATTGATCCAACAGTTTTTAGGAATTGATATCACACTTTGCCGAATTGACCACTGAAATCTCAATTCCTATCTGAACTATCGAACTGAAATTCAACATGTGCATCTCAATTCGAAAACTGAGTACAGTTTCGGGATTTGGGTCGAATTGATCCAATAGTTGGGAATTGACATGATATTTTGTCGAATCGACTACTGAAATCTCCATTCCTATCAGAACTATCGATCTGAAATTCAACATGTGCATCTCAATTCGAAAACTATGTGCTGTTTCGAGATTTGGGTCGAATTGGTCCAACAGTTTTGGAGGAATTGATATCACACTTTGCCGAATAGACCACTGAAATCTCAATTCCTATCAGAACTATCGAACTGAAATTCAACATGTGCATCTCATTTCGAAAACTGTGTACAGTTTCGAGATTTTGGTCGAATTGATCCAATAGTTCCTTAGGAATTGAAATGATAATATGTCGAATCGACCACTGAAATCTCAATTCCTATCAGAACTATCGAACTGAAACTCAACATGTGCATCTCAATTCGAAAACTATGTGCAGTTTCAGGATTTGGTTCGAATTGATCCAACAGTTTTTAGGAATTGATATCACACTTTGCCGAATTGACCACTGAAATCTCAATTCCTATCTGAACTATCGAACTGAAATTCAACATGTGCATCTCAATTCGAAAACTGAGTACAGTTTCGGGATTTGGGTCGAATTGATCCAATAGTTCCTTGGGAATTGAAATGATATTTTGTCGAATCGACTACTGAAATCTCCATTCCTATCAGAACTATCGATCTGAAATTCAACATGTGCATCTCAATTCGAAAACTATCTGCAGTTTCAAGATTTGGGTCGAATTGGTCCAACAGTTTTTGAGGAATTGATATCACACTTTGCCGAATAGACCACTGAAATCTAAATTCCTATCTGAACTATCGAACTGAAATTCAACATGTGCATCTTATTTCGAAAACTGTGTACAGTTTCGAGATTTTGGTCGAATTGATCCAATAGTTCCTTAGGAATTGAAATGATAATATGTCGAATCGACCACTGAAATCTCAATTCCTATCAGAACTATCGAACTGAAATTCAACATGTGCATCTCAATTCGAAAACTATGTGCAGTTTCAAGATTTGGTTCGAATTGATCCAACAGATTTTAGGAATTGATATCACACTTTGCCGAATTGACCACTGAATTCTCAATTCCTATCTGAACTATCGAACTGAAATTCAACATGTGCATCTCAATTCGAAAACTATGTGCTGTTTCGAGATTTGGGTCGAATTGGTCCAACAGTTTTTGAGGAATTGATATCACACTTTGCCGAATAGACCACTGAAATCTCAATTCCTATCAGAACTATCGAACTGAAATTCAACATGTGCATCTCATTTCGAAAACTGTGTACAGTTTCGAGATTTTGGTCGAATTGATCCAATAGTTCCTTAGGAATTGAAATGATAATATGTCGAATCGACCACTGAAATCTCAATTCCTATAAGAACTATCGAACTGAAATTCAACATGTGCATCTCAATTCGAAAACTATGTGATGTTTCGAGATTTGGGTCGAATTGGTCCAACAGTTTTGGAGGAATTGATATCACACTTTGCCGAATAGACCACTGAAATCTCAATTCCTATCAGAACTATCGAACTGAAATTCAACATGTGCATCTCATTTCGAGAACTATGTGCAGTTTCAAGATTTGGTTCGAATTGATCCAACAGTTTTCAAGGAATTGATATCACACTTTGCCGAATTGAACACTGAAATCTAAATTCCTATCTGAACTATCGAACTGAAATTCAACATGTGCATCTCAATTCGAAAACTGAGTACAGTTTCGGGATTTGGTTCGAATTGATCCAATAGTTCCTTGGGAATTGACATGATATTTTGTCGAATCGACTACTGAAATCTCCATTCCTATCAGAACTATCGAACTGAAATTCAACATGTGCATCTCAATTCTAAAACTGAGTACAGTTTCGGGATTTGGTTCGAATTGATCCAATAGTTCTTTGGGAATTGAAATGGTATTTTGTCGAATCGACCACTGAAATATCAATTCCTATGGATTTGGGTCGAATTGATCCAATAGTTCCTTGGGAATTGAAATTATATTTTGTCGAATCGACCACTGAAATCTCAATTCCTATAAGAACTATCGAACTGAAATTCAACATGTGCATCTCAATTCGAAAACTATGTGCTGTTTCGAGATTTGGGTCGAATTGGTCCAACAGTTTTGGAGGAATTGATATCACACTTTGCCGAATAGACCACTGAAATCTCAATTCCTATCAGAACTATCGAACTGAAATTCAACATGTGCATCTCATTTCGAAAACTGTGTACAGTTTCGAGATTTTGGTCGAATTGATCCAATAGTTCCTTAGGAATTGAAATGATAATATGTCGAATCGACCACTGAAATCTCAATTCCTATCAGAACTATCGAACTGAAATTCAACATGTGCATCTCAATTCGAAAACTATGTGCAGTTTCAGGATTTGGTTCGAATTGATCCAACAGTTTTTAGGAATTGATATGCCGAATTGACCACTGAAATCTCAATTCCTATCTGAACTATCGAACTGAAATTCAACATGTGCATCTCAATTCGAAAACTGAGTACAGTTTCGGGATTTGGGTCGAATTGATCCAATAGTTCCTTGGGAATTGAAATGATATTTTGTCGAATCGACTACTGAAATCTCCATTCCTATCAGAACTATCGATCTGAAATTCAACATGTGCATCTCAATTCGAAAACTATCTGCAGTTTCAAGATTTGGGTCGAATTGGTCCAACAGTTTTTGAGGAATTGATATCACACTTTGCCGAATAGACCACTGAAATCTAAATTCCTATCTGAACTATCGAACTGAAATTCAACATGTGCATCTTATTTCGAAAACTGTGTACAGTTTCGAGATTTTGGTCGAATTGATCCAATAGTTCCTTAGGAATTGAAATGATATGTCGAATTGACCACTGAAATCTCAATTCCTATCAGAACTATCGAACTGAAATTCAACATGTGCATCTCAATTCGAAAACTATGTGCAGTTTCAAGATTTGGTTCGAATTGATCCAACAGATTTTAGGAATTGAAATCACACTTTGCCGAATTGACCACTGAATTCTCAATTCCTATCTGAACTATCGAACTGAAATTCAACATGTGCATCTCAATTCGAAAACTGAGTACAGTTTCGGGATTTGGTTCGAATTGATCCAATAGTTCTTTGGGAATTGAAATGATATTTTGTCGAATCGACCACTGAAATATCAATTCCTATCGATTTGGGTCGAATTGATCCAATAGTTCCTTGGGAATTGAAATGATATTTTGTCGAATCGACCACTGAAATCTCAATTCCTATCAGAACTATCGAACTGAAATTTAACATGTGCATCTCAATTCGAAAACTATGTGCTGTTTCGAGATTTGGGTCGAATTGGTCCAACAGTTTTTGAGGAATTGATATCACACTTTGCCGAATAGACCACTGAAATCTCAATTCCTATCAAAACTATCGAACTGAAATTCAACATGTGCATCTCATTTCGAAAACTGTGTACAGTTTCGAGATTTTGGTCGAATTGATCCAATAGTTCCTTAGGAATTGAAATGATAATATGTCGAATCGACCACTGAAATCTCAATTCCTATCAGAACTATCGAACTGAAATTCAACATGTGCATCTCAATTCGAAAACTATGTGCAGTTTCAAGATTTGGTTCGAATTGATCCAACAGTTTTTAGGAATTGATATCACACTTTGCCGAATTGACCACTGAAATCTCAATTCCTATCTGAACTATCGAACTGAAATTCAACATGTGCATCTCAATTCGAAAACTGAGTACAGTTTCGGGATTTGGGTCGAATTGATCCAATAGTTCCTTGGGAATTGACATGATATTTTGTCGAATCGACTACTGAAATCTCCATTCCTATCAGAACTATCGATCTGAAATTCAACATGTGCATCTCAATTCGAAAACTAACTGCAGTTTCAAGATTTGGGTCGAATTGGTCTAACAGTTTTTGAGGAATTGATATCACACTTTGCCGAATAGACCACTGAAATCTAAATTCCTATCTGAACTATCGAACTGAAATTCAACACGTGTATCTCATTTCGAAAACTATGTGCAGTTTCAATATTTGGTTCGAATTGATCCAACAGTTTTCAAGGAATTGATATCACACTCTGCCGAATTGACCACTGAAATCTAAATTCCTATCTGAACTATCGAACTGAAATTCAACATGTGCATCTCAATTCGAAAACTGAGTACAGTTTCGGGATTTGGTTCGAATTGATCCAATAGTTCCTTGGGAATTGAAATGATATTTTGTCGAATCGACCACTGAAATCTCAATTCCTATCAGAACTATCGATCTGAAATTCAACATGTGCATCTCAATTCGAAAACTATCTGCAGTTTCAAGATTTGGGTCGAATTGGTCCAACAGTTTTTGAGGAATTGATATCACACTTTGCCGAATAGACCACTGAAATCTAAATTCCTATCTGAACTATCGAACTGAAATTCAACATGTGCATCTTATTTCGAAAACTGTGTACAGTTTCGAGATTTTGGTCGAATTGATCCAATAGTTCCTTAGGAATTGAAATGATAATATGTCGAATCGACCACTGAAATCTCAATTCCTATCAGAACTATCGAACTGAAATTCAACATGTGCATCTCAATTCGAAAACTATGTGCAGTTTCAAGATTTGGTTCGAATTGATCCAACAGATTTTAGGAATTGATATCACACTTTGCCGAATTGACCACTGAATTCTCAATTCCTATCTGAACTATCGAACTGAAATTCAACATGTGCATCTCAATTCGAAAACTATGTGCTGTTTCGAGATTTGGGTCGAATTGGTCCAACAGTTTTTGAGGAATTGATATCACACTTTGCCGAATAGACCACTGAAATCTCAATTCCTATCAGAACTATCGAACTGAAATTCAACATGTGCATCTCATTTCGAAAACTGTGTACAGTTTCGAGATTTTGGTCGAATTGATCCAATAGTTCCTTAGGAATTGAATGATAATATGTCGAATCGACCACTGAAATCTCAATTCCTATAAGAACTATCGAACTGAAATTCAACATGTGCATCTCAATTCGAAAACTATGTGCTGTTTCGAGATTTGGGTCGAATTGGTCCAACAGTTTTGGAGGAATTGATATCACACTTTGCCGAATAGACCACTGAAATCTCAATTCCTATCAGAACTATCGAACTGAAATTCAACATGTGCATCTCATTTCGAAAACTATGTGCAGTTTCAAGATTTGGTTCGAATTGATCCAACAGTTTTCAAGGAATTGATATCACACTTTGCCGAATTGAACACTGAAATCTAAATTCCTATCTGAACTATCGAACTGAAATTCAACATGTGCATCTCAATTCGAAAACTGAGTACAGTTTCGGGATTTGGTTCGAATTGATCCAATAGTTCCTTGGGAATTGACATGATATTTTGTCGAATCGACTACTGAAATCTCCATTCCTATCAGAACTATCGAACTGAAATTCAACATGTGCATCTCAATTCTAAAACTGAGTACAGTTTCGGGATTTGGTTCGAATTGATCCAATAGTTCTTTGGGAATTGAAATGGTATTTTGTCGAATCGACCACTGAAATATCAATTCCTATGGATTTGGGTCGAATTGATCCAATAGTTCCTTGGGAATTGAAATTATATTTTGTCGAATCGACCACTGAAATCTCAATTCCTATAAGAACTATCGAACTGAAATTCAACATGTGCATCTCAATTCGAAAACTATGTGCTGTTTCGAGATTTGGGTCGAATTGGTCCAACAGTTTTGGAGGAATTGATATCACACTTTGCCGAATAGACCACTGAAATCTCAATTCCTATCAGAACTATCGAACTGAAATTCAACATGTGCATCTCATTTCGAAAACTGTGTACAGTTTCGAGATTTTGGTCGAATTGATCCAATAGTTCCTTAGGAATTGAAATGATAATATGTCGAATCGACCACTGAAATCTCAATTCCTATCAGAACTATCGAACTGAAATTCAACATGTGCATCTCAATTCGAAAACTATGTGCAGTTTCAGGATTTGGTTCGAATTGATCCAACAGTTTTTAGGAATTGATATGCCGAATTGACCACTGAAATCTCAATTCCTATCTGAACTATCGAACTGAAATTCAACATGTGCATCTCAATTCGAAAACTGAGTACAGTTTCGGGATTTGGGTCGAATTGATCCAATAGTTCCTTGGGAATTGAAATGATATTTTGTCGAATCGACTACTGAAATCTCCATTCCTATCAGAACTATCGATCTGAAATTCAACATGTGCATCTCAATTCGAAAACTATCTGCAGTTTCAAGATTTGGGTCGAATTGGTCCAACAGTTTTTGAGGAATTGATATCACACTTTGCCGAATAGACCACTGAAATCTAAATTCCTATCTGAACTATCGAACTGAAATTCAACATGTGCATCTTATTTCGAAAACTGTGTACAGTTTCGAGATTTTGGTCGAATTGATCCAATAGTTCCTTAGGAATTGAAATGATATGTCGAATTGACCACTGAAATCTCAATTCCTATCAGAACTATCGAACTGAAATTCAACATGTGCATCTCAATTCGAAAACTATGTGCAGTTTCAAGATTTGGTTCGAATTGATCCAACAGATTTTAGGAATTGAAATCACACTTTGCCGAATTGACCACTGAATTCTCAATTCCTATCTGAACTATCGAACTGAAATTCAACATGTGCATCTCAATTCGAAAACTGAGTACAGTTTCGGGATTTGGTTCGAATTGATCCAATAGTTCTTTGGGAATTGAAATGATATTTTGTCGAATCGACCACTGAAATATCAATTCCTATCGATTTGGGTCGAATTGATCCAATAGTTCCTTGGGAATTGAAATGATATTTTGTCGAATCGACCACTGAAATCTCAATTCCTATCAGAACTATCGAACTGAAATTTAACATGTGCATCTCAATTCGAAAACTATGTGCTGTTTCGAGATTTGGGTCGAATTGGTCCAACAGTTTTTGAGGAATTGATATCACACTTTGCCGAATAGACCACTGAAATCTCAATTCCTATCAAAACTATCGAACTGAAATTCAACATGTGCATCTCATTTCGAAAACTGTGTACAGTTTCGAGATTTTGGTCGAATTGATCCAATAGTTCCTTAGGAATTGAAATGATAATATGTCGAATCGACCACTGAAATCTCAATTCCTATCAGAACTATCGAACTGAAATTCAACATGTGCATCTCAATTCGAAAACTATGTGCAGTTTCAAGATTTGGTTCGAATTGATCCAACAGTTTTTAGGAATTGATATCACACTTTGCCGAATTGACCACTGAAATCTCAATTCCTATCTGAACTATCGAACTGAAATTCAACATGTGCATCTCAATTCGAAAACTGAGTACAGTTTCGGGATTTGGGTCGAATTGATCCAATAGTTCCTTGGGAATTGACATGATATTTTGTCGAATCGACTACTGAAATCTCCATTCCTATCAGAACTATCGATCTGAAATTCAACATGTGCATCTCAATTCGAAAACTAACTGCAGTTTCAAGATTTGGGTCGAATTGGTCTAACAGTTTTTGAGGAATTGATATCACACTTTGCCGAATAGACCACTGAAATCTAAATTCCTATCTGAACTATCGAACTGAAATTCAACACGTGTATCTCATTTCGAAAACTATGTGCAGTTTCAATATTTGGTTCGAATTGATCCAACAGTTTTCAAGGAATTGATATCACACTCTGCCGAATTGACCACTGAAATCTAAATTCCTATCTGAACTATCGAACTGAAATTCAACATGTGCATCTCAATTCGAAAACTGAGTACAGTTTCGGGATTTGGTTCGAATTGGTCCAATAGTTCCTTGGGAATTGAAATGATATTTTGTCGAATCGACCACTGAAATCTCAATTCCTATCAGAACTATCGAACTGAAATTCAACATGTGCATCTCAATTCGAAAACTATGTGCTGTTTCGAGATTTGGGTCGAATTGGTCCAACAGTTTTTGAGGAATTGATATCACACTTTGCCGAATAGACCACTGAAATCTCAATTCCTATCAGAACTATCGAACTGAAATTCAACATGTGCATCTCATTTCGAAAACTGTGTACAGTTTCGAGATTTTGGTCGAATTGATCCAATAGTTCCTTAGGAATTGAAATGATAATATGTCAAATCGACCACTGAAATCTCAATTCCTATCAGAACTATCGAACTGAAATTCAACATGTGCATCTCAATTCGAAAACTATGTGCAGTTTCAAGATTTGGTTCGAATTGATCCAACAGATTTTAGGAATTGATATCACACTTTGCCGAATTGACCACTGAATTCTCAATTCCTATCTGAACTATCGAACTTAAATTCAACATGTGCATCTCAATTCGAAAACTGAGTACAGTTTCGGGATTTGGGTCGAATTGATCCAATAGTTCCTTGGGAATTGAAATGATATTTTGTCGAATCGACTACTGAAATCTCCATTCCTATCAGAACTATCGATCTGAAATTCAACATGTGCATCTCAATTCGAAAACTATCTGCAGTTTCAAGATTTGGGTCGAATTGGTACAACAGTTTTTGAGGAATTGATATCACACTTTGCCGAATAGACCACTGAAATCTAAATTCCTATCTGAACTATCGAACTGAAATTCAACATGTGCATCTCATTTCGAAAACTATGTGCAGTTTCAAGATTTGGTTCGAATTGATCCAACAGTTTTCAAGGAATTGATATCACACTTTGCCGAATTGAACACTGAAATCTAAATTCCTATCTGAACTATCGAACTGAAATTCAACATGTGCATCTCAATTCGAGAACTGAGTACAGTTTCGGGATTTGGTTCGAATTGATCCAATAGTTCCTTGGGAATTGACATGATATTTTGTCGAATCGACTACTGAAATATCAATTCCTATCGATTTGGGTCGAATTGATCCAATAGTTCCTTGGGAATTGAAATTATATTTTGTCGAATCGACCACTGAAATCTCAATTCCTATAAGAACTATCGAACTGAAATTCAACATGTGCATCTCAATTCGAAAACTATGTGCAGTTTCAGGATTTGGTTCGAATTGATCCAACAGTTTTTAGGAATTGATATCACACTTTGCCGAATTGACCACTGAAATCTCAATTCCTATCTGAACTATCGAACTGAAATTCAACATGTGCATCTCAATTCGAAAACTGAGTACAGTTTCGGGATTTGGGTCGAATTGATCCAATAGTTCCTTGGGAATTGAAATGATATTTTGTCGAATCGACTACTGAAATCTCCATTCCTATCAGAACTATCGATCTGAAATTCAACATGTGCATCTCAATTCGAAAACTATCTGCAGTTTCAAGATTTGGGTCCAATTGGTCCAACAGTTTTTGAGGAATTGATATCACACTTTGCCGAATAGACCACTGAAATCTAAATTCCTATCACAACTATCGAACTGAAATTCAACATGTGCATCTTATTTCGAAAACTATGTGCAGTTTCAAGATTTGGTTCGAATTGATCCAACAGTTTTCAAGGAATTGATATCACACTTTGCCGAATTGAACACTGAAATCTAAATTCCTATCTGAACTATCGAACTGAAATTCAACATGTGCATCTCAATTCGAGAACTGAGTACAGTTTCGGGATTTGGTTCGAATTGATCCAATAGTTCCTTGGGAATTGACATGATATTTTGTCGAATCGACTACTGAAATCTCCATTCCTATCAGAACTATCGATCTGAAATTCAACATGTGCATCTCAATTCGAAAACTATCTGCAGTTTCAAGATTTGGGTCGAATTGGTCCAACAGTTTTTGAGGAATTGATATCACACTTTGCCGAATAGACCACTGAAATCTAAATTCCTATCTGAACTATCGAACTGAAATTCAACTTGTGTATCTCATTTCGAAAACTATGTGCAGTTTCAATATTTGGTTCGAATTGATCCAACAGTTTTCAAGGAATTGATATCACACTCTGCCGAATTGACCACTGAAATCTAAATTCCTATCTGAACTATCGAACTGAAATTCAACATGTGCATCTCAATTCGAAAACTGAGTACAGTTTCGGGATTTGGTTCGAATTGATCCAATAGTTCTTTGGGAATTGAAAATGATATTTTGTCGAATCGACCACTGAAATATCAATTCCTATCGATTTGGGTCGAATTGATCCAATAGTTCCTTGGGAATTGAAATGATATTTTGTCGAATCGACCACTGAAATCTCGATTCCTATCAGAACTATCGAACTGAAATTCAACATGTGCATCTCAATTCGAAAACTATGTGCTGTTTCGAGATTTGGGTCGAATTGGTCCAACAGTTTTTGAGGAATTGATATCACACTTTGCCGAATAGACCACTGAAATCTCAATTCCTATCAGAACTATCGAACTGAAATTCAACATGTGCATCTCATTTCGAAAACTGTGTACAGTTTCGAGATTTTGGTCGAATTGATCCAATAGTTCCTTAGGAATTGAAATGATAATATGTCGAATCGACCACTGAAATCTCAATTCCTATCAGAACTATCGAACTGAAATTCAACATGTGCATCTCAATTCGAAAACTATGTGCAGTTTCAAGATTTGGTTCGAATTGATCCAACAGTTTTCAAGGAATTGATATCACACTTTGCCGAATTGAACACTGAAATCTAATTTCCTATCTGAACTATCGAACTGAAATTCAACATGTGCATCTCAATTCGAAAACTGAGTACAGTTTCGGGATTTGGTTCGAATTGATCCAATAGTTCCTTGGGAATTGACATGATATTTTGTCGAATCGACTACTGAAATCTCCATTCCTATCAGAACTATCGATCTGAAATTCAACATGTGCATCTCAATTCGAAAACTATCTGCAGGTTCAAGATTTGGGTCGAATTGGTCCAACAGTTTTTGAGGAATTGATATCACACTTTGCCGAATAGACCACTGAAATCTGAATTCCTATCTGAACTATCGAACTGAAATTCAACATGTGTATCTCATTTCGAAAACTATGTGCAGTTTCAAGATTTGGTTCGAATTGATCCAACAGTTTTCAAGGAATTGATATCACACTTTGCCGAATAGACCACTGAAATCTAAATTCCTATCTGAACTATCGAACTGAAATTCAACATGTGCATCTTATTTCGAAAACTATGTGCAGTTTCAAGATTTGGTTCGAATTGATCCAACAGTTTTCAAGGAATTGATATCACACTTTGCCGAATTGAACACTGAAATCTAAATTCCTATCTGAACTATCGAACTGAAATTCAACATGTGCATCTCAATTCGAAAACTGAGTACAGTTTCGGGATTTGGTTCGAATTGATCCAATAGTTCCTTGGGAATTGACATGATATTTTGTCGAATCGACTACTGAAATCTCCATTCCTATCAGAACTATCGATCTGAAATTCAACATGTGCATCTCAATTCGAAAACTATCTGCAGGTTCAAGATTTGGGTCGAATTGGTCCAACAGTTTTTGAGGAATTGATATCACACTTTGCCGAATAGACCACTGAAATCTAAATTCCTATCTGAACTATCGAACTGAAATTCAACTTGTGCATCTCAATTCTAAAACTGAGTACAGTTTCGGGATTTGGTTCGAATTGATCCAATAGTTCCTTGGGAATTGAAATTATATTTTGTCGAATCGACCACTGAAATATCAATTCCTATCGATTTGGGTCGAATTGATCCAATAGTTCCTTGGGAATTGAAATTATATTTTGTCGAATCGACCACTGAAATCTCAATTCCTATCAGACCTATCGAACTGAAATTCAACATGTGCATCTCAATTCGAAAACTATGTGCAGTTTCAAGATTCGGTTCGAATTGATCCAACAGGTTTTAGGAATTGATATCACACTTTGCCGAATTGACCACTGAAATCTCAATTCCTATCTGAACTATCGAACTGAAATTCAACATGTGCATCTCATTTCGAAAACTGTGTACAGTTTCGACATTTTGGTCGAATTGATCCAATAGTTCCTTAGGAATTGAAATGATAATATGTCGAATCGACCACTGAAATCTCAATTCCTATCAGAACTATCGAACTGAAATTCAACATGTGCATCTCAATTCGAAAACTATGTGCAGTTTCAAGATTTGGTTCGAATTGATCCAACAGTTTTTAGGAATTGATATCACACTTTGCCGAATTGACCACTGAAATCTCAATTCCTATCTGAACTAACGAACTGAAATTCAACATGTGCATCTCAATTCGAAAACTGAGTACAGTTTCGGGATTTGGGTCGAATTGATCCAACAGATTTTAGGAATTGATATCACACTTTGCCGAATTGACCACTGAAATCTCAATTCCTATCTGAACTATCGATCTGAAATTCAACATGTGCATCTCAATTCGAAAACTGAGTACAGTTTCGGGATTTGGGTCGAATTGATCCAATAGTTCCTTGGGAATTGAAATGATATTTTGTCGAATCGACTACTGAAATCTCCATTCCTATCTGAACTATCGAACTGAAATTCAACATGTGCATCTCATTTCGAAAACTATGTGCAGTTTCAAGATTTGGTTCGAATTGATCCAACAGTTTTCAAGGAATTGATATCACACTTTGCCGAATTGAACACTGAAATCTAAATTCCTATCTGAACTATCGAACTGAAATTCAACATGTGCATCTCAATTCGAAAACTGAGTACAGTTTCGGGATTTGGTTCGAATTGATACAATAGTTCCTTGGGAATTGACATGATATTTTGTCGAATCGACTACTGAAATCTCAATTCCTATCGATTTGGGTCGAATTGATCCAATAGTTCCTTGGGAATTGAAATGATATTTTGTCGAATCGACCACTGAAATCTCAATTCCTATCAGAACTATCGAACTGAAATTCAACAGGTGCATCTCAATTCGAAAACTATGTGCAGTTTCAAGATTTGGTTCGAATTGATCCAACAGTTTTTAGGAATTGATATCACACTTTGCCGAATTGACCACTGAAATCTCAATTCCTATCTGAACTAACGAACTGAAATTCAACATGTGCATCTCAATTCGAAAACTGAGTACAGTTTCGGGATTTGGGTCGAATTGATCCAACAGATTTTAGGAATTGATATCACACTTTGCCGAATTGACCACTGAAATCTCAATTCCTATCTGAACTATCGAACTGAAATTCAACATGTGCATCTCAATTCGAAAACTGAGTACAGTTTCGGGATTTGGGTCGAATTGATCCAATAGTTCCTTGGGAATTGAAATGATATTTTGTCGAATCGACTACTGAAATCTCCATTCCTATCAGAACTATCGAACTGAAATTCAACATGTGCATCTCAATTCGAAAACTATGTGCTGTTTCGAGATTTGGGTCGAATTGGTCCAACAGTTTTTGAGGAATTGATATCACACTTCGCCGAATAGACCACTGAAATCTCAATTCCTATCAGAACTATCGAACTGAAATTCAACATGTGCATCTCAATTCGAAAACTATGCGCAGTTTCAAGATTTGGTTCGAATTGATCCAACAGTTTTCAAGGAATTGATATCACACTCTGCCGAATTGACCACTGAAATCTAAATTCCTATCTGAACTATCGAACTGAAATTCAACATGTTCATCTCATGTCGAAAACTGTGTACAGTTTCGAGATTTTGGTCGAATTGATCCAATAGTTCCTTAGGAATTGAAATGATAATATGTCGAATCGACCACTGAAATCTCAATTCCTATAAGAACTATCGAACTGAAATTCAACATGTGCATCTCAATTCGAAAACTATGTGCTGTTTCGAGATTTGGGTCGAATTGGTCCAACAGTTTTGGAGGAATTGATATCACACTTTGCCGAATAGACCACTGAAATCTCAATTCCTATCAGAACTATCGAACTGAAATTCAACATGTGCATCTCATTTCGAAAACTGTGTACAGTTTCGAGATTTTGGTCGAATTGATCCAATAGTTCCCTAGGAATTGAAATGATAATATGTCGAATCGACCACTGAAATCTCAATTCCTATCAGAACTATCGAACTGAAATTCAACATGTGCATCTCAATTCGAAAACTATGTGCAGTTTCAAGATTTGGGTCGAATTGATCCAACAGTTTTTGAGGAATTGATATCACACTTTGCCGAATAGACCACTGAAATCTAAATTCCTATCTGAACTATCGAACTGAAATTCAACATGTGCATCTCAATTCGAAAACTGAGTACAGTTTCGGGATTTGGTTCGAATTGATCCAATAGTTCTTTGGGAATTGAAAATGATATTTTGTCGAATCGACCACTGAAATATCAATTCCTATCGATTTGGGTCGAATTGATCCAATAGTTCCTTGGGAATTGAAATGATATTTTGTCGAATCGACCACTGAAATCTCAATTCCTATCAGAACTATCGAACTGAAATTCAACATGTGCATCTCAATTCGAAAACTATGTGCTGTTTCGAGATTTGGGTCGAATTGGTCCAACAGTTTTTGAGGAATTGATATCACACTTTGCCGAATAGACCACTGAAATCTCAATTCCTATCAGAACTATCGAACTGAAACTCAACATGTGCATCTCAATTCGAAAACTATGTGCAGTTTCAAGATTTGGTTCGAATTGATCCAACAGATTTTAGGAATTGATATCACACTTTGCCGAATTGACCACTGAATTCTCAATTCCTATCTGAACTATCGAACTGAAATTCAACATGTGCATCTCAATTCGAAAACTGAGTACAGTTTCGGGATTTGGGTCGAATTGATCCAATAGTTCCTTGGGAATTGAAATGATATTTTGTCGAATCGACTACTGAAATCTCCATTCCTATCAGAACTATCGATCTGAAATTCAACATGTGCATCTCAATTCGAAAACTATCTGCAGTTTCAAGATTTGGGTCGAATTGGTCCAACAGTTTTTGAGGAATTGATATCACACTTTGCCGAATAGACCACTGAAATCTAAATTCCTATCTGAACTATCGAACTGAAATTCAACATGTGCATCTCATTTCGAAAACTATGTGCAGTTTCAAGATTTGGTTCGAATTGATCCAACAGTTTTCAAGGAATTGATATCACACTTTGCCGAATTGAACACTGAAATCTAAATTCCTATCTGAACTATCGAACTGAAATTCAACATGTGCATCTCAATTCGAAAACTGAGTACAGTTTCGGGATTTGGTTCGAATTGATCCAATAGTTCCTTGGGAATTGACATGATATTTTGTCGAATCGACTACTGAAATCTCCATTCCTATCAGAACTATCGAACTGAAATTCAACATGTGCATCTCAATTCTAAAACTGAGTACAGTTTCGGGATTTGGTTCGAATTGATCCAATAGTTCTTTGGGAATTGAAATGATATTTTGTCGAATCGACCACTGAAATATCAATTCCTATCGATTTGGGTCGAATTGATCCAATAGTTCCTTGGGAATTGAAATTATATTTTGTCGAATCGACCACTGAAATCTCAATTCCTATAAGAACTATCGAACTGAAATTCAACATGTGCATCTCAATTCGAAAACTATGTGCAGTTTCAGGATTTGGTTCGAATTGATCCAACAGTTTTTAGGAATTGATATCACACTTTGCCGAATTGACCACTGAAATCTCAATTCCTATCTGAACTATCGAACTGAAATTCAACATGTGCATCTCAATTCGAAAACTGAGTACAGTTTCGGGATTTGGGTCGAATTGATCCAATAGTTCCTTGGGAATTGAAATGATATTTTGTCGAATCGACTACTGAAATCTCCATTCCTATCAGAACTATCGATCTGAAATTCAACATGTGCATCTCAATTCGAAAACTATCTGCAGTTTCAAGATTTGGGTCCAATTGGTCCAACAGTTTTTGAGGAATTGATATCACACTTTGCCGAATAGACCACTGAAATCTAAATTCCTATCACAACTATCGAACTGAAATTCAACATGTGCATCTTATTTCGAAAACTATGTGCAGTTTCAAGATTTGGTTCGAATTGATCCAACAGTTTTCAAGGAATTGATATCACACTTTGCCGAATTGAACACTGAAATCTAAATTCCTATCTGAACTATCGAACTGAAATTCAACATGTGCATCTCAATTCGAGAACTGAGTACAGTTTCGGGATTTGGTTCGAATTGATCCAATAGTTCCTTGGGAATTGACATGATATTTTGTCGAATCGACTACTGAAATCTCCATTCCTATCAGAACTATCGATCTGAAATTCAACATGTGCATCTCAATTCGAAAACTATCTGCAGTTTCAAGATTTGGGTCGAATTGGTCCAACAGTTTTTGAGGAATTGATATCACACTTTGCCGAATAGACCACTGAAATCTAAATTCCTATCTGAACTATCGAACTGAAATTCAACTTGTGTATCTCATTTCGAAAACTATGTGCAGTTTCAATATTTGGTTCGAATTGATCCAACAGTTTTC
This sequence comes from Coccinella septempunctata, assembly GCF_907165205.1. NCBI lineage: Eukaryota > Metazoa > Arthropoda > Insecta > Coleoptera > Coccinellidae > Coccinella > Coccinella septempunctata. The sequence continues at coordinate 15,778,779 of NC_058191.1, forward strand.
AAGGAATTGATATCACACTCTGCCGAATTGACCACTGAAATCTAAATTCCTATCTGAACTATCGAACTGAAATTCAACATGTGCATCTCAATTCGAAAACTGAGTACAGTTTCGGGATTTGGTTCGAATTGATCCAATAGTTCTTTGGGAATTGAAAATGATATTTTGTCGAATCGACCACTGAAATATCAATTCCTATCGATTTGGGTCGAATTGATCCAATAGTTCCTTGGGAATTGAAATGATATTTTGTCGAATCGACCACTGAAATCTCGATTCCTATCAGAACTATCGAACTGAAATTCAACATGTGCATCTCAATTCGAAAACTATGTGCTGTTTCGAGATTTGGGTCGAATTGGTCCAACAGTTTTTGAGGAATTGATATCACACTTTGCCGAATAGACCACTGAAATCTCAATTCCTATCAGAACTATCGAACTGAAATTCAACATGTGCATCTCATTTCGAAAACTGTGTACAGTTTCGAGATTTTGGTCGAATTGATCCAATAGTTCCTTAGGAATTGAAATGATAATATGTCGAATCGACCACTGAAATCTCAATTCCTATCAGAACTATCGAACTGAAATTCAACATGTGCATCTCAATTCGAAAACTATGTGCAGTTTCAAGATTTGGTTCGAATTGATCCAACAGTTTTCAAGGAATTGATATCACACTTTGCCGAATTGAACACTGAAATCTAAATTCCTATCTGAACTATCGAACTGAAATTCAACATGTGCATCTCAATTCGAAAACTGAGTACAGTTTCGGGATTTGGTTCGAATTGATCCAATAGTTCCTTGGGAATTGACATGATATTTTGTCGAATCGACTACTGAAATCTCCATTCCTATCAGAACTATCGATCTGAAATTCAACATGTGCATCTCAATTCGAAAACTATCTGCAGGTTCAAGATTTGGGTCGAATTGGTCCAACAGTTTTTGAGGAATTGATATCACACTTTGCCGAATAGACCACTGAAATCTGAATTCCTATCTGAACTATCGAACTGAAATTCAACATGTGTATCTCATTTCGAAAACTATGTGCAGTTTCAAGATTTGGTTCGAATTGATCCAACAGTTTTCAAGGAATTGATATCACACTTTGCCGAATAGACCACTGAAATCTAAATTCCTATCTGAACTATCGAACTGAAATTCAACATGTGCATCTTATTTCGAAAACTATGTGCAGTTTCAAGATTTGGTTCGAATTGATCCAACAGTTTTCAAGGAATTGATATCACACTTTGCCGAATTGAACACTGAAATCTAAATTCCTATCTGAACTATCGAACTGAAATTCAACATGTGCATCTCAATTCGAAAACTGAGTACAGTTTCGGGATTTGGTTCGAATTGATCCAATAGTTCCTTGGGAATTGACATGATATTTTGTCGAATCGACTACTGAAATCTCCATTCCTATCAGAACTATCGATCTGAAATTCAACATGTGCATCTCAATTCGAAAACTATCTGCAGGTTCAAGATTTGGGTCGAATTGGTCCAACAGTTTTTGAGGAATTGATATCACACTTTGCCGAATAGACCACTGAAATCTAAATTCCTATCTGAACTATCGAACTGAAATTCAACATGTGCATCTCAATTCTAAAACTGAGTACAGTTTCGGGATTTGGTTCGAATTGATCCAATAGTTCCTTGGGAATTGAAATTATATTTTGTCGAATCGACCACTGAAATATCAATTCCTATCGATTTGGGTCGAATTGATCCAATAGTTCCTTGGGAATTGAAATTATATTTTGTCGAATCGACCACTGAAATCTCAATTCCTATCAGACCTATCGAACTGAAATTCAACATGTGCATCTCAATTCGAAAACTATGTGCAGTTTCAAGATTCGGTTCGAATTGATCCAACAGGTTTTAGGAATTGATATCACACTTTGCCGAATTGACCACTGAAATCTCAATTCCTATCTGAACTATCGAACTGAAATTCAACATGTGCATCTCATTTCGAAAACTGTGTACAGTTTCGACATTTTGGTCGAATTGATCCAATAGTTCCTTAGGAATTGAATATGTCGAATCGACCACTGAAATCTCAATTCCTATCAGAACTATCGAACTGAAATTCAACATGTGCATCTCAATTCGAAAACTATGTGCAGTTTCAAGATTTGGTTCGAATTGATCCAACAGTTTTTAGGAATTGATATCACACTTTGCCGAATTGACCACTGAAATCTCAATTCCTATCTGAACTAACGAACTGAAATTCAACATGTGCATCTCAATTCGAAAACTGAGTACAGTTTCGGGATTTGGGTCGAATTGATCCAACAGATTTTAGGAATTGATATCACACTTTGCCGAATTGACCACTGAAATCTCAATTCCTATCTGAACTATCGATCTGAAATTCAACATGTGCATCTCAATTCGAAAACTGAGTACAGTTTCGGGATTTGGGTCGAATTGATCCAATAGTTCCTTGGGAATTGAAATGATATTTTGTCGAATCGACTACTGAAATCTCCATTCCTATCTGAACTATCGAACTGAAATTCAACATGTGCATCTCATTTCGAAAACTATGTGCAGTTTCAAGATTTGGTTCGAATTGATCCAACAGTTTTCAAGGAATTGATATCACACTTTGCCGAATTGAACACTGAAATCTAAATTCCTATCTGAACTATCGAACTGAAATTCAACATGTGCATCTCAATTCGAAAACTGAGTACAGTTTCGGGATTTGGTTCGAATTGATACAATAGTTCCTTGGGAATTGACATGATATTTTGTCGAATCGACTACTGAAATCTCAATTCCTATCGATTTGGGTCGAATTGATCCAATAGTTCCTTGGGAATTGAAATGATATTTTGTCGAATCGACCACTGAAATCTCAATTCCTATCAGAACTATCGAACTGAAATTCAACAGGTGCATCTCAATTCGAAAACTATGTGCAGTTTCAAGATTTGGTTCGAATTGATCCAACAGTTTTTAGGAATTGATATCACACTTTGCCGAATTGACCACTGAAATCTCAATTCCTATCTGAACTAACGAACTGAAATTCAACATGTGCATCTCAATTCGAAAACTGAGTACAGTTTCGGGATTTGGGTCGAATTGATCCAACAGATTTTAGGAATTGATATCACACTTTGCCGAATTGACCACTGAAATCTCAATTCCTATCTGAACTATCGAACTGAAATTCAACATGTGCATCTCAATTCGAAAACTGAGTACAGTTTCGGGATTTGGGTCGAATTGATCCAATAGTTCCTTGGGAATTGAAATGATATTTTGTCGAATCGACTACTGAAATCTCCATTCCTATCAGAACTATCGAACTGAAATTCAACATGTGCATCTCAATTCGAAAACTATGTGCTGTTTCGAGATTTGGGTCGAATTGGTCCAACAGTTTTTGAGGAATTGATATCACACTTCGCCGAATAGACCACTGAAATCTCAATTCCTATCAGAACTATCGAACTGAAATTCAACATGTGCATCTCAATTCGAAAACTATGCGCAGTTTCAAGATTTGGTTCGAATTGATCCAACAGTTTTCAAGGAATTGATATCACACTCTGCCGAATTGACCACTGAAATCTAAATTCCTATCTGAACTATCGAACTGAAATTCAACATGTTCATCTCATGTCGAAAACTGTGTACAGTTTCGAGATTTTGGTCGAATTGATCCAATAGTTCCTTAGGAATTGAAATGATAATATGTCGAATCGACCACTGAAATCTCAATTCCTATAAGAACTATCGAACTGAAATTCAACATGTGCATCTCAATTCGAAAACTATGTGCTGTTTCGAGATTTGGGTCGAATTGGTCCAACAGTTTTGGAGGAATTGATATCACACTTTGCCGAATAGACCACTGAAATCTCAATTCCTATCAGAACTATCGAACTGAAATTCAACATGTGCATCTCATTTCGAAAACTGTGTACAGTTTCGAGATTTTGGTCGAATTGATCCAATAGTTCCCTAGGAATTGAAATGATAATATGTCGAATCGACCACTGAAATCTCAATTCCTATCAGAACTATCGAACTGAAATTCAACATGTGCATCTCAATTCGAAAACTATGTGCAGTTTCAAGATTTGGGTCGAATTGATCCAACAGTTTTTGAGGAATTGATATCACACTTTGCCGAATAGACCACTGAAATCTAAATTCCTATCTGAACTATCGAACTGAAATTCAACATGTGCATCTCAATTCGAAAACTGAGTACAGTTTCGGGATTTGGTTCGAATTGATCCAATAGTTCTTTGGGAATTGAAAATGATATTTTGTCGAATCGACCACTGAAATATCAATTCCTATCGATTTGGGTCGAATTGATCCAATAGTTCCTTGGGAATTGAAATGATATTTTGTCGAATCGACCACTGAAATCTCAATTCCTATCAGAACTATCGAACTGAAATTCAACATGTGCATCTCAATTCGAAAACTATGTGCTGTTTCGAGATTTGGGTCGAATTGGTCCAACAGTTTTTGAGGAATTGATATCACACTTTGCCGAATAGACCACTGAAATCTCAATTCCTATCAGAACTATCGAACTGAAATTCAACATGTGCATCTCATTTCGAAAACTGTGTACAGTTTCGAGATTTTGGTCGAATTGATCCAATAGTTCCTTAGGAATTGAAATGATAATATGTCGAATCGACCACTGAAATCTCAATTCCTATCAGAACTATCGAACTGAAATTCAACATGTGCATCTCAATTCGAAAACTATGTGCAGTTTCAAGATTTGGTTCGAATTGATCCAACAGTTTTCAAGGAATTGATATCACACTTTGCCGAATTGAACACTGAAATCTAAATTCCTATCTGAACTATCGAACTGAAATTCAACATGTGCATCTCAATTCGAAAACTGAGTACAGTTTCGGGATTTGGTTCGAATTGATCCAATAGTTCCTTGGGAATTGACATGATATTTTGTCGAATCGACTACTGAAATCTCCATTCCTATCAGAACTATCGATCTGAAATTCAACATGTGCATCTCAATTCGAAAACTATCTGCAGGTTCAAGATTTGGGTCGAATTGGTCCAACAGTTTTTGAGGAATTGATATCACACTTTGCCGAATAGACCACTGAAATCTGAATTCCTATCTGAACTATCGAACTGAAATTCAACATGTGTATCTCATTTCGAAAACTATGTGCAGTTTCAAGATTTGGTTCGAATTGATCCAACAGTTTTCAAGGAATTGATATCACACTCTGCCGAATTGACCACTGAAATCTAAATTCCTATCTGAACTATCGAACTGAAATTCAACATGTGCATCTCAATTCTAAAACTGAGTACAGTTTCGGGATTTGGTTCGAATCGATCCAATAGTTCTTTGGGAATTGAAATTATATTTTGTCGAATCGACCACTGAAATATCAATTCCTATCGATTTGGGTCGAATTGATCCAATAGTTCCTTGGGAATTGAAATTATATTTTGTCGAATCGACTACTGAAATCTCCATTCCTATCAGAACTATCGATCTGAAATTCAACATGTGCATCTCAATTCGAAAACTATCTGCAGGTTCAAGATTTGGGTCGAATTGGTCCAACAGTTTTTGAGGAATTGATATCACACTTTGCCGAATAGACCACTGAAATCTGAATTCCTATCTGAACTATCGAACTGAAATTCAACATGTGTATCTCATTTCGAAAACTATGTGCAGTTTCAAGATTTGGTTCGAATTGATCCAACAGTTTTCAAGGAATTGATATCACACTCTGCCGAATTGACCACTGAAATCTCAATTCCTATAAGAACTATCGAACTGAAATTCAACATGTGCATCTCAATTCGAAAACTATGTGCTGTTTCAAGATTTGGTTCGAATTGATCCAACAGTTTTCAAGGAATTGATATCACACTCTGCCGAATTGACCACTGAAATCTCAATTCCTATAAGAACTATCGAACTGAAATTCAACATGTGCATCTCAATTCGAAAACTATGTGCTGTTTCGAGATTTGGGTCGAATTGGTCCAACAGTTTTGGAGGAATTGATATCACACTTTGCCGAATAGACCACTGAAATCTCAATTCCTATCAGAACTATCGAACTGAAATTCAACATGTGCATCTCATTTCGAAAACTGTGTACAGTTTCGAGATTTTGGTCGAATTGATCCAATAGTTCCCTAGGAATTGAAATGATAATATGTCGAATCGACCACTGAAATCTCAATTCCTATCAGACCTATCGAACTGAAATTCAACAAGTGCATCTCAATTCGAAAACTATGTGCAGTTTCAAGATTCGGTTCGAATTGATCCAACAGGTTTTAGGAATTGATATCACACTTTGCCGAATTGACCACTGAAATCTCAATTCCTATCTGAACTATCGAACTGAAATTCAACATGTGCATCTCATTTCGAAAACTGTGTACAGTTTCGACATTTTGGTCGATTTGATCCAATAGTTCCTTAGGAATTGAAATGATAATATGTCGAATCGACCACTGAAATCTCAATTCCTATCAGAACTATCGAACTGAAATTCAACATGTGCATCTCAATTCGAAAACTATGTTCAGTTTCAAGATTTGGTTCGAATTGATCCAACAGTTTTTAGGAATTGATATCACACTTTGCCGAATTGACCACTGAAATCTCAATTCCTATCTGAACTAACGAACTGAAATTCAACATGTGCATCTCAATTCGAAAACTGAGTACAGTTTCGGGATTTGGGTCGAATTGATCCAATAGTTCCTTGGGAATTGAAATGATATTTTGTCGAATCGACTACTGAAATCTCCATTCCTATCTGAACTATCGAACTGAAATTCAACATGTGCATCTCATTTCGAAAACTATGTGCAGTTTCAAGATTTGGTTCGAATTGATCCAACAGTTTTCAAGGAATTGATATCACACTTTGCCGAATTGAACACTGAAATCTAAATTCCTATCTGAACTATCGAACTGAAATTCAACATGTGCATCTCAATTCGAAAACTGAGTACAGTTTCGGGATTTGGTTCGAATTGATACAATAGTTCCTTGGGAATTGACATGATATTTTGTCGAATCGACTACTGAAATCTCAATTCCTATCGATTTGGGTCGAATTGATCCAATAGTTCTTTGGGAATTGAAATGATATTTTGTCGAATCGACCACTGAAATCTCAATTCCTATCAGAACTATCGAACTGAAATTCAACATGTGCATCTCAATTCGAAAACTATGTGCAGTTTCAAGATTTGGTTCGAATTGATCCAACAGTTTTTAGGAATTGATATCACACTTTGCCGAATTGACCACTGAAATCTCAATTCCTATCTGAACTAACGAACTGAAATTCAACATGTGCATCTCAATTCGAAAACTGAGTACAGTTTCGGGATTTGGGTCGAATTGATCCAACAGATTTTAGGAATTGATATCACACTTTGCCGAATCGACCACTGAAATCTCAATTCCTATCTGAACTATCGAACTGAAATTCAACATGTGCATCTCAATTCGAAAACTGAGTACAGTTTCGGGATTTGGGTCGAATTGATCCAATAGTTCCTTGGGAATTGAAATGATATTTTGTCGAATCGACTACTGAAATCTCCATTCCTATCAGAACTATCGAACTGAAATTCAACATGTGCATCTCAATTCGAAAACTATGTGCTGTTACGAGATTTGGGTCGAATTGGTCCAACAGTTTTTGAGGAATTGATATCACACTTCGCCGAATAGACCACTGAAATCTCAATTCCTATCAGAACTATCGAACTGAAATTCAACATGTGCATCTCAATTCGAAAACTATGCGCAGTTTCAAGATTTGGTTCGAATTGATCCAACAGTTTTCAAGGAATTGATATCACACTCTGCCGAATTGACCACTGAAATCTAAATTCCTATCTGAACTATCGAACTGAAATTCAACATGTTCATCTCATGTCGAAAACTGTGTACAGTTTCGAGATTTTGGTCGAATTGATCCAATAGTTCCTTAGGAATTGAAATGATAATATGTCGAATCGACCACTGAAATCTCAATTCCTATAAGAACTATCGAACTGAAATTCAACATGTGCATCTCAATTCGAAAACTATGTGCAGTTTCAAGATTTGGTTCGAATTGATCCAACAGTTTTCAAGGAATTGATATCACACTCTGCCGAATTGACCACTGAAATCTAAATTCCTATCTGAACTATCGAACTGAAATTCAACATGTTCATCTCATGTCGAAAACTGAGTACAGTTTCGGGATTTGGGTCGAATTGATCCAATATTTCCTTGGGAATTGAAATGATATTTTGTCGAATCGACCACGGAAATCTCAATTCCTATCTGAACTATCGAAATGAAATTCAACATGTGCATCTCAATTCGAAAACTATGTGCTGTTTCGGGATTTGGGTCGAATTGATCCAATAGTTCCTTGGGAATTGAAATGATATTTTGTCGAATCGACTACTGAAATCTCCATTCCTATCTGAACTATCGAACTGAAATTCAACATGTGCATCTCATTTCGAAAACTATGTGCAGTTTCAAGATTTGGTTCGAATTGATCCAACAGTTTTCAAGGAATTGATATCACACTTTGCCGAATTGAACACTGAAATCTAAATTCCTATCTGAACTATCGAATTGAAATTCAACATGTGCATCTCAATTCGAAAACTGAGTACAGTTTCGGGATTTGGGTCGAATTGGTCCAACAGTTTTTGAGGAATTGATATCACACTTCGCCGAATAGACCACTGAAATCTCAATTCCTATCAGAACTATCGAACTGAAATTCAACATGTGCATCTCAATTCGAAAACTATGCGCAGTTTCAAGATTTGGTTCGAATTGATCCAACAGTTTTCAAGGAATTGATATCACACTCTGCCGAATTGACCACTGAAATCTAAATTCCTATCTGAACTATCGAACTGAAATTCAACATGTTCATCTCATGTCGAAAACTGTGTACAGTTTCGAGATTTTGGTCGAATTGATCCAATAGTTCCTTAGGAATTGAAATGATAATATGTCGAATCGACCACTGAAATCTCAATTCCTATAAGAACTATCGAACTGAAATTCAACATGTGCATCTCAATTCGAAAACTATGTGCTGTTTCGAGATTTGGGTCGAATTGGTCCAACAGTTTTGGAGGAATTGATATCACACTTTGCCGAATAGACCACTGAAATCTCAATTCCTATCAGATCTATCGAACTGAAATTCAACATGTGCATCTCATTTCGAAAACTGTGTACAGTTTCGAGATTTTGGTCGAATTGATCCAATAGTTCCCTAGGAATTGAAATGATAATATGTCGAATCGACCACTGAAATCTCAATTCCTATCAGAACTATCGAACTGAAATTCAACATGTGCATCTCAATTCGAAAACTATGTGCAGTTTCAAGATTTGGGTCGAATTGATCCAACAGTTTTTGAGGAATTGATATCACACTTTGCCGAATAGACCACTGAAATCTCAATTCCTATCAGACCTATCGAACTGAAATTCAACATGTGCATCTCAATTCGAAAACTATGTGCAGTTTCAAGATTTGGTTCGAATTGATCCAACAGTTTTTAGGAATTGATATCACACTTTGCCGAATTGACCACTGAAATCTCAATTCCTATCTGAACTAACGAACTGAAATTCAACATGTGCATCTCAATTCGAAAACTGAGTACAGTTTCGGGATTTGGGTCGAATTGATCCAACAGATTTTAGGAATTGATATCACACTTTGCCGAATTGACCACTGAAATCTCAATTCCTATCTGAACTATCGAACTGAAATTCAACATGTGCATCTCAATTCGAAAACTGAGTACAGTTTCGGGATTTGGGTCGAATTGATCCAATAGTTCCTTGGGAATTGAAATGATATTTTGTCGAATCGACTACTGAAATCTCCATTCCTATCAGAACTATCGAACTGAAATTCAACATGTGCATCTCAATTCGAAAACTATGTGCTGTTTCGAGATTTGGGTCGAATTGGTCCAACAGTTTTTGAGGAATTGATAACACACTTCGCCGAATAGACCACTGAAATCTCAATTCCTATCAGAACTATCGAACTGAAATTCAACATGTGCATCTCAATTCGAAAACTATGCGCAGTTTCAAGATTTGGTTCGAATTGATCCAACAGTTTTCAAGGAATTGATATCACACTCTGCCGAATTGACCACTGAAATCTAAATTCCTATCTGAACTATCGAACTGAAATTCAACATGTGCATCTCATTTCGAAAACTGTGTACAGTTTCGAGATTTTGGTCGAATTGATCCAATAGTTCCTTAGGAATTGAAATGATAATATGTCGAATCGACCACTGAAATCTCAATTCCTATCAGAACTATCGAACTGAAATTTAACATGTGCATCTCAATTCGAAAACTATGTGCAGTTTCAAGATTTGGTTCGAATTGATCCAACAGTTTTTAGGAATTGATATCACACTTTGCCGAATTGACCACTGAAATCTCAATTCCTATCTGAACTATCGAACTGAAATTCAACATGTGCATCTCAATTCGAAAACTGAGTACAGTTTCGGGATTTGGGTCGAATTGATCCAATAGTTCCTTGGGAATTGAAATGATATTTTGTCGAATCGACTACTGAAATCTCCATTCCTATCAGAACTATCGATCTGAAATTCAACATGTGCATCTCAATTCGAAAACTATCTGCAGTTTCAAGATTTGGGTCGAATTGGTCCAACAGTTTTTGAGGAATTGATATCACACTTTGCCGAATAGACCACTGAAATCTAAATTCCTATCTGAACTATCGAACTGAAATTCAACATGTGCATCTTATTTCGAAAACTAGTTTCAAGATTTGGTTCGAATTGATCCAACAGTTTTCAAGGAATTGATATCACACTTTGCCGAATTGAACACTGAAATCTAAATTCCTATCTGAACTATCGAACTGAAATTCAACATGTGCATCTCAATTCGAAAACTATGTGCAGTTTCAAGATTCGGTTCGAATTGATCCAACAGGTTTTAGGAATTGATATCACACATTGCCGAATTGACCACTGAAATCTCAATTCCTATCTGAACTATCGAACTGAAATTCAACATGTGCATCTCATTTCGAAAACTGTGTACAGTTTCGACATTTTGGTCGAATTGATCCAATAGTTCCTTAGGAATTGAAATGATAATATGTCGAATCGACCACTGAAATCTCAATTCCTATCAGAACTATCGAACTGAAATTCAACATGTGCATCTCAATTCGAAAACTATGTGCAGTTTCAAGATTTGGTTCGAATTGATCCAACAGTTTTTAGGAATTGATATCACACTTTGCCGAATTGACCACTGAAATCTCAATTCCTATCTGAACTAACGAACTGAAATTCAACATGTGCATCTCAATTCGAAAACTGAGTACAGTTTCGGGATTTGGGTCGAATTGATCCAATAGTTCCTTGGGAATTGACATGATATTTTGTCGAATCGATTACTGAAATCTCCATTTCTATCAGAACTATCGATCTGAAATTCAACATGTGCATCTCAATTCGAAAACTATCTGCAGTTTCAAGATTTGGGTCGAATTGGTCCAACAGTTTTTGAGGAATTGATATCACACTTTGCCGAATAGACCACTGAAATCTAAATTCCTATCTGAACTATCGAACTGAAATTCAACATGTGCATCTCATTTCGAAAACTAGGTGCATTTTCAAGATTTGGTTCGAATTGATCCAACAGTTTTCAAGGAATTGATACCACACTTTGCCGAATTGACCACTGAAATCTAAATTCCTATCTGAACTATCGAACTGAAATTCAACATGTGCATCTCAATTCGAAAACTGAGTACAGTTTCGGGATTTGGTTAGAATTGATCCAACAGTTTTTGAGGAATTGATATCACACTTTGCCGAAAAGACCACTGAAATCTCAATTCCTATCAGAACTATCGAACTGAAATTCAACATGTGCATCTCAATTCGAAAACTGAGTACAGTTTCGGAATTTGGTTCGAATTGATCCAATAGTTCCTTGGGAATTGAAATGATATTTTGTCGAATCGACCACTGAAATCTCAATTCCTATCGATTTGGGTCGAATTGATCCAATAGTTCCTTGGAAATTGAAATGATATTTTGTCGAATCGACCACTGAAATCTCAATTCCTATCAGAACTATCGAACTGAAATTCAACATGTGCATCTCAATTCGAAAACTATGTGCTGTTTCGAGATTTGTGTCGAATTGGTCCAACAGTTTTTGAGGAATTGATATCACACTTTGCCGAATAGACCACTGAAATCCCAATTCCTATAAGAACTATCGAACTGAAATTCAACATGTGCATTTCATTTCGAAAACTGTGTACAGTTTCGAGATTTTGGTCGAATTGATCCAATAGTTCCTTAGGAATTGAAATGATAATATGTCGAATCGACCACTGAAATCTCAATTCCTATCAGAACTATCGAACTGAAATTCAACATGTGCATCTCAATTCGAAAACTGTGTGCAGTTTCAAGATTTGGTTCGAATTGATCCAACAGTTTTTAAGAATTGATATCACACTTTGCCGAATTGATCACTGAAATCTCAATTCCTATCTGAACTATCGAACTGAAATTCAACATGTGCATCTCAATTCGAAAACTCAGTACAGTTTCGGGATTTGGGTCGAATTGATCCAATAGTTCCTTAAGAATTGAAATAATAATATGTCGAATCGACCACTGAAATCTCAATTCCTATCAGAACTATCGAACTGAAATTCAACATGTGCATCTCAATTCGAAAACTATGTGCAGTTTCAAGATTTGGTTCGACGTGATCCAACAGTTTTTAGGAATTGATATCACACTTTGCCGAATTGACCACTGAAATCTCAATTCCTATCAGAACTATCGAACTGAAATTCAACATGTGCATCTCATTTCGAAAAATGTGTACAGTTTCGACATTTTGGTCGAATTGATCCAATAGTTCCTTAGGAATTGAAATGATAATATGTCGAATCGACCACTGAAATCTCGATTTCTATCAGAACTATCGAGCTGAAATTCAACATGTGCATCTCAATTCGAAAACTGAGTACAGTTTCGGGATTTGGTTCGAATTGATCCAATAGTTCCTTGGGAATTGACATGATATTTTGTCGAATCGACTACTGAAATCTCCATTCCTATCAGAACTATCGATCTGAAATTCAACATGTGCATCTCAATTCGAAAACTATCTGCAGTTTCAAGATTTGGGTCGAATTGGTCCAACAGTTTTTGAGGAATTGATATCACACTTTGCCGAATAGACCACTGAAATCTAAATTCCTATCTGAACTATCGAACTGAAATTCAACATGTGTATCTCATTTCGAAAACTGTGTACAGCTTCGAGAGATTTTGGTCGAATTGATTCAATAGTTCCTTAGGAATTGAAATGATAATATGTCGAATCGACCACTGAAATCTCAATTCCTATCAGAACTATCGAACTGAAATTCAACATTTGCATCTCAATTCGAAAACTATGTGCTGTTTCGAGATTTGGGTCGAATTGGTCCAACAGTTTTGGAGGAATTGATATCACACTTTGCCGAATAGACCACTGAAATCTCAATTCCTATCAGAACTATCGAACTGAAATTCAACATGTGCATCTCATTTCGAAAACTGTGTACAGCTTCGAGATTTTGGTCGAATTGATTCAATAGTTCCTTAGGAATTGAAATGATAATATGTCGAATCGACCACTGAAATCTCAATTCCTATCAAAACTATCGAACTGAAATTCAACATGTGCATCTCAATTCGAAAACTGAGTACAGTTTCGGGATTTGGGTCGAATTGATCCAATAGTTCCTTGGGAATTGAAATGATATTTTGTCGAATCGACTACTGAAATCTCCATTCCTATCTGAACTATCGATCTGAAATTCAACATGTGCATCTCAATTCGAAAACTATCTGCAGTTTCAAGATTTGGGTCGAATTGGTCCAACAGTTTTTGAGGAATTGATATCACACTTTGCCGAATAGACCACTGAAATCTCAATTCCTATCTGAACTATCGAACTGAAATTCAACATGTGCATCTCATTTCGAAAACTATGTGCAGTTTCAAGATTTGGTTCGAATTGATCCAACAGTTTTCAAGGAATTGATATCACACTTTGCCGAATTGAACACTGAAATCTAAATTCCTATCTGAACTATCGAACTGAAATTCAACATGTGCATCTCAATTCGAAAACTGAGTACAGTTTCGGGATTTGGTTCGAATTGATACAATAGTTCCTTGGGAATTGACATGATATTTTGTCGAATCGACTACTGAAATCTCAATTCCTATCGATTTGGGTCGAATTGATCCAATAGTTCCTTGGGAATTGAAATGATATTTTGTCGAATCGACCACTGAAATCTCAATTCCTATCAGAACTATCGAACTGAAATTCAACATGTGCATCTCAATTCGAAAACTATGTGCTGTTTCGAGATTTGGGTCGAATTGGTCCAACAGTTTTTGAGGAATTGATATCACACTTTGCCGAATAGACCACTGAAATCTCAATTCCTATCAGAACTATCGAACTGAAATTCAACATGTGCATCTCAATTCGAAAACTGAGTACAGTTTCGGGATTTGGGTCGAATTGATCCAATAGTTCCTTGGGAATTGAAATGATATTTTGTCGAATCGACCACTGAAATCTCGATTCCTATCAGACCTATCGAACTGAAATTCAACAAGTGCATCTCAATTCGAAAACTGTGTGCAGTTTCAAGATTTGGTTCGAATTGATCCAACAGTTTTTAAGAATTGATATCACACTTTGCCGAATTGATCACTGAAATCTCAATTCCTATCTGAACTATCGAACTGAAATTCAACATGTGCATCTCAATTCGAAAACTCAGTACAGTTTCGGGATTTGGGTCGAATTGATCCAATAGTTCCTTAAGAATTGAAATAATAATATGTCGAATCGACCACTGAAATCTCAATTCCTATCAGAACTATCGAACTGAAATTCAACATGTGCATCTCAATTCGAAAACTATGTGCAGTTTCAAGATTTGGTTCGACGTGATCCAACAGTTTTTAGGAATTGATATCACACTTTGCCGAATTGACCACTGAAATCTCAATTCCTATCAGAACTATCGAACTGAAATTCAACATGTGCATCTCATTTCGAAAAATGTGTACAGTTTCGACATTTTGGTCGAATTGATCCAATAGTTCCTTAGGAATTGAAATGATAATATGTCGAATCGACCACTGAAATCTCGATTTCTATCAGAACTATCGAGCTGAAATTCAACATGTGCATCTCAATTCGAAAACTGAGTACAGTTTCGGGATTTGGTTCGAATTGATCCAATAGTTCCTTGGGAATTGACATGATATTTTGTCGAATCGACTACTGAAATCTCCATTCCTATCAGAACTATCGATCTGAAATTCAACATGTGCATCTCAATTCGAAAACTATCTGCAGTTTCAAGATTTGGGTCGAATTGGTCCAACAGTTTTTGAGGAATTGATATCACACTTTGCCGAATAGACCACTGAAATCTAAATTCCTATCTGAACTATCGAACTGAAATTCAACATGTGTATCTCATTTCGAAAACTGTGTACAGCTTCGAGAGATTTTGGTCGAATTGATTCAATAGTTCCTTAGGAATTGAAATGATAATATGTCGAATCGACCACTGAAATCTCAATTCCTATCAGAACTATCGAACTGAAATTCAACATTTGCATCTCAATTCGAAAACTATGTGCTGTTTCGAGATTTGGGTCGAATTGGTCCAACAGTTTTGGAGGAATTGATATCACACTTTGCCGAATAGACCACTGAAATCTCAATTCCTATCAGAACTATCGAACTGAAATTCAACATGTACATCTCATTTCGAAAACTGTGTACAGCTTCGAGATTTTGGTCGAATTGATTCAATAGTTCCTTAGGAATTGAAATGATAATATGTCGAATCGACCACTGAAATCTCAATTCCTATCAAAACTATCGAACTGAAATTCAACATGTGCATCTCAATTCGAAAACTGAGTACAGTTTCGGGGTTTGGGTCGAATTGATCCAATAGTTCCTTGGGAATTGAAATGATATTTTGTCGAATCGACTACTGAAATCTCCATTCCTATCTGAACTATCGATCTGAAATTCAACATGTGCATCTCAATTCGAAAACTATCTGCAGTTTCAAGATTTGGGTCGAATTGGTCCAACAGTTTTTGAGGAATTGATATCACACTTTGCCGAATAGACCACTGAAATCTGAATTCCTATCTGAACTATCGAACTGAAATTCAACATGTGCATCTCATTTCGAAAACTATGTGCAGTTTCAAGATTTGGTTCGAATTGATCCAACAGTTTTCAAGGAATTGATATCACACTTTGCCGAATTGAACACTGAAATCTAAATTCCTATCTGAACTATCGAACTGAAATTCAACATGTGCATCTCAATTCGAAAACTGAGTACAGTTTCGGGATTTGGTTCGAATTGATACAATAGTTCCTTGGGAATTGACATGATATTTTGTCGAATCGACTACTGAAATCTCAATTCCTATCGATTTGGGTCGAATTGATCCAATAGTTCTTTGGGAATTGAAATGATATTTTGTCGAATCGACCACTGAAATCTCAATTCCTATCAGAACTATCGAACTGAAATTCAACATGTGCATCTCAATTCGAAAACTATGTGCTGTTTCGAGATTTGGGTCGAATTGGTCCAACAGTTTTTGAGGAATTGATATCACACTTTGCCGAATAGACCACTGAAATCTCAATTCCTATCAGAACTATCGAACTGAAATTCAACATGTGCATCTCAATTCGAAAACTGAGTACAGTTTCGGGATTTGGGTCGAATTGATCCAATAGTTCCTTGGGAATTGAAATGATATTTTGTCGAATCGACCACTGAAATCTCGATTCCTATCTGAACTATCGAACTGAAATTCAACAGGTGCATCTCAATCCGAAAACTATGGGCAGTTTCAAGATTTGGGTCGAATTGATCCAACAGTTTTTGAGGAATTGATATCACACTTTGCCGAATAGACCACTGAAATCTCAATTTCTATCAGACCTATCGAACTGAAATTCAACATAAGCATCTCAATTCGAAAAGTATGTGCAGTTTCAAGATTCGGTTCGAATTGATGCAACAGGTTTTAGGAATTGATATCACACTTTGCCGTATTGACCACTGAAATCTCAATTCCTATCTGAACTATCGAACTGAAATTCAACATGTGCATCTCATTTCGAAAACTGTGTACAGTTTCGACGATTTGGTCGAATTGATCCAATAGTTCCTTGGGAATTGACATGATATTTTGTCGAATCGACTACTGAAATCTCCATTCCTATCAGAACTATCGATCTGAAATTCAACATGTGCATCTCAATTCGAAAACTATCTGCAGTTTCAAGATTTGGGTCGAATTGGTCCAAAAGTTTTTGAGGAATTGATATCACACTTTGCCGAATAGACCACTGGAATCTAAATTCCTATCTGAACTATCGAACTGAAATTCAACATGTGCATCTCATTTCGAAAACTATGTGCAGTTTCAAGATTTGGTTCGAATTGTTCCAACAGTTTTCAAGGAATTGATACCACACTTTGCCGAATTGAAATCTAAATTCCTATCTGAACTATTGAACTGAAATTCAACATGTGCATCTCAATTCGAAAACTGAGTACAGTTTCGGGATTTGGTTCGAATTGATCCAACAGTTTTTGAGGAATTGATATCACACTTTGCCGAAAAGACCACTGAAATCTCAATTCCTATTAGAACTATCGAACTGAAATTCAACATGTGCATCTCATTTCGAAAACTGTGTACAGTTTCGAGTTTTTGGTCGAATTGATCTAATAGTTCCTTAGGAATTGAAATGATAATATGTCGAATCGACCACTGAAATCTCAATTCCTATCAGAACTATCGAACTGAAATTCAACATGTGCATCTCAATTCGAAAACTGAGTATAGTTTCGGGATTTGGGTCGAATTGATCCAATAGTTCCTTGGGAATTGACATGATATTTTGTCGAATCGACTACTGAAATCTCCATTCCTATCAGAACTATCGATCTGAAATTCAACATGTGCATCTCAATTCGAAAACTATCTGCAGTTTCAAGATTTGGGTCGAATTGGTCCAACAGTTTTTGAGGAATTGATATCACACTTTGCCGAATTGATCACTGAAATCTCAATTCCTATCTGAACTATCGAACTGAAATTCAACATGTGCATCTCAATTCGAAAACTCAGTACAGTTTCGGGATTTGGGTCGAATTGATCCAATAGTTCCTTAAGAATTGAAATAATAATATGTCGAATCGACCACTGAAATCTCAATTCCTATCAGAACTATCGAACTGAAATTCAACATGTGCATCTCAATTCGAAAACTATGTGCAGTTTCAAGATTTGGTTCGAATTGATCCAACAGTTTTTAGGAATTGATATCACACTTTGCCGAATTGACCACTGAAATCTCAATTCCTATCAGAACTATCGAACTGAAATTCAACATGTGCATCTCATTTCGAAAAATGTGTACAGTTTCGACATTTTGGTCGAATTGATCCAATAGTTCCTTAGGAATTGAAATGATAATATGTCGAATCGACCACTGAAATCTCAATTTCTATCAGAACTATCGAACTGAAATTCAACATGTGCATCTCAATTCGAAACCTATGTGCAGTTTCAAGATTTGGTTCGAATTGATCCAACAGTTTTTAGGAACTGATATCACACTTTGCCGAATTGACCACTGAAATCTCAATTCCTATCTGAACTATCGAACTGATATTCAACATGTGCATCTCAATTCTAAAACTGAGTACAGTTTCGGGATTTGGGCCGAATTGATCCAATAGATCCTTGGGAATTGAAATGATATTTTGTCGAATCGACCACTGAAATCTCAATTCCTATCAGAACTATCGAACTGAAATTCAACATGTGCATCTCAATTCGGAAACTATGTGGTGTTTCGAGATTTGGTTCGAATTGATCCAACAGTTTTTGAGGAATTTGATATCACACTTTGCCGAAAAGACCACCGAAATCTCGATTCCTATCTGAACTATAGAACTGGAATTCAACATTGCATCTCAATTCGAAAACTATGTGCAGTTTCAAGATTTGGTTCGAATTGATCCAACAGTTTTCAAGGAATTGATATCACACTTTGCCGAATTGAACACTGAAATCTAAATTCTTATCTGAACTATCGAACTGAAATTCAACATGTGTATCTCATTTCGAAAACTATGTGCAGTTTCAAGATTTGGTTCGAATTGATCCAACAGTTTGCAAGGAATTGATATCACACTCTGCCGAATTGACCACTGAAATCTAAATTCCTATCTGAACTATCGAACTGAAATTCAACATGTGCATCTCAATTCTAAAACTGAGTACAGTTTCGGGATTTGGTTCGAATTGATCCAATAGTTCTTTGGAAATTGAAATGATATTTTGTCGAATCGACCACTGAAATCTCAATTCCTATAAGAACTATCGAACTGAAATTCAACATTTGTATCTCAATTCGAAAACTATGTGCTGTTTCGAGATTTGGGTCGAATTGGTCCAACAGTTTTGGAGGAATTGATATCACACTTTGCCGAATAGACCACTGAAATCTCAATTCCTATCAGAACTATCGAACTGAAATTCAACATGTGCATCTCATTTCGAAAACTGTGTACAGCTTCGAGAGATTTTGGTCGAATTGATTCAATAGTTCCTTAGGAATTGAAATGATAATATGTCGGATCGACCACTGAAATCTCAATTCCTATCAGAACTATCGAACTGAAATTCAACATGTGCATCTCAATTCGAAAACTGAGTACAGTTTCGGGATTTGGTTCGAATTGATCCAATAGTTCCTTGGGAATTGACATGATATTTTGTCGAATCGACTACTGAAATCTCCATTCCTATCAGAACTATCGATCTGAAATTCAACATGTGCATCTCAATTCGAAAACTATCTGCAGTTTCAAGATTTGGGTCGAATTGGTCCAACAGTTTTTGAGGAATTGATATCACACTTTGCCGAATAGACCACTGAAATCTAAATTCCTATCTGAACTATCGAACTGAAATTCAACATGTGTATCTCATTTCGAAAACTGTGTACAGCTTCGAGAGATTTTGGTCGAATTGATTCAATAGTTCCTTAGGAATTGAAATGATAATATGTCGAATCGACCACTGAAATCTCAATTCCTATCAGAACTATCGAACTGAAATTCAACATTTGCATCTCAATTCGAAAACTATGTGCTGTTTCGAGATTTGGGTCGAATTGGTCCAACAGTTTTGGAGGAATTGATATCACACTTTGCCGAATAGACCACTGAAATCTCAATTCCTATCAGAACTATCGAACTGAAATTCAACATGTACATCTCATTTCGAAAACTGTGTACAGCTTCGAGATTTTGGTCGAATTGATTCAATAGTTCCTTAGGAATTGAAATGATAATATGTCGAATCGACCACTGAAATCTCAATTCCTATCAAAACTATCGAACTGAAATTCAACATGTGCATCTCAATTCGAAAACTGAGTACAGTTTCGGGGTTTGGGTCGAATTGATCCAATAGTTCCTTGGGAATTGAAATGATATTTTGTCGAATCGACTACTGAAATCTCCATTCCTATCTGAACTATCGATCTGAAATTCAACATGTGCATCTCAATTCGAAAACTATCTGCAGTTTCAAGATTTGGGTCGAATTGGTCCAACAGTTTTTGAGGAATTGATATCACACTTTGCCGAATAGACCACTGAAATCTGAATTCCTATCTGAACTATCGAACTGAAATTCAACATGTGCATCTCATTTCGAAAACTATGTGCAGTTTCAAGATTTGGTTCGAATTGATCCAACAGTTTTCAAGGAATTGATATCACACTTTGCCGAATTGAACACTGAAATCTAAATTCCTATCTGAACTATCGAACTGAAATTCAACATGTGCATCTCAATTCGAAAACTGAGTACAGTTTCGGGATTTGGTTCGAATTGATACAATAGTTCCTTGGGAATTGACATGATATTTTGTCGAATCGACTACTGAAATCTCAATTCCTATCGATTTGGGTCGAATTGATCCAATAGTTCCTTGGGAATTGAAATGATATTTTGTCGAATCGACCACTGAAATCTCAATTCCTATCAGAACTATCGAACTGAAATTCAACATGTGCATCTCAATTCGAAAACTATGTGCTGTTTCGAGATTTGGGTCGAATTGGTCCAACAGTTTTTGAGGAATTGATATCACACTTTGCCGAATAGACCACTGAAATCTCAATTCCTATCAGAACTATCGAACTGAAATTCAACATGTGCATCTCAATTCGAAAACTGAGTACAGTTTCGGGATTTGGGTCGAATTGATCCAATAGTTCCTTGGGAATTGAAATGATATTTTGTCGAATCGACCACTGAAATCTCGATTCCTATCTGAACTATCGAACTGAAATTCAACAGGTGCATCTCAATCCGAAAACTATGGGCAGTTTCAAGATTTGGGTCGAATTGATCCAACAGTTTTTGAGGAATTGATATCACACTTTGCCGAATAGACCACTGAAATCTCAATTTCTATCAGACCTATCGAACTGAAATTCAACATAAGCATCTCAATTCGAAAAGTATGTGCAGTTTCAAGATTCGGTTCGAATTGATGCAACAGGTTTTAGGAATTGATATCACACTTTGCCGTATTGACCACTGAAATCTCAATTCCTATCTGAACTATCGAACTGAAATTCAACATGTGCATCTCATTTCGAAAACTGTGTACAGTTTCGACGATTTGGTCGAATTGATCCAATAGTTCCTTGGGAATTGACATGATATTTTGTCGAATCGACTACTGAAATCTCCATTCCTATCAGAACTATCGATCTGAAATTCAACATGTGCATCTCAATTCGAAAACTATCTGCAGTTTCAAGATTTGGGTCGAATTGGTCCAAAAGTTTTTGAGGAATTGATATCACACTTTGCCGAATAGACCACTGGAATCTAAATTCCTATCTGAACTATCGAACTGAAATTCAACATGTGCATCTCATTTCGAAAACTATGTGCAGTTTCAAGATTTGGTTCGAATTGTTCCAACAGTTTTCAAGGAATTGATACCACACTTTGCCGAATTGAAATCTAAATTCCTATCTGAACTATTGAACTGAAATTCAACATGTGCATCTCAATTCGAAAACTGAGTACAGTTTCGGGATTTGGTTCGAATTGATCCAACAGTTTTTGAGGAATTGATATCACACTTTGCCGAAAAGACCACTGAAATCTCAATTCCTATTAGAACTATCGAACTGAAATTCAACATGTGCATCTCATTTCGAAAACTGTGTACAGTTTCGAGTTTTTGGTCGAATTGATCTAATAGTTCCTTAGGAATTGAAATGATAATATGTCGAATCGACCACTGAAATCTCAATTCCTATCAGAACTATCGAACTGAAATTCAACATGTGCATCTCAATTCGAAAACTGAGTATAGTTTCGGGATTTGGGTCGAATTGATCCAATAGTTCCTTGGGAATTGACATGATATTTTGTCGAATCGACTACTGAAATCTCCATTCCTATCAGAACTATCGATCTGAAATTCAACATGTGCATCTCAATTCGAAAACTATCTGCAGTTTCAAGATTTGGGTCGAATTGGTCCAACAGTTTTTGAGGAATTGATATCACACTTTGCCGAATTGATCACTGAAATCTCAATTCCTATCTGAACTATCGAACTGAAATTCAACATGTGCATCTCAATTCGAAAACTCAGTACAGTTTCGGGATTTGGGTCGAATTGATCCAATAGTTCCTTAAGAATTGAAATAATAATATGTCGAATCGACCACTGAAATCTCAATTCCTATCAGAACTATCGAACTGAAATTCAACATGTGCATCTCAATTCGAAAACTATGTGCAGTTTCAAGATTTGGTTCGAATTGATCCAACAGTTTTTAGGAATTGATATCACACTTTGCCGAATTGACCACTGAAATCTCAATTCCTATCAGAACTATCGAACTGAAATTCAACATGTGCATCTCATTTCGAAAAATGTGTACAGTTTCGACATTTTGGTCGAATTGATCCAATAGTTCCTTAGGAATTGAAATGATAATATGTCGAATCGACCACTGAAATCTCAATTTCTATCAGAACTATCGAACTGAAATTCAACATGTGCATCTCAATTCGAAACCTATGTGCAGTTTCAAGATTTGGTTCGAATTGATCCAACAGTTTTTAGGAACTGATATCACACTTTGCCGAATTGACCACTGAAATCTCAATTCCTATCTGAACTATCGAACTGATATTCAACATGTGCATCTCAATTCTAAAACTGAGTACAGTTTCGGGATTTGGGCCGAATTGATCCAATAGATCCTTGGGAATTGAAATGATATTTTGTCGAATCGACCACTGAAATCTCAATTCCTATCAGAACTATCGAACTGAAATTCAACATGTGCATCTCAATTCGGAAACTATGTGGTGTTTCGAGATTTGGTTCGAATTGATCCAACAGTTTTTGAGGAATTTGATATCACACTTTGCCGAAAAGACCACCGAAATCTCGATTCCTATCTGAACTATAGAACTGGAATTCAACATTGCATCTCAATTCGAAAACTATGTGCAGTTTCAAGATTTGGTTCGAATTGATCCAACAGTTTTCAAGGAATTGATATCACACTTTGCCGAATTGAACACTGAAATCTAAATTCTTATCTGAACTATCGAACTGAAATTCAACATGTGTATCTCATTTCGAAAACTATGTGCAGTTTCAAGATTTGGTTCGAATTGATCCAACAGTTTGCAAGGAATTGATATCACACTCTGCCGAATTGACCACTGAAATCTAAATTCCTATCTGAACTATCGAACTGAAATTCAACATGTGCATCTCAATTCTAAAACTGAGTACAGTTTCGGGATTTGGTTCGAATTGATCCAATAGTTCTTTGGAAATTGAAATGATATTTTGTCGAATCGACCACTGAAATCTCAATTCCTATAAGAACTATCGAACTGAAATTCAACATTTGTATCTCAATTCGAAAACTATGTGCTGTTTCGAGATTTGGGTCGAATTGGTCCAACAGTTTTGGAGTAATTGATATCACACTTTGCCGAATAGACCACTGAAATCTCAATTCCTATCAGAACTATCGAACTGAAATTCAACATGTGCATCTCATTTCGAAAACTGTGTACAGCTTCGAGAGATTTTGGTCGAATTGATTCAATAGTTCCTTAGGAATTGAAATGATAATATGTCGGATCGACCACTGAAATCTCAATTCCTATCAGAACTATCGAACTGAAATTCAACATTTGCATCTCAATTCGAGAACTGAGTACAGTTTCGGGATTTGGGTCGAATTGATCCAATAGTTCCTTGGGAATTGAAATGATATTTTGTCGAATCGACTACTGAAATCTCCATTCCTATCTGAACTATCGATCTGAAATTCAACATGTGCATCTCAATTCGAAAACTATCTGCAGTTTCAAGATTTGGGTCGAATTGGTCCAACAGTTTTTGAGGAATTGATATCACACTTTGCCGAATAGACCACTGAAATCTGAATTCCTATCTGAACTATCGAACTGAAATTCAACATGTGCATCTCATTTCGAAAACTATGTGCAGTTTCAAGATTTGGTTCGAATTGATCCAACAGTTTTCAAGGAATTGATATCACACTTTGCCGAATTGAACACTGAAATCTAAATTCCTATCTGAACTATCGAACTGAAATTCAACATGTGCATCTCAATTCGAAAACTGAGTACAGTTTCGGGATTTGGTTCGAATTGATACAATAGTTCCTTGGGAATTGACATGATATTTTGTCGAATCGACTACTGAAATCTCAATTCCTATCGATTTGGGTCGAATTGATCCAATAGTTCCTTGGGAATTGAAATGATATTTTGTCGAATCGACCACTGAAATCTCAATTCCTATCAGAACTATCGAACTGAAATTCAACATGTGCATCTCAATTCGAAAACTATGTGCTGTTTCGAGATTTGGGTCGAATTGGTCCAACAGTTTTTGAGGAATTGATATCACACTTTGCCGAATAGACCACTGAAATCTCAATTCCTATCAGAACTATCGAACTGAAATTCAACATGTGCATCTCAATTCGAAAACTGAGTACAGTTTCGGGATTTGGGTCGAATTGATCCAATAGTTCCTTGGGAATTGAAATGATATTTTGTCGAATCGACCACTGAAATCTCGATTCCTATCTGAACTACCGAACTGAAATTCAACAGGTGCATCTCAATCCGAAAACTATGGGCAGTTTCAAGATTTGGGTCGAATTGATCCAACAGTTTTTGAGGAATTGATATCACACTTTGCCGAATAGACCACTGAAATCTCAATTTCTATCAGACCTATCGAACTGAAATTCAACATATGCATCTCAATTCGAAAAGTATGTGCAGTTTCAAGATTCGGTTCGAATTGATCCAACAGGTTTTAGGAATTGATATCACACTTTGCCGTATTGACCACTGAAATCTCAATTCCCATCTGAACTATCGAACTGAAATTCAACATGTGCATCTCATTTCGAAAACTGTGTACAGTTTCGACATTTTGGTCGAATTGATCCAATAGTTCCTTGGGAATTGACATGATATTTTGTCGAATCGACTACTGAAATCTCCATTCCTATCAGAACTATCGATCTGAAATTCAACATGTGCATCTCAATTCGAAAACTATCTGCAGTTTCAAGATTTGGGTCGAATTGGTCCAAAAGTTTTTGAGGAATTGATATCACACTTTGCCGAATAGACCACTGGAATCTAAATTCCTATCTGAACTATCGAACTGAAATTCAACATGTGCATCTCATTTCGAAAACTATGTGCAGTTTCAAGATTTGGTTCGAATTGTTCCAACAGTTTTCAAGGAATTGATACCACACTTTGCCGAATTGAAATCTAAATTCCTATCTGAACTATTGAACTGAAATTCAACATGTGCATCTCAATTCGAAAACTGAGTACAGTTTCGGGATTTGGTTCGAATTGATCCAACAGTTTTTGAGGAATTGATATCACACTTTGCCGAAAAGACCACTGAAATCTCAATTCCTATCAGAACTATCGAACTGAAATTCAACATGTGCATCTCATTTCGAAAACTGTGTACAGTTTCGAGTTTTTGGTCGAATTGATCTAATAGTTTCTTAGGAATTGAAATGATAATATGTCGAATCGACCACTGAAATCTCAATTCCTATCAGAACTATCGAACTGAAATTCAACATGTGCATCTCAATTCGAAAACTGAGTATAGTTTCGGGATTTGGGTCGAATTGATCCGATAGTTCCTTGGGAATTGACATGATATTTTGTCGAATCGACTACTGAAATCTCCATTCCTATCAGAACTATCGATCTGAAATTCAACATGTGCATCTCAATTCGAAAACTATCTGCAGTTTCAAGATTTGGGTCGAATTGGTCCAACAGTTTTTGAGGAATTGATATCACACTTTGCCGAATTGACCACTGAAATCTCAATTCCTATCTGAACTATCGAACTGAAATTCAACATGTGCATCTCAATTCGAAAACTCAGTACAGTTTCGGGATTTGGGTCGAATTGATCCAATAGTTCCTTAAGAATTGAAATAATAATATGTCGAATCGACCACTGAAATCTCAATTCCTATCAGAACTATCGAACTGAAATTCAACATGTGCATCTCAATTCGAAAACTATGTGCAGTTTCAAGATTTGGTTCGAATTGATCCAACAGTTTTTAGGAATTGATATCACACTTTGCCGAATTGACCACTGAAATCTCAATTCCTATCAGAACTATCGAACTGAAATTCAACATGTGCATCTCATTTCGAAAAATGTGTACAGTTTCGACATTTTGGTCGAATTGATCCAATAGTTCCTTAGGAATTGAAATGATAATATGTCGAATCGACCACTGAAATCTCAATTTCTATCAGAACTATCGAACTGAAATTCAACATGTGCATCTCAATTCGAAACCTATGTGCAGTTTCAAGATTTGGTTCGAATTGATCCAACAGTTTTTAGGAACTGATATCACACTTTGCCGAATTGACCGCTGAAATGTCAATTCCTTTCTGAACTATCGAACTGATATTCAACATGTGCATCTCAATTCGAAAACTGAGTACAGTTTCGGGATTTGGGCCGAATTGATCCAATAGATCCTTGGGAATTGAAATTATATTTTGTCGAATCGACCACTGAAATCTCAATTCCTATCAGAACTATCGAACTGAAATTCAACATGTGCATCTCAATTCGGAAACTATGTGGTGTTTCGAGATTTGGTTCGAATTGATCCAACAGTTTTTGAGGAATTTGATATCACACTTTGCCGAAAAGACCACCGAAATCTCGATTCCTATCTGAACTATAGAACTGAAATTCAACATTGCATCTCAATTCGAAAACTATGTGCAGTTTCAAGATTTGGTTCGAATTGATCCAACAGTTTTCAAGGAATTGATATCACACTTTGCCGAATTGAACACTGAAATCTAAATTCCTATCTGAACTATCGAACTGAAATTCAACATGTGCATCTCAATTCGAAAACTGAGTACAGTTTCGGGATTTGGTTCGAATTGATCCAATAGTTCCTTGGGAATTGACATGATATTTTGTCGAATCGACTACTGAAATCTCCATTCCTATCAGAACTATCGATCTGAAATTCAACATGTGCATCTCAATTCGAAAACTATCTGCAGTTTCAAGATTTGGGTCGAATTGGTCCAACAGTTTTTGAGGAATTGATATCACACTTTGCCGAATAGACCACTGAAATCTAAATTCTTATCTGAACTATCGAACTGAAATTCAACATGTGCATCTCATTTCGAAAACTATGTGCAGTTTCAAGATTTGGTTCGAATTGATCCAACAGTTTTCAAGGAATTGATATCACACTTTGCCGAATTGAACACTGAAATCTAAATTCCTATCTGAACTATCGAACTGAAATTCAACATGTGCATCTCAATTCGAAAACTGAGTACAGTTTCGGGATTTGGTTCGAATTGATCCAATAGTTCCTTGGGAATTGACATGATATTTTGTCGAATCGACTACTGAAATCTCCATTCCTATCAGAACTATCGATCTGAAATTCAACATGTGCATCTCAATTCGAAAACTATCTGCAGTTTCAAGATTTGGGTCGAATTAGTCCAACAGTTTTTGAGGAATTGATATCACACTTTGCCGAATAGACCACTGAAATCTAAATTCCTATCTGAACTATCGAACTGAAATTCAACATGTGCATCTCATTTCGAAAACTATGTGCAGTTTCAAGATTTGGTTCGAATTGTTCCAACAGTTTTCAAGGAATTGATACCACACTTTGCCGAATTGAAATCTAAATTCCTATCTGAACTATTGAACTGAAATTCAACATGTGCATCTCAATTCGAAAACTGAGTACAGTTTCGGGATTTGGTTCGAATTGATCCAACAGTTTTTGAGGAATTGATATCACACTTTGCCGAAAAGACCACTGAAATCTCAATTCCTATCAGAACTATCGAACTGAAATTCAACATGTGCATCTCATTTCGAAAACTGTGTACAGTTTCGAGTTTTTGGTCGAATTGATCTAATAGTTCCTTAGGAATTGAAATGATAATATGTCGAATCGACCACTGAAATCTCAATTCCTATCAGAACTATCGAACTGAAATTCAACATGTGCATCTCAATTCGAAAACTGAGTACAGTTTCGGGATTTGGGTCGAATTGATCCGATAGTTCCTTGGGAATTGACATGATATTTTGTCGAATCGACTACTGAAATCTCCATTCCTATCAGAACTATCGATCTGAAATTCAACATGTGCATCTC
Source organism: Coccinella septempunctata (assembly GCF_907165205.1). Classification (NCBI taxonomy): domain Eukaryota; kingdom Metazoa; phylum Arthropoda; class Insecta; order Coleoptera; family Coccinellidae; genus Coccinella; species Coccinella septempunctata. The sequence goes on from NC_058191.1 coordinate 15,807,866, forward strand.
AATTCGAAAACGATCTGCAGTTTCAAGATTTGGGTCGAATTGGTCCAACAGTTTTTGAGGAATTGATATCACACTTTGCCGAATTGATCACTGAAATCTCAATTCCTATCTGAACTATCGAACTGAAATTCAACATGTGCATCTCAATTCGAAAACTCAGTACAGTTTCGGGATTTGGGTCGAATTGATCCAATAGTTCCTTAAGAATTGAAATAATAATATGTCGAATCGACCACTGAAATCTCAATTCCTATCAGAACTATCGAACTGAAATTCAACATGTGCATCTCAATTCGAAAACTATGTGCAGTTTCAAGATTTGGTTCGAATTGATCCAACAGTTTTTAGGAATTGATATCACACTTTGCCGAATTGACCACTGAAATCTCAATTCCTATCAGAACTATCGAACTGAAATTCAACATGTGCATCTCATTTCGAAAAATGTGTACAGTTTCGACATTTTGGTCGAATTGATCCAATAGTTCCTTAGGAATTGAAATGATAATATGTCGAATCGACCACTGAAATCTCAATTTCTATCAGAACTATCGAACTGAAATTCAACATGCGCATCTCAATTCGAAACCTATGTGCAGTTTCAAGATTTGGTTCGAATTGATCCAACAGTTTTTAGGAACTGATATCACACTTTGCCGAATTGACCACTGAAATCTCAATTCCTATCTGAACTATCGAACTGAAATTCAACATGTGCATCTCAATTCGAAAACTCAGTACAGTTTCGGGATTTGGGTCGAATTGATCCAATAGTTCCTTAAGAATTGAAATAATAATATGTCGAATCGACCACTGAAATCTCAATTCCTATCAGAACTATCGAACTGAAATTCAACATGTGCATCTCAATTCGAAAACTATGTGCAGTTTCAAGATTTGGTTCGAATTGATCCAACAGTTTTTAGGAATTGATATCACACTTTGCCGAATTGACCACTGAAATCTCAATTCCTATCAGAACTATCGAACTGAAATTCAACATGTGCATCTCAATTCGAAAAATGTGTACAGTTTCGACATTTTGGTCGAATTGATCCAATAGTTCCTTAGGAATTGAAATGATAATATGTCGAATCGACCACTGAAATCTCAATTTCTATCAGAACTATCGAACTGAAATTCAACATGCGCATCTCAATTCGAAACCTATGTGCAGTTTCAAGATTTGGTTCGAATTGATCCAACAGTTTTTAGGAACTGATATCACACTTTGCCGAATTGACCACTGAAATCTCAATTCCTATCTGAACTATCGAACTGATATTCAACATGTGCATCTCAATTCGAAAACTGAGTACAGTTTCGGGATTTGGGCCGAATTGATCCAATAGATCCTTGGGAATTGAAATTATATTTTGTCGAATCGACCACTGAAATCTCAATTCCTATCAGAACTATCGAACTGAAATTCAACATGTGCATCTCAATTCGGAAACTATGTGGTGTTTCGAGATTTGGTTCGAATTGATCCAACAGTTTTTGAGGAATTTGATATCACACTTTGCCGAAAAGACCACCGAAATCTCGATTCCTATCTGAACTATAGAACTGAAATTCAACATTGCATCTCAATTCGAAAACTATGTGCAGTTTCAAGATTTGGTTCGAATTGATCCAACAGTTTTCAAGGAATTGATATCACACTTTGCCGAATTGAACACTGAAATCTAAATTCCTATCTGAACTATCGAACTGAAATTCAACATGTGCATCTCAATTCGAAAACTGAGTACAGTTTCGGGATTTGGTTCGAATTGATCCAATAGTTCCTTGGGAATTGACATGATATTTTGTCGAATCGACTACTGAAATCTCCATTCCTATCAGAACTATCGATCTGAAATTCAACATGTGCATCTCAATTCGAAAACTATCTGCAGTTTCAAGATTTGGGTCGAATTGGTCCAACAGTTTTTGAGGAATTGATATCACACTTTGCCGAATAGACCACTGAAATCTAAATTCTTATCTGAACTATCGAACTGAAATTCAACATGTGCATCTCATTTCGAAAACTATGTGCAGTTTCAAGATTTGGTTCGAATTGATCCAACAGTTTTCAAGGAATTGATATCACACTTTGCCGAATTGAACACTGAAATCTAAATTCCTATCTGAACTATCGAACTGAAATTCAACATGTGCATCTCAATTCGAAAACTGAGTACAGTTTCGGGATTTGGTTCGAATTGATCCAATAGTTCCTTGGGAATTGACATGATATTTTGTCGAATCGACTACTGAAATCTCCATTCCTATCAGAACTATCGATCTGAAATTCAACATGTGCATCTCAATTCGAAAACTATCTGCAGTTTCAAGATTTGGGTCGAATTGGTCCAACAGTTTTTGAGGAATTGATATCACACTTTGCCGAATAGACCACTGAAATCTAAATTCTTATCTGAACTATCGAACTGAAATTCAACATGTGCATCTCATTTCGAAAACTATGTGCAGTTTCAAGATTTGGTTCGAATTGATCCAACAGTTTTCAAGGAATTGATATCACACTTTGCCGAATTGAACACTGAAATCTAAATTCCTATCTGAACTATCGAACTGAAATTCAACATGTGCATCTCAATTCGAAAACTGAGTACAGTTTCGGGATTTGGTTCGAATTGATCCAATAGTTCCTTGGGAATTGACATGATATTTTGTCGAATCGACTACTGAAATCTCCATTCCTATCAGAACTATCGATCTGAAATTCAACATGTGCATCTCAATTCGAAAACTATCTGCAGTTTCAAGATTTGGGTCGAATTAGTCCAACAGTTTTTGAGGAATTGATATCACACTTTGCCGAATAGACCACTGAAATCTAAATTCCTATCTGAACTATCGAACTGAAATTCAACATGTGCATCTCATTTCGAAAACTATGTGCAGTTTCAAGATTTGGTTCGAATTGTTCCAACAGTTTTCAAGGAATTGATACCACACTTTGCCGAATTGAAATCTAAATTCCTATCTGAACTATTGAACTGAAATTCAACATGTGCATCTCAATTCGAAAACTGAGTACAGTTTCGGGATTTGGTTCGAATTGATCCAACAGTTTTTGAGGAATTGATATCACACTTTGCCGAAAAGACCACTGAAATCTCAATTCCTATCAGAACTATCGAACTGAAATTCAACATGTGCATCTCATTTCGAAAACTGTGTACAGTTTCGAGTTTTTGGTCGAATTGATCTAATAGTTCCTTAGGAATTGAAATGATAATATGTCGAATCGACCACTGAAATCTCAATTCCTATCAGAACTATCGAACTGAAATTCAACATGTGCATCTCAATTCGAAAACTGAGTATAGTTTCGGGATTTGGGTCGAATTGATCCAATAGTTCCTTGGGAATTGACATGATATTTTGTCGAATCGACTACTGAAATCTCCATTCCTATCAGAACTATCGATCTGAAATTCAACATGTGCATCTCAATTCGAAAACTATCTGCAGTTTCAAGATTTGGGTCGAATTGGTCCAACAGTTTTTGAGGAATTGATATCACACTTTGCCGAATTGATCACTGAAATCTCAATTCCTATCTGAACTATCGAACTGAAATTCAACATGTGCATCTCAATTCGAAAACTCAGTACAGTTTCGGGATTTGGGTCGAATTGATCCAATAGTTCCTTAAGAATTGAAATAATAATATGTCGAATCGACCACTGAAATCTCAATTCCTATCAGAACTATCGAACTGAAATTCAACATGTGCATCTCAATTCGAAAACTATGTGCAGTTTCAAGATTTGGTTCGAATTGATCCAACAGTTTTTAGGAATTGATATCACACTTTGCCGAATTGACCACTGAAATCTCAATTCCTATCAGAACTATCGAACTGAAATTCAACATGTGCATCTCATTTCGAAAAATGTGTACAGTTTCGACATTTTGGTCGAATTGATCCAATAGTTCCTTAGGAATTGAAATGATAATATGTCGAATCGACCACTGAAATCTCAATTTCTATCAGAACTATCGAACTGAAATTCAACATGCGCATCTCAATTCGAAACCTATGTGCAGTTTCAAGATTTGGTTCGAATTGATCCAACAGTTTTTAGGAACTGATATCACACTTTGCCGAATTGACCACTGAAATCTCAATTCCTATCTGAACTATCGAACTGAAATTCAACATGTGCATCTCAATTCGAAAACTCAGTACAGTTTCGGGATTTGGGTCGAATTGATCCAATAGTTCCTTAAGAATTGAAATAATAATATGTCGAATCGACCACTGAAATCTCAATTCCTATCAGAACTATCGAACTGAAATTCAACATGTGCATCTCAATTCGAAAACTATGTGCAGTTTCAAGATTTGGTTCGAATTGATCCAACAGTTTTTAGGAATTGATATCACACTTTGCCGAATTGACCACTGAAATCTCAATTCCTATCAGAACTATCGAACTGAAATTCAACATGTGCATCTCATTTCGAAAAATGTGTACAGTTTCGACATTTTGGTCGAATTGATCCAATAGTTCCTTAGGAATTGAAATGATAATATGTCGAATCGACCACTGAAATCTCAATTTCTATCAGAACTATCGAACTGAAATTCAACATGCGCATCTCAATTCGAAACCTATGTGCAGTTTCAAGATTTGGTTCGAATTGATCCAACAGTTTTTAGGAACTGATATCACACTTTGCCGAATTGACCACTGAAATCTCAATTCCTATCTGAACTATCGAACTGATATTCAACATGTGCATCTCAATTCGAAAACTGAGTACAGTTTCGGGATTTGGGCCGAATTGATCCAATAGATCCTTGGGAATTGAAATTATATTTTGTCGAATCGACCACTGAAATCTCAATTCCTATCAGAACTATCGAACTGAAATTCAACATGTGCATCTCAATTCGGAAACTATGTGGTGTTTCGAGATTTGGTTCGAATTGATCCAACAGTTTTTGAGGAATTTGATATCACACTTTGCCGAAAAGACCACCGAAATCTCGATTCCTATCTGAACTATAGAACTGAAATTCAACATTGCATCTCAATTCGAAAACTATGTGCAGTTTCAAGATTTGGTTCGAATTGATCCAACAGTTTTCAAGGAATTGATATCACACTTTGCCGAATTGAACACTGAAATCTAAATTCCTATCTGAACTATCGAACTGAAATTCAACATGTGCATCTCAATTCGAAAACTGAGTACAGTTTCGGGATTTGGGTCGAATTGATCCAATAGTTCCTTGGGAATTGACATGATATTTTGTCGAATCGACTACTGAAATCTCCATTCCTATCAGAACTATCGATCTGAAATTCAACATGTGCATCTCAATTCGAAAACTATCTGCAGTTTCAAGATTTGGGTCGAATTGGTCCAACAGTTTTTGAGGAATTGATATCACACTTTGCCGAATAGACCACTGAAATCTAAATTCTTATCTGAACTTTCGAACTGAAATTCAACATGTGCATCTCATTTCGAAAACTATGTGCAGTTTCAAGATTTGGTTCGAATTGATCCAACAGTTTTCAAGGAATTGATATCACACTTTGCCGAATTGAACACTGAAATCTAAATTCCTATCTGAACTATCGAACTGAAATTCAACATGTGCATCTCAATTCGAAAACTGAGTACAGTTTCGGGATTTGGTTCGAATTGATCCAATAGTTCCTTGGGAATTGACATGATATTTTGTCGAATCGACTACTGAAATCTCCATTCCTATCAGAACTATCGATCTGAAATTCAACATGTGCATCTCAATTCGAAAACTATCTGCAGTTTCAAGATTTGGGTCGAATTAGTCCAACAGTTTTTGAGGAATTGATATCACACTTTGCCGAATAGACCACTGAAATCTAAATTCCTATCTGAACTATCGAACTGAAATTCAACATGTGTATCTCATGTCGAAAACTATGTGCAGTTTCAAGATTTGGTTCGAATTGATCTAACAGTTTTCAAGGAATTGATATCACACTCTGCCGAATTGACCACTGAAATCTAAATTCCTATCTGAACTATCGAACTGAAATTCAACATGTGCATCTCAATTCTAAAACTGAGTACAGTTTCGGGATTTGGTTCGAATTGATCCAATAGTTCTTTGGGAATTGAAATGATATTTTGTCGAATCGACCACTGAAATATCAATTCCTATCGATTTGGGTCGAATTGATCCAATAGTTCCTTGGGAATTGAAATGATATTTTGTCGAATCGACCACTGAAATCTCAATTCCTATAAGAACTATCGAACTGAAATTCAACATTTGTATCTCAATTCGAAAACTATGTGCTGTTTCGAGATTTGGGTCGAATTGGTCCAACAGTTTTTGAGGAATTGATATCACACTTTGCCGAATAGACCACTGAAATCTCAATTCCTATCAGAACTATCGAACTGAAATTCAACATGTGCATCTCATTTCGAAAACTGTGTACAGCTTCGAGAGATTTTGGTCGAATTGATTCAATAGTTCCTTAGGAATTGAAATGATAATATGTCGGATCGACCACTGAAATCTCAATTCCTATCAGAACTATCGAACTGAAATTCAACATTTGCATCTCAATTCGAAAACTATGTGCTGTTTCGAGATTTGGGTCGAATTGGTCCAACAGTTTTGGAGGAATTGATATCACACTTTGCCGAATAGACCACTGATATCTCAATTCCTATCAGAACTATCGAACTGAAATTCAACATGTGCATCTCATTTCGAAAACTGTGTACAGCTTCGAGATTTTGGTCGAATTGATTCAATAGTTCCTTAGGAATTGAAATGATAATATGTCGAATCGACCACTGAAATCTCAATTCCTATCAAAACTATCGAACTGAAATTCAACATGTGCATCTCAATTCGAAAACTGAGTACAGTTTCGGGATTTGGGTCGAATTGATCCAATAGTTCCTTGGGAATTGAAATGATATTTTGTCGAATCGACTACTGAAATCTCCATTCCTATCTGAACTATCGATCTGAAATTCAACATGTGCATCTCAATTCGAAAACTATCTGCAGTTTCAAGATTTGGGTCGAATTGGTCCAACAGTTTTTGAGGAATTGATATCACACTTTGCCGAATAGACCACTGAAATCTGAATTCCTATCTGAACTATCGAACTGAAATTCAACATGTGCATCTCATTTCGAAAACTATGTGCAGTTTCAAGATTTGGTTCGAATTGATCCAACAGTTTTCAAGGAATTGATATCACACTTTGCCGAATTGAACACTGAAATCTAAATTCCTATCTGAACTATCGAACTGAAATTCAACATGTGCATCTCAATTCGAAAACTGAGTACAGTTTCGGGATTTGGTTCGAATTGATCCAATAGTTCCTTGAGAATTGACATGATATTTTGTCGAATCGACTACTGAAATCTCAATTCCTATCGATTTGGGTCGAATTGATCCAATAGTTCCTTGGGAATTGAAATGATATTTTGTCGAATCGACCACTGAAATCTCAATTCCTATCAGAACTATCGAACTGAAATTCAACATGTGCATCTCAATTCGAAAACTATGTGCTGTTTCGAGATTTGGGTCGAATTGGTCCAACAGTTTTTGAGGAATTGATATCACACTTTGCCGAATAGACCACTGAAATCTCAATTCCTATCAGAACTATCGAACTGAAATTCAACATGTGCATCTCAATTCGAAAACTGAGTACAGTTTCGGGATTTGGGTCGAATTGATCCAATAGTTCCTTGGGAATTGAAATGATATTTTGTCGAATCGACCACTGAAATCTCGATTCCTATCTGAACTATCGAACTGAAATTCAACAGGTGCATCTCAATCCGAAAACTATGGGCAGTTTCAAGATTTGGGTCGAATTGATCCAACAGTTTTTGAGGAATTGATATCACACTTTGCCGAATAGACCACTGAAATCTCAATTTCTATCAGACCTATCGAACTGAAATTCAACATATGCATCTCAATTCGAAAAGTATGTGCAGTTTCAAGATTCGGTTCGAATTGATCCAACAGGTTTTAGGAATTGATATCACACTTTGCCGTATTGACCACTGAAATCTCAATTCCTATCTGAACTATCGAACTGAAATTCAACATGTGCATCTCATTTCGAAAACTGTGTACAGTTTCGACATTTTGGTCGAATTGATCCAATAGTTCCTTGGGAATTGACATGATATTTTGTCGAATCGACTACTGAAATCTCCATTCCTATCAGAACTATCGATCTGAAATTCAACATGTGCATCTCAATTCGAAAACTATCTGCAGTTTCAAGATTTGGGTCGAATTGGTCCAAAAGTTTTTGAGGAATTGATATCACACTTTGCCGAATAGACCACTGGAATCTAAATTCCTATCTGAACTATCGAACTGAAATTCAACATGTGCATCTCATTTCGAAAACTATGTGCAGTTTCAAGATTTGGTTCGAATTGTTCCAACAGTTTTCAAGGAATTGATACCACACTTTGCCGAATTGAAATCTAAATTCCTATCTGAACTATTGAACTGAAATTCAACATGTGCATCTCAATTCGAAAACTGAGTACAGTTTCGGGATTTGGGTCGAATTGATCCAACAGTTTTTGAGGAATTGATATCACACTTTGCCGAAAAGACCACTGAAATCTCAATTCCTATCAGAACTATCGAACTGAAATTCAACATGTGCATCTCATTTCGAAAACTGTGTACAGTTTCGAGTTTTTGGTCGAATTGATCTAATAGTTCCTTAGGAATTGAAATGATAATATGTCGAATCGACCACTGAAATCTCAATTCCTATCAGAACTATCGAACTGAAATTCAACATGTGCATCTCAATTCGAAAACTGAGTATAGTTTCGGGATTTGGGTCGAATTGATCCGATAGTTCCTTGGGAATTGACATGATATTTTGTCGAATCGACTACTGAAATCTCCATTCCTATCAGAACTATCGATCTGAAATTCAACATGTGCATCTCAATTCGAAAACTATCTGCAGTTTCAAGATTTGGGTCGAATTGGTCCAACAGTTTTTGAGGAATTGATATCACACTTTGCCGAATTGATCACTGAAATCTCAATTCCTATCTGAACTATCGAACTGAAATTCAACATGTGCATCTCAATTCGAAAACTCAGTACAGTTTCGGGATTTGGGTCGAATTGATCCAATAGTTCCTTAAGAATTGAAATAATAATATGTCGAATCGACCACTGAAATCTCAATTCCTATCAGAACTATCGAACTGAAATTCAACATGTGCATCTCAATTCGAAAACTATGTGCAGTTTCAAGATTTGGTTCGAATTGATCCAACAGTTTTTAGGAATTGATATCACACTTTGCCGAATTGACCACTGAAATCTCAATTCCTATCAGAACTATCGAACTGAAATTCAACATGTGCATCTCATTTCGAAAAATGTGTACAGTTTCGACATTTTGGTCGAATTGATCCAATAGTTCCTTAGGAATTGAAATGATAATATGTCGAATCGACCACTGAAATCTCAATTTCTATCAGAACTATCGAACTGAAATTCAACATGTGCATCTCAATTCGAAACCTATGTGCAGTTTCAAGATTTGGTTCGAATTGATCCAACAGTTTTTAGGAACTGATATCACACTTTGCCGAATTGACCACTGAAATCTCAATTCCTATCTGAACTATCGAACTGATATTCAACATGTGCATCTCAATTCGAAAACTGAGTACAGTTTCGGGATTTGGGCCGAATTGATCCAATAGATCCTTGGGAATTGAAATGATATTTTGTCGAATCGACCACTGAAATCTCAATTCCTATCAGAACTATCGAACTGAAATTCAACATGTGCATCTCAATTCGGAAACTATGTGGTGTTTCGAGATTTGGTTCGAATTGATCCAACAGTTTTTGAGGAATTTGATATCACACTTTGCCGAAAAGACCACCGAAATCTCGATTCCTATCTGAACTATAGAACTGAAATTCAACATTGCATCTCAATTCGAAAACTATGTGCAGTTTCAAGATTTGGTTCGAATTGATCCAACAGTTTTCAAGGAATTGATATCACACTTTGCCGAATTGAACACTGAAATCTAAATTCCTATCTGAACTATCGAACTGAAATTCAACATGTGCATCTCAATTCGAAAACTGAGTACAGTTTCGGGATTTGGTTCGAATTGATCCAATAGTTCCTTGGGAATTGACATGATATTTTGTCGAATCGACTACTGAAATCTCCATTCCTATCAGAACTATCGATCTGAAATTCAACATGTTCATCTCAATTCGAAAACTATCTGCAGTTTCAAGATTTGGGTCGAATTAGTCCAACAGTTTTTGAGGAATTGATATCACACTTTGCCGAATAGACCACTGAAATCTAAATTCCTATCTGAACTATCGAACTGAAATTCAACATGTGCATCTCAATTCTAAAACTGAGTACAGTTTCGGGATTTGGTTCGAATTGATCCAATAGTTCTTTGGGAATTGAAATGATATTTTGTCGAATCGACCACTGAAATATCAATTCCTATCGATTTGGGTCGAATTGATCCAATAGTTCCTTGGGAATTGAAATGATATTTTGTCGAATCGACCACTGAAATCTCAATTCCTATAAGAACTATCGAACTGAAATTCAACCTGTGCATCTCAATTCGAAAACTATGTGCTGTTTCGAGATTTGGGTCGAATTGGTCCAACAGTTTTGGAGGAATTGATATCACACTTTGCCGAATAGACCACTGAAATCTCAATTCCTATCAGAACTATCGAACTGAAATTCAACATGTGCATCTCATTTCGAAAACTATGTGCAGTTTCAAGATTTGGTTCGAATTGATCCAACAGTTTTCAAGGAATTGATATCACACTTTGCCGAATTGAACACTGAAATCTAAATTCTTATCTGAACTATCGAACTGAAATTCAACATGTGCATCTCAATTCGAAAACTGAGTACAGTTTCGTGATTTGGTTCGAATTGATACAATAGTTCCTTGAGAATTGACATGATATTTTGTCGAATCGACTACTGAAATCTCAATTCCTATCGATTTGGGTCGAATTGATCCAATAGTTCCTTGGGAATTGAAATGATATTTTGTCGAATCGACCACTGAAATCTCAATTCCTATCAGAATTATCGAACTGAAATTCAACATGTGCATCTCAATTCGAAAACTATGTGCTGTTTCGAGATTTGGGTCGAATTGGTCCAACAGTTTTTGAGGAATTGATATCACACTTTGCCGAATAGACCACTGAAATCTCAATTCCTATCAGAACTATCGAACTGAAATTCAACATGTGCATCTCATTTCGAAAACTGTGTACAGTTTCAAGATTTTGGTCGAATTGATCCAGTAGTTCCTTAGGAATTGAAATGATAATATGTCGAATCGACCACTGAAATCTCAATTCCTATCAGAACTATCGAACTGAAATTCAACATGTGCATCTCAATTCGGAAACTATGTGGTGTTTCGAGATTTGGTTCGAATTGATCCAACAGTTTTTGAGGAATTTGATATCACACTTTGCCGAAAAGACCACCGAAATCTCGATTCCTATCTGAACTATAGAACTGAAATTCAACATTGCATCTCAATTCGAAAACTATGTGCAGTTTCAAGATTTGGTTCGAATTGATCCAACAGTTTTCAAGGAATTGATATCACACTTTGCCGAATTGAACACTGAAATCTAAATTCCTATCTGAACTATCGAACTGAAATTCAACATGTGCATCTCAATTCGAAAACTGAGTACAGTTTCGTGATTTGGTTCGAATTGATACAATAGTTCCTTGAGAATTGACATGATATTTTGTCGAATCGACTACTGAAATCTCAATTCCTATCGATTTGGGTCGAATTGATCCAATAGTTCCTTGGGAATTGAAATGATATTTTGTCGAATCGACCACTGAAATCTCAATTCCTATCAGAATTATCGAACTGAAATTCAACATGTGCATCTCAATTCGAAAACTATGTGCTGTTTCGAGATTTGGGTCGAATTGGTCCAACAGTTTTTGAGGAATTGATATCACACTTTGCCGAATAGACCACTGAAATCTCAATTCCTATCAGAACTATCGAACTGAAATTCAACATGTGCATCTCAATTCGAAAACTGAGTACAGTTTCGGGATTTGGGCCGAATTGATCCAATAGATCCTTGGGAATTGAAATGATATTTTGTCGAATCGACCACTGAAATCTCAATTCCTATCAGAACTATCGAACTGAAATTCAACATGTGCATCTCAATTCGGAAACTATGTGGTGTTTCGAGATTTGGTTCGAATTGATCCAACAGTTTTTGAGGAATTTGATATCACACTTTGCCGAAACGACCACCGAAATCTCGATTCCTATCTGAACTATCGAACTGAAATTCAACATGTGCATCTCAATTCGAAAACTGAGTACAGTTTCGGGATTTGGGCCGAATTGATCCAATAGATCCTTGGGAATTGAAATGATATTTTGTCGAATCGACCACTGAAATCTCAATTCCTATCAGAACTATCGAACTGAAATTCAACATGTGCATCTCAATTCGGAAACTATGTGCAGTTTCAAGATTTGGTTCGAATTGATCCAACAGTTTTCAAGGAATTGATATCACACTTTGCCGAATTGAACACTGAAATCTAAATTCCTATCTGAACTATCGAACTGAAATTCAACATGTGTATCTCATTTCGAAAACTATGTGCAGTTTCAAGATTTGGTTCGAATTGATCCAACAGTTTGCAAGGAATTGATATCACACTCTGCCGAATTGACCACTGAAATCTAAATTCCTATCTGAACTATCGAACTGAAATTCAACATGTGCATCTCAATTCTAAAACTGAGTACAGTTTCGGGATTTGGTTCGAATTGATCCAATAGTTCTTTGGAAATTGAAATGATATTTTGTCGAATCGACCACTGAAATATCAATTCCTATCGATTTGGGTCGAATTGATCCAATAGTTCCTTGGGAATTGAAATGATATTTTGTCGAATCGACCACTGAAATCTCAATTCCTATAAGAACTATCGAACTGAAATTCAACATTTGTATCTCAATTCGAAAACTATGTGCTGTTTCGAGATTTGGGTCGAATTGGTCCAACAGTTTTGGAGGAATTGATATCACACTTTGCCGAATAGACCACTGAAATCTCAATTCCTATCAGAACTATCGAACTGAAATTCAACATGTGCATCTCATTTCGAAAACTGTGTACAGCTTCGAGAGATTTTGGTCGAATTGATTCAATAGTTCCTTAGGAATTGAAATGATAATATGTCGGATCGACCACTGAAATCTCAATTCCTATCAGAACTATCGAACTGAAATTCAACATTTGCATCTCAATTCGAAAACTATGTGCTGTTTCGAGATTTGGGTCGAATTGGTCCAACAGTTTTGGAGGAATTGATATCACACTTTGCCGAATAGACCACTGAAATCTCAATTCCTATCAGAACTATCGAACTGAAATTCAACATGTGCATCTCATTTCGAAAACTGTGTACAGCTTCGAGATTTTGGTCGAATTGATTCAATAGTTCCTTAGGAATTGAAATGATAATATGTCGAATCGACCACTGAAATCTCAATTCCTATCAAAACTATCGAACTGAAATTCAACATGTGCATCTCAATTCGAAAACTGAGTACAGTTTCGGGATTTGGGTCGAATTGATCCAATAGTTCCTTGGGAATTGAAATGATATTTTGTCGAATCGACTACTGAAATCTCCATTCCTATCAGAACTATCGAACTGAAATTCAACATGTGCATCTCAATTCGGAAACTATGTGGTGTTTCGAGATTTGGTTCGAATTGATCCAACAGTTTTTGAGGAATTTGATATCACACTTTGCCGAAACGACCACCGAAATCTCGATTCCTATCTGAACTATCGAACTGAAATTCAACATGTGCATCTCAATTCGAAAACTGAGTACAGTTTCGGGATTTGGGCCGAATTGATCCAATAGATCCTTGGGAATTGAAATGATATTTTGTCGAATCGACCACTGAAATCTCAATTCCTATCAGAACTATCGAACTGAAATTCAACATGTGCATCTCAATTCGGAAACTATGTGCAGTTTCAAGATTTGGTTCGAATTGATCCAACAGTTTTCAAGGAATTGATATCACACTTTGCCGAATTGAACACTGAAATCTAAATTCCTATCTGAACTATCGAACTGAAATTCAACATGTGTATCTCATTTCGAAAACTATGTGCAGTTTCAAGATTTGGTTCGAATTGATCCAACAGTTTGCAAGGAATTGATATCACACTCTGCCGAATTGACCACTGAAATCTAAATTCCTATCTGAACTATCGAACTGAAATTCAACATGTGCATCTCAATTCTAAAACTGAGTACAGTTTCGGGATTTGGTTCGAATTGATCCAATAGTTCTTTGGAAATTGAAATGATATTTTGTCGAATCGACCACTGAAATATCAATTCCTATCGATTTGGGTCGAATTGATCCAATAGTTCCTTGGGAATTGAAATGATATTTTGTCGAATCGACCACTGAAATCTCAATTCCTATAAGAACTATCGAACTGAAATTCAACATTTGTATCTCAATTCGAAAACTATGTGCTGTTTCGAGATTTGGGTCGAATTGGTCCAACAGTTTTGGAGGAATTGATATCACACTTTGCCGAATAGACCACTGAAATCTCAATTCCTATCAGAACTATCGAACTGAAATTCAACATGTGCATCTCATTTCGAAAACTGTGTACAGCTTCGAGAGATTTTGGTCGAATTGATTCAATAGTTCCTTAGGAATTGAAATGATAATATGTCGGATCGACCACTGAAATCTCAATTCCTATCAGAACTATCGAACTGAAATTCAACATTTGCATCTCAATTCGAAAACTATGTGCTGTTTCGAGATTTGGGTCGAATTGGTCCAACAGTTTTGGAGGAATTGATATCACACTTTGCCGAATAGACCACTGAAATCTCAATTCCTATCAGAACTATCGAACTGAAATTCAACATGTGCATCTCATTTCGAAAACTGTGTACAGCTTCGAGATTTTGGTCGAATTGATTCAATAGTTCCTTAGGAATTGAAATGATAATATGTCGAATCGACCACTGAAATCTCAATTCCTATCAAAACTATCGAACTGAAATTCAACATGTGCATCTCAATTCGAAAACTGAGTACAGTTTCGGGATTTGGGTCGAATTGATCCAATAGTTCCTTGGGAATTGAAATGATATTTTGTCGAATCGACTACTGAAATCTCCATTCCTATCTGAACTATCGATCTGAAATTCAACATGTGCATCTCAATTCGAAAACTATCTGCAGTTTCAAGATTTGGGTCGAATTGGTCCAACAGTTTTTGAGGAATTGATATCACACTTTGCCGAATAGACCACTGAAATCTAAATTCCTATCTGAACTATCGAACTGAAATTCAACATGTGCATCTCATTTCGAAAACTATGTGCAGTTTCAAGATTTGGTTCGAATTGATCCAACAGTTTTCAAGGAATTGATATCACACTTTGCCGAATTGAACACTGAAATCTAAATTCCTATCTGAACTATCGAACTGAAATTCAACATGTGCATCTCAATTCGAAAACTGAGTACAGTTTCGGGATTTGGTTCGAATTGATCCAATAGTTCCTTGGGAATTGACATGATATTTTGTCGAATCGACTACTGAAATCTCAATTCCTATCGATTTGGGTCGAATTGATCCAATAGTTCCTTGGGAATTGAAATGATATTTTGTCGAATCGACCACTGAAATCTCAATTCCTATCAGAACTATCGAACTGAAATTCAACATGTGCATCTCAATTCGAAAACTATGTGCTGTTTCGAGATTTGGGTCGAATTGGTCCAACAGTTTTTGAGGAATTGATATCACACTTTGCCGAATAGACCACTGAAATCTCAATTCCTATCAGAACTATCGAACTGAAATTCAACATGTGCATCTCAATTCGAAAACTGAGTACAGTTTCGGGATTTGGGTCGAATTGATCCAATAGTTCCTTGGGAATTGAAATGATATTTTGTCGAATCGACCACTGAAATCTCGATTCCTATCTGAACTATCGAACTGAAATTCAACAGGTGCATCTCAATCCGAAAACTATGGGCAGTTTCAAGATTTGGGTCGAATTGATCCAACAGTTTTTGAGGAATTGATATCACACTTTGCCGAATAGACCACTGAAATCTCAATTCCTATCAGAACTATCGAACTGAAATTCAACATATGCATCTCAATTCGAAAAGTATGTGCAGTTTCAAGATTCGGTTCGAATTGATCCAACAGGTTTTAGGAATTGATATCACACTTTGCCGTATTGACCACTGAAATCTCAATTCCTATCTGAACTATCGAACTGAAATTCAACATGTGCATCTCATTTCGAAAACTGTGTACAGTTTCGACATTTTGGTCGAATTGATCCAATAGTTCCTTGGGAATTGACATGATATTTTGTCGAATCGACTACTGAAATCTCCATTCCTATCAGAACTATCGATCTGAAATTCAACATGTGCATCTCAATTCGAAAACTATCTGCAGTATCAAGATTTGGGTCGAATTGGTCCAAAAGTTTTTGAGGAATTGATATCACACTTTGCCGAATAGACCACTGGAATCTAAATTCCTATCTGAACTATCGAACTGAAATTCAACATGTGCATCTCATTTCGAAAACTATGTGCAGTTTCAAGATTTGGTTCGAATTGTTCCAACAGTTTTCAAGGAATTGATACCACACTTTGCCGAATTGAAATCTAAATTCCTATCTGAACTATTGAACTGAAATTCAACATGTGCATCTCAATTCGAAAACTGAGTACAGTTTCGGGATTTGGGTCGAATTGATCCAACAGTTTTTGAGGAATTGATATCACACTTTGCCGAAAAGACCACTGAAATCTCAATTCCTATCAGAACTATCGAACTGAAATTCAACATGTGCATCTCATTTCGAAAACTGTGTACAGTTTCGAGTTTTTGGTCGAATTGATCTAATAGTTCCTTAGGAATTGAAATGATAATATGTCGAATCGACCACTGAAATCTCAATTCCTATCAGAACTATCGAACTGAAATTCAACATGTGCATCTCAATTCGAAAACTGAGTATAGTTTCGGGATTTGGGTCGAATTGATCCAATAGTTCCTTGGGAATTGACATGATATTTTGTCGAATCGACTACTGAAATCTCCATTCCTATCAGAACTATCGATCTGAAATTCAACATGTGCATCTCAATTCGAAAACTATCTGCAGTTTCAAGATTTGGGTCGAATTGGTCCAACAGTTTTTGAGGAATTGATATCACACTTTGCCGAATTGATCACTGAAATCTCAATTCCTATCTGAACTATCGAACTGAAATTCAACATGTGCATCTCAATTCGAAAACTCAGTACAGTTTCGGGATTTGGGTCGAATTGATCCAATAGTTCCTTAAGAATTGAAATAATAATATGTCGAATCGACCACTGAAATCTCAATTCCTATCAGAACTATCGAACTGAAATTCAACATGTGCATCTCAATTCGAAAACTATGTGCAGTTTCAAGATTTGGTTCGAATTGATCCAACAGTTTTTAGGAATTGATATCACACTTTGCCGAATTGACCACTGAAATCTCAATTCCTATCAGAACTATCGAACTGAAATTCAACATGTGCATCTCATTTCGAAAAATGTGTACAGTTTCGACATTTTGGTCGAATTGATCCAATAGTTCCTTAGGAATTGAAATGATAATATGTCGAATCGACCACTGAAATCTCAATTTCTATCAGAACTATCGAACTGAAATTCAACATGTGCATCTCAATTCGAAACCTATGTGCAGTTTCAAGATTTGGTTCGAATTGATCCAACAGTTTTTAGGAACTGATATCACACTTTGCCGAATTGACCACTGAAATCTCAATTCCTATCTGAACTATCGAACTGATATTCAACATGCGCATCTCAATTCGAAAACTGAGTACAGTTTCGGGATTTGGGCCGAATTGATCCAATAGATCCTTGGGAATTGAAATGATGTTTTGTCGAATCGACCACTGAAATCTCGATTCCTATCAGAACTATCGAACTGAAATTCAACATGTGCATCTCAATTCGGAAACTATGTGGTGTTTCGAGATTTGGTTCGAATTGATCCAACAGTTTTTGAGGAATTTGATATCACACTTTGCCGAAAAGACCACCGAAATCTCGATTCCTATCTGAACTATAGAACTGAAATTCAACATTGCATCTCAATTCGAAAACTATGTGCAGTTTCAAGATTTGGTTCGAATTGATCCAACAGTTTTCAAGGAATTGATATCACACTTTGCCGAATTGAACACTGAAATCTAAATTCCTATCTGAACTATCGAACTGAAATTCAACATGTGCATCTCAATTCGAAAACTGAGTACAGTTTCGGGATTTGGTTCGAATTGATCCAATAGTTCCTTGGGAATTGACATGATATTTTGTCGAATCGACTACTGAAATCTCCATTCCTATCAGAACTATCGATCTGAAATTCAACATGTGCATCTCAATTCGAAAACTATCTGCAGTTTCAAGATTTGGGTCGAATTGGTCCAACAGTTTTTGAGGAATTGATATCACACTTTGCCGAATAGACCACTGAAATCTAAATTCTTATCTGAACTATCGAACTGAAATTCAACATGTGCATCTCATTTCGAAAACTATGTGCAGTTTCAAGATTTGGTTCGAATTGATCCAACAGTTTTCAAGGAATTGATATCACACTTTGCCGAATTGAACACTGAAATCTAAATTCCTATCTGAACTATCGAACTGAAATTCAACATGTGCATCTCAATTCGAAAACTGAGTACAGTTTCGGGATTTGGTTCGAATTGATCCAATAGTTCCTTGGGAATTGACATGATATTTTGTCGAATCGACTACTGAAATCTCCATTCCTATCAGAACTATCGATCTGAAATTCAACATGTGCATCTCAATTCGAAAACTATCTGCAGTTTCAAGATTTGGGTCGAATTAGTCCAACAGTTTTTGAGGAATTGATATCACACTTTGCCGAATAGACCACTGAAATCTAAATTCCTATCTGAACTATCGAACTGAAATTCAACATGTGTATCTCATGTCGAAAACTATGTGCAGTTTCAAGATTTGGTTCGAATTGATCTAACAGTTTTCAAGGAATTGATATCACACTCTGCCGAATTGACCACTGAAATCTAAATTCCTATCTGAACTATCGAACTGAAATTCAACATGTGCATCTCAATTCTAAAACTGAGTACAGTTTCGGGATTTGGTTCGAATTGATCCAATAGTTCTTTGGGAATTGAAATGATATTTTGTCGAATCGACCACTGAAATCTCAATTCCTATAAGAACTATCGAACTGAAATTCAACCTGTGCATCTCAATTCGAAAACTATGTGCTGTTTCGAGATTTGGGTCGAATTGGTCCAACAGTTTTGGAGGAATTGATATCACACTTTGCCGAATAGACCACTGAAATCTCAATTCCTATCAGAACTATCGAACTGAAATTCAACATGTGCATCTCATTTCGAAAACTATGTGCAGTTTCAAGATTTGGTTCGAATTGATCCAACAGTTTTCAAGGAATTGATATCACACTTTGCCGAATTGAACACTGAAATCTAAATTCCTATCTGACCTATCGAACTGAAATTCAACATGTGCATCTCAATTCGGAAACTGAGTACAGTTTCGTGATTTGGTTCGAATTGATACAATAGTTCCTTGAGAATTGACATGATATTTTGTCGAATCGACTACTGAAATCTCAATTCCTATCGATTTGGGTCGAATTGATCCAATAGTTCCTTGGGAATTGAAATGATATTTTGTCGAATCGACCACTTAAATCTCAATTCCTATCAGAATTATCGAACTGAAATTCAACATGTGCATCTCAATTCGAAAACTATGTGCTGTTTCGAGATTTGGGTCGAATTGGTCCAACAGTTTTTGAGGAATTGATATCACACTTTGCCGAATAGACCACTGAAATCTCAATTCCTATCAGAACTATCGAACTGAAATTCAACATGTGCATCTCATTTCGAAAACTGTGTACAGTTTCAAGATTTTGGTCGAATTGATCCAGTAGTTCCTTAGGAATTGAAATGATAATATGTCGAATCGACCACTGAAATCTCAATTCCTATCAGAACTATCGAACTGAAATTCAACATGTGCATCTCAATTCGAAAACTATGTGCAGTTTCAAGATTTGGTTCGAATTGATCCAACAGTTTTTAGGAATTGATATCACACTTTGCCGAATTGACCACTGAAATCTCAATTCCTATCTGAACTATCGAACTGAAATTCAACATGTGCATCTCAATTCGAAAACTGAGTACAGTTTCGGGATTTGGGTCGAATTGATCCAATAGTTCCTTGGGAATTGAAATGATATTTTGTCGAATCGACTACTGAAATCTCCATTCCTATCAGAACTATCGATCTGAAATTCAACATGTGCATCTCATTTCGAAAACTATGTGCAGTTTCAAGATTTGGTTCGAATTGATCCAATAGTTCCTTAGGAATTGAAATGATAATATGTCGAATCGACCACTGAAATCTCAATTCCTATCAGAACTATCGAACTGAAATTCAACATGTGCATCTCAATTCGAAAACTATGTGCAGTTTCAAGATTTGGTTCGAATTGATCCAACAGTTTTTAGGAATTGATATCACACTTTGCCGAATTGACCACTGAAATCTCAATTCCTATCAGAACTATCGAACTGAAATTCAACATGTGCATCTCATTTCGAAAACTGTGTACAGTTTCGAGATTTTGGTCGAATTGATCCAATAGTTCCTTAGGAATTGAAATGATAATATGTCGAATCGACCACTGAAATCTCAATTCCTATCAGAACTATCGAACTGAAATTCAACATGTGCATCTCAATTCGAAAACTATGTGCAGTTTCAAGATTTGGTTCGAATTGATCCAACAGTTTTTAGGAATTGATATCACACTTTGCCGAATTGACCACTGAAATCTCAATTCCTATCAGAACTATCGAACTGAAATTCAACATGTGCATCTCATTTCGAAAAATGTGTACAGTTTCGACATTTTGGTCGAATTGATCCAATAGTTCCTTAGGAATTGAAATGATAATATGTCAAATCGACCACTGAAATCTCAATTTCTATCAGAACCATCGAACTGAAATTCAACATGTGCATCTCAATTCGAAAACTATGTGCAGTTTCAAGATTTGGTTCGAATTGATCCAACAGTTTCTAGGAACTGATATCACACTTTGCCGAATTGACCACTGAAATCTCAATTCCTATCTGAACTATCGAACTGATATTCAACATGTGCATCTCAATTCGAAAACTGAGTACAGTTTCGGGATTTGGGTCGAATTGATCCAATAGATCCTTGGGAATTGAAATGATATTTTGTCGAATCGACCACTGAAATCTCAATTCCTATCAGAACTATCTTACTGAAATTCAACATGTGCATCTCAATTCGAAAACTATGTGCTGTTTCGAGATTTGGTTCGAATTGATCTAACAGTTTTTGAGGAATTGATATCACACTTTGCCGAAAAGACCACCGAAATCTCGATTCCTATCTGAACTATAGAACTGAAATTCAACATGTGCATCTCAATTCGAAAACTGAGTACAGTTCCGGGATTTGGGTCGAATTGATCCAATAGTTCCTTGGGAATTGAAATGATATTTTGTCGAATCGACCACTGAAATCTCAATTCCTATCAGAACTAACGAACTGAAATTCAACATGTGCATCTCAATTCGAAAACTATGTGCAGTTTCAAGATTTGGTTCGAATTGATCCAACAGTTTTTAGGAATTGATATCACACTTTGCCGAATTGACCACTGAAATCTCAATTCCTATCTGAACTATCGAACTGAAATTCAACATGTGCATCTCAATTCGAAAACTATGTGAAGTTTCAAGATTAGGTTCGAATTGATTCAACAGTTTTTAGGAATGGATATCACACTTTGCCGAATTGACCACTGAAATCTCAATTCCTATCTGAACTATCGAACTGAAATTCAACATGTGCATCTCAATTCGAAAACTATGTGCAGTTTCAAGATTTGGTTCGAATTGATTCAACAGTTTTTAGGAATTGCCAAATTGACCACTGAAATCTCAATTCCTATCTGAACTAACGAACTGAAATTCAACATGTGCATCTCAATTCGAAAACTGAGTACAGTTTCGGGATTTGGGTCGAATTGTTCCAATAGTTCCTTGGGAATTGACATGATATTTTGTCGAATCGACTTCTGAAATCTCCATTCCTATCAGAACTATCGATCTGAAATTCAACATGTGCATCTCAATTCGAAAACTATGTGCAGTTTTGAGATTTGGGTCGAATTGGTCCAACAGTTTTTGAGGAATTGATATCACACTTTGCCGAATAGACCACTGAAATCTCAATTCCTATCAGAACTATCGAACTGAAATTCAACTTGTGCATCTCATTTCGAAAACTGTGTACAGTTTCGACATTTTGGTCGAATTGATCCAATAGTTCCTTAGGAATTGAAATGATAATATGTCGAATCGACCACTGAAATCTCAATTCCTATCATAACTATCGAACTGAAATTCAACATGTGCATCTCAATTCGAAAACTATGTGCAGTTTCAAGATTTGGTTCGAATTGATCCAACAGTTTTTAGGAATTGATATCACACTTTGCCGAATTGACCACTGAAATCTCAATTCCTATCTGAACTATCGAACTGAAATTCAACATGTGCATCTCAATTCGGAAACTATTTGCAGTTTCAAGATTTGGTTCGAATTGATCCAACAGTTTTTAGGAATTGATATCACACTTTGCCGAATTGAACACTGAAATCTCAATTCCTATCTGAACTATCGAACTGAAATTCAACATGTGCATCTCAATTCGAAAACTGAGTACAGTTTCGGGATTTGGGTCGAATTGATCCAATAGATCCTTGGGAATTGAAATGATATTTTGTCGAATCGACCACTGAAATCTCAATTTCTATCAGAACTATCGAACTGAAATTCAACATGTGCATCTCAATTCGAAAACTATTTGCAGTTTCAAGATTTGGTTCGAATTGATCCAACAGTTTTTAGGAATTGATATCACACTTTGCCGAATTGAACACTGAAATCTCAATTCGTATCTGAACTATCGAACTGAAATTCAACATGTGCATCTCAATTCGAAAACTGAGTACAGTTCCGGGATTTTGGTCGAATTGATCCAATAGTTCCTTGGGAATTGAAATGATATTTTGTCGAATCGACCACTGAAATCTCAATTCCTATCAGAACTATCGAACTGAAATTCAACATGTGCATCTCAATTCGAAAACTATGTGCAGTTTCAAGATTTGGTTCGAATTGATCCAATAGATCCTTGGGAATTGAAATGATATTTTGTCGAATCGACCACTGAAATCTCAATTTCTATCAGAACTATCGAACTGAAATTCAACATGTGCATCTCAATTCGAAAACTATTTGCAGTTTCAAGATTTGGGTCGAATTGGTCCAACAGTTTTTGAGGAATTGATATCACACTTTGCCGAATAGACCACTGAAATCTCAATTCCTATCAGAACTATCGAACTGAAATTCAACTTGTGCATCTCATTTCGAAAACTGTGTACAGTTTCGACATTTTGGTCGAATTGATCCAATAGTTCCTTAGGAATTGAAATGATAATATGTCGAATCGACCACTGAAATCTCAATTCCTATCAGAACAACTATCGAACTGAAATTCAACATGTGCATCTCAATTCGAAAACTATGTGCAGTTTCGGGATTTGGGTCGAATTGATCCAATAGATCCTTGGGAATTGAAATGATATTTTGTCGAATCGACCACTGAAATCTCAATTTCTATCAGAACTATCGAACTGAAATTCAACATGTGCATCTCAATTCGAAAACTATTCGCAGTTTCAAGATTTGGTTCGAATTGATCCAACAGTTTTTAGGAATTGATATCACACTTTGCCGAATTGACCACTGAAATCTAAATTCCTATCTGAACTATCGAACTGAAATTCAACATGTGCATCTCAATTCGAAAACTGAGTACAGTTTCGGGATTTGGTTCGAATTGATCCAACAGTTTTTGAGGAATTGATATCACACTTTGCCGAAAAGACCACTGAAATCTCAATTCCTATCAGAACTATCGAACTGAAATTCAACATGTGCATCTCATTTCGAAAACTGTGTACAGTTTCGAGATTTTGGTCGAATTGATCCAATAGTTCCTTAGGAATTGAAATGATATTTTGTCGAATCGACCACTGAAATCTCAATTCCTATCAGAACTATCGAACTGAAATTCAACATGTGCATCTCATTTCGAAAACTGTGTACAGTTTCGAGATTTTGGTCGAATTGATCCAATAGTTCCTCAGGAATTGAAATGATATTTTGTCGAATCGACCACTGAAATCTCAATTTCTATCAGAACTATCGAACTGAAATTCAACATCTGCATTTCAATTCGAAAACAATGTGCTGTTTCGAGATTTGGTTCGAATTGATCCAACAGTTTTTGAGGAATTGATATCACACTTTGCCGAATAGACCACTGAAATCTCAATTCCTATCTGAACTATCGAACTGATATTCAACATGTGCATCTCAATTCGAAAACTATGTGCAGTTTCAAGATTTGGTTCGAATTGATCCAACAGTTTTTAGGAATTGATATCACACTTTGCCGAATTGACCACTGAAATCTCAATTCCTATCTGAACTATCGAACTGAAATTCAACATGTGCATCTCAATTCGAAAACTATGTGCAGTTTCAAGATTTGGTTCGAATTGATCCAATAGTTCCTCAGGAATTGAAATGATATTTTGTCGAATCTACTGAAATCTCAATTTCTATCAGAACTATCGAACTGAAATTCAACATGTGCATCTCAATTCGAAAACTATGTGCAGTTTCAAGATTTGGTTCGAATTGATCCAACAGTTTTTAGGATCTGATATCACACTTTGCAGAATTGACCACTGAAATCTCAATTCCTATCAGAACTATCGAACTGAAATTCAACATGTGCATCTCAATTCGAAAACTAGGTGCATATTCAAGATTTGGGTCGAATAGGTCCAACAGTTTTTGAGGAATTGATATCACACTTTGCCGAATTGACCACTGAAATCTCAATTCCTATCTGAACTATCGAACTGAAATTCAACATGTGCATCTCAATTCGAAAACTATGTGCAGTTTCAAGATTTGGTTCGAATTGATCCAATAGTTCCTCAGGAATTGAAATGATATATTGTCGAATCGTCCACTGAAATCTCAATTTCTATCAGAACTATCGAACTGAAATTCAACATGTGCATCTCAATTCGAAAACTATGTGCAGTTTCAAGATTTGGTTCGAATTGATCCAACAGTTTTTAGGATCTGATATCACACTTTGCAGAATTGACCACTGAAATCTCAATTCCTATCTGAACTATCGAACTGATATTCAACATGTGCATCTCAATTCGAAAACTATGTGCAGTTTCAAGATTTGGTTCGAATTGATCCAACAGTTTTTAGGAATTGATATCACACTTTGCCGAATTGACCACTGAAATTCCAATTCCTATCTGAACTATCGAACTGAAATTCAACATGTGCATATCAATTCGAAAACTATGTGCAGTTTCAAGATTTGGTTCGAATTGATTCAACAGTTTTCAGGAATTGATATCACACTTTGCCGAATTGACCACTGAAATCTCAATTCCTATCTGAACTAACGAACTGAAATTCAACATGTGCATCTCAATTCGAAAACTGAGTACAGTTTCGGGATTTGGTTCGAATTGATCCAACAGTTTTTAGGAATTGATATCACACTTTGCCGAATTGACCACTGAAATCTCAATTCCTATCAGAACTATCGAACTGAAATTCAACTTGTGCATCTCAATTCGAAAACTGAGTACAGTTTCGGGATTTGGGTCGAATTGATCCAATAGATCCTTGGGAATTGAAATGATATTTTGTCGAATCGACCACTGAAATCTCAATTTCTATCAGAACTATCGAACTGAAATTCAACATGTGCATCTCAATTCGAAAACTATGTGCTGTTTCGGGATTTGGTTCAAATTGATCCAACAGTTTTTAGGAATTGATATCACACTTTGCCGAATTGACCACTGAAATCTCAATTCCTATCTGAACTATCGAACTGAAATTCAACATGTGCATCTCAATTCGGAAACTATTTGCAGTTTCAAGATTTGGTTCGAATTGATCCAACAGTTTTTAGGAATTGATATCACACTTTGCCGAATTGAACACTGAAATCTCAATTCCTATCTGAACTATCGAACTGAAATTCAACATGTGCATCTCAATTCGAAAACTGAGTACAGTTTCGGGATTTGGGTCGAATTGATCCAATAGATCCTTGGGAATTGAAATGATATTTTGTCGAATCGACCACTGAAATCTCAATTCCTATCAGAACTATCGAACTGAAATTCAACATGTGCATCTCATTTCGAAAACTGTGTACAGTTTCGAGATTTTGGTCGAATTGATCCAATAGTTCCTCAGGAATTGAAATGATATTCTGTCGAATCGACCACTGAAATCTCAATTTCTATCAGAACTATCGAACTGAAATTCAACATCTGCATCTCAATTCGAAAACTATGTGCTGTTTCGAGATTTGGTTCGAATTGATCCAACAGTTTTTGAGGAATTGATATCACACTTTGCCGAAAAGACCACTGAAATCTCAATTCCTATCAGAACTATCGAACTGAAATTCAACATGTGCATCTCAATTCGAAAACTAGGTGCATATTCAAGATTTGGGTCGAATAGGTCCAACAGTTTTTGAGGAATTGATATCACACTTTGCCGAATTGACCATTGAAATCTCAATTCCTATCTGAACTATCGAACTGAAATTCAACATGTGCATCTCAATTCGAAAACTATGTGCAGTTTCAAGATTTGGTTCGAATTGATCCAATAGTTCCTCAGGAATTGAAATGATATTTTGTCGAA
This sequence comes from Coccinella septempunctata, assembly GCF_907165205.1. Classification (NCBI taxonomy): domain Eukaryota; kingdom Metazoa; phylum Arthropoda; class Insecta; order Coleoptera; family Coccinellidae; genus Coccinella; species Coccinella septempunctata. The sequence goes on from NC_058191.1 coordinate 15,835,036, forward strand.
TCGTCCACTGAAATCTCAATTTCTATCAGAACTATCGAACTGAAATTCAACATGTGCATCTCAATTCGAAAACTATGTGCAGTTTCAAGATTTGGTTCGAATTGATCCAACAGTTTTTAGGAATTGATATCACACTTTGCCGAATTGACCACTGAAATTCCAATTCCTATCTGAACTATCGAACTGAAATTCAACATGTGCATATCAATTCGAAAACTATGTGCAGTTTCAAGATTTGGTTCGAATTGATTCAACAGTTTTCAGGAATTGATATCACACTTTGCCGAATTGACCACTGAAATCTCAATTCCTATCTGAACTAACGAACTGAAATTCAACATGTGCATCTCAATTCGAAAACTGAGTACAGTTTCGGGATTTGGGTCGAATTGGTCGAACAGTTTTTGAGGAATTGATATCACACTTTGCCGAATAGACCACTGAAATCTCAATTCCTATCAGAACTATCGAACTGAAATTCAACTTGTGCATCTCATTTCGAAAACTGTGTACAGTTTCGACATTATGGTCGAATTGATCCAATAGTTCCTTAGGAATTGAAATGATAATATGTCGAATCGACCACTGAAATCTCAATTCCTATCAGAACAACTATCGAACTGAAATTCAACATGTGCATCTCAATTCGAAAACTATGTGCAGTTTCAAGATTTGGTTCGAATTGATCCAACAGTTTTTAGGAATTGATATCACACTTTGCCGAATTGACCACTGAAATCTCAATTCCTATCTGAACTATCGAACTGAAATTCAACATGTGCATCTCAATTCGAAAACTGAGTACAGTTTCGGGATTTGGGTCGAATTGATCCAATAGATCCTTGGGAATTGAAATGATATTTTGTCGAATCGACCACTGAAATCTCAATTTCTATCAGAACTATCGAACTGAAATTCAACATGTGCATCTCAATTCGAAAACTATGTGCTGTTTCGGGATTTGGTTCAAATTGATCCAACAGTTTTTAGGAATTGATATCACACTTTGCCGAATTGACCACTGAAATCTCAATTCCTATCTGAACTATCGAACTGAAATTCAACATGTGCATCTCAATTCGGAAACTATTTGCAGTTTCAAGATTTGGGTCGAATTGATCCAATAGATCCTTGGGAATTGAAATGATATTTTGTCGAATCGACCACTGAAATCTCAATTCCTATCAGAACTATCGAACTGAAATTCAACATGTGCATCTCATTTCGAAAACTGTGTACAGTTTCGAGATTTTGGTCGAATTGATCCAATAGTTCCTCAGGAATTGAAATGATATTCTGTCGAATCGACCACTGAAATCTCAATTTCTATCAGAACTATCGAACTGAAATTCAACATCTGCATCTCAATTCGAAAACTATGTGCTGTTTCGAGATTTGGTTCGAATTGATCCAACAGTTTTTGAGGAATTGATATCACACTTTGCCGAAAAGACCACTGAAATCTCAATTCCTATCAGAACTATCGAACTGAAATTCAACATGTGCATCTCAATTCGAAAACTAGGTGCATATTCAAGATTTGGGTCGAATAGGTCCAACAGTTTTTGAGGAATTGATATCACACTTTGCCGAATTGACCATTGAAATCTCAATTCCTATCTGAACTATCGAACTGAAATTCAACATGTGCATCTCAATTCGAAAACTATGTGCAGTTTCAAGATTTGGTTCGAATTGATCCAATAGTTCCTCAGGAATTGAAATGATATTTTGTCGAATCGTCCACTGAAATCTCAATTTCTATCAGAGCTATCGAACTGAAATTCAACATGTGCATCTCAATTCGAAAACTATGTGCAGTTTCAAGATTTGGTTCGAATTGATCCAACAGTTTTTAGGAATTGATATCACACTTTGCCGAATTGACCACTGAAATCTCAATTCCTATCAGAACTACCGAACTGAAATTCAACATGTGCATCTCAATTCGAAAACTGAGTACAGTTTCGGGATTTGGGTCGAATTGATCCAATAGATCCTTGGGAATTGAAATGATATTTTGTCGAATCGACCACTGAAATCTCAATTTCTATCAGAACTATCGAACTGAAATTCAACATGTGCATCTCAATTCGAAAACTATTTGCAGTTTCAAGATTTGGTTCGAATTGATCCAACAGTTTTTAGGAATTGATATCACACTTTGCCGAATTGACCACTGAAATCTCAATTCCTATCTGAACTATCGAACTGAAATTCAACATGTGCATCTCAATTCGGAAACTATTTGCAGTTTCAAGATTTGGTTCGAATTGATCCAACAGTTTTTAGGAATTGATATCACACTTTGCCGAATTGAACACTGAAATCTCAATTCCTATCTGAACTATCGAACTGAAATTCAACATGTGCATCTCAATTCGAAAACTGAGTACAGTTTCGGGATTTGGGTCGAATTGATCCAATAGATCCTTGGGAATTGAAATGATATTTTGTCGAATCGACCACTGAAATCTCAATTTCTATCAGAACTATCGAACTGAAATTCAACATGTGCATCTCAATTCGAAAACTATTTGCAGTTTCAAGATTTGGTTCGAATTGATCCAACAGTTTTTAGGAATTGATATCACACTTTGCCGAATTGAACACTGAAATCTCAATTCCTATCTGAACTATCGAACTGAAATTCAACATGTGCATCTCAATTCGAAAACTGAGTACAGTTCCGGGATTTTGGTCGAATTGATCCAATAGTTCCTTGGGAATTGAAATGATATTTTGTCGAATCGACCACTGAAATCTCAATTCCTATCAGAACTATCGAACTGAAATTCAACATGTGCATCTCAATTCGAAAACTATGTGCAGTTTCAAGATTTGGTTCGAATTGATCCAATAGATCCTTGGGAATTGAAATGATATTTTGTCGAATCGACCACTGAAATCTCAATTTCTATCAGAACTATCGAACTGAAATTCAACATGTGCATCTCAATTCGAAAACTATTTGCAGTTTCAAGATTTGGGTCGAATTGGTCCAACAGTTTTTGAGGAATTGATATCACACTTTGCCGAATAGACCACTGAAATCTCAATTCCTATCAGAACTATCGAACTGAAATTCAACTTGTGCATCTCATTTCGAAAACTGTGTACAGTTTCGACATTTTGGTCGAATTGATCCAATAGTTCCTTAGGAATTGAAATGATAATATGTCGAATCGACCACTGAAATCTCAATTCCTATCAGAACAACTATCGAACTGAAATTCAACATGTGCATCTCAATTCGAAAACTATGTGCAGTTTCGGGATTTGGGTCGAATTGATCCAATAGATCCTTGGGAATTGAAATGATATTTTGTCGAATCGACCACTGAAATCTCAATTTCTATCAGAACTATCGAACTGAAATTCAACATGTGCATCTCAATTCGAAAACTATTCGCAGTTTCAAGATTTGGTTCGAATTGATCCAACAGTTTTTAGGAATTGATATCACACTTTGCCGAATTGACCACTGAAATCTAAATTCCTATCTGAACTATCGAACTGAAATTCAACATGTGCATCTCAATTCGAAAACTGAGTACAGTTTCGGGATTTGGTTCGAATTGATCCAACAGTTTTTGAGGAATTGATATCACACTTTGCCGAAAAGACCACTGAAATCTCAATTCCTATCAGAACTATCGAACTGAAATTCAACATGTGCATCTCATTTCGAAAACTGTGTACAGTTTCGAGATTTTGGTCGAATTGATCCAATAGTTCCTTAGGAATTGAAATGATATTTTGTCGAATCGACCACTGAAATCTCAATTCCTATCAGAACTATCGAACTGAAATTCAACATGTGCATCTCATTTCGAAAACTGTGTACAGTTTCGAGATTTTGGTCGAATTGATCCAATAGTTCCTCAGGAATTGAAATGATATTTTGTCGAATCGACCACTGAAATCTCAATTTCTATCAGAACTATCGAACTGAAATTCAACATCTGCATTTCAATTCGAAAACAATGTGCTGTTTCGAGATTTGGTTCGAATTGATCCAACAGTTTTTGAGGAATTGATATCACACTTTGCCGAATAGACCACTGAAATCTCAATTCCTATCTGAACTATCGAACTGATATTCAACATGTGCATCTCAATTCGAAAACTATGTGCAGTTTCAAGATTTGGTTCGAATTGATCCAACAGTTTTTAGGAATTGATATCACACTTTGCCGAATTGACCACTGAAATCTCAATTCCTATCTGAACTATCGAACTGAAATTCAACATGTGCATCTCAATTCGAAAACTATGTGCAGTTTCAAGATTTGGTTCGAATTGATCCAATAGTTCCTCAGGAATTGAAATGATATTTTGTCGAATCTACTGAAATCTCAATTTCTATCAGAACTATCGAACTGAAATTCAACATGTGCATCTCAATTCGAAAACTATGTGCAGTTTCAAGATTTGGTTCGAATTGATCCAACAGTTTTTAGGATCTGATATCACACTTTGCAGAATTGACCACTGAAATCTCAATTCCTATCAGAACTATCGAACTGAAATTCAACATGTGCATCTCAATTCGAAAACTAGGTGCATATTCAAGATTTGGGTCGAATAGGTCCAACAGTTTTTGAGGAATTGATATCACACTTTGCCGAATTGACCACTGAAATCTCAATTCCTATCTGAACTATCGAACTGAAATTCAACATGTGCATCTCAATTCGAAAACTATGTGCAGTTTCAAGATTTGGTTCGAATTGATCCAATAGTTCCTCAGGAATTGAAATGATATTTTGTCGAATCGTCCACTGAAATCTCAATTTCTATCAGAACTATCGAACTGAAATTCAAAATGTGCATCTCAATTCGAAAACTTTGTGCAGTTTCAAGATTTGGTTCGAATTGATCCAACAGTTTTTAGGATCTGATATCACACTTTGCAGAATTGACCACTGAAATCTCAATTCCTATCTGAACTATCGAACTGATATTCAACATGTGCATCTCAATTCGAAAACTATGTGCAGTTTCAAGATTTGGTTCGAATTGATCCAACAGTTTTTAGGAATTGATATCACACTTTGCCGAATTGACCACTGAAATTCCAATTCCTATCTGAACTATCGAACTGAAATTCAACATGTGCATATCAATTCGAAAACTATGTGCAGTTTCAAGATTTGGTTCGAATTGATTCAACAGTTTTCAGGAATTGATATCACACTTTGCCGAATTGACCACTGAAATCTCAATTCCTATCTGAACTAACGAACTGAAATTCAACATGTGCATCTCAATTCGAAAACTGAGTACAGTTTCGGGATTTGGTTCGAATTGATCCAACAGTTTTTAGGAATTGATATCACACTTTGCCGAATTGACCACTGAAATCTCAATTCCTATCAGAACTATCGAACTGAAATTCAACTTGTGCATCTCAATTCGAAAACTGAGTACAGTTTCGGGATTTGGGTCGAATTGATCCAATAGATCCTTGGGAATTGAAATGATATTTTGTCGAATCGACCACTGAAATCTCAATTTCTATCAGAACTATCGAACTGAAATTCAACATGTGCATCTCAATTCGAAAACTATGTGCTGTTTCGGGATTTGGTTCAAATTGATCCAACAGTTTTTAGGAATTGATATCACACTTTGCCGAATTGACCACTGAAATCTCAATTCCTATCTGAACTATCGAACTGAAATTCAACATGTGCATCTCAATTCGGAAACTATTTGCAGTTTCAAGATTTGGTTCGAATTGATCCAACAGTTTTTAGGAATTGATATCACACTTTGCCGAATTGAACACTGAAATCTCAATTCCTATCTGAACTATCGAACTGAAATTCAACATGTGCATCTCAATTCGAAAACTGAGTACAGTTTCGGGATTTGGGTCGAATTGATCCAATAGATCCTTGGGAATTGAAATGATATTTTGTCGAATCGACCACTGAAATCTCAATTCCTATCAGAACTATCGAACTGAAATTCAACATGTGCATCTCATTTCGAAAACTGTGTACAGTTTCGAGATTTTGGTCGAATTGATCCAATAGTTCCTCAGGAATTGAAATGATATTCTGTCGAATCGACCACTGAAATCTCAATTTCTATCAGAACTATCGAACTGAAATTCAACATGTGCATCTCAATTCGAAAACTATGTGCTGTTTCGAGATTTGGTTCGAATTGATCCAACAGTTTTTGAGGAATTGATATCACACTTTGCCGAAAAGACCACTGAAATCTCAATTCCTATCAGAACTATCGAACTGAAATTCAACATGTGCATCTCAATTCGAAAACTAGGTGCATATTCAAGATTTGGGTCGAATTGGTCCAACAGTTTTTGAGGAATTGATATCACACTTTGCCGAATTGACCATTGAAATCTCAATTCCTATCTGAACTATCGAACTGAAATTCAACATGTGCATCTCAATTCGAAAACTATGTGCAGTTTCAAGATTTGGTTCGAATTGATCCAATAGTTCCTCAGGAATTGAAATGATATTTTGTCGAATCGTCCACTGAAATCTCAATTTCTATCAGAACTATCGAACTGAAATTCAACATGTGCATCTCAATTCGAAAACTATGTGCAGTTTCAAGATTTGGTTCGAATTGATCCAACAGTTTTTAGGAATTGATATCACACTTTGCCGAATTGACCACTGAAATTCCAATTCCTATCTGAACTATCGAACTGAAATTCAACATGTGCATATCAATTCGAAAACTATGTGCAGTTTCAAGATTTGGTTCGAATTGATTCAACAGTTTTCAGGAATTGATATCACACTTTGCCGAATTGACCACTGAAATCTCAATTCCTATCTGAACTAACGAACTGAAATTCAACATGTGCATCTCAATTCGAAAACTGAGTACAGTTTCGGGATATGGGTCGAATTGGTCGAACAGTTTTTGAGGAATTGATATCACACTTTGCCGAATAGACCACTGAAATCTCAATTCCTATCAGAACTATCGAACTGAAATTCAACTTGTGCATCTCATTTCGAAAACTGTGTACAGTTTCGACATTATGGTCGAATTGATCCAATAGTTCCTTAGGAATTGAAATGATAATATGTCGAATCGACCACTGAAATCTCAATTCCTATCAGAACAACTATCGAACTGAAATTCAACATGTGCATCTCAATTCGAAAACTATGTGCAGTTTCAAGATTTGGTTCGAATTGATCCAACAGTTTTTAGGAATTGATATCACACTTTGCCGAATTGACCACTGAAATCTCAATTCCTATCTGAACTATCGAACTGAAATTCAACATGTGCATCTCAATTCGAAAACTGAGTACAGTTTCGGGATTTGGGTCGAATTGATCCAATAGATCCTTGGGAATTGAAATGATATTTTGTCGAATCGACCACTGAAATCTCAATTTCTATCAGAACTATCGAACTGAAATTCAACATGTGCATCTCAATTCGAAAACTATGTGCTGTTTCGGGATTTGGTTCAAATTGATCCAACAGTTTTTAGGAATTGATATCACACTTTGCCGAATTGACCACTGAAATCTCAATTCCTATCTGAACTATCGAACTGAAATTCAACATGTGCATCTCAATTCGGAAACTATTTGCAGTTTCAAGATTTGGTTCGAATTGATCCAACATCATATCAGAACTATCGAACTGAAATTCAACATGTGCATCTCATTTCGAAAACTGTGTACAGTTTCGAGATTTTGGTCGAATTGATCCAATAGTTCCTCAGGAATTGAAATGATATTCTGTCGAATCGACCACTGAAATCTCAATTTCTATCAGAACTATCGAACTGAAATTCAACATCTGCATCTCAATTCGAAAACTATGTGCTGTTTCGAGATTTGGTTCGAATTGATCCAACAGTTTTTGAGGAATTGATATCACACTTTGCCGAAAAGACCACTGAAATCTCAATTCCTATCAGAACTATCGAACTGAAATTCAACATGTGCATCTCAATTCGAAAACTAGGTGCATATTCAAGATTTGGGTCGAATAGGTCCAACAGTTTTTGAGGAATTGATATCACACTTTGCCGAATTGACCATTGAAATCTCAATTCCTATCTGAACTATCGAACTGAAATTCAACATGTGCATCTCAATTCGAAAACTATGTGCAGTTTCAAGATTTGGTTCGAATTGATCCAATAGTTCCTCAGGAATTGAAATGATATTTTGTCGAATCGTCCACTGAAATCTCAATTTCTATCAGAACTATCGAACTGAAATTCAACATGTGCATCTCAATTCGAAAACTATGTGCAGTTTCAAGATTTGGTTCGAATTGATCCAACAGTTTTTAGGAATTGATATCACACTTTGCCGAATTGACCACTGAAATTCCAATTCCTATCTGAACTATCGAACTGAAATTCAACATGTGCATATCAATTCGAAAACTATGTGCAGTTTCAAGATTTGATTCGAATTGATTCAACAGTTTTCAGGAATTGATATCACACTTTGCCGAATTGACCACTGAAATCTCAATTCCTATCTGAACTAACGAACTGAAATTCAACATGTGCATCTCAATTCGAAAACTGAGTACAGTTTCGGGATTTGGGTCGAATTGGTCGAACAGTTTTTGAGGAATTGATATCACACTTTGCCGAATAGACCACTGAAATCTCAATTCCTATCTGAACTATCGAACTGAAATTCAACATGTGCATCTCAATTCGAAAACTGAGTACAGTTTCGGGATTTGGGTCGAATTGATCCAATAGATCCTTGGGAATTGAAATGATATTTTGTCGAATCGACCACTGAAATCTCAATTTCTATCAGAACTATCGAACTGAAATTCAACATGTGCATCTCAATTCGAAAACTATGTGCAGTTTCAAGATTTGGTTCGAATTGATCCAACAGTTTTTAGGAATTGATATCACACTTTGCCGAATTGACCACTGAAATTCCAATTCCTATCTGAACTATCGAACTGAAATTCAACATGTGCATCTCAATTCGAAAACTATGTGCAGTTTCAAGATTTGGTTCGAATTGATCCAACAGTTTTTAGGAATTGATATCACACTTTGCCGAATTGACCACTGAAATTCCAATTCCTATCTGAACTATAGAACTGAAATTCAACATGTGCATCTCAATTCGAAAACTATGTGCAGTTTCAAGATTTGGTTCGAATTGATCCAACAGTTTTTAGGAATTGATATCACACTTTGCCGAATTGACCACTGAAATCTCAATTCCTATCTGAACTATCGAACTGAAATTCAACATGTGCATCTCAATTCGAAAACTGAGTACAGTTTCGGGATTTGGGTCGAATTGATCCAATAGATCCTTGGGAATTGAAATGATATTTTGTCGAATCGACCACTGAAATCTCAATTTCTATCAGAACTATCGAACTGAAATTCAACATGTGCATCTCAATTCGAAAACTATGTGCTGTTTCGGGATTTGGTTCAAATTGATCCAACAGTTTTTAGGAATTGATATCACACTTTGCCGAATTGACCACTGAAATCTCAATTCCTATCTGAACTATCGAACTGAAATTCAACATGTGCATCTCAATTCGGAAACTATTTGCAGTTTCAAGATTTGGTTCGAATTGATCCAACAGTTTTTAGGAATTGATATCACACTTTGCCGAATTGAACACTGAAATCTCAATTCCTATCTGAACTATCGAACTGAAATTCAACATGTGCATCTCAATTCGAAAACTGAGTACAGTTTCGGGATTTGGGTCGAATTGATCCAATAGATCCTTGGGAATTGAAATGATATTTTGTCGAATCGACCACTGAAATCTCAATTCCTATCAGAACTATCGAACTGAAATTCAACATGTGCATCTCATTTCGAAAACTGTGTACAGTTTCGAGATTTTGGTCGAATTGATCCAATAGTTCCTCAGGAATTGAAATGATATTCTGTCGAATCGACCACTGAAATCTCAATTTCTATCAGAACTATCGAACTGAAATTCAACATGTGCATCTCAATTCGAAAACTATGTGCTGTTTCGAGATTTGGTTCGAATTGATCCAACAGTTTTTGAGGAATTGATATCACACTTTGCCGAAAAGACCACTGAAATCTCAATTCCTATCAGAACTATCGAACTGAAATTCAACATGTGCATCTCAATTCGAAAACTAGGTGCATATTCAAGATTTGGGTCGAATAGGTCCAACAGTTTTTGAGGAATTGATATCACACTTTGCCGAATTGACCATTGAAATCTCAATTCCTATCTGAACTATCGAACTGAAATTCAACATGTGCATCTCAATTCGAAAACTATGTGCAGTTTCAAGATTTGGTTCGAATTGATCCAATAGTTCCTCAGGAATTGAAATGATATTTTGTCGAATCGTCCACTGAAATCTCAATTTCTATCAGAGCTATCGAACTGAAATTCAACATGTGCATCTCAATTCGAAAACTATGTGCAGTTTCAAGATTTGGTTCGAATTGATCCAACAGTTTTTAGGAATTGATATCACACTTTGCCGAATTGACCACTGAAATCTCAATTCCTATCAGAACTACCGAACTGAAATTCAACATGTGCATCTCAATTCGAAAACTGAGTACAGTTTCGGGATTTGGGTCGAATTGATCCAATAGATCCTTGGGAATTGAAATGATATTTTGTCGAATCGACCACTGAAATCTCAATTCCTATCAGAACTATCGAACTGAAATTCAACATGTGCATCTCATTTCGAAAACTGTGTACAGTTTCGACATTTTGGTCGAATTGATCCAATAGTTCCTTAGGAATTGAAATGATAATATGTCGAATCGACCACTGAAATCTCAATTTCTATCAGAACTATCGAACTGAAATTCAACATGTGCATCTCAATTCGAAAACTATGTGCTGTTTCGAGATTTGGTTCGAATTGATCCAACAGTTTTTAGGAATTGATATCACACTTTGCCGAATTGACCACTGAAATCTCAATTCCTATCTGAACTATCGAACTGAAATTCAACATGTGCATCTCATTTCGAAAATAGTGTACAGTTTCGACATTTTGGTCGAATTGATCCAATAGTTCCTTAGGAATTGAAATGATAATATGTCGAATCGACCACTGAAATCTCAATTTCTATCAGAACTATCAAACTGAAATTCAACATGTGCATCTCAATTCGAAAACTATGTGCAGTTTCAAGATTTGGTTCGAATTGATCCAACAGTTTTTAGGAATTGATATCACACTTTGCCGAATTGACCACGGAAATCTCAATTCCTATCTGAACTATCGAACTGAAATTCAACATGTGCATATCAATTCGAAAACTATGTGCAGTTTCAAGATTTGGTTCGAATTGATTCAACAGTTTTTAGGAATTGATATCACACTTTGCCGAATTGACCACTGAAATCTCAATTCCTATCTGAACTAACGAACTGAAATTCAACATGTGCATCTCAATTCGAAAACTGAGTACAGTTTCGGGATTTGGGTCGAATTGTTCCAATAGTTCCTTGGGAATTGACATGATATTTTGTCGAATCGACTTCTGAAATCTCCATTCCTATCAGAACTATCGATCTGAAATTCAACATGTGCATCTCAATTCGAAAACTATGTGCTGTTTTGAGATTTGGGTCGAATTGGTCCAACAGTTTTTGAGGAATTGATATCACACTTTGCCGAATAGACCACTGAAATCTCAATTCCTATCAGAACTATCGAACTGAAATTCAACATGTGCATCTCATTTCGAAAACTGTGTACAGTTTCGACATTTTGGTCGAATTGATCCAATAGTTCCTTAGGAATTGAAATGATAATATGTCGAATCGACCACTGAAATCTCAATTTCTATCAGAACTATCGAACTGAAATTCAACATGTGCATCTCAATTCGAAAACTATGTGCTGTTTCGAGATTTGGTTCAAATTGATCCAACAGTTTTTGAGGAATTGATATCACACTTTGCCGAAAAGACCACCGAAATCTCGATTCCTATCTGAACTATAGAACTGAAATTCAACATGTGCATCTCAATTCGAAAACTATGTGCAGTTTCAAGATTTGGTTCGAATTGATCCAACAGTTTTTAGGAATTGATATCACACTTTGCCGAATTGACCACTGAAATCTCAATTCCTATCAGAACTACCGAACTGAAATTCAACATGTGCATCTCATTTCGAAAAATGTGTACAGTTTCGACATTTTGGTCGAATTGATCCAATAGTTCCTTAGGAATTGAAATGATAATATGTCGAATCGACCACTGAAATCTCAATTTCTATCAGAACTATCGAACTGAAATTCAACATGTGCATCTCAATTCGAAAACTATGTGCTGTTTCGAGATTTGGTTCAAATTGATCCAACAGTTTTTGAGGAATTGATATCACACTTTGCCGAAAAGACCAACGAAATCTCGATTCCTATCTGAACTATAGAACTGAAATTCAACATGTGCATCTCAATTCGAAAACTGAGTACAGTTCCGGGATTTTGGTCGAATTGATCCAATAGTTCCTTGGGAATTGAAATGATATTTTGTCGAATCGACCACTGAAATCTCAATTCCTATCAGAACTATCGAACTGAAATTCAAGATGTGCATCTCAATTCGAAAACTATGTGCAGTTTCAAGATTTGGTTCGAATTGATCCAACAGTTTTTAGGAATTGATATCACACTTTGCCGAATTGACCACTGAAATCTCAATTCCTATCTGAACTATCGAACTGAAATTCAACATGTGCATCTCAATTCGGAAACTATTTGCAGTTTCAAGATTTGGTTCGAATTGATCCAACAGTTTTTAGGAATTGATATCACACTTTGCCGAATTGAACACTGAAATCTCAATTCCTATCTGAACTATCGAACTGAAATTCAACATGTGCATCTCAATTCGAAAACTGAGTACAGTTTCGGGATTTGGGTCGAATTGATCCAATAGATCCTTGGGAATTGAAATGATATTTTGTCGAATCGACCACTGAAATCTCAATTTCTATCAGAACTATCGAACTGAAATTCAACATGTGCATCTCAATTCGAAAACTATTTGCAGTTTCAAGATTTGGTTCGAATTGATCCAACAGTTTTTAGGAATTGATATCACACTTTGCCGAATTGAACACTGAAATCTCAATTCCTATCTGAACTATCGAACTGAAATTCAACATGTGCATCTCAATTCGAAAACTGAGTACAGTTCCGGGATTTTGGTCGAATTGATCCAATAGTTCCTTGGGAATTGAAATGATATTTTGTCGAATCGACCTCTGAAATCTCAATTCCTATCAGAACTATCGAACTGAAATTCAACATGTGCATCTCAATTCGAAAACTATGTGCAGTTTCAAGATTTGGTTCGAATTGATCCAACAGTTTTTAGGAATTGATATCACACTTTGCCGAATTGACCACTGAAATCTCAATTCCTATCTGAACTATCGAACTGAAATTCAACATGTGCATCTCAATTCGAAAACTGAGTACAGTTTCGGGATTTGGTTCGAATTGATCCAACAGTTTTTGAGGAATTGATATCACACTTTGCCGAAAGGACCACTGAAATCTCAATTCCTATCAGAACTATCGAACTGAAATTCAACATGTGCATCTCATTTCGAAAACTGTGTACAGTTTCGAGATTTTGGTCGAATTGATCCAATAGTTCCTTAGGAATTGAAATGATATTTTGTCGAATCGACCACTGAAATCTCAATTCCTATCAGAACTATCGAACTGAAATTCAACATGTGCATCTCATTCCGAAAACTGTGTACAGTTTCGAGATTTTGGTCGAATTGATCCAATAGTTCCTCAGGAATTGAAATGATATTTTGTCGAATCGACCACTGAAATCTCAATTTCTATCAGAACTATCGAACTGAAATTCAACATCTGCATTTCAATTCGAAAACAATGTGCTGTTTCGAGATTTGGTTCGAATTGATCCAACAGTTTTTGAGGAATTGATATCACACTTTGCCGAATAGACCACTGAAATCTCAATTCCTATCTGAACTATCGAACTGATATTCAACATGTGCATCTCAATTCGAAAACTATGTGCAGTTTCAAGATTTGGTTCGAATTGATCCAACAGTTTTTAGGAATTGATATCACACTTTGCCGAATTGACCACTGAAATCTCAATTCCTATCTGAACTATCGAACTGAAATTCAACATGTGCATCTCAATTCGAAAACTATGTGCAGTTTCAAGATTTGGTTCGAATTGATCCAATAGTTCCTCAGGAATTGAAATGATATTTTGTCGAATCGTCCACTGAAATCTCAATTTCTATCAGAACTATCGAACTGAAATTCAACATGTGCATCTCAATTCGAAAACTATGTGCAGTTTCAAGATTTGGTTCGAATTGATCCAACAGTTTTTAGGATCTGATTTCACACTTTGCAGAATTGACCACTGAAATCTCAATTCCTATCAGAACTATCGAACTGAAATTCAACATGTGCATCTCAATTCGAAAACTAGGTGCATATTCAAGATTTGGGTCGAATAGGTCCAACAGTTTTTGAGGAATTGATATCACACTTTGCCGAATTGACCACTGAAATCTCAATTCCTATCTGAACTATCGAACTGAAATTCAACATGTGCATCTCAATTCGAAAACTATGTGCAGTTTCAAGATTTGGTTCGAATTGATCCAATAGTTCCTCAGGAATTGAAATGATATTTTGTCGAATCGTCCACTGAAATCTCAATTTCTATCAGAACTATCGAACTGAAATTCAACATGTGCATCTCAATTCGAAAACTATGTGCAGTTTCAAGATTTGGTTCGAATTGATCCAACAGTTTTTAGGATCTGATATCACACTTTGCAGAATTGACCACTGAAATCTCAATTCCTATCTGAACTATCGAACTGATATTCAACATGTGCATCTCAATTCGAAAACTATGTGCAGTTTCAAGATTTGGTTCGAATTGATCCAACAGTTTTTAGGAATTGATATCACACTTTGCCGAATTGACCACTGAAATTCCAATTCCTATCTGAACTATCGAACTGAAATTCAGCATGTGCATATCAATTCGAAAACTATGTGCAGTTTCAAGATTTGGTTCGAATTGATTCAACAGTTTTCAGGAATTGATATCACACTTTGCCGAATTGACCACTGAAATCTCAATTCCTATCTGAACTAACGAACTGAAATTCAACATGTGCATCTCAATTCGAAAACTGAGTACAGTTTCGGGATTTGGGTCGAATTGGTCGAACAGTTTTTGAGGAATTGATATCACACTTTGCCGAATAGACCACTGAAATCTCAATTCCTATCAGAACTATCGAACTGAAATTCAACTTGTGCATCTCATTTCGAAAACTGTGTACAGTTTCGACATTATGGTCGAATTGATCCAATAGTTCCTTAGGAATTGAAATGATAATATGTCGAATCGACCAATGAAATCTCAATTCCTATCAGAACAACTATCGAACTGAAATTCAACATGTGCATCTCAATTCGAAAACTATGTGCAGTTTCAAGATTTGGTTCGAATTGATTCAACAGTTTTTAGGAATTGATATCACACTTTGCCGAATTGACCACTGAAATCTCAATTCCTATCAGAACTACCGAACTGAAATTCAACATGTGCATCTCATTTCGAAAAATGTGTACAGTTTCGACATTTTGGTCGAATTGATCCAATAGTTCCTTAGGAATTGAAATGATAATATGTCGAATCGACCACTGAAATTTCAATTTCTATCAGAACTATCGAACTGAAATTCAACATGTGCATCTCAATTCGAAAACTATGTGCTGTTTCGAGATTTGGTTCAAATTGATCCAACAGTTTTTGAGGAATTGATATCACACTTTGCCGAAAAGACCAACGAAATCTCGATTCCTATCTGAACTATAGAACTGAAATTCAACATGTGCATCTCAATTCGAAAACTGAGTACAGTTCCGGGATTTTGGTCGAATTGATCCAATAGTTCCTTGGGAATTGAAATGATATTTTGTCGAATCGACCACTGAAATCTCAATTCCTATCAGAACTATCGAACTGAAATTCAAGATGTGCATCTCAATTCGAAAACTATGTGCAGTTTCAAGATTTGGTTCGAATTGATCCAACAGTTTTTAGGAATTGATATCACACTTTGCCGAATTGACCACTGAAATCTCAATTCCTATCTGAACTATCGAACTGAAATTCAACATGTGCATCTCAATTCGGAAACTATTTGCAGTTTCAAGATTTGGTTCGAATTGATCCAACAGTTTTTAGGAATTGATATCTCACTTTGCCGAATTGAACACTGAAATCTCAATTCCTATCTGAACTATCGAACTGAAATTCAACATGTGCATCTCAATTCGAAAACTGAGTACAGTTTCGGGATTTGGGTCGAATTGATCCAATAGATCCTTGGGAATTGAAATGATATTTTGTCGAATCGACCACTGAAATCTCAATTTCTATCAGAACTATCGAACTGAAATTCAACATGTGCATCTCAATTCGAAAACTATTTGCAGTTTCAAGATTTGGTTCGAATTGATCCAACAGTTTTTAGGAATTGATATCCCACTTTGCCGAATTGAACACTGAAATCTCAATTCCTATCTGAACTATCGAACTGAAATTCAACATGTGCATCTCAATTCGAAAACTGAGTACAGTTCCGGGATTTTGGTCGAATTGATCCAATAGTTCCTTGGGAATTGAAATGATATTTTGTCGAATCGACCTCTGAAATCTCAATTCCTATCAGAACTATCGAACTGAAATTCAACATGTGCATCTCAATTCGAAAACTATGTGCAGTTTCAAGATTTGGTTCGAATTGATCCAACAGTTTTTAGGAATTGATATCACACTTTGCCGAATTGACCACTGAAATCTCAATTCCTATCTGAACTATCGAACTGAAATTCAACATGTGCATCTCAATTCGAAAACTGAGTACAGTTTCGGGATTTGGTTCGAATTGATCCAACAGTTTTTGAGGAATTGATATCACACTTTGCCGAAAGGACCACTGAAATCTCAATTCCTATCAGAACTATCGAACTGAAATTCAACATGTGCATCTCATTTCGAAAACTGTGTACAGTTTCGAGATTTTGGTCGAATTGATCCAATAGTTCCTTAGGAATTGAAATGATATTTTGTCGAATCGACCACTGAAATCTCAATTCCTATCAGAACTATCGAACTGAAATTCAACATGTGCATCTCATTCCGAAAACTGTGTACAGTTTCGAGATTTTGGTCGAATTGATCCAATAGTTCCTCAGGAATTGAAATGATATTTTGTCGAATCGACCACTGAAATCTCAATTTCTATCAGAACTATCGAACTGAAATTCAACATCTGCATTTCAATTCGAAAACAATGTGCTGTTTCGAGATTTGGTTCGAATTGATCCAACAGTTTTTGAGGAATTGATATCACACTTTGCCGAATAGACCACTGAAATCTCAATTCCTATCTGAACTATCGAACTGATATTCAACATGTGCATCTCAATTCGAAAACTATGTGCAGTTTCAAGATTTGGTTCGAATTGATCCAACAGTTTTTAGGAATTGATATCACACTTTGCCGAATTGACCACTGAAATCTCAATTCCTATCTGAACTATCGAACTGAAATTCAACAAGTGCATCTCAATTCGAAAACTATGTGCAGTTTCAAGATTTGGTTCGAATTGATCCAATAGTTCCTCAGGAATTGAAATGATATTTTGTCGAATCGTCCACTGAAATCTCAATTTCTATCAGAACTATCGAACTGAAATTCAACATGTGCATCTCATCTCAATTCGAAAACTATGTGCAGTTTCAAGATTTGGTTCGAATTGATCCAACAGTTTTTAGGATCTGATTTCACACTTTGCAGAATTGACCACTGAAATCTCAATTCCTATCAGAACTATCGAACTGAAATTCAACATGTGCATCTCAATTCGAAAACTAGGTGCATATTCAAGATTTGGGTCGAATAGGTCCAACAGTTTTTGAGGAATTGATATCACACTTTGCCGAATTGACCACTGAAATCTCAATTCCTATCTGAACTATCGAACTGAAATTCAACATGTGCATCTCAATTCGAAAACTATGTGCAGTTTCAAGATTTGGTTCGAATTGATCCAATAGTTCCTCAGGAATTGAAATCATATTTTGTCGAATCGTCCACTGAAATCTCAATTTCTATCAGAACTATCGAACTGAAATTCAACATGTGCATCTCAATTCGAAAACTATGTGCAGTTTCAAGATTTGGTTCGAATTGATCCAACAGTTTTTAGGATCTGATATCACACTTTGCAGAATTGACCACTGAAATCTCAATTCCTATCTGAACTATCGAACTGATATTCAACATGTGCATCTCAATTCGAAAACTATGTGCAGTTTCAAGATTTGGTTCGAATTGATCCAACAGTTTTTAGGAATTGATATCACACTTTGCCGAATTGACCACTGAAATTCCAATTCCTATCTGAACTATCGAACTGAAATTCAGCATGTGCATATCAATTCGAAAACTATGTGCAGTTTCAAGATTTGGTTCGAATTGATTCAACAGTTTTCAGGAATTGATATCACACTTTGCCGAATTGACCACTGAAATCTCAATTCCTATCTGAACTAACGAACTGAAATTCAACATGTGCATCTCAATTCGAAAACTGAGTACAGTTTCGGGATTTGGGTCGAATTGGTCGAACAGTTTTTGAGGAATTGATATCACACTTTGCCGAATAGACCACTGAAATCTCAATTCCTATCAGAACTATCGAACTGAAATTCAACTTGTGCATCTCATTTCGAAAACTGTGTACAGTTTCGACATTATGGTCGAATTGATCCAATAGTTCCTTAGGAATTGAAATGATAATATGTCGAATCGACCACTGAAATCTCAATTCCTATCAGAACAACTATCGAACTGAAATTCAACATGTGCATCTCAATTCGAAAACTATGTGCAGTTTCAAGATTTGGTTCGAATTGATCCAACAGTTTTTAGGAATTGATATCACACTTTGCCGAATTGACCACTGAAATCTCAATTCCTATCTGAACTATCGAACTGAAATTCAACATGTGCATCTCAATTCGAAAACTGAGTACAGTTTCGGGATTTGGGTCGAATTGATCCAATAGATCCTTGGGAATTGAAATGATATTTTGTCGAATCGACCACTGAAATCTCAATTTCTATCAGAACTATCGAACTGAAATTCAACATGTGCATCTCAATTCGAAAACTATGTGCTGTTTCGGGATTTGGTTCAAATTGATCCAACAGTTTTTAGGAATTGATATCACACTTTGCCGAATTGACCACTGAAATCTCAATTCCTATCTGAACTATCGAACTGAAATTCAACATGTGCATCTCAATTCGGAAACTATTTGCAGTTTCAAGATTTGGTTCGAATTGATCCAACAGTTTTTAGGAATTGATATCACACTTTGCCGAATTGAACACTGAAATCTCAATTCCTATCTGAACTATCGAACTGAAATTCAACATGTGCATCTCAATTCGAAAACTGAGTACAGTTTCGGGATTTGGGTCGAATTGATCCAATAGATCCTTGGGAATTGAAATGATATTTTGTCGAATCGACCACTGAAATCTCAATTCCTATCAGAACTATCGAACTGAAATTCAACATGTGCATCTCATTTCGAAAACTGTGTACAGTTTCGAGATTTTGGTCGAATTGATCCAATAGTTCCTCAGGAATTGAAATGATATTCTGTCGAATCGACCACTGAAATCTCAATTTCTATCAGAACTATCGAACTGAAATTCAACATCTGCATCTCAATTCGAAAACTATGTGCTGTTTCGAGATTTGGTTCGAATTGATCCAACAGTTTTTGAGGAATTGATATCACACTTTGCCGAAGACCACTGAAATCTCAATTCCTATCAGAACTATCGAACTGAAATTCAACATGTGCATCTCAATTCGAAAACTAGGTGCATATTCAAGATTTGGGTCGAATAGGTCCAACAGTTTTTGAGGAATTGATATCACACTTTGCCGAATTGACCACTGAAATCTCAATTCCTATCTGAACTATCGAACTGAAATTCAACATGTGCATCTCAATTCGAAAACTATGTGCAGTTTCAAGATTTGGTTCGAATTGATCCAATAGTTCCTCAGGAATTGAAATGATATTTTGTCGAATCGTCCACTGAAATCTCAATTTCTATCAGAACTATCGAACTGAAATTCAACATCTGCATCTCAATTCGAAAACTATGTGCTGTTTCGAGATTTGGTTCGAATTGATCCAACAGTTTTTGAGGAATTGATATCACACTTTGCCGAAAAGACCACTGAAATCTCAATTCCTATCAGAACTATCGAACTGAAATTCAACATGTGCATCTCAATTCGAAAACTAGGTGCATATTCAAGATTTGGGTCGAATAGGTCCAACAGTTTTTGAGGAATTGATATCACACTTTGCCGAATTGACCACTGAAATCTCAATTCCTATCTGAACTATCGAACTGAAATTCAACATGTGCATCTCAATTCGAAAACTATGTGCAGTTTCAAGATTTGGTTCGAATTGATCCAACAGTTTTTAGGAATTGATATCACACTTTGCCGAATTGACCACTGAAATCTCAATTCCTATCAGAACTACCGAACTGAAATTCAACATGTGCATCTCAATTCGAAAACTGAGTACAGTTTCGGGATTTGGGTCGAATTGATCCAATAGATCCTTGGGAATTGAAATGATATTTTGTCGAATCGACCACTGAAATCTCAATTCCTATCAGAACTATCGAACTTAAATTCAACATGTGCATCTCATTTCGAAAACTGTGTACAGTTTCGACATTTTGGTCGAATTGATCCAATAGTTCCTTAGGAATTGAAATGATAATATGTCGAATCGACCACTGAAATCTCAATTTCTATCAGAACTATCGAACTGAAATTCAACATGTGCATCTCAATTCGAAAACTATGTGCTGTTTCGAGATTTGGTTCGAATTGATCCAACAGTTTTTGAGGAATTGATATCACACTTTGCCGAAAAGACCACTGAAATCTCAATTCCTATCAGAACTATCGAACTGAAATTCAACATGTGCATCTCATTTCGAAAAATGTGTACAGTTTCGACATTTTGGTCGAATTGATCCAATAGTTCCTTAGGAATAGAAATGATAATATGTCGAATCGACCACTGAAATCTCAATTTCTATCAGAACTATCAAACTGAAATTCAACATGTGCATCTCAATTCGAAAACTATGTGCAGTTTCAAGATTTGGTTCGAATTGATCCAATAGTTCCTCAGGAATTGAAATGATATTTTGTCGAATCGTCCACTGAAATCTCAATTTCTATCAGAACTATCGAACTGAAATTCAACATGTGCATCTCAATTCGAAAACTATGTGCAGTTTCAAGATTTGGTTCGAATTGATCCAACAGTTTTTAGGATCTGATATCACACTTTGCAGAATTGACCACTGAAATCTCAATTCCTATCTGAACTATCGAACTGATATTCAACATGTGCATCTCAATTCGAAAACTATGTGCAGTTTCAAGATTTGGTTCGAATTGATCCAACAGTTTTTAGGAATTGATATCACACTTTGCCGAATTGACCACTGAAATTCCAATTCCTATCTGAACTATCGAACTGAAATTCAGCATGTGCATATCAATTCGAAAACTATGTGCAGTTTCAAGATTTGGTTCGAATTGATTCAACAGTTTTCAGGAATTGATATCACACTTTGCCGAATTGACCACTGAAATCTCAATTCCTATCTGAACTAACGAACTGAAATTCAACATGTGCATCTCAATTCGAAAACTGAGTACAGTTTCGGGATTTGGGTCGAATTGGTCGAACAGTTTTTGAGGAATTGATATCACACTTTGCCGAATAGACCACTGAAATCTCAATTCCTATCAGAACTATCGAACTGAAATTCAACTTGTGCATCTCATTTCGAAAACTGTGTACAGTTTCGACATTATGGTCGAATTGATCCAATAGTTCCTTAGGAATTGAAATGATAATATGTCGAATCGACCACTGAAATCTCAATTCCTATCAGAACAACTATCGAACTGAAATTCAACATGTGCATCTCAATTCGAAAACTATGTGCAGTTTCAAGATTTGGTTCGAATTGATCCAACAGTTTTTAGGAATTGATATCACACTTTGCCGAATTGACCACTGAAATCTCAATTCCTATCTGAACTATCGAACTGAAATTCAACATGTGCATCTCAATTCGAAAACTGAGTACAGTTTCGGGATTTGGGTCGAATTGATCCAATAGATCCTTGGGAATTGAAATGATATTTTGTCGAATCGACCACTGAAATCTCAATTTCTATCAGAACTATCGAACTGAAATTCAACATGTGCATCTCAATTCGAAAACTATGTGCTGTTTCGGGATTTGGTTCAAATTGATCCAACAGTTTTTAGGAATTGATATCACACTTTGTCGAATTGACCACTGAAATCTCAATTCCTATCTGAACTATCGAACTGAAATTCAACATGTGCATCTCAATTCGGAAACTATTTGCAGTTTCAAGATTTGGTTCGAATTGATCCAACAGTTTTTAGGAATTGATATCACACTTTGCCGAATTGAACACTGAAATCTCAATTCCTATCTGAACTATCGAACTGAAATTCAACATGTGCATCTCAATTCGAAAACTGAGTACAGTTTCGGGATTTGGGTCGAATTGATCCAATAGATCCTTGGGAATTGAAATGATATTTTGTCGAATCGACCACTGAAATCTCAATTCCTATCAGAACTATCGAACTGAAATTCAACATGTGCATCTCATTTCGAAAACTGTGTACAGTTTCGAGATTTTGGTCGAATTGATCCAATAGTTCCTCAGGAATTGAAATGATAATATGTCGAATCGACCACTGAAATCTCAATTTCTATCAGAACTATCGAACTGAAATTCAACATCTGCATCTCAATTCGAAAACTATGTGCTGTTTCGAGATTTGGTTCGAATTGATCCAACAGTTTTTGAGGAATTGATATCACACTTTGCCGAAGACCACTGAAATCTCAATTCCTATCAGAACTATCGAACTGAAATTCAACATGTGCATCTCAATTCGAAAACTAGGTGCATATTCAAGATTTGGGTCGAATAGGTCCAACAGTTTTTGAGGAATTGATATCACACTTTGCCGAATTGACCACTGAAATCTCAATTCCTATCTGAACTATCGAACTGAAATTCAACATGTGCATCTCAATTCGAAAACTATGTGCAGTTTCAAGATTTGGTTCGAATTGATCCAATAGTTCCTCAGGAATTGAAATGATATTTTGTCGAATCGTCCACTGAAATCTCAATTTCTATCAGAACTATCGAACTGAAATTCAACATCTGCATCTCAATTCGAAAACTTTGTGCTGTTTCGAGATTTGGTTCGAATTGATCCAACAGTTTTTGAGGAATTGATATCACACTTTGCCGAAAAGACCACTGAAATCTCAATTCCTATCAGAACTATCGAACTGAAATTCAACATGTGCATCTCAATTCGAAAACTAGGTGCATATTCAAGATTTGGGTCGAATAGGTCCAACAGTTTTTGAGGAATTGATATCACACTTTGCCGAATTGACCACTGAAATCTCAATTCCTATCTGAACTATCGAACTGAAATTCAACATGTGCATCTCAATTCGAAAACTATGTGCAGTTTCAAGATTTGGTTCGAATTGATCCAACAGTTTTTAGGAATTGATATCACACTTTGCCGAATTGACCACTGAAATCTCAATTCCTATCAGAACTACCGAACTGAAATTCAACATGTGCATCTCAATTCGAAAACTGAGTACAGTTTCGGGATTTGGGTCGAATTGATCCAATAGATCCTTGGGAATTGAAATGATATTTTGTCGAATCGACCACTGAAATCTCAATTCCTATCAGAACTATCGAACTTAAATTCAACATGTGCATCTCATTTCGAAAACTGTGTACAGTTTCGACATTTTGGTCGAATTGATCCAATAGTTCCTTAGGAATTGAAATGATAATATGTCGAATCGACCACTGAAATCTCAATTTCTATCAGAACTATCGAACTGAAATTCAACATGTGCATCTCAATTCGAAAACTATGTGCTGTTTCGAGATTTGGTTCGAATTGATCCAACAGTTTTTGAGGAATTGATATCACACTTTGCCGAAAAGACCACTGAAATCTCAATTCCTATCAGAACTATCGAACTGAAATTCAACATGTGCATCTCATTTCGAAAAATGTGTACAGTTTCGACATTTTGGTCGAATTGATCCAATAGTTCCTTAGGAATTGAAATGATAATATGTCGAATCGACCACTGAAATCTCAATTTCTATCAGAACTATCAAACTGAAATTCAACATGTGCATCTCAATTCGAAAACTATGTGCAGTTTCAAGATTTGGTTCGAATTGATCCAACAGTTTTTAGGATCTGATATCACACTTTGTAGAATTGACCACTGAAATCTCAATTCCTATCTGAACTATCGAACTGATATTCAACATGTGCATCTCAATTCGAAAACTATGTGCAGTTTCAAGATTTGGTTCGAATTGATCCAACAGTTTTTAGGAATTGATATCACACTTTGCCGAATTGACCACTGAAATCTCAATTCCTATCTGAACTATCGAACTGAAATTCAACATGTGCATATCAATTCGAAAACTATGTGCAGTTTCAAGATTTGGTTCGAATTGATTCAACAGTTTTTAGGAATTGATATCACACTTTGCCGAATTGACCACTGAAATCTCAATTCCTATCTGAACTAACGAACTGAAATTCAACATGTGCATCTCAATTCGAAAACTGAGTACAGTTTCGGGATTTGGGTCGAATTGTTCCAATAGTTCCTTGGGAATTGACATGATATTTTGTCGAATCGACTTCTGAAATCTCCATTCCTATCAGAACTATCGATCTGAAATTCAACATGTGCATCTCAATTCGAAAACTATGTGCTGTTTTGAGATTTGGGTCGAATTGGTCCAACAGTTTTTGAGGAATTGATATCACACTTTGCCGAATAGACCACTGAAATCTCAATTCCTATCAGAACTATCGAACTGAAATTCAACATGTGCATCTCATTTCGAAAACTGTGTACAGTTTCGACATTTTGGTCGAATTGATCCAATAGTTCCTTAGGAATTGAAATGATAATATGTCGAATCGACCACTGAAATCTCAATTTCTATCAGAACTATCGAACTGAAATTCAACATGTGCATCTCAATTCGAAAACTATGTGCTGTTTCGAGATTTGGTTCAAATTGATCCAACAGTTTTTGAGGAATTGATATCACACTTTGCCGAAAAGACCACCGAAATCTCGATTCCTATCTGAACTATAGAACTGAAATTCAACATGTGCATCTCAATTCGAAAACTATGTGCAGTTTCAAGATTTGGTTCGAATTGATCCAACAGTTTTTAGGAATTGATATCACACTTTGCCGAATTGACCACTGAAATCTCAATTCCTATCAGAACTACCGAACTGAAATTCAACATGTGCATCTCATTTCGAAAAATGTGTACAGTTTCGACATTTTGGTCGAATTGATCCAATAGTTCCTTAGGAATTGAAATGATAATATGTCGAATCGACCACTGAAATCTCAATTTCTATCAGAACTATCGAACTGAAATTCAACATGTGCATCTCAATTCGAAAACTATGTGCTGTTTCGAGATTTGGTTCAAATTGATCCAACAGTTTTTGAGGAATTGATATCACACTTTGCCGAAAAGACCAACGAAATCTCGATTCCTATCTGAACTATAGAACTGAAATTCAACATGTGCATCTCAATTCGAAAACTGAGTACAGTTCCGGGATTTTGGTCGAATTGATCCAATAGTTCCTTGGGAATTGAAATGATATTTTGTCGAATCGACCACTGAAATCTCAATTCCTATCAGAACTATCGAACTGAAATTCAAGATGTGCATCTCAATTCGAAAACTATGTGCAGTTTCAAGATTTGGTTCGAATTGATCCAACAGTTTTTAGGAATTGATATCACACTTTGCCGAATTGACCACTGAAATCTCAATTCCTATCTGAACTATCGAACTGAAATTCAACATGTGCATCTCAATTCGAAAACTTAGTACAGTTTCGGGATTTGGGTCGAATTGATCCAATAGTTCCTTAAGAATTGAAATAATAATATGTCGAATCGACCACTGAAATCTCAATTCCTATCAGAACTATCGAACTGAAATTCAACATGTGCATCTCAATTCGAAAACTATCTGCAGTTTCAAGATTTGGGTCGAATTGGTACAACAGTTTTTTAGGAATTGATATCACACTTTGCCGAATAGACCACTGAAATCTCAATTCCTATCTGAACTATCGAACTGAAATTCAACATGTGCATCTCATTTCGGAAACTATGTGCAGTTTCAAGATTTGGTTCGAATTGATCCAACAGTTTTCAAGGAATTGATATCACACTTTGCCGAATTGACCACTGAAATCTAAATTCCTATCTGAACTATCGAACTGAAATTCAACATGTGCATCTCAATTCGAAAACTTAGTACAGTTTCGGGATTTGGGTCGAATTGATCCAATAGTTCCTTGGGAATTGACATGATATTTTGTCGAATCGACTACTGAAATCTCCATTCCTATGAGAACTATCGATCTGAAATTCAACATGTGCATCTCAATTCGAAAACTATGTGCTGTTTTGAGATTTGGTTCGAATTGATCCAACAGTTTTTGAGGAATTGATATCACACTTTGCCGAAAAGACCACTGAAATCTCAATTCCTATCAGAACTATCGAACTGAAATTCAACATGTGCATCTCAATTCGAAAACTGAGTACAGTTTCGGGATTTGGGTCGAATTGATCCAATAGATCCTTGGGAATTGAAATGATATTTTGTCGAATCGACCACTGAAATCTCAGTTTCTATCAGAACTATCGAACAGAAATTCAACATGTGCATCTCAATTCGAAAACTATGTGCTGTTTCGAGATTTGGTTCGAATTGATCCAACAGTTTTTGAGGAATTGATATTACACTTTGCCGAAAAGACCACTGAAATCTCAATTCCTATCAGAACTATCGAATTGAAATTCAACATGTGCATCTCATTTCGAAAACTGTGTACAGTTTCGAGATTTTGGTCGAATTGATCCAATAATTCTTTAGGAATTGAAACGATAATATGTCGAATCGACCACTGAAATCTCAATTCCTATCAGAACTATCGAACTGAAATTCAACATGTGCATCTCAATTCGAAAACTAGGTGCAGTTTCAAGATTTGGTTCGAATTGATCGAACAGTTTTTAGGAATTGATATCACACTTTGCCGAATTGACCACTGAAATCTCAATTCCTATCTGAACTATCGAACTGAAATTCAACATTTGCATCTCAATTCGAAAACTATGTGCAGTTCCAAGATTTGGTTCGAATTGATCGAACAGTTTTTAAGAATTGATATCACACTTTGCCGAATTGACCACTGAAATCTCAATTCCTATCTGAACTATCGAACTGAAATTCAACATGTGCATCTCAATTCGAAAACTTAGTACAGTTTCGGGATTTGGGTCGAATTGATCCAATAGTTCCTTAAGAATTGAAATAATAATATGTCGAATCGACCACTGAAATCTCAATTCCTATCAGAACTATCGAACTGAAATTCAACATGTGCATCTCAATTCGAAAACTATCTGCAGTTTCAAGATTTGGGTCGAATTGGTCCAGCAGTTTTTGAGGAATTGATATCACACTTTGCCGAATAGACCACTGAAATCGCAATTCCTATAAGAACTATCGAACTGAAATTCAACATGTGCATCTCATTTCGAAAACTGTGTACAGTTTCGAGATTTTGGTCGAATTGATCCAATAGTTCCTTAGGAATTGAAATGATAATATGTCGAATCGACCACTGAAATCTCAATTCCTATCAGAACTATCGAACTGAAATTCAACATGTGCATCTCAATTCGAAAACTATGTGCAGTTTCAAGATTTGGTTCGAATTGATCCAACAGTTTTTAAGAATTGATATCACACTTTGCCGAATTGACCACTGAAATCTCAATTCCTATCTGAACTATCGAACTGAAATTCAACATGTGCATCTCAATTCGAAAACTTAGTACAGTTTCGGGATTTGGGTCGAATTGATCCAATAGTTCCTTAAGAATTGAAATAATAATATGTCGAATCGACCACTGAAATCTCAATTCCTATCAGAACTATCGAACTGAAATTCAACATGTGCATCTCAATTCGAAAACTGAGTACAGTTTCGGGATTTGGGTCGAATTGATCCAATAGATCCTTGGGAATTGAAATGATATTTTGTCGAATCGACCACTGAAATCTCAATTTCTATCAGAACTATCGAACTGAAATTCAACATGTGCATCTCAATTCGAAAACTATGTGCTGTTTCGAGATTTGGTTCGAATTGATCCAACAGTTTTTGAGGAATTGATATCACACTTTGCCGAAAAGACCACTGAAATCTCAATTCCTATCAGAACTATCGAATTGAAATTCAACATGTGCATCTCATTTCGAAAACTGTGTACAGTTTCGAGATTTTGGTCGAATTGATCCAATAATTCTTTAGGAATTGAAACGATAATATGTCGAATCGACCACTGAAATCTCAATTCCTATCAGAACTATCGAACTGAAATTCAACATGTGCATCTCAATTCGAAAACTAGGTGCAGTTTCAAGATTTGGTTCGAATTGATCGAACAGTTTTTAGGAATTGATATCACACTTTGCCGAATTGACCACTGAAATCTCAATTCCTATCTGAACTATCGAACTGAAATTCAACATTTGCATCTCAATTCGAAAACTGAGAACAGTTTCGGGATTTTGTTCGAATTGATCCAATAGTTTCTTAGGAATTGAAATGATATTTTGTCGAATCGACCACTGAAATCTCAATTCCTATCAGAACTATCGAACTGAAATTCAACATGTGCATCTCAATTCGGTAACTTAGTACAGTTTCGGGATTTGGGTCGAATTGATCCAATAGTTCCTTAAGAATTGAAATAATAATATGTCGAATCGGCCACTGAAATCTCAATTCCTATCAGAACTATCGAACTGAAATTCAACATGTGCATCTCAATTCGAAAACTATGTGCAGTTTCAAGATTTGGTTCGAATTGATCCAACAGTTTTTAGGAATTGATATCACACTTTGCCGAATTGACCACTGAAATCTCAATTCCTATCTGAACTATCGAACTGAAATTCAACATGTGCATCTCAATTCGAAAACTATGTGCAGTTTCAAGATTTGGTTCGAATTGATTCAACAGTTTTTAGGAATTGATATCACACTTTGCCGAATTGACCACTGAAATCTCAATTCCTATCTGAACTAACGAACTGAAATTCAACATGTGCATCTCAATTCGAAAACTGAGTACAGTTTCGGGATTTGGGTCGAATTGATCCAATAGTTCCTTGGGAATTGACATGATATTTTGTCGAATCGACTACTGAAATCTCCATTCCTATCAGAACTATCGATCTGAATTTCAACATGTGCATCTCAATTCGAAAACTATGTGCTGTTTTGAGATTTGGGTCGAATTGGTCCAACAGTTTTTGAGGAATTGATATCACACTTCGCCGAATAGACCACTGAAATCTCAATTCCTATCAGAACTATCGAACTGAAATTCAACATGTGCATCTCAATTCGAAAACTGAGTACAGTTTCGGGATTTGGGTCGAATTGATCCAATAGATCCTTGGGAATTGAAATGATATTTTGTCGAATCGACCACTGAAATCTCAATTTCTATCAGAACTATCGAACTGAAATTCAACATGTGCATCTCAATTCGAAAACTATGTGCTGTTTCGAGATTTGGTTCGAATTGATCCAACAGTTTTTGAAGAATTGATATCACACTTTGCCGAAAAGACCACTGAAATCTCAATTCCTATCAGAACTATCGAACTGAAATTCAACATGTGCATCTCATTTCGAAAACTGTGTACAGTTTCGAGATTTTGGTCGAATTGATCCAATAGTTCCTTAGGAATTGAAATGATAATATGTCGAATCGACCACTGAAATCTCAATTCCTATCAGAACTATCGAACTGAAATTCAACATGTGCATCTCAATTCGAAAACTAGGTGCAGTTTCAAGATTTGGTTCGAATTGATCGTACAGTTTTTAGGAATTGATATCACACTTTGCCGAATTGACCACTGAAATCTCAATTCCTATCTGAACTATCGAACTGAAATTCAACATTTGCATATCAATTCGAAAACTATGTGCAGTTTCAAGATTTGGTTCGAATTGATCCAACAGTTTTTAGGAATTGATATCACACTTTGCCGAATTGACCACTGAAATCTCAATTCCAATCTGAACTAACGAACTGAAATTCAACATGTGCATCTCAATTCGAAAACTGAGTACAGTTTCGGGATTTGGTTCGAATTGATCCAATAGTTCCTTGGGAATTGACATGATATTTTGTCGAATCGACTACTGAAATCTCCATTCCTATCAGAACTATCGATCTGAAATTCAACAAGTGCATCTCAATTCGAAAACTATGTGCTGTTTCGAGATTTGGGTCGAATTGGTCCAGCAGTTTTTGAGGAATTGATATCACACTTTGCCGAATAGACCACTGAAATCACAATTCCTATAAGAACTATCGAACTGAAATTCAACATGTGCATCTCAATTCGGTAACTTAGTACAGTTTCGGGATTTGGGTCGAATTGATCCAATAGTTCCTTAAGAATTGAAATAATAATATGTCGAATCGACCACTGAAATCTCAATTCCTATCAGAACTATCGAACTGAAATTCAACATGTGCATCTCAATTCGAAAACTATGTGCAGTTTCAAGATTTGGTTCGAATTGATCCAACAGTTTTTAGGAATTGATATCACACTTTGCCGAATTGACCACTGAAATCTCAATTCCTATCTGAACTATCGAACTGAAATTCAACATGTGCATCTCAATTCGAAAACTATGTGCAGTTTCAAGATTTGGTTCGAATTGATTCAACAGTTTTTAGGAATTGATATCACACTTTGCCGAATTGACCACTGAAATCTCAATTCCTATCTGAACTAACGAACTGAAATTCAACATGTGCATCTCAATTCGAAAACTGAGTACAGTTTCGGGATTTGGGTCGAATTGATCCAATAGTTCCTTGGGAATTGACATGATATTTTGTCGAATCGACTACTGAAATCTCCATTCCTATCAGAACTATCGATCTGAATTTCAACATGTGCATCTCAATTCGAAAACTATGTGCTGTTTTGAGATTTGGGTCGAATTGGTCCAACAGTTTTTGAGGAATTGATATCACACTTTGCCGAATAGACCACTGAAATCTCAATTCCTATCAGAACTATCGAACTGAAATTCAACATGTGCATCTCAATTCGAAAACTGAGTACAGTTTCGGGATTTGGGTCGAATTGATCCAATAGTTCCTTGGGAATTGACATGATATTTTGTCGAATCGACTACTGAAATCTCCATTCCTATCAGAACTATCGATCTGAATTTCAACATGTGCATCTCAATTCGAAAACTATGTGCTGTTTTGAGATTTGGGTCGAATTGGTCCAACAGTTTTTGAGGAATTGATATCACACTTTGCCGAATAGACCACTGAAATCTCAATTCCTATCAGAACTATCGAACTGAAATTCAACATGTGCATCTCAATTCGAAAACTGAGTACAGTTTCGGGATTTGGATCGAATTGATCCAATAGATCCTTGGGAATTGAAATGATATTTTGTCGAATCGACTACTGAAATCTCCATTCCTATCAGAACTATCGATCTGAAATTCAACAAGTGCATCTCAATTCGAAAACTATGTGCTGTTTCGAGATTTGGGTCGAATTGGTCCAGCAGTTTTTGAGGAATTGATATCACACTTTGCCGAATAGACCACTGAAATCACAATTCCTATAAGAACTATCGAACTGAAATTCAACATGTGCATCTCATTTCGAAAACTGTGTACAGTTTCGAGATTTTGGTCGAATTGATCCAATAGTTCCTTAGGAATTGAAATGATAATATGTCGAATCGACCACTGAAATCTCAATTCCTATCAGAACTATCGAACTGAAATTCAACATGTGCATCTCAATTCGAAAACTATGTGCAGTTTCAAGATTTGGTTCGAATTGATCCAACAGTTTTTAAGAATTGATATCACACTTTGCCGAATTGACCACTGAAATCTCAATTCCTATCTGAACTATCGAACTGAAATTCAACATGTGCATCTCAATTCGAAAACTTAGTACAGTTTCGGGATTTGGGTCGAATTGATCCAATAGTTCCTTAAGAATTGAAATAATAATATGTCGAATCGACCACTGAAATCTCAATTCCTATCAGAACTATCGAACTGAAATTCAACATGTGCATCTCAATTCGAAAACTATCTGCAGTTTCAAGATTTGGGTCGAATTGGTACAACAGTTTTTTAGGAATTGATATCACACTTTGCCGAATAGACCACTGAAATCTCAATTCCTATCTGAACTATCGAACTGAAATTCAACATGTGCATCTCATTTCGGAAACTATGTGCAGTTTCAAGATTTGGTTCGAATTGATTCAACAGTTTTCAAGGAATTGATATCACACTTTGCCGAATTGACCACTGAAATCTAAATTCCTATCTGAA
This sequence comes from Coccinella septempunctata, assembly GCF_907165205.1. Taxonomy (NCBI): domain Eukaryota; kingdom Metazoa; phylum Arthropoda; class Insecta; order Coleoptera; family Coccinellidae; genus Coccinella; species Coccinella septempunctata. The sequence continues at coordinate 15,867,866 of NC_058191.1, forward strand.
CTATCGAACTGAAATTCAACATGTGCATCTCAATTCGAAAACTTAGTACAGTTTCGGGATTTGGGTCGAATTGATCCAATAGTTCCTTGGGAATTGACATGATATTTTGTCGAATCGACTACTGAAATCTCCATTCCTATGAGAACTATCGATCTGAAATTCAACATGTGCATCTCAATTCGAAAACTATGTGCTGTTTTGAGATTTGGTTCGAATTGATCCAACAGTTTTTGAGGAATTGATATCACACTTTGCCGAAAAGACCACTGAAATCTCAATTCCTATCAGAACTATCGAACTGAAATTCAACATGTGCATCTCAATTCGAAAACTGAGTACAGTTTCGGGATTTGGGTCGAATTGATCCAATAGATCCTTGGGAATTGAAATGATATTTTGTCGAATCGACCACTGAAATCTCAATTTCTATCCGAACTATCGAACTGAAATTCAACATGTGCATCTCAATTCGAAAACTATGTGCTGTTTCGAGATTTGGTTCGAATTGATCCAACAGTTTTTGAGGAATTGATATCACACTTTGCCGAAAAGACCACTGAAATCTCAATTCCTATCAGAACTATCGAATTGAAATTCAACATGTGCATCTCATTTCGAAAACTGTGTACAGTTTCGAGATTTTGGTCGAATTGATCCAATAATTCTTTAGGAATTGAAACGATAATATGTCGAATCGACCACTGAAATCTCAATTCCTATCAGAACTATCGAACTGAAATTCAACATGTGCATCTCAATTCGAAAACTAGGTGCAGTTTCAAGATTTGGTTCGAATTGATCGAACAGTTTTTAGGAATTGATATCACACTTTGCCGAATTGACCACTGAAATCTCAATTCCTATCTGAACTATCGAACTGAAATTCAAAATTTGCATCTCAATTCGAAAACTATGTGCAGTTTCAAGATTTGGTTCGAATTGATCGAACAGTTTTTAGGAATTGATATCACACTTTGCCGAATTGACCACTGAAATCTTAATTCCTATCTGAACTATCGAACTGAAATTCAACATGTGCATCTCAATTCGAAAACTTAGTACAGTTTCGGGATTTGGGTCGAATTGATCCAATAGTTCCTTAAGAATTGAAATAATAATATGTCGAATCGACCACTGAAATCTCAATTCCTATCAGAACTATCGAACTGAAATTCAACATGTGCATCTCAATTCGAAAACTATCTGCAGTTTCAAGATTTGGGTCGAATTGGTCCAGCAGTTTTTGAGGAATTGATATCACACTTTGCCGAATAGACCACTGAAATCACAATTCCTATAAGAACTATCGAACTGAAATTCAACATGTGCATCTCATTTCGAAAACTGTGTACAGTTTCGAGATTTTGGTCGAATTGATCCAATAGTTCCTTAGGAATTGAAATGATAATATGTCGAATCGACCACTGAAATCTCAATTCCTATCAGAACTATCGAACTGAAATTCAACATGTGCATCTCAATTCGAAAACTATGTGCAGTTTCAAGATTTGGTTCGAATTGATCCAACAGTTTTTAAGAATTGATATCACACTTTGCCGAATTGACCACTGAAATCTCAATTCCTATCTGAACTATCGAACTGAAATTCAACATGTGCATCTCAATTCGAAAACTTAGTACAGTTTCGGGATTGGGGTCGAATTGATCCAATAGTTCCTTAAGAATTGAAATAATAATATGTCGAATCGACCACTGAAATCTCAATTCCTATCAGAACTATCGAACTGAAATTCAACATGTGCATCTCAATTCGAAAACTGAGTACAGTTTCGGGATTTGGGTCGAATTGATCCAATAGATCCTTGGGAATTGAAATGATATTTTGTCGAATCGACCACTGAAATCTCAATTTCTATCAGAACTATCGAACTGAAATTCAACATGTGCATCTCAATTCGAAAACTATGTGCTGTTTCGAGATTTGGTTCGAATTGATCCAACAGTTTTTGAGGAATTGATATCACACTTTGCCGAAAAGACCACTGAAATCTCAATTCCTATCAGAACTATCGAATTGAAATTCAACATGTGCATCTCATTTCGAAAACTGTGTACAGTTTCGAGATTTTGGTCGAATTGATCCAATAATTCTTTAGGAATTGAAACGATAATATGTCGAATCGACCACTGAAATCTCAATTCCTATCAGAACTATCGAACTGAAATTCAACATGTGCATCTCAATTCGAAAACTAGGTGCAGTTTCAAGATTTGGTTCGAATTGATCGAACAGTTTTTAGGAATTGATATCACACTTTGCCGAATTGACCACTGAAATCTCAATTCCAATCTGAACTAACGAACTGAAATTCAACATGTGCATCTCAATTCGAAAACTGAGTACAGTTTCGGGATTTGGGTCGAATTGATCCAATAGTTCCTTGGGAATTGACATGATATTTTGTCGAATCGACTACTGAAATCTCCATTCCTATCAGAACTATCGATCTGAAATTCAACATGTGCATCTCAATTCGAAAACTATCTGCAGTTTCAAGATTTGGGTCGAATTGGTTCAACAGTTTTTGAGGAATTGATATCACACTTTGCCGAATTGACCACTGAAAACTCAATTCCCATCTGAACTATCGAACTGAAATTCAACATGTGCATCTCAATTCGAAAACTTAGTACAGTTTCGGGATTTGGGTCGAATTGATCCAATAGTTCCTTAAGAATTGAAATAATAATATGTCGAATCGACCACTGATATCTCAATTCCTATCAGAACTATCGAACTGAAATTCAACATGTGCATCTCAATTCGAAAACTATCTGCAGTTTCAAGATTTGGGTCGAATTGGTACAACAGTTTTTGAGGAATTGATATCACACTTTGCCGAATAGACCACTGAAATCTCAATTCCTATCTGAACTATCGAACTGAAATTCAACATGTGCATCTCATTTCGGAAACTATGTGCAGTTTCAAGATTTGGTTCGAATTGATCCAACAGTTTTCAAGGAATTGATATCACACTTTGCCGAATTGACCACTGAAATCTAAATTCCTATCTGAACTATCGAACTGAAATTCAACATGTGCATCTCAATTCGAAAACTTAGTACAGTTTCGGGATTTGGGTCGAATTGATCCAATAGTTCCTTGGGAATTGACATGATATTTTGTCGAATCGACTACTGAAATCTCCATTCCTATGAGAACTATCGATCTGAAATTCAACATGTGCTTCTCAATTCGAAAACTATGTGCTGTTTTGAGATTTGGGTCGAATTGGTCCAACAGTTTTTGAGGAATTGATATCACACTTTGCCGAATAGACCACTGAAATCTCAATTCCTATCAGAACTATCGAACTGAAATTCAACATGTGCATCTCAATTCGAAAACTGAGTACAGTTTCGGGATTTGGGTCGAATTGATCCAATAGATCCTTGGGAATTGAAATGATATTTTGTCGAATCGACCACTGAAATCTCAATTTCTATCAGAACTATCGAACTGAAATTCAACATGTGCATCTCAATTCGAAAACTATGTGCTGTTTCGAGATTTGGTTCGAATTGATCCAACAGTTTTTGAGGAATTGATATCACACTTCGCCGAAAAGACCACTGAAATCTCAATTCCTATCAGAACTATCGAACTGAAATTCAACATGTGCATCTCATTTCGAAAACTGTGTACAGTTTCGAGATTTTGGTCGAATTGATCCAATAGTTCCTTAGGAATTGAAATGATAATATGTCGAATCGACCACTGAAATCTCAATTCCTATCAAAACTATCGAACTGAAATTCAACATGTGCATCTCAATTCGAAAACTAGGTGCAGTTTCAAGATTTGGTTCGAATTGATCGAACAGTTTTTAGGAATTGATATCACACTTTGCCGAATTGACCACTGAAATCTCAATTCCTATCTGAACTATCGAACTGAAATTCAACATTTGCATCTCAATTCGAAAACTATGTGCAGTTTCAAGATTTGGTTCGAATTGATCCAACAGTTTTTAGGAATTGATATCACACTTTGCCGACTTGACCACTGAAATCTCAATTCCAATCTGAACTAACGAACTGAAATTCAACATGTGCATCTCAATTCGAAAACTGAGTACAGTTTCGGGATTTGGGTCGAATTGATCCAATAGTTCCTTGGGAATTGACATGATATTTTGTCGAATCGACTACTGAAATCTCTATTCCTATCAGAACTATCGATCTGAAATTCAACATGTGCATCTCAATTCGAAAACTATCTGCAGTTTCAAGATTTGGGTCGAATTGGTCCAACAGTTTTTGAGGAATTGATATCACACTTTGCCGAATAGACCACTGAAATCTTAATTCCTATCTGAACTATCGAACTGAAATTCAACATGTGCATCGCATTTCGGAAACTATGTGCAGTTTCAAGATTTGGTTCGAATTGATCCAACAGTTTTCAAGGAATTGATATCACCCTTTGCCGAATTGACCACTGAAATCTAAATTCCTATCTGAACTATCGAACTGAAATTCAACATGTGCATCTCAATTCGAAAACTGAGTACAGTTTCGGGATTTGGTTCGAATTGATCCAATAGTTCCTTGGGAATTGACATGATATTTTGTCGAATCGACCACTGAAATCTCAATTCCTATCAAAACTATCGAACTGAAATTCAACATGTGCATCTCAATTCGAAAACTATGTGCTGTTTCGAGATTTGGTTCGAATTGATCCAACAGTTTTTGAGGAATTGATATCACACTTCGCCGAAAAGACCACTGAAATCTCAATTCCTATCAGAACTATCGAACTGAAATTCAACATGTGCATCTCATTTCGAAAACTGTGTACAGTTTCGAGATTTTGGTCGAATTGATCCAATAGTTCCTTAGGAATTGAAATGATAATATGTCGAATCGACCACTGAAATCTCAATTCCTATCAAAACTATCGAACTGAAATTCAACATGTGCATCTCAATTCGAAAACTATGGTCTGTTTCAAGATTTGGTTCGAATTGATCCAACAGTTTTCGAGGAATTGATATCACACTTTGCCGAATTGACCACTGAAATCTCAATTCCTATCTGAACTATCGAACTGAAATTCAACATGTGCATCTCAATTCGAAAACTATGTGCTGTTTCAAGATTTGGTTGGAATTGATCCAACAGTTTTTGAGGAATTAAATTCCTAAGGAACTATTGGATCAATTCGACCAAAATCTCGAAGCTGTACACAGTTTTGGAATTGAGATGCACATGTTGAATTTCAGTTCGATAGTTCTGATAGAAATTGATCCACTAGTTCCTCAGGAATTGAAGTGATATTTTGTCGAATCGTTCACTGAAATCTCAATTCCTATCAGAACTATGTTGAATTTCAGTTCGATAGTTCTGATAGGAATTGAGATTTCAGTGGTCGATTCGACAAAGTATCATTTCAATTCCTAAGGAACTATTGAATCAATTCGAACCAAATCTTGAAACTGCACATAGTTTTCGAATTGAGATGCACCTGTTGAATTTCAGTTCGATAGTTCAGATAGGAATTGAGATTTCAGCGGTCTATTCGGCAAATGTGATATCAATTCCTCAAAAACGGTTGGATCAATTCGAACCAAATCTTGAAACTGCACACAGTTTTCGAATTGAGATGCACATGTTGAATTTCAGTTCGATAGTTTAGAGAGGAATTGAGATTTCAGCGGTCTATTCGGCAAAGTGTTATATCAATTCCTCAAAAACGGTTAGATCAATTCGAACCAAATCTTGAAACTGCACACAGTTTTCGAATTGAGATGCACATGTTGAATTTCAGTTCGATAGTTTAGATAGGAATTGAGATTTCAGTGGTCAATTCGGCAAAGTGTGATATCAATTCCTCGAAAACTGTTGGATCAATTCGAACCAAATCTTGAAACTGCTCATAGTTTTTGGATTGAGATGCACATGTTGAATTTCAGTTCGATAGTTCAGATAGGAATTGAGATTTCAGTGGTCTATTCGGCAAAGTGTGATATCAATTCCTCGAAAACTTTTGGATCAATTCGAACCAAATCTTGAAGCTGCACATAGTTTTTGGATTGAGATGCACATGTTGAATTTCAGTTCGATAGTTCTGATAGGAATTGAGATTTCAGTGGTCGGTTCAACAAAATATCATTTCAATTCCCAAGGAACTATTGGATCAATTCGACCCAAATCCCGAAACTGTACTCAGTTTTCGAATTGAGATGCACATGTTGAATTTCAGTTCGATAGTTCAGATAGGAATTGAGATTTCAGTGGTCAATTCGGCAAAGTGTGATATCAATTCCTCGAAAACTGTTGGATCAATTCGAACCAAATCTTGGAACTGCACATAGTTTTCGGATTGAGATGCACATGTTGAATTTCAGTTCGATAGTTCAGATAGGAATCGAGATTTCGGTGGTCTTTTCGGCAAAGTGTGATATCAATTCCTCAAAAACGGTTGGATCAATTCGAACCAAATCTTGAAACTGCACACAGTTTTCGAATTGAGATGCACATGTTGAATTTCAGTTCGATAGTTCAGATAGGAATTGAGATTTCAGTGGTCTATTCGGCAAAGTGTGATATCAATTCCTCGAAAACTTTTGGATCAATTCGAACCAAATCTCGAAACAGCACATGGTTTGAGAGATTGAGACGCAAATGTTGAATTTCAGTTCGATAGTTCTGATAGGAATTGAGGTTTCAGTGGTCGATTCGACAAAATATCATTTCAATTCCCAAGGAACTATTGGATCAATTCGACCCAAATCCCGAAACTTTACTCGGTTTTCGAATTGAGATGCACATGTTGAATTTCAGTTCGATAGTTCAGATAGGAATTGAGATTTCAGTGGTCAATTCGGCAAAGTGTGATATCAATTCCTAAAATTTGTTGGATTAATTCGAACCAAATCTTGAATCTGCACATAGTTTTCGAATTGAGATGCACATGTTGAATTTCAGTTCGATAGTTCTGATAGGAATTGAGATTTCAGTGGTCGATTCGACATATTATCATTTCAATTCCTAAGGAACTATTGGATCAATTCGACCAAAATCTCGAAACTGTACACAGTTTTTGAAATGAGATGCACATGTTGAATTTCAGTTCGATAGTTCTGATAGGAATTGAGATTTCAGTGGTCGATTCGACAAAATATCATTTCAATTCCCAAGGATCTATTGGATCAATTCGACCCAAATCCCGAAACTGTACTCAGTTTTCGAATTGAGATGCACATGTTGAATTTCAGTTCGATAGTTCAGATAGGAATTGAGATTTCAGTGTTCAAATCGGCAAAGTGTGATATCGATTCCTAAAAACTGTTGGATCAATTCCAACCAAATCTTGAGACAGCACATAGTTTTCGAATTGAGATGCATATGTTGAATTTCAGTTCGATAGTTCTGATAGGAATTGAGATTTCAGTGGTCGATTCAACAAAATATCATTTCAATTCCCAAGGAAATATTGGATCAATTCGACCCAAATCCCGAAACTGTACTCAGTTTTCGAATTGAGATGCACATGTTGAATTTCAGTTCAATAGTTCAGATAGGAATTGAGATTTCAGTGGTCAATTCGGCAAAATATCATTTCAATTCCCAAGGAAATATTGGATCAATTCGACCCAAATCCCGAAACTGTACTCAGTTTTCGAATTGAGATGCACATGTTGAATTTCAGTTCAATAGTTCAGATAGGAATTGAGATTTCAGTGGTCAATTCGGCAAAGTGTGATATCAATTCCTCGAAAACTGTTGGTTCAATTCGAACCAAATCGTGAAATTTCACACAGTTTTCGAATTGAGATGCACATGTTGAAATTCAGTTCGATAGTTCAGATAGGAATCGAGATTTCGGTGGTCTTTTCGGCAAAGTGTGATATCAATTCCTCAAAAACTGTTGGATCAATTCGAACCAAATCTCGAAACAGCACATGTTTTGAGAGATTGAGATGCACATGTTGAATTTCAGTTCGATAGTTCTGATAGGAATTGAGGTTTCAGTGATCGATTCGACAAAATATCATTTCAATTCCCAAGGAACTATTGGATCAATTCGACCCAAATCCCGAAACTTTACTCGGTTTTCGAATTGAGATACACATGTTGAATTTCAGTTCGATAGTTCAGATAGGAATTGAGATTTCAGTGGTCAATTCGGCAAAGTGTGATATCAATTCCTAAAAACTGTTGGATTAATTCGAACCAAATCTTGAAACTGCACATAGTTTTCGAATTGAGATGCACATGTTGAATTTCAGTTCGATAGTTCTGATAGGAATTGAGATTTCAGTGGTCGATTCGACATATTATCATTTCAATTCCTAAGGAACTATTGGATCAATTCGACCAAAATCTCGAACCTGTACACAGTTTTCGAAATGAGATGCACATGTTGAATTTCAGTTCGATAGTTCTGATAGGAATTGAGATTTCAGTTGTCTTTTCGGCTAAGTGTGATATCAATTCCTCAAAAACTGTTGGATCAATTCGAACCAAATCTCGAAACAGCACATAGTTTTTGAATTGAGATGCACATGTTGAATTTCAGTTCGATAGTTCTGATAGGAATTGAGATTTCAGTGTTCAATTCGGCAAAGTGTGATATCAATTCCTAAAAACTGTTGATCAATTCGAACCAAATCTTGAAACTGCACATAGTTTTCGAATTGAGATGCACATGTTGAATTTCAGTTCGTTAGTTCTGATAGGAATGGAGATTTCAGTAGTCGATTCGACAAAATATCATTTCAATTCCTAAGGAACTATTGGATCAATTCGACCAAAATCCCGAAACTGTACACAGTTTTCGAATTAAGATGCACATGTTGAATTTCAGTTCGATAGTTCAGATAGGAATTGAGATTTTTGTGGTCGATTCGACAAAATATCATTTCAATTCCCAAGTAAATATTGGATCAATTCGAACCAAATCCCGAAACTGTACTCAGTTTTCGAATTGAGATGCACATGTTGAATTTCAGTTCAATAGTTCAGATAGGAATTGAGATTTCAGTGGTCAATTCGGCAAAGTGTGATATCAATTCCTCGAAAACTGTTGGTTCAATTCGAACCAAATCTTGAAATTTCACACAGTTTTCGAATTGAGATGCACATGTTGAAATTCAGTTCGATAGTTCAGATAGGAATTGAGATTTCAGTGGTCGATTCGACATATTATCATTTCAATTCCTAAGGAACTATTGGATCAATTCGACCAAAATCTCGAACCTGTACACAGTTTTCGAAATGAGATGCACATGTTGAATTTCAGTTCGATAGTTCTGATAGGAATTGAGATTTCAGTTGTCTTTTCGGCAAAGTGTGATATCAATTCCTCAAAAACTGTTGGATCAATTCGAACCAAATCTCGAAACAGCACATAGTTTTTGAATTGAGATGCACATGTTGAATTTCAGTTCGATAGTTCTGATAGGAATTGAGATTTCAGTGGTCGATTCGACAAGATATCATTTCAATTCCAAGGATCTATTGGATCAATTCGACCCAAATCACGAAACTGTACTCAGTTTTCGAATTGAGATGCACATGTTGAATTTCAGTTCGATAGTTCAGATAGGAATTGAGATTTCAGTGTTCAATTCGGCAAAGTGTGATATCAATTCCTAAAAACTGTTGGACCATTTCGACCCAAATCTTGAAACTGCAGATAGTTTTCGAATTGAGATGCACATGTTGAATTTCAGATCGATAGTTCTGATAGGAATGGAGATTTCAGTGGTCAATTCGGCAAAGTGTGATATCAATTCCTCGAAAACTGTTGGTTCAATTCGAACCAAATCTTGAAATTTCACACAGTTTTCGAATTGAGATGCACATGTTGAAATTCAGTTCGATAGTTCAGATAGGAATTGAGATTTCAGTGGTCAATTCGGCAAAGTGTAATATCAATTCCTCGAAAACTGTTGGATCAATTCGAACCAAATCTTGAAACTGCACATAGTTTTCGGATTGAGATGCACATGTTGAATTTCAGTTCGATAGTTCAGATAGGAATCGAGATTTCGGTGGTCTTTTCTGCAAAGTGTGATATCAATTCCACAAAAACTGTTGGATCAATTCGAACCAAATCTCGAAACAGCACATGGTTTGAGAGATTGAGATGCACATGTTGAATTTCAGTTCGATAGTTCTGATAGGAATTGAGGTTTCAGTGATCGATTCGACAAAATATCATTTCAATTCCCAAGGAACTATTGGATCAATTCGACCCAAATCCCGAAACTTTACTCGGTTTTCGAATTGAGATGCACATGTTGAATTTCAGTTCGATAGTTCAGATAGGAATTGAGATTTCAGTGGTCAATTCGGCAAAGTGTGATATCAATTCCTAAAAACTGTTGGATTAATTCGAACCAAATCTTGAAACTGCACATAGTTTTCGAATTGAGATGCACATGTTGAATTTCAGTTCGATAGTTCTGATAGGAATGGAGATTTCAGAAGTCGATTCGACAAAATATCATGTCAATTCCCAAGGAACTATTGGAACAATTCGACCCAAATCCCGAAACTGTACTCAGTTTTCGAATTGAGATGCACATGTTGAATTTCAGTTCGTTAGTTCAGATAGGAATTGAGATTTCAGTGGTCAATTCGGCAAAGTGTGATATCAATTCCTAAAAACTGTTGAATCAATTCGAACCAAATCTTGAAACTGCACATAGTTTCCGAATTGAGATGCACATGTTGAATTTCAGTTCGATAGTTCAGATAGGAATTGAGATTTCAGTGGTCAATTCGGCAAAGTGTGATATCCATTCCTAAAAACTGTTGAATCAATTCGAACCAAATCTTGAAACTGCACATAGTTTTCGAATTGAGATGCACATGTTGAATTTCAGTTCGATAGTTCAGATAGGAATTGAGATTTCAGTGGTCAATTCGGCAAAGTGTGATATCAATTCCTAAAAACTGTTGGATCAATTCGAACCAAATCTTGAAACTGCACATAGTTTTCGAATTGAGATGCACATGTTGAATTTCAGTTCGATAGTTCTGATAGGAATTGAGATTTCAGTGGTCGATTCGACATATTATCATTTCAATTCCTAAGGAACTATTGGATCAATTCAACCAAAATCTCGAACCTGTACACAGTTTTCGAAATGAGATGCACGTGTTGAATTTCAGTTCGATAGTTCTGATAGGAATTGAGATTTCAGTTGTCTTTTCGGCAAAGTGTGATATCAATTCCTCGAAAACTGTTTGATCAATTCGAACCAAATCTCGAAACAGCACATAGTTTTTGAATTGAGATGCACATGTTGAATTTCAGTTCGATAGTTCTGATAGGAATTGAGATTTCAGTGGTCGATTCGACAAGATATCATTTCAATTCCAAGGATCTATTGGATCAATTCGACCCAAATCCCGAAACTGTACTCAGTTTTCGAATTGAGATGCACATGTTGAATTTCAGTTCGATAGTTCAGATAGGAATTGAGATTTCAGTGTTCAATTCGGCAAAGTGTGATATCAATTCCTAAAAACTGTTGGACCATTTCGACCCAAATCTTGAAACTGCAGATAGTTTTCGAATTGAGATGCACATGTTGAATTTCAGATCGATAGTTCTGATAGGAATGGAGATTTCAGTAGTCGATTCGACAAAATATCATTTCAATTCCTAAGGAACTATTGGATCAATTCGACCAAAATCCCGAAACTGTACACAGTTTTCGAATTAAGATGCACATGTTGAATTTCAGTTCGATAGTTCAGATAGGAATTGAGATTTCAGTGGTCGATTCGACAAAATATCAATTCAATTCCCAAGGAAATATTGGATCAATTCGACCCAAATCCCGAAACTGTACTCAGTTTTCGAATTGAGATGCACATGTTGAATTTCAGTTCAATAGTTCAGATAGGAATTGAGATTTCAGTGGTCAATTCGGCAAAGTGTGATATCAATTCCTCGAAAACTGTTGGATCAATTCGAACCAAATCTTGAAACTGCACATAGTTTTCGGATTGAGATGCACATGTTGAATTTCAGTTCGATAGATCAGATAGGAATCGAGATTTCGGTGGTCTTTTCTGCAAAGTGTGATATCAATTCCACAAAAACTGTTGGATCAATTCGAACCAAATCTCGAAACAGCACATGGTTTGAGAGATTGAGATGCACATGTTGAATTTCAGTTCGATAGTTCTGATAGGAATTGAGGTTTCAGTGATCGATTCGACAAAATATCATTTCAATTCCCAAGGAAATATTGGATCAATTCGACCCAAATCCCGAAACTTTACTCGGTTTTCGAATTGAGATGCACATGTTGAATTTCAGTTCGATAGTTCAGATAGGAATTGAGATTTCAGTGGTCAATTCGGCAAAGTGTGATATCAATTCCTAAAAACTGTTGGATTAATTCGAACCAAATCTTGAAACTGCACATAGTTTTCGAAATGAGATGCACATGTTGAATTTCAGTTCGATAGTTCTGATAGGAATTGAGATTTCAGTTGCCTTTCCGGCAAAGTGTGATATCAATTCCTCAAAAACTGTTGGATCAATTCGAACCAAATCTCGAAACAGCACATGGTTTTCGAATTGAGATGCACATGTTGAATTTCAGTTCGATAGTTCAGATAGGAATTGAGATTTCAGTTTTCAATTCGGCAAGATATCATTTCAATTCCAAGGATCTATTGGATCAATTCGACCCAAATCCCGAAACTGTACTCAGTTTTCGAATTGAGATGCACATGTTGAATTTCAGTTCGATAGTTCAGATAGGAATTGAGATTTCAGTGGTCAATTCGGCAAAGTGTGATATCAATTCCTAAAAACTGTTGGATTAATTCGAACCAAATCTTGAAACTGCACATAGTTTTCGAATTGAGATGCACATGTTGAATTTCAGTTCGATAGTTCTGATAGGAATTGAGATTTCAGTGGTCGATTCGACATATTATCATTTCAATTCCTAAGGAACTATTGGATCAATTCGACCAAAATCTCGAACCTGTACACAGTTTTCGAAATGAGATGCACATGTTGAATTTCAGTTCGATAGTTCTGATAGGAATTGAGATTTCAGTTGCCTTTCCGGCAAAGTGTGATATCAATTCCTCAAAAACTGTTGGATCAATTCGAACCAAATCTCGAAACAGCACATGGTTTTCGAATTGAGATGCACATGTTGAATTTCAGTTCGATAGTTCAGATAGGAATTGAGATTTCAGTTTTCAATTCGGCAAAGTGTGATATCAATTCCTGAAAACTGTTGGACCATTTCGACCCAAATCTTGAAACTGCAGATAGTTTTCGAATTGAGATGCACATGTTGAATTTCAGATCGATAGTTCTGATAGGAATGGAGATTTCAGTAGTCGATTCGACAAAATATCATTTCAATTCCTAAGGAACTATTGGATCAATTCGACCAAAATCCCGAAACTGTACACAGTTTTCGAATTAAGATGCACATGTTGAATTTCAGTTCGATAGTTCAGATAGGAATTGAGATTTCAGTGGTCGATTCGACAAAATATCAATTCAATTCCCAAGGAAATATTGGATCAATTCGACCCAAATCCCGAAACTGTACTCAGTTTTCGAATTGAGATGCACATGTTGAATTTCAGTTGAATAGTTCAGATAGGAATTGAGATTTCAGTGGTCAATTCGGCAAAGTGTGATATCAATTCCTCGAAAACTGTTGGTTCAATTCGAACCAAATTTGAAATTTCACACAGTTTTCGAATTGAGATGCACATGTTGAAATTCAGTTCGATAGTTCAGATAGGAATTGAGATTTCAGTGGTCAATTCGGCAAAGTTTAATATCAATTCCTCGAAAACTGTTGGATCAATTCGAACCAAATCTTGAAACTGCACATAGTTTTCGGATTGAGATGCACATGTTGAATTTCATATTCATATTCATATTCTCTTTATTTCCTCAATAAATTTCAGGATGTGTCTACAATATTAATTAATTATTCTAAATGTGCTATATACAAATAGAACAAAACAAAACACAAAATATTACGAAATAACAAAACAAACAGACAGAAGTGAGCCCGTTCGATTAGAATCCGAATCCCATGAATTCCTCTATAGAGTAAAAGCAGTTCTCAGTGAGCAGAGTTTTAATCGTTCTCTTAAATGCCACAAAACTCAGTGAAACTATATGGTCCGGAATCTTGTTGAACATCTTTAACGAGTTGAAAATGTGTGTATTCTGGGTCGTTGTCAACCGATGAAGTGGTGTTACATATTTGTCCCTAGATCTAGTTTGGTGATCGTGAATCTGTGTATGTCTGGTGAATCTATCTCTGTTGCTGTGGACGAACAAGAGACACTCAAGGATGTAGCAGCACGGTAAGGTGAGTATCCCATACTTGACAAAATATGGTCTGCAGCTGGTCCTCCGATCTATTCCCGCCATCAACCTCAAGGCATTTTTCTGCTTCAGAAAAACTCTATGTGCATCTGGGGACGATCCCCACAGGATTATACTATAGACCATACGTCCGTGAAACTGAGCATGATAGACAAGTAAAGCTTCTTTTTCAGATAGTATTTTTTTAATTTGTCTTATTGCGAATAGCGCAGTAGAGAGCTTCTTACATTTCAGTTCGATAGTTCAGATAGGAATCGAGATTTCGGTGGTCTTTTCTGCAAAGTGTGATATCAATTCCACAAAAACTGTTGGATCAATTCGAACCAAATCTCGAAACAGCACATGGTTTGAGAGATTGAGATGCACATGTTGAATTTCAGTTCGATAGTTCTGATAGGAATTGAGGTTTCAGTGATCGATTCGACAAAATATCATTTCAATTCCCAAGGAACTATTGGATCAATTCGACCCAAATACCGAAACTTTACTCGGTTTTCGAATTGAAATGCACATGTTGAATTTCAGTTCGATAGTTCAGATAGGAATTGAGATTTCAGTGGTCAATTCGGCAAAGTGTGATATCAATTCCTAAAAACTGTTGGATAAATTCGAACCAAATCTTGAAACTGCACATAGTTTTCGAATTGAGATGCACATGTTGAATTTCAGTTCGATAGTTCTGATAGGAATTGAGATTTCAGTGGTCGATTCGACATATTATCATTTCAATTCCTAAGGAACTATTGGATCAATTCGACCAAAATCTCGAACCTGTACACAGTTTTCGAAATGAGATGCACATGTTGAATTTCAGTTCGATAGTTCTGATAGGAATTGAGATTTCAGTTGCCTTTCCGGCAAAGTGTGATATCAATTCCTCAAAAACTGTTGGATCAATTCGAACCAAATCTCGAAACAGCACATGGTTTTCGAATTGAGATGCACATGATGAATTTCAGTTCGATAGTTCAGATAGGAATTGAGATTTCAGTTTTCAATTCGGCAAAGTGTGATATCAATTCCTGAAAACTGTTGGACCATTTCGACCCAAATCTTGAAACTGCAGATAGTTTTCGAATTGAGATGCACATGTTGAATTTCAGATCGATAGTTCTGATAGGAATGGAGATTTCAGTAGTCGATTCGACAAAATATCATTTCAATTCCTAAGGAACTATTGGATCAATTCGACCAAAATCCCGAAACTGTACACAGTTTTCGAATTAAGATGCACATGTTGAATTTCAGTTCGATAGTTCAGATAGGAATTGAGATTTCAGTGGTCGATTCGACAAAATATCAATTCAATTCCCAAGGAAATATTGGATCAATTCGACCCAAATCCCGAAACTGTACTCAGTTTTCGAATTGAGATGCACATGTTGAATTTCAGTTCAATAGTTCAGATAGGAATTGAGATTTCAGTGGTCAATTCGGCAAAGTGTGATATCAATTCCTCGAAAACTGTTGGTTCAATTCGAACCAAATCTTGAAATTTCACACAGTTTTCGAATTGAGATGCACATGTTGAAATTCAGTTCGATAGTTCAGATAGGAATTGAGATTTCAGTGGTCAATTCGGCAAAGTGTAATATCAATTCCTCGAAAACTGTTGGATCAATTCGAACCAAATCTTGAAACTGCACATAGTTTTCGGATTGAGATGCACATGTTGAATTTCAGTTCGATAGTTCAGATAGGAATTGAGATTTCAGTGGTCAATTCGGCAAAGTGTGATATCAATTCCTAAAAACTGTTGGATTAATTCGAACCAAATCTTGAAACTGCACATAGTTTTCGAATTGAGATGCACATGTTGAATTTCAGTTCGATAGTTCTGATAGGAATTGAGATTTCAGTGGTCGATTCGACATATTATCATTTCAATTCCTAAGGAACTATTGGATCAATTCGACCAAAATCTCGAACCTGTACACAGTTTTCGAAATGAGATGCACATGTTGAATTTCAGTTCGATAGTTCTGATAGGAATTGAGATTTCAGTTGCCTTTCCGGCAAAGTGTGATATCAATTCCTCAAAAACTGTTGGATCAATTCGAACCAAATCTCGAAACAGCACATGGTTTTCGAATTGAGATGCACATGTTGAATTTCAGTTCGATAGTTCTGATAGGAATTGAGATTTCAGTGGTCGATTCGACAAAATATCATTTCAATTCCCAAGGATCTATTGAATCAATTCGACCCAAATCCCGAAACTGTACTCAGTTTTCGAATTGAGATGCACATGTTGAATTTCAGTTCGATAGTTCAGATAGGAATTGAGATTTCAGTGTTCAATTCGGCAAAGTGTGATATCAATTCCTAAAAACTGTTGGACCATTTCGACCCAAATCTTGAAACTGCAGGTAGTTTTCGACTTGAGATGCACATGTTGAATTTCAGTTCGATAGTTCTGATAGGAATTGAGATTTCAGTGGTCGATTCGACATATTATCATTTCAATTCCTAAGGAACTATTGGATCAATTCGACCAAAATCTCGAACCTGTACACAGTTTTCGAATTGAGATGCACATGTTGAATTTCAGTTCGATAGTTCAGATAGGAATCGAGATTTCGGTGGTCTTTTCTGCAAAGTGTGATATCAATTCCACAAAAACTGTTGGATCAATTCGAACCAAATCTCGAAACAGCACATGGTTTGAGAGATTGAGATGCACATGTTGAATTTCAGTTCGATAGTTCTGATAGGAATTGAGGTTTCAGTGATCGATTCGACAAAATATCATTTCAATTCCCAAGGAACTGTTGGATCAATTCGACCCAAATCCCGAAACTTTACTCGGTTTTCGAATTGAGATGCACATGTTGAATTTCAATTCGGCAAAGTGTGATATCAATTCCTAAAAACTGTTGGATTAATTCGAACCAAATCTTGAAACTGCACATAGTTTTCGAATTGAGATGCACATGTTGAATTTCAGTTCGATAGTTCTGATAGGAATTGAGATTTCAGTGGTCGATTCGACATATTATCATTTCAATTCCTAAGGAACTATTGGATCAATTCGACCAAAATCTCGATCCTGTACACAGTTTTCGAAATGAGATGCACATGTTGAATTTCAGTTCGATAGTTCTGATAGAAATTGAGATTTCAGTTGCCTTTCCGGCAAAGTGTGATATCAATTCCTCAAAAACTGTTGGATCAATTCGAACCAAATCTCGAAACAGCACATAGTTTTCGAATTGAGATGTACATGTTGAATTTCAGTTCGATAGTTCTGATAGGAATTGAGATTTCAGTGGTCGATTCGACAAAATATCATTTCAATTCCCAAGGATCTATTGAATCAATTCGACCCAAATCCCGAAACTGTACTCAGTTTTCGAATTGAGATGCACATGTTGAATTTCAGTTCGATAGTTCAGATAGGAATTGAGATTTCAGTGTTCAATTCGGCAAAGTGTGATATCAATTCCTAAAAACTGTTGGACCATTTCGACCCAAATCTTGAAACTGCAGATAGTTTTCGAATTGAGATGCACATGTTGAATTTCAGATCGATAGTTCTGATAGGAATGGATATTTCAGTAGTCGATTCGACAAAATATCATTTCAATTCCTAAGGAACTATTGGATCAATTCGACCAAAATCCCGAAACTGTACACAGTTTTCGAATTAAGATGCACATGTTGAATTTCAGTTCGATAGTTCAGATAGGAATGGAGATTTCAGTGGTCAATTCGGCAAAGTGTGATATCAATTCCTCGAAAACTGTTGGATCAATTCGAACGAAATCTTGAAACTGCACGTAGTTTTCGGATTGAGATGCACATGTTGAATTTCAGTTCGATAGTTCAGATAGGAATCGAGATTTCAGTGGTCGATTCAACAAAATATCATTTCAATTCCCAAGGAACTATTGGATCAATTCGACCCAAATCCCGAAACTGTACTCAGTTTTCGAATTGAGATGCTCATGTTGAATTTCAGTTCGATAGTTCAGATAGGAATTGAGATTTCAGTGGTCAATTCGGCAAAGTGTGATATCAATTCCTCGAAAACTGTTGGATCAATTCGAACGAAATCTTGAAACTGCACGTAGTTTTCGGATTGAGATGCACATGTTGAATTTCAGTTCGATAGTTCAGATAGGAATCGAGATTTCAGTGGTCGATTCAACAAAATATCATTTCAATTCCCAAGGAACTATTGGATCAATTCGACCCAAATCCCGAAACTGTACTCAGTTTTCGAATTGAGATGCACATGTTGAATTTCATTTCGATAGTTCAGATAGGAATTGAGATTTCCGTGGTCGATTCGACAAAATATCATTTCAATTCCCAAGGAAATATTGGATCAATTCGACCCAAATCCCGAAACTGTACTCAGTTTTCGAATTGAGATGCACATGTTGAATTTCAGTTCGATAATTCAGATAGGAATTGAGATTTCAGTGGTCAATTCGGCAAAGTGTGATATCAATTCCTCGAAAACTGTTGGTTCAATTCGAACCAAATCTTGAAATTTCACACAGTTTTCGAATTGAGATGCACATGTTGAAATTCAGTTCGATAGTTCAGATAGGAATTGAGATTTCAGTGGTGAATTCGGCAAAGTGTGATATCAATTCCTCGAAAACTGTTGGATCAATTCGAACCAAATCTTGAAACTGCACATAGTTTTCGGATTGAGATGCACATGTTGAATTTCAGTTCGATAGTTCAGATAGGAATCGAGATTTCGGTGATCTTTTCGGCAAAGTGTGATATCAATTCCTCAAAAACTGTTGGATCAATTCGAACCAAATCTCGAAACAGCACATGGTTTGAGAGATTGAGACGCAAATGTTGAATTTCAGTTCGATAGTTGTGATAGGAATCGAGATTTCGGTGGTCTTTTCTGCAAAGTGTGATATCAATTCCACAAAAACTGTTGGATCAATTCGAACCAAATCTCGAAACAGCACATGGTTTGAGAGATTGAGATGCACATGTTGAATTTCAGTTCGATAGTTCTGATAGGAATTGAGGTTTCAGTGATCGATTCGACAAAATATCATTTCAATTCCCAAGGAACTGTTGGATCAATTCGACCCAAATCCCGAAACTTTACTCGGTTTTCGAATTGAGATGCACATGTTGAATTTCAGTTCGATAGTTCAGATAGGAATTGAGATTTCAGTGGTCAATTCGGCAAAGTGTGATATCAATTCCTAAAAACTGTTGGATTAATTCGAACCAAATCTTGAAACTGCACATAGTTTTCGAATTGAGATGCACATGTTGAATTTCAGTTCGATAGTTCTGATAGGAATTGAGATTTCAGTGGTCGATTCGACATATTATCATTTCAATTCCTAAGGAACTATTGGATCAATTCGACCAAAATCTCGATCCTGTACACAGTTTTCGAAATGAGATGCACATGTTGAATTTCAGTTCGATAGTTCTGATAGGAATTGAGATTTCAGTTGCCTTTCCGGCAAAGTGTGATATCAATTCCTCAAAAACTGTTGGATCAATTCGAACCAAATCTCGAAACAGCACATAGTTTTCGAATTGAGATGTACATGTTGAATTTCAGTTCGATAGTTCTGATAGGAATTGAGATTTCAGTGGTCGATTCGACAAAATATCATTTCAATTCCCAAGGATCTATTGAATCAATTCGACCCAAATCCCGAAACTGTACTCAGTTTTCGAATTGAGATGCACATGTTGAATTTCAGTTCGATAGTTCAGATAGGAATTGAGATTTCAGTGTTCAATTCGGCAAAGTGTGATATCAATTCCTAAAAACTGTTGGACCATTTCGACCCAAATCTTGAAACTGCAGATAGTTTTCGAATTGAGATGCACATGTTGAATTTCAGATCGATAGTTCTGATAGGAATGGATATTTCAGTAGTCGATTCGACAAAATATCATTTCAATTCCTAAGGAACTATTGGATCAATTCGACCAAAATCCCGAAACTGTACACAGTTTTCGAATTAAGATGCACATGTTGAATTTCAGTTCGATAGTTCAGATAGGAATGGAGATTTCAGTGGTCAATTCGGCAAAGTGTGATATCAATTCCTCGAAAACTGTTGGATCAATTCGAACGAAATCTTGAAACTGCACGTAGTTTTCGGATTGAGATGCACATGTTGAATTTCAGTTCGATAGTTCAGATAGGAATCGAGATTTCAGTGGTCGATTCAACAAAATATCATTTCAATTCCCAAGGAACTATTGGATCAATTCGACCCAAATCCCGAAACTGTACTCAGTTTTCGAATTGAGATGCACATGTTGAATTTCATTTCGATAGTTCAGATAGGAATTGAGATTTCCGTGGTCGATTCGACAAAATATCATTTCAATTCCCAAGGAAATATTGGATCAATTCGACCCAAATCCCGAAACTGTACTCAGTTTTCGAATTGAGATGCACATGTTGAATTTCAGTTCGATAGTTCAGATAGGAAATGAGATTTCAGTGGTCAATTCGGCAAAGTGTGATATCAATTCCTCGAAAACTGTTGGTTCAATTCGAACCAAATCTTGAAATTTCACACAGTTTTCGAATTGAGATGCACATGTTGAAATTCAGTTCGATAGTTCAGATAGGAATTGAGATTTCAGTGGTGAATTCGGCAAAGTGTGATATCAATTCCTCGAAAACTGTTGGATCAATTCGAACCAAATCTTGAAACTGCACATAGTTTTCGGATTGAGATGCACATGTTGAATTTCAGTTCGATAGTTCAGATAGGAATCGAGATTTCGGTGATCTTTTCGGCAAAGTGTGATATCAATTCCTCAAAAACTGTTGGATCAATTCGAACCAAATCTCGAAACAGCACATGGTTTGAGAGATTGAGACGCAAATGTTGAATTTCAGTTCGATAGTTGTGATAGGAATTGAGATTTCAGTGGTCTTTTCGGCAAAGTGTGATATCAATTCCTCAAAAACTGTTGGATCAATTCGAACCAAATCTCGAAACAGCACATGGTTTGAGAGATTGAGACGCAAATGTTGAATTTCAGTTCGATAGTTGTGATAGGAATTGAGGTTTCAGTGGTCGGTTCGACAAAATATCATTTCAATTCCCAAGGAACTATTGGATCAATTCGACCCAAATCCCGAAACTTTACTCGGTTTTCGAATTGAGATGCTCATGTTGAATTTCAGTTCGATAGTTCAGATAGGAATTGAGATTTCAGTGGTCAATTCGGCAAAGTGTGATATCAATTCCTCGAAAACTGTTGGACCATTTCGACCCAAATCTTGAAACTTCAGATAGTTTTCGAATTGAGATGCACATGTTGAATTTCAGATCGATAGTTCTTATAGGAATGGAAATTTCAGTAGTCGATTCGACAAAATATCATTTCAATTCCTAAGGAACTATTGGATCAATTCGACCAAAATCCCGAAACTGTACACAGTTTTCGAATTAAGATGCACATGTTGAATTTCAGTTCGATAGTTCAGATAGGAATTTAGATTTCAGTGGTCGATTCGACAAAATATCAATTCAATTCCCAAGGAAATATTGGATCAATTCGACCCAAATCCCGAAACTGTACTCAGTTTTCGAATTGAGATGCACATGTTGAATTTCAGTTCAACAGTTCAGATAGGAATTGAGATTTCAGTGGTCAATTCGGCAAAGTGTGATATCAATTCCTCGAAAACTGTTGGTTCAATTCGAACCAAATCTTGAAATTTCACACAGTTTTCGAATTGAGATGCACATGCTGAAATTCAGTTCGATAGTTCAGATAGGAATTGAGATTTCAGTGGTCAATTCGGCAAAGTGTAATATCAATTCCTCGAAAACTGTTGGATCAATTCGAACCAAATCTTGAAACTGCACATAGTTTTCGGATTGAGATGCACATGTTGAATTTCAGTTCGATAAATCAGATAGGAATCGAGATTTCGGTGGTCTTTTCTGCAAAGTGTGATATCAATTCCACAAAAACTGTTGGATCAATTCGAACCAAATCTCGAAACAGCACATGGTTTGAGAGATTGAGATGCACATGTTGAATTTCAGTTCGATAGTTCTGATAGGAATTGAGGTTTCAGTGATCGATTCGACAAAATATCATTTCAATTCCCAAGGAACTATTGGATCAATTCGACCCAAATCCCGAAACTTTACTCGGTTTTCGAATTGAGATACACATGTTGAATTTCAGTTCGATAGTTCAGATAGGAATTGAGATTTCAGTGGTCAATTCGGAAAAGTGTGATATCAATTCCTAAAAACTGTTGGATTAATTCGAACCAAATCTTGAAACTGCACATAGTTTTCGAATTGAGATGCACATGTTGAATTTCAGTTCGATAGTTGTGATAGGAATTGAGATTTCAGTTGCCTTTCCGGCAAAGTGTGATATCAATTCCTCAAAAACTGTTGGATCAATTCGAACCAAATCTCGAAACAGCACATGGTTTTCGAATTGAGATGCACATGTTGAATTTCAGTTCGATAGTTCAGATAGGAATTGAGATTTCAGTTTTCAATTCGGCAAAGTGTGATATCAATTCCTGAAAACTGTTGGACCATTTCGACCCAAATCTTGAAACTGCAGATAGTTTTCGAATTGAGATGCACATGTTGAATTTCAGATCGATAGTTCTGATAGGAATGGAGATTTCAGTAGTCGATTCGACAAAATATCATTTCAATTCCTAAGGAAATATTGGATCAATTCGACCAAAATCCCGAAACTGTACACAGTTTTCGAATTAAGATGCACATGTTGAATTTCAGTTCGATAGTTCAGATAGGAATTGAGATTTCAGTGGTCGATTCGACAAAATATCAATTCAATTCCCAAGGAAATATTGGATCAATTCGACCCAAATCCCGAAACTGTACTCAGTTTTCGAATTGAGATGCACATGTTGAATTTCAGTTCAATAGTTCAGATAGGAATTGAGATTTCAGTGGTCAATTCGGAAAAGTGTGATATCAATTCCTCGAAAACTGTTGGTTCAATTCGAACCAAATCTTGAAATTTCACACAGTTTTCGGATTGAGATGCACATGTTGAATTTCAGTTCGATAGTTCAGATAGGAATCGAGATTTCGGTGGTCTTTTCTGCAAAGTGTGATATCAATTCCACAAAAACTGTTGGATCAATTCGAACCAAATCTCGAAACAGCACATGGTTTGAGAGATTGAGATGCATATGTTGAATTTCAGTTCGATAGTTCTGATAGGAATTGAGGTTTCAGTGATCGATTCGACAAAATATCATTTCAATTCCCAAGGAACTATTGGATCAATTCGACCCAAATCCCGAAACTTTACTTGGTTTTCGAATTGAGATGCACATGTTGAATTTCAGTTCGATAGTTCAGATAGGAATTGAGATTTCAGTGGTCAATTCGGCAAAGTGTGATATCAATTCCTAAAAACTGTTGGATTAATTCGAACCAAATCTTGAAACTGCACATAGTTTTCGAATTGAGATGCACATGTTGAATTTCAGTTCGATAGTTCTGATAGGAATTGAGATTTCAGTGGTCGATTCGACATATTATCATTTCAATTCCTAAGGAACTATTGGATCAATTCGACCAAAATCTCGAACCTGTACACAGGTTTCGAAATGAGATGCACATGTTGAATTTCAGTTCGATAGTTCTGATAGGAATTGAGATTTCAGTTGCCTTTCCGGCAAAGTGTGATATCAATTCCTCAAAAACTGTTGGATCAATTCGAACCAAATCTCGAAACAGCACATGGTTTTCGAATTGAGATGCACATGTTGAATTTCAGTTCGATAGTTCTGATAGGAATTGAGATTTCAGTGGTCGATTCGACAAAATATCATTTCAATTCCCAAGGATCTATTGAATCAATTCGACCTAAATCCCGAAACTGTACTCAGTTTTCGAATTGAGATGCACATGTTGAATTTCAGTTCGATAGTTCAGATAGGAATTGAGATTTCAGTGTTCAATTCGGCAAAGTGTGATATCAATTCCTAAAAACTGTTGGACCATTTCGACCCAAATCTTGAAACTGCAGATAGTTTTCGAATTGAGATGCACATGTTGAATTTCAGTTCGATAGTTCAGATAGGAATCGAGATTTCGGTGGTCTTTTCTGCAAAGTGTGATATCAATTCCACAAAAACTGTTGGATCAATTCGAACCAAATCTCGAAACAGCACATGGTTTGAGAGATTGAGATGCACATGTTGAATTTCAGTTCGATAGTTCTGATAGGAATTGAGGTTTCAGTGATCGATTCGACAAAATATCATTTCAATTCCGAAGGAACTGTTGGATCAATTCGACCCAAATCCCGAAACTTTACTCGGTTTTCGAATTGAGATGCACATGTTGAATTTCAGTTCGATAGTTCAGATAGGAATTGAGATTTCAGTGGTCAATTCGGCAAAGTGTGATATCAATTCCTAAAAACTGTTGGATTAATTCGAACCAAATCTTGAAACTGCACATAGTTTTCGAATTGAGATGCACATATTGAATTTCAGTTCGATAGTTCTGATAGGAATTGAGATTTCAGATGTCGATTCGACATATTATCATTTCAATTCCTAAGGAACTATTGGATCAATTCGACCAAAATCTCGAACCTGTACACAGTTTTCGAAATGAGATGCACATGTTGAATTTCAGTTCGATAGTTCTGATAGGAATTGAGATTTCAGTTGCCTTTCCGGCAAAGTGTGATATCAATTCCTCAAAAACTGTTGGATCAATTCGAACCAAATCTCGAAACAGCACATAGTTTTCGAATTGAGATGTACATGTTGAATTTCAGTTCGATAGTTCTGATAGGAATTGAGATTTCAGTGGTCGATTCGACAAAATATCATTTCAATTCCCAAGGATCTATTGAATCAATTCGACCCAAATCCCGAAACTGTACTCAGTTTTCGAATTGAGATGCACATGTTGAATTTCAGTTCGATAGTTCAGATAGGAATTGAGATTTCAGTGTTCAATTCGGCAAAGTGTGATATCAATTCCTAAAAACTGTTGGACCATTTCGACCCAAATCTTGAAACTGCAGATAGTTTTCGAATTGAGATGCACATGTTGAATTTCAGATCGATAGTTCTGATAGGAATGGATATTTCAGTAGTCGATTCGACAAAATATCATTTCAATTCCTAAGGAACTATTGGATCAATTCGACCAAAATCCCGAAACTGTACACAGTTTTCGAATTAAGATGCACATGTTGAATTTCAGTTCGATAGTTCAGATAGGAATGGAGATTTCAGTGGTCAATTCGGCAAAGTGTGATATCAATTCCTAAAAACTGTTGGATCAATTCGACCCCAATCTCGAAACTGTACACAGTTTTCGAATTGAGATGCTCATGTTGAATTTCAGTTCGATAGTTCAGATAGGAATTGAGATTTCAGTGGTCGATTCGGCAAAGTGTGATATCAATTCCTCGAAAACTGTTGGATCATTTCGAACGAAATCTTGAAACTGCACGTAGTTTTCGGATTGAGATGCACATGTTGAATTTCAGTTCGATAGTTCAGATAGGAATCGAGATTTCAGAGGTCGATTCAACAAAATATCATTTCAATTCCCAAGGAACTATTGGATCAATTCGACCCAAATCCCGAAACTGTACTCAGTTTTCGAATTGAGATGCACATGTTGAATTTCATTTCGATAGTTCAGATAGGAATTGAGATTTCCGTGGTCGATTCGACAAAATATCATTTCAATTCCCAAGGAAATATTGGATCAATTCGACCCAAATCCCGAAACTGTACTCAGTTTTCGAATTGAGATGCACATGTTGAATTTCAGTTCGATAGTTCAGATAGGAATTGAGATTTCAGTGGTCAATTCGGCAAAGTGTGATATCAATTCCTCGAAAACTGTTGGTTCAATTCGAACCAAATCTTGAAATTTCACACAGTTTTCGAATTGAGATGCACATGTTGAAATTCAGTTCGATAGTTCAGATAGGAATTGAGATTTCAGTGGTGAATTGGCAAAGTGTGATATCAATTCCTCGAAAACTGTTGGATCAATTCGAACCAAATCTTGAAACTGCACATAGTTTTCGGATTGAGATGCACATGTTGAATTTCAGTTCGATAGTTCAGATAGGAATCGAGATTTCGGTGATCTTTTCGGCAACGTGTGATATCAATTCCTCAAAAACTGTTGGATCAATTCGAACCAAATCTCGAAACAGCACATGGTTTGAGAGATTGAGACGCAAATGTTGAATTTCAGTTCGATAGTTGTGATAGGAATTGAGGTTTCAGTGGTCGGTTCGACAAAATATCATTTCAATTCCCAAGGAACTATTGGATCAATTCGACCCAAATCCCGAAACTTTACTCGGTTTTCGAATTGAGATGCACATGTTGAATTTCAGTTCGATAGTTCAGATAGGAATTGAGATTTCAGTGTTCAATTCGGCAAAGTGTGATATCAATTCCTAAAAACTGTTGGACCATTTCGACCCAAATCTTGAAACTGCAGATAGTTTTCGAATTGAGATGCACATGTTGAAATTCAGTTCGATAGTTCAGATAGGAATTGAGATTTCAGTGGTGAATTGGCAAAGTGTGATATCAATTCCTCGAAAACTGTTGGATCAATTCGAACCAAATCTTGAAACTGCACATAGTTTTCGGATTGAGATGCACATGTTGAATTTCAGTTCGATAGTTCAGATAGGAATCGAGATTTCGGTGATCTTTTCGGCAACGTGTGATATCAATTCCTCAAAAACTGTTGGATCAATTCGAACCAAATCTCGAAACAGCACATGGTTTGAGAGATTGAGACGCAAATGTTGAATTTCAGTACGATAGTTGTGATAGGAATTGAGGTTTCAGTGGTCGGTTCGACAAAATATCATTTCAATTCCCAAGGAACTATTGGATCAATTCGACCCAAATCCCGAAACTTTACTCGGTTTTCGAATTGAGATGCACATGTTGAATTTCAGTTCGATAGTTCAGATAGGAATTGAGATTTCAGTGGTCAATTCGGCAAAGTGTGATATCAATTCCTAAAAACTGTTGGATTAATTCGAACCAAATCTTGAAACTGCACATAGTTTTCGAATGGAGATGCACATGTTGAATTTCAGTTCGATAGTTCTGATAGGAATTGAGATTTCAGTGGTCGATTCGACAAAATATCATTTCAATTCCCAAGGATCTATTGGATCAATTCGACCCAAATCCCGAAACTGTACTCAGTTTTCGAATTGAGATGCACATGTTGAATTTCATTTCGATAGTTCAGATAGGAATTGAGATTTCCGTGGTCGATTCGACAAAATATCATTTCAATTCCCAAGGAAATATTGGATCAATTCGACCCAAATCCCGAAACTGTACTCAGTTTTCGAATTGAGATGCACATGTTGAATTTCAGTTCGATAGTTCAGATAGGAATTGAGATTTCAGTGGTCAATTCGGCAAAGTGTGATATCAATTCCTCGAAAACTGTTGGTTCAATTCGAACTAAATCTTGAAATTTCACACAGTTTTCGAATTGAGATGCACATGTTGAAATTCAGTTCGATAGTTCAGATAGGAATTGAGATTTCAGTGGTGAATTCGGCAAAGTGTGATATCAATTCCTCGAAAACTGTTGGATCAATTCGAACCAAATCTTGAAACTGCACATAGTTTTCGGATTGAGATGCACATGTTGAATTTCAGTTCGATAGTTCAGATAGGAATCGAGATTTCGGTGATCTTTTCGGCAAAGTGTGATATCAATTCCTCAAAAACTGTTGGATCAATTCGAACCAAATCTCGAAACAGCACATGGTTTGAGAGATTGAGACGCAAATGTTGAATTTCAGTTCGATAGTTGTGATAGGAATTGAGATTTCAGTGGTCTTTTCGGCAAAGTGTGATATCAATTCCTCAAAAACTGTTGGATCAATTCGAACCAAATCTCGAAACAGCACATGGTTTGAGAGATTGAGACGCAAATGTTGAATTTCAGTTCGATAGTTGTGATAGGAATTGAGGTTTCAGTGGTCGGTTCGACAAAATATCATTTCAATTCCCAAGGAACTATTGGATCAATTCGACCCAAATCCCGAAACTTTACTCGGTTTTCGAATTGAGATGCACATGTTGAATTTCAGTTCGATAGTTCAGATAGGAATTGAGATTTCAGTGGTCAATTCGGCAAAGTGTGATATCAATTCCTAAAAACTGTTGGATTAATTCGAACCAAATCTTGAAACTGCACATAGTTTTCGAATGGAGATGCACATGTTGAATTTCAGATCGATAGTTCTTATAGGAATGGAAATTTCAGTAGTCGATTCGACAAAATATCATTTCAATTCCTAAGGAACTATTGGATCAATTCGACCAAAATCCCGAAACTGTACACAGTTTTCGAATTAAGATGCACATGTTGAATTTCAGTTCGATAGTTCAGATAGGAATTTAGATTTCAGTGGTCGATTCGACAAAATATCAATTCAATTCCCAAGGAAATATTGGATCAATTCGACCCAAATCCCGAAACTGTACTCAGTTTTCGAATTGAGATGCACATGTTGAATTTCAGTTCAACAGTTCAGATAGGAATTGAGATTTCAGTGGTCAATTCGGCAAAGTGTGATATCAATTCCTCGAAAACTGTTGGTTCAATTCGAACCAAATCTTGAAATTTCACACAGTTTTCGAATTGAGATGCACATGCTGAAATTCAGTTCGATAGTTCAGATAGGAATTGAGATTTCAGTGGTCAATTCGGCAAAGTGTAATATCAATTCCTCGAAAACTGTTGGATCAATTCGAACCAAATCTTGAAACTGCACATAGTTTTCGGATTGAGATGCACATGTTGAATTTCAGTTCGATAAATCAGATAGGAATCGAGATTTCGGTGGTCTTTTCTGCAAAGTGTGATATCAATTCCACAAAAACTGTTGGATCAATTCGAACCAAATCTCGAAACAGCACATGGTTTGAGAGATTGAGATGCACATGTTGAATTTCAGTTCGATAGTTCTGATAGGAATTGAGGTTTCAGTGATCGATTCGACAAAATATCATTTCAATTCCCAAGGAACTATTGGATCAATTCGACCCAAATCCCGAAACTTTACTCGGTTTTCGAATTGAGATACACATGTTGAATTTCAGTTCGATAGTTCAGATAGGAATTGAGATTTCAGTGGTCAATTCGGAAAAGTGTGATATCAATTCCTAAAAACTGTTGGATTAATTCGAACCAAATCTTGAAACTGCACATAGTTTTCGAATTGAGATGCACATGTTGAATTTCAGTTCGATAGTTGTGATAGGAATTGAGATTTCAGTTGCCTTTCCGGCAAAGTGTGATATCAATTCCTCAAAAACTGTTGGATCAATTCGAACCAAATCTCGAAACAGCACATGGTTTTCGAATTGAGATGCACATGTTGAATTTCAGTTCGATAGTTCAGATAGGAATTGAGATTTCAGTTTTCAATTCGGCAAAGTGTGATATCAATTCCTGAAAACTGTTGGACCATTTCGACCCAAATCTTGAAACTGCAGATAGTTTTCGAATTGAGATGCACATGTTGAATTTCAGATCGATAGTTCTGATAGGAATGGAGATTTCAGTAGTCGATTCGACAAAATATCATTTCAATTCCTAAGGAAATATTGGATCAATTCGACCAAAATCCCGAAACTGTACACAGTTTTCGAATTAAGATGCACATGTTGAATTTCAGTTCGATAGTTCAGATAGGAATTGAGATTTCAGTGGTCGATTCGACAAAATATCAATTCAATTCCCAAGGAAATATTGGATCAATTCGACCCAAATCCCGAAACTGTACTCAGTTTTCGAATTGAGATGCACATGTTGAATTTCAGTTCAATAGTTCAGATAGGAATTGAGATTTCAGTGGTCAATTCGGAAAAGTGTGATATCAATTCCTCGAAAACTGTTGGTTCAATTCGAACCAAATCTTGAAATTTCACACAGTTTTCGGATTGAGATGCACATGTTGAATTTCAGTTCGATAGTTCAGATAGGAATCGAGATTTCGGTGGTCTTTTCTGCAAAGTGTGATATCAATTCCACAAAAACTGTTGGATCAATTCGAACCAAATCTCGAAACAGCACATGGTTTGAGAGATTGAGATGCATATGTTGAATTTCAGTTCGATAGTTCTGATAGGAATTGAGGTTTCAGTGATCGATTCGACAAAATATCATTTCAATTCCCAAGGAACTATTGGATCAATTCGACCCAAATCCCGAAACTTTACTTGGTTTTCGAATTGAGATGCACATGTTGAATTTCAGTTCGATAGTTCAGATAGGAATTGAGATTTCAGTGGTCAATTCGGCAAAGTGTGATATCAATTCCTAAAAACTGTTGGATTAATTCGAACCAAATCTTGAAACTGCACATAGTTTTCGAATTGAGATGCACATGTTGAATTTCAGTTCGATAGTTCTGATAGGAATTGAGATTTCAGTGGTCGATTCGACATATTATCATTTCAATTCCTAAGGAACTATTGGATCAATTCGACCAAAATCTCGAACCTGTACACAGGTTTCGAAATGAGATGCACATGTTGAATTTCAGTTCGATAGTTCTGATAGGAATTGAGATTTCAGTTGCCTTTCCGGCAAAGTGTGATATCAATTCCTCAAAAACTGTTGGATCAATTCGAACCAAATCTCGAAACAGCACATGGTTTTCGAATTGAGATGCACATGTTGAATTTCAGTTCGATAGTTCTGATAGGAATTGAGATTTCAGTGGTCGATTCGACAAAATATCATTTCAATTCCCAAGGATCTATTGAATCAATTCGACCTAAATCCCGAAACTGTACTCAGTTTTCGAATTGAGATGCACATGTTGAATTTCAGTTCGATAGTTCAGATAGGAATTGAGATTTCAGTGTTCAATTCGGCAAAGTGTGATATCAATTCCTAAAAACTGTTGGACCATTTCGACCCAAATCTTGAAACTGCAGATAGTTTTCGAATTGAGATGCACATGTTGAATTTCAGTTCGATAGTTCAGATAGGAATCGAGATTTCGGTGGTCTTTTCTGCAAAGTGTGATATCAATTCCACAAAAACTGTTGGATCAATTCGAACCAAATCTCGAAACAGCACATGGTTTGAGAGATTGAGATGCACATGTTGAATTTCAGTTCGATAGTTCTGATAGGAATTGAGGTTTCAGTGATCGATTCGACAAAATATCATTTCAATTCCGAAGGAACTGTTGGATCAATTCGACCCAAATCCCGAAACTTTACTCGGTTTTCGAATTGAGATGCACATGTTGAATTTCAGTTCGATAGTTCAGATAGGAATTGAGATTTCAGTGGTCAATTCGGCAAAGTGTGATATCAATTCCTAAAAACTGTTGGATTAATTCGAACCAAATCTTGAAACTGCACATAGTTTTCGAATTGAGATGCACATATTGAATTTCAGTTCGATAGTTCTGATAGGAATTGAGATTTCAGATGTCGATTCGACATATTATCATTTCAATTCCTAAGGAACTATTGGATCAATTCGACCAAAATCTCGAACCTGTACACAGTTTTCGAAATGAGATGCACATGTTGAATTTCAGTTCGATAGTTCTGATAGGAATTGAGATTTCAGTTGCCTTTCCGGCAAAGTGTGATATCAATTCCTCAAAAACTGTTGGATCAATTCGAACCAAATCTCGAAACAGCACATAGTTTTCGAATTGAGATGTACATGTTGAATTTCAGTTCGATAGTTCTGATAGGAATTGAGATTTCAGTGGTCGATTCGACAAAATATCATTTCAATTCCCAAGGATCTATTGAATCAATTCGACCCAAATCCCGAAACTGTACTCAGTTTTCGAATTGAGATGCACATGTTGAATTTCAGTTCGATAGTTCAGATAGGAATTGAGATTTCAGTGTTCAATTCGGCAAAGTGTGATATCAATTCCTAAAAACTGTTGGACCATTTCGACCCAAATCTTGAAACTGCAGATAGTTTTCGAATTGAGATGCACATGTTGAATTTCAGATCGATAGTTCTGATAGGAATGGATATTTCAGTAGTCGATTCGACAAAATATCATTTCAATTCCTAAGGAACTATTGGATCAATTCGACCAAAATCCCGAAACTGTACACAGTTTTCGAATTAAGATGCACATGTTGAATTTCAGTTCGATAGTTCAGATAGGAATGGAGATTTCAGTGGTCAATTCGGCAAAGTGTGATATCAATTCCTAAAAACTGTTGGATCAATTCGACCCCAATCTCGAAACTGTACACAGTTTTCGAATTGAGATGCTCATGTTGAATTTCAGTTCGATAGTTCAGATAGGAATTGAGATTTCAGTGGTCGATTCGGCAAAGTGTGATATCAATTCCTCGAAAACTGTTGGATCATTTCGAACGAAATCTTGAAACTGCACGTAGTTTTCGGATTGAGATGCACATGTTGAATTTCAGTTCGATAGTTCAGATAGGAATCGAGATTTCAGAGGTCGATTCAACAAAATATCATTTCAATTCCCAAGGAACTATTGGATCAATTCGACCCAAATCCCGAAACTGTACTCAGTTTTCGAATTGAGATGCACATGTTGAATTTCATTTCGATAGTTCAGATAGGAATTGAGATTTCCGTGGTCGATTCGACAAAATATCATTTCAATTCCCAAGGAAATATTGGATCAATTCGACCCAAATCCCGAAACTGTACTCAGTTTTCGAATTGAGATGCACATGTTGAATTTCAGTTCGATAGTTCAGATAGGAATTGAGATTTCAGTGGTCAATTCGGCAAAGTGTGATATCAATTCCTCGAAAACTGTTGGTTCAATTCGAACCAAATCTTGAAATTTCACACAGTTTTCGAATTGAGATGCACATGTTGAAATTCAGTTCGATAGTTCAGATAGGAATTGAGATTTCAGTGGTGAATTGGCAAAGTGTGATATCAATTCCTCGAAAACTGTTGGATCAATTCGAACCAAATCTTGAAACTGCACATAGTTTTCGGATTGAGATGCACATGTTGAATTTCAGTTCGATAGTTCAGATAGGAATCGAGATTTCGGTGATCTTTTCGGCAACGTGTGATATCAATTCCTCAAAAACTGTTGGATCAATTCGAACCAAATCTCGAAACAGCACATGGTTTGAGAGATTGAGACGCAAATGTTGAATTTCAGTTCGATAGTTGTGATAGGAATTGAGGTTTCAGTGGTCGGTTCGACAAAATATCATTTCAATTCCCAAGGAACTATTGGATCAATTCGACCCAAATCCCGAAACTTTACTCGGTTTTCGAATTGAGATGCACATGTTGAATTTCAGTTCGATAGTTCAGATAGGAATTGAGATTTCAGTGTTCAATTCGGCAAAGTGTGATATCAATTCCTAAAAACTGTTGGACCATTTCGACCCAAATCTTGAAACTGCAGATAGTTTTCGAATTGAGATGCACATGTTGAAATTCAGTTCGATAGTTCAGATAGGAATTGAGATTTCAGTGGTGAATTGGCAAAGTGTGATATCAATTCCTCGAAAACTGTTGGATCAATTCGAACCAAATCTTGAAACTGCACATAGTTTTCGGATTGAGATGCACATGTTGAATTTCAGTTCGATAGTTCAGATAGGAATCGAGATTTCGGTGATCTTTTCGGCAACGTGTGATATCAATTCCTCAAAAACTGTTGGATCAATTCGAACCAAATCTCGAAACAGCACATGGTTTGAGAGATTGAGACGCAAATGTTGAATTTCAGTACGATAGTTGTGATAGGAATTGAGGTTTCAGTGGTCGGTTCGACAAAATATCATTTCAATTCCCAAGGAACTATTGGATCAATTCGACCCAAATCCCGAAACTTTACTCGGTTTTCGAATTGAGATGCACATGTTGAATTTCAGTTCGATAGTTCAGATAGGAATTGAGATTTCAGTGGTCAATTCGGCAAAGTGTGATATCAATTCCTAAAAACTGTTGGATTAATTCGAACCAAATCTTGAAACTGCACATAGTTTTCGAATGGAGATGCACATGTTGAATTTCAGTTCGATAGTTCTGATAGGAATTGAGATTTCAGTGGTCGATTCGACAAAATATCATTTCAATTCCCAAGGATCTATTGGATCAATTCGACCCAAATCCCGAAACTGTACTCAGTTTTCGAATTGAGATGCACATGTTGAATTTCATTTCGATAGTTCAGATAGGAATTGAGATTTCCGTGGTCGATTCGACAAAATATCATTTCAATTCCCAAGGAAATATTGGATCAATTCGACCCAAATCCCGAAACTGTACTCAGTTTTCGAATTGAGATGCACATGTTGAATTTCAGTTCGATAGTTCAGATAGGAATTGAGATTTCAGTGGTCAATTCGGCAAAGTGTGATATCAATTCCTCGAAAACTGTTGGTTCAATTCGAACTAAATCTTGAAATTTCACACAGTTTTCGAATTGAGATGCACATGTTGAAATTCAGTTCGATAGTTCAGATAGGAATTGAGATTTCAGTGGTGAATTCGGCAAAGTGTGATATCAATTCCTCGAAAACTGTTGGATCAATTCGAACCAAATCTTGAAACTGCACATAGTTTTCGGATTGAGATGCACATGTTGAATTTCAGTTCGATAGTTCAGATAGGAATCGAGATTTCGGTGATCTTTTCGGCAAAGTGTGATATCAATTCCTCAAAAACTGTTGGATCAATTCGAACCAAATCTCGAAACAGCACATGGTTTGAGAGATTGAGACGCAAATGTTGAATTTCAGTTCGATAGTTGTGATAGGAATTGAGATTTCAGTGGTCTTTTCGGCAAAGTGTGATATCAATTCCTCAAAAACTGTTGGATCAATTCGAACCAAATCTCGAAACAGCACATGGTTTGAGAGATTGAGACGCAAATGTTGAATTTCAGTTCGATAGTTGTGATAGGAATTGAGGTTTCAGTGGTCGGTTCGACAAAATATCATTTCAATTCCCAAGGAACTGAGTACAGTCAATAAAAAATTCTAAGAATATTAACAAACGCACCCTGGTACGTTACGAACCAAACGCTCCATACAGATCTAAAGATCCCATACGTGAAAGAAGTCATCCAGGACAGAAGTTGCAGACATGACGCAATACTCGGAAGCCATCTTAGGATGGCTTCCGAGTAGGGCGATTAGGGCGTTAGCGCCCTAATCCGACCACTGACCAAACCCCCAGATACCAGACGACTGAAGAGAAACTGGCCAGCAGATCTGAAGGATGCCTGAGGACTTATCACTGGATAAGACCTCATAACGCCACTTAGGAGCCTACAGCTCTGAACCAGCAAACAGGCCCATAGAATGAATACATTCTGATTGCTTGTATACGTACTATAATAAAAAAAAATATCAGGATATCCCTTCGATCGATGGTTGTCATGGCACAATGTAATTATTTGTTTGCAAGTTACAATGAAGATTATAAAACCTTCAAAAATTCTTGATACGTGTTTCTAAAAATGTTGATCGGTGACGACGAGGTTGTAGTTCCCGAGAGCATTATAGAGAAAGCAAATGAGGCAGCAGAAGAAGTTATTCCATTGAAATCAAAAACTTTGTACGAAAAGGAATATACAGCGTTTTGTACTTGGAGAAATAATATGAAAGCCGAAGGTGTCAACGAAAAAAATCATTTTGGCTTATATTTCTAAAAGGTTCAAAAAAGTTGAGTCGTCGTTCTTATGGTCCTTCTATTTGCAACTCAGAAAAATGTTGGCTCTGAAAGAAAAAATAGACATCGGCAGATTTTACCAAGTCACCGCCTTTTTGAAGCAACATTCTAGAGGATACCTGGCAAAGAAGTCGAAATTATTCACAAGAGAGGAGTTGGAATATGTTTTAGATGCCGCTCCTGATGAGCAATATTTATTGATAAAGGTAGTTTTTATTATGGGTGTTGCAGGAGGGTGTAGAATTGGCCAGCTGGTGAATATGGTCGTAGGTGATGTGGAAGATCAGGACAGCGTATTGGTTATTCAGCTTCCTGATAAAAAACCTTTAAGAAAAGAGTTTTCACTATGGTCAATGGTAGTGATAAGGTTGCTGCACTTGATATATTCCGCAAGTATAAGTACTTGAGGCCAAACAAAGTTGATCACAAGCGACTATTCCTTAATTATAAAAACGAAAAATGTACTTTCCAGCCTGTAGGTATGAACTCATTTTGTAAAATGCCCGCTACAATTGCAAAGTATTTGGGTCTTTCTGATGCTGAACAATATGCAGGGCACACTTTCAGGCGATCTTCTGCAACCCTTCTCACAAATTCTGGGACAGAAGGATATATTGAGGATCCATTTCAGAACAGAATCAATATTTCTGAACAAATACTTGGTGGGGTGACACTAAAACCGGAGTTTCTGATGCAGAAGTGGATATTCCAGCAGGGCCTGAGGGAAATCGGTGCTTTATCTCTCTCTCTCTCTCTCTTGGTGACCCTCAAAATGCCAGTTAGACAGCAGGTCGGAAGAAGCTGTCAACCTGCAACTTGATCGGTGGGAAATCGGCAAAATATTGACAAAATAGGAACAAGATACGGTAAAGGCCCCAAGTCCTCTTGGGACCCAACGGCGGTCGAACGGTCACGGAAATCGGCAATCTACGCCTAAAATGACTAGATCAAGTCTGAACGTTAGGTCGGTATATTCAGCTAGTTAAACGGACTAAAGAAAGCGGAAAATACAGTTTTTAGGAATTGATATCACACTTTGCCGAATTGACCACTGAAATCTCGATTCCTATATGAACTATCGAACTGAAATTCAACATGTGCATCTCAATTCGAAAACTGTGTACAGTTTCGAGATTTGCGTCGAATTGATTCAATAGTTCCTTAGGAATTGAAATGATACTATGTCGAATCGACCACTGAAATCTCAATTCCTATCAGAACTATCATACTGAAATTCAACATGTGCATCTCAATTCGAAAACTATGTGCAGTTTCAAGATTTGGTTCGAATTGATCCAACAGTTTTTAGGAATTGATATCACACTTTGCCGAATTGACCACTGAAATCTCAATTCCTATCTGAACTATCGAACTGAAATTCAACATGTGCATCTCAATTTGAAAACTGAATACAGTTTCGGGATTTGGGTCGAATTGATCCAATAGTTCCTTGTGAATGGAAATGATATTTTGTCGAATCGACCATTGAAATCTGAATTCCTATCAGAACTTTCGAACTGAAATTCAACAATTGCAAGTTTCCTGCGAAATCTCGAGGAATTTAGAATTTTTTATTTGTACCAATTATTGGGTTCATCATTGCATCGTATTTCGGACGAATGCGATATGGAAAATAGGCCGATATTTCATTTTTGACGGACCGAAACTATTCTTCCCAGACTTGTGGAAGTCGCTCCTGTCAAGGTTCCCGGATATTCTTATCATAAGTTATTATTTCGAAATTTGAGTCTCCTTGATCGAACAATTCATGATGAATAGAACTTTTTCTTTTATTGATTGACCATCAGAATTCGTACACAATTTTTGAACTGAGATATACGTATTGAGTTTCATTCAGTTCGATAATTCAGATAGGAATTAAGATTTCTGTGGTCAATTCGGCAAAGTCTGATATGAATTCCTCAAAAACCGTTTGATCATTTCGACCCAAATCTTCAAACTTCACATAGTGTGATATCAATTTCCCATAAACTATTGGATCAATTCGAGCCAAATTTTGAAACTGTACATAGTTTTCGAATTGAGTTGCATATTGAGATGCATGCGAAAACTATGTGCAGTTTCAAGATTTGGTTCGAATTGATCCAATAGTTCCTTAGGAATTGAAATGATATTTTGACGAATCGACTACTACTCCGGTTAGCGCATCCACCATTTTCGGTAATTCTAATCCATGTTCACCTTCTTCTTCGGTGGGGGCGGCACCGATGTGGGCGGCGACGGTTCTGACGGTGTTGGCGGTACGGCGGGCCTCAGTCGGAGGTCCGGCAGTATGGCCTCTGTCCTGCTCCCTGGAGTTGCGGTCGGTCCTGAGGCAGTTCTGGCGGTCCCTGGTCCCCTATCTCTAACGCAACACACCCTGGAAAGGACCCCCACACGGCCGCACCTGGAACAGAACTTCGTCCTTTCCCCTCGGCAGTCCTCCCTGTGGTGGCCTTCATTGCCACACCGCCAGCAACTGTGGGGGCCTAACCCCAGGTAGACCTGAAGTCCACAGTACCCCGCGATAAAACAACGAATGTTATGTTAGAGAAATTACCTAGAAAAGGTATAGCCGCTCTAACAAATATCACGAATGGAATCATTGGGACAGAACACTACCCAGAAAAATGGAAAAAAGCGGAAGTCATAGTATTCAATAAAACATTTAAAGAGAAGAAGTTTCCACAAAACTACAGATCGATAAGTCTACTGTCGGCGTTAGGAAAAGTAGTAGAAAGGATTATCGCCACGAGGCTAAATGAGGAATTCGAAAATCTGAAACTGATACCGCCAGTACAGTTCGGATTCAGAAGAGAGCATTCAACAGAGCAACAATTATTAAGGCTCACAGAGTACATTTCAGAGGGATTCCAAAATAAACAAGCCACAGGTCTTGTTTTACTAGACGTCGCCAGAGCTTTTGACAGAGTATGGTATGAAGGATTAATATTTAAGATGAGAAGTGCAGGATATTCAATCAAAATATGCAAGTTGATCCGGAATTATCACAAAAATAGAAGATTTTACATGAAAGTGGAAGGAGAATGCTCCACAACAAGAGATTTAGAGGCTGGTGTACCCCAAGGGTCAGTGCTTGGGCCATACATTCACGATATTCCGAAGAATGCAAGAACCATGCTAACGTTATATGCTGACGACACAGGCATAGCGACTCGACACCGAAACCCAGAAATGATAGAACGAGTTCTACAAGAAACGATTGACGAAACAAATGACTGGTGCATAAAGTGGAAAATCAAGCCATAATCTTCGAGAGAATTTTACCGGCCACATTAAGCAACGATATGCCCCTGTAATTGTTGCAATTCGACGTATCGCCTTTGTTCTTATAGAGGTTGATAACTAAAGCGTCTCTGAAGTCTTGTGGCACATCTCCCTGTTCCCAGATCTTGCGGAATAGTATTAGGAGACTATTGACAATGTCCTCATCCAAGGCTTTGAATATCTCCGCCGGAATGCCGTCTAGACCAGGTGACTTATCATTTTTCATATTTTTAATCGCGCTTATGATTTCCGACATTGAAATTTCGTCATCAAGCGATGTCATCGGACTATACGCGGGAAGCATGTCTAAAATGGATAAATCCGAGTCGTTATTTTGATTCAAGACCTGTGAGTAATGCTCCTTCCATCTTTCGAGAATTTTTCTATCATCAGTTAGAATAGCTCCATGAGCATCTCTTATAGGAAAGCTAGCTTTTCTGCTTGGACCGTAAACAGTTTTAATAGCTTCGAAAAAACGCCTGTAGTCATGGTTATCGGCGTAAGCTTGTATTTCCCTAGCTTTTTCTTTCCACCAGCTGTCCTTGATTTTTCTTATTTCTTGACGGACCTCGCGTTTTATGTTTATGAAACCTATTTGGGCTGCAACATCGCCAGGCTTGTTAATTGTTAATAACTTCACAGACGGAATCAAATATTCCGTAGCTTGGTTAGTGGGCACTTTCACCTCCGCTTTCTCTTTTACGGCACTGTGACACTTCGACTTGCTCGTCCGCTTTCTCTTTTATAGCACTAGGAGCACTGTAGCACGTCTTCTCTCGTCAAGCGAATGACTCGGAATGACACTTTGGATTTCTTCAAATAGTGGGACCGATATTAGCCAAGTTGACGGAAATTTTACGGGCGAATGGTTGGTAAATTATTGCTAAGGACTTGAAATTGAAAGTTTCCTGCGCAATCTCGAGGATTTCAAAGTTTTTTATTTGTACCAATTATTGGGTTCATCATTGCATCGTTTTTCGGACGAATGCGATATGGAAAATAGGCCGATATGTCATTTTTGACGGACCGAAACGATTCTTCCCAGACTTGCCGAAGTCGCTCTTGTCAAGGTTCATGGATATTCTTGTCATAAGTTATTATTTCGAGAGTTGAGTCTCCTTGATCGAACAATTCATGTTCATTCATAAATAGAACTTATTCTTTTATTCATTGACCATCAAAATTCGATCCAAATCTCGAAACTCTACACAATTTTTGAACTGAGATACACGTATTGAGTTTCATTCAGTTCGATAATTCAGATAGGAATTAAGATTTCTGTGGTCAATTCGGCAAAGTGTGATATGAATTTCTCAAAAACCGTTTGATCATTTCGACCCGAATCTTGAAACTTCACATAGTTTTCGAATTGAGATGCACATGTTGAATTTCATATCGATAGTTCTGATAGGAATTGAGATTTCAGAGGTCAATTCGGCAAAGTGTGATATCAATTTCCCATAAACTGTTGGATCAATTCGAGCCAAATTTTGAAACTGTACATAGTTTCGAATTGAGTTGCATATTGAGATGCATGCGAAAACTATGTGCAGTTTCAAGATTTGGTTCGAATTGATCCAATAGTTCCTTAGGAATTGAAATGATATTTCGACGAATCGACTACTACTCCGGTTAGCGCATCCACCATTTCGGTTGGTGCAATAAAGGATATTTTTCGGAACGGTATCATTTTAATACTCGGTAATTTTTTTTTCGGTAATTCTAATCCATTTTCACCTTCTACTTCGGTAGGGGCGGCAACGATGTGGGCGGCGACGGTTCTGACGGTGTTGGCGGTACGGCGGGACTCAGTCGGAGGTCCGGCAGTATGGCCTCTGTCCTGCTCCCTGGAGTTGCGGTCGGTCCTGAGGCAGTTCTGGCGGTCTCTGGTCCCCTATCTCTAACGCAACACACCATTTGATGCACCATTTGAGTAATTCATCTATGGCTTCCTGCAGTCTCCGGTGTATGATCTCTGGGCGTCGATGTCTGAACGCTATTCCTGTGTCATCTGCGTACAAGGTGAGCATATTTCTAGCATTCTTCGGGATATCGTAGACGTATATTACGTAAAGCAGAGGTCCAAGTACCGATCCTTGAGGCACTCCCGCTTCCAATTGTCTGGTTTGAGAGGTTGCTCCATCTATTTTCACATAAAAGTTTCTATTCCTCAGATAGTTCCTTATAATCTTGCATAGCTTGGTCGAATATCCTGCTTTTTTCATCTTGTAGATTAGGCCTTCTTGCCATACTCTATCAAAAGCTCTCTCGATATCCATCAGAACTAATCCTGTGGCCTGTTTGGTCTGCATTCCTTCGGTGACGTATTCTATGAGCCGTAGTAATTGGAGTTCAGTCGAGTGTTCTCGTCGAAATCCAAATTGTTCGGGTGGAATTATCTTCAACATTTCTGTTTCCTCATTCAGCCTTTTGGCGATAACCCTCTCGACGACTTTTCCTAGTGCTGATAGTAGGCTGATTGGTCTATAATTTTGAGGAAATTTCCGTTCCTTTCCAGGCTTGTTGAAAACTATCATTTCTGCAGTTTTCCATCTCTTTGGGTAGTATTCGGTCCTCATCACTCCGTTTGTTATATTCGTCAAGGCTGCTATTCCTTTTCTAGGCAATTTCTTCAACATTCGTTATCCTATCTTCTCCCGGTGCTTTCCGGTTTTTCAGTTTCATTATTATCTCTTTGATTTCTGTTGGTGAAGCCGGTTTTGGAATGATTTCGGTTTCCGGTGGTTCCAT
Source organism: Coccinella septempunctata (assembly GCF_907165205.1). NCBI lineage: Eukaryota > Metazoa > Arthropoda > Insecta > Coleoptera > Coccinellidae > Coccinella > Coccinella septempunctata. Next base: position 15,909,986 of record NC_058191.1, read on the forward strand.
CATCAGTTCTTCGTTTGCCTCCACTTCTTCTTCTAGATCTTCATTGTCATCATCATTTCTGTAATTTATTCTGGCTTCTCTCTCAATCGAGTCGGCAAGTGCTTCGGCTTTTTCAAGTCTCGTATATACAATTCCGTTTGCTCCATGCAGTGGAGGTATAACTGTCTGTTCTCGTCGTAAGCGTTTTTGCATTTTCCAAGCCGAGTGATCTATTGTATTCAGTTCCCTTAATCTCTGGTGCCATCTGTTATTACGCAGTTCTGACTATGCTTATTCAGTTTCTTCTTGTCTTCTTCTCTTTTTGTTGTTCTGTAGATTTTCCTGAGTCTTCTGTTCTTTTTTATAAGTTCCTTTATATCCCTTGGCGTATCTCCATGTGAATGTTTCGGAATTGGTTTCCTTATTCTCTTGGTGCTTTCTTCATAGGCTTCTTTCATTTGATTTTCCAATTTTTCAACTGCTTCATCTAATTCATCCCGGGTGTTTATTTGGGGAATTTCCGTGATTTTCTCCTGAAGTAAATTCTTATATTTCTCCCAGTCTGTGCGATCCTTGGTTTGTGTCTCTTCTTCGTTTCTTGGGCCATGTCCCACTACGAATTCTATGGGATTGTGGTCTGAAGTTCAGTCTTCTATTATATCAATGCTGATTTCTTCAGTGATGTCTTTCATTACGACAATGTCCAGTACATCGGGTAGTCCATTTACTCTTGGTATGTAGGTCGGTATATCAGGTCATATCACAACCGCATTAAGTTTTTCAGCATAAATCTTCAGTCTTCTCCCGTTGGTATTTTCCACCCTACTGTTCCATTCCTGCGATTTGCAGTTAAGATCACCAATTATGATTTTCGGGTGTCTTCCTTCTAGTAGCATTTTCAGATCCTCTTCCAGCATGTCCTTATCCGGTGATTTATAAGTCGAAATAATCTTCACTTGTCCTCGATTGGTATTCACAATAATCGATATTGCTTCTACTTCTTGACCATTGAATATTTGGTCGAAATGGTGATCCATATTGCTTCTAGCCAGTATAGCAACGCCACCTGTGCTGTTAGGTCTATCATTTCTGTAGATATCGTAATTGGGAAATGCTATCCGAACGTTGGGGTTAAGTCTTGTTTCTTGGAGAGCTATGACATCCGGTCTCTTCTCTTCAATCAGTTCTTCGAATTCTGGTCTGCGGGCTCTCAATCCTTCGACGTTCCAAGAGACGATTATGAGATTGTTCTTTATCGTCGTATCAGCCATTAAATATTCTTAATAATTTGCTGCATCTTCTTCTCAATCTCTTTCTCCAGATTCTGCATCATGGTGCTGAGGAGGTTTTTCGTGAACTTATCCAGTTCCTCAGTGATTCCAGAAATTCCTTTTCTGGTTTCGGCTTTTTTGACGGTTTTTGCCTTTTCCGTCTTTTTCTCTGGTTTCTTCGTCTCTTTGACTGCTTTCGTTGCAGTTTCCTGGGGTTTCTTCACAAGAGTTTTGGGCTGGCTTCGGAGTATTCTGTGTTGGCCTCGAGCTGGTTTGGTTTGATCTTGGCGATCTCTTGGCCTTTTTAGTGACCAATTTCCATTCGCTACATCCCTTGTAGCTGGCTGGATGTCATTGTTCTCCACAGAGAACACAAGAAGCATTTCGCTCCTCGTTCTCCCTGGTAAGCGTACACTCCTTGGAGCTGTGATTACCGGAGCCTTTCACGCACCTCCATGGAAAAGTGCACTTACTTTGGGCATGTCCATATCGCTGACAGCGATAACATTGTCCAGGCCCGGTCGTCCTTCTCTTAGGTTCAACAACACAGTCATGTTGTAGAGCCTTCTCACCTCGAAGATACCCTTATTCTGGGTTTTAAACAGCAATAAGGGCATCGGCTTTTTTGTTATATTTGTGGTAATCCTTATGACCTCAGCATCGACGATCCCTTGATCCTTTCATTCCTTTTGATAGTTTCGGGATTTTGGTCGAATTGATCCAATAGTTCCTTAGGAATTGAAATAATATTTTGTCGAATCGACTACTGAAATCTCCATTCCTATCAGAACTATCGAACTGAAATTAAACATGTGCATCTCAATTCGAAAACTGTGTGCAGTTTCAAGATTTGGTTCGAATTGATCCAACCGTTTTTGAGGAATTGATATCACACTTTGCCGAATAGACCGCTGAAATCTCAATTCCTATCTAAACTATCGAACTGAAATTCAACATGTGCATCTCAATTCGAAAACTAAGTGCAGTTTCAAGATTTGGTTTGAATTGATCCAACCGTTTTTGAGGAATTGATATCACACTTTGCCGAATAGACCGCTGAAATCTCAATTCCAATCTGACCTATCGAACTGAAATTCAACATGTGCATCTCAATTCGAAAACTGTGTGAAATTTTGTTCGAATTAATCCAATAGTTCCTTAGGAATTGAAATGATATTTTTTCGAATCGACTACTGAAATCTCCATTCCTATCAGAACTATCGATCTGAAATTCAACATGTGCATCTCAATTCGAAAACTATCTGCAGTTTCATGATTTGGGTCGAATTGGTCCACCAGTTTTTGAGGAATTGATATCACACTTTGCCGAATAGACCACTGAAATCTCAATTCCTATCTGAACTATCGAACTGAAATTCAACATGTGCATCTCAATTCGAAAACTGAGTACAGTTTCGGGATTTGGTTCGAATTGATTCAATTCCTTGGGAATTGAAATGATATTTTGTCGAATCGACCACTGAAATCTCAATTCCTATCAGAACTATCGATCTGAAATTCAACATGTGCATCTCAATTCGAAAACTATGTGCAGTTTCAAGATTTGGGTCGAATTGGTCCAACAGTTTTTGAGGAATTGATAATACACTTTGCCGAATAGACCACTGAAATCTCAATTGCTATCAGAACTATCGAAATGAAATTCAACATGTGCATCTCATTTCGAAAACTGTGTACAGTTTCGAGATTTTGGTCGAATTGGTCCAATAGTTCCTTAGGAATTGAAATGATGATATGTCGAATCGACCACTGAAATCTCAATTCCTATCAGAACTATCGAACTGAAATTCAACATGTGCATCTCAATTCGAAAACTATGTGCAGTTTCAAGATTTGGTTCGAATTGATCCAACAGTTTTTAGGAATTGATATCACACTTTGCTGAATTGACCACTGAAATCTCAATTCCTATCTGAACTAACGAACTGAAATTCAACATGTGCATCTCAATTCGAAAACTGAGTACAGTTTCGGGATTTGGGTCGAATTGATCCAACAGTTTTTGAGGAATTGATATCACACTTTGTTGAAAAGGCCACTAAAATCTCGATTCCTATCGGAACTATCGAACTGAAATTCAACAGGTGCATCTCAATCCGAAAACGATGTGCAGTTTCAAGGTTTGGGTCGATTTGATCCAACAGTTTTTGAGGAATTGATATCACACTTTGCCGAATAGACCACTGAAATCTCAATTCCTATAAGAACTATCGAACTGAAATTCAACATGTGCATCTCAATTCGAAAACTGAGTACAGTTTCGGGATTTGGGTCGAATTGATCCAATAGTTCCCTGGGAATTGAAATGATATTTTGTCGAATCGACCACTGGAATCTCAATTCCTATCAGAACTATCGAACTGAAATTCAACATGTGAATCACAATTCGGAAACCATTTGCTGTTTCGAGATTTGGTTCGAATTGATATAACAGTTTTTTAGGAATTGATATCACACTTTGCCGAAAAGACCACCGAAATCTCGATTCCTATCTGAACTATCGAACTGAAATTCAACATGTGCAACTCAATCCGAAAACTATGTGCAGTTTCAAGATTTGGTTCGAATTGATCCAACAGTTTTCGAGGAATTGATATCACACTTTGCCGAATTGACCACTGAAATCTCAATTCCTATCTGAACTATCGAACTGAATTTCAACATGTGCATCTCAATTCGAAAACTGTGTGCAGTTTCAAGATTTGGTTCGAATTGATCCAACCGTTTTTGAGGAATTGATATCACACTTTGCCGAATAGACCGCTGAAATCTCAATTCCTATCTAAACTATCGAACTGAAATTCAACATGTGCATCTCAATTCGAAAACTGTGTGCAGTTTCAAGATTTGGTTCGAATTGATCCAACAGTTTTCGATAAATTGATATCACACTTTGCCGAATTGACCACTGAAATCTCAATTCCTATCAGAACTATCGATCTGAAATTCAACATGTGCATCTCAATTCGAAAACTATGTGCAGTTTCAAGATTTGGGTCGAATTGGTCCAACAGTTTTTGAGGAATTGATAATACACTTTGCCGAATAGACCACTGAAATCTCAATTGCTATCAGAACTATCGAAATGAAATTCAACATGTGCATCTCATTTCGAAAACTGTGTACAGTTTCGAGATTTTGGTCGAATTGGTCCAATAGTTCCTTAGGAATTGAAATGATGATATGTCGAATCGACCACTGAAATCTCAATTCCTATCAGAACTATCGAACTGAAATTCAACATGTGCATCTCAATGCGAAAACTATGTGCAGTTTCAAGATTTGGTTCGAATTGATCCAACAGTTTTTAGGAATTGATATCACACTTTGCCGAATTGACCACTGAAATCTCAATTCCTATCTGAACTAACGAACTGAAATTCAACATGTGCATCTCAATTCGAAAACTGAGTACAGTTTCGGGATTTGGGTCGAATTGATCCAACAGTTTTTGAGGAATTGATATCACACTTTGTTGAAAAGGCCACTGAAATCTCGATTCCTATCGGAACTATCGAACTGAAATTCAACAGGTGCATCTCAATCCGAAAACGATGTGCAGTTTCAAGGTTTGGGTCGATTTGATCCAACAGTTTTTGAGGAATTGATATCACACTTTGCCGAATAGACCACTGAAATCTCAATTCCTATAAGAACTATCGAACTGAAATTCAACATGTGCATCTCAATTCGAAAACTGAGTACAGTTTCGGGATTTGGGTCGAATTGATCCAATAGTTCCCTGGGAATTGAAATGATATTTTGTCGAATCGACCACTGGAATCTCAATTCCTATCAGAACTATCGAACTGAAATTCAACATGTGAATCACAATTCGGAAACCATGTGCTGTTTCGAGATTTGGTTCGAATTGATATAACAGTTTTTTAGGAATTGATATCACACTTTGCCGAAAAGACCACCGAAATCTCGATTCCTATCTGAACTATCGAACTGAAATTCAACATGTGCAACTCAATCCGAAAACTATGTGCAGTTTCAAGATTTGGTTCGAATTGATCCAACAGTTTTCGAGGAATTGATATCACACTTTGCCGAATTGACCACTGAAATCTCAATTCCTATCTGAACTATCGAACTGAATTTCAACATGTGCATCTCAATTCGAAAACTGTGTGCAGTTTCAAGATTTGGTTCGAATTGATCCAACCGTTTTTGAGGAATTGATATCACACTTTGCCGAATAGACCGCTGAAATCTCAATTCCTATCTAAACTATCGAACTGAAATTCAACATGTGCATCTCAATTCGAAAACTGTGTGCAGTTTCAAGATTTGGTTCGAACTGATCCAACAGTTTTCGATGAATTGATATCACACTTTGCCGAATTGACCACTGAAATCTCAATTCCTATCTAATCTATCGAACTGAAATTCAACATGTGCATCTCAATTCGAAAACTGTGTGCAGTTTCGGGATTTGGGTCGAATTGATCCAATTGTTCCTTGGGAATTGAAATGATATTTTGTCGAATCGACCACTGAAATCTCAATTCCTATCAGAACTATCGAACTGAAATTCAACATGTGCATCTCATTTCGAAAACTGTGTGAAATTTCAAGATTTGGTTCGAATTGATCCAACAGTTTTCGAGGAATTGATATCACCCTTTGCCGAATTGACCACTGAAATCTCAATTCCTATCTAAACTATCTAACTGAAATTCAACATGTGCATCTCAATTCGAAAACTGTGTGCAGTTTCAAGATTTGGTTCGAATTGATCCAACCGTTTTCGAGGAATTGATATCACACTTTGCCGAATAGACCGCTGAAATCTCAATTCCTATCTAAACTATCGAACTGAAATTCAACATGTGCATCTCAATTCGAAAACTGTGTGCAGTTTCAAGATTTGGTTCGAATTGATCCAACAGTTTTCGAGGAATTGATATCACACTTTGCCGAATTGACCACTGAAATCTCAATTCCTATCAGAACTATCGAACTGAAATTCAACATGTGCATCTCATTTCGAAAACTATGTACAGTTTCGAGATTTTGGTCGAATTGATCCAATAGTTCTTTAGGAATTGAAATGATAATATGTCGAATCGACCACTGAAATCTCAATTCCTATCAGAACTATCGAACTGAAATTCAACATGTGCATCTCAATTCGAAAGCTATGTGCAGTTTCAAGATTTGGTTCGAATTGATCCAATAGTTTTTAGGAATTGATATCACACTTTGCCGAATTGACCACTGAAATCTCAATTCCTATCTGAACTATCGAACTGAAATTCAACATGTGCATCTCAATTCGAAAACTGAGTACAGTTTCGAGATTTTGGTCGAATTGATCCAATAGTTCCTTAGGAATTGAAATGATAATATGTCGAATCGACCACTGAAATCTCAATTCCTATCAGAACTATCGAACTGAAATTCAACATGTGCATCTCAATTCGAAAGCTATGTGCAGTTTCAAGATTTGGTTCGAATTGATCCAACAGTTTTTGAGGAATTGATATCACACTTTGCCGAATAGACCACTGAAATCTCAATTCCTATCAGAACTATCGAACTGAAATTCAACATGTGCATCTCATTTCGAAAACTGTGTACAGTTTCGAGATTTTGGTCGAATTGATCCAATAGTTCCTTAGGAATTGAAATGATAATATGTCGAATCGACCACTGAAATCTCAATTCCTATCAGAACTATCGAACTGAAATTCAACATTTGCATCTCAATTCGAAAGCTATGTGCAGTTTCAAGATTTGGTTCGAATTGATCCAACAGTTTTTAGGAATTGATATCACACTTTGCCGAATTGACCACTGAAATCTCAATTCCTATCTGAACTATCGAACTGAAATTCAACATGTGCATCTCAATTCGAAAACTGAGTACAGTTTCGGGATTTGGGTCGAATTGATTCAATAGTTCCTTGGGAATTGAAATGATATTTTGTCGAGTCGACCACTGAAATCTCAATTCCTATCAGAACTATCGAACTGAAATTCAACATGTGCATCTCAATTCGGAAACCATGTGCTGTTTCGAGATTTGGTTCGAATTGATCCAACAGTTTTTGAGGAATTGATATCACACTTTGCCGAAAAGACCACCGAAATCTCGATTCCTATCTGAACTATCGAACTGAAATTCAACATGTGCATCTCATTTCGAAAACTGTGTACAGTTTCGAGATTTTGGTCGAATTGATCCAATAGTTCCTTAGGAATTGAAATGAAAATATGTCGAATCGACCACTGAAATCTCAATTCCTATCAGAACTATCGAACTGAAATTCAACATGTGCATCTCAATTCGAAAGCTATGTGCAGTTTCAAGATTTGGTTCGAATTGATCCAACAGTTTTTAGGAATTGATATCACACTTTGCCGAATTGACCACTGAAATCTCAATTCCTATCTGAACTATCGAACTGAAATTCAACATGTGCATCTCAATTCAAAAACTGAGTACAGTTTCGGGATTTGGGTCGAATTGATCCAATAGTTCCTTAGGAATTGAAATGATATTTTGTCGAATTGACCACTGAAATCTCAATTCCTATCTGAACTATCGAACTGAAATTCAACATGTGCATCTCAATTCGAAAACTGTGTGAAATTTCAAGATTTGGTTCGAATTGAACCAACAGTTTTCGAGGAATTGATATCACACTTTGCCGAAAAGACCACCGAAATCTCGATTCCTATCTGAACTATCGAACTGAAATTCAACATGTGCATCTCAATCCGAAAACTATGTGCAGTTTCAAGATTTGGTTCGAATTGATCCAACAGTTTTCGAGGAATTGATATCACACTTTGCCGAATTGACCACTGAAATTTCAATTCCTATCTGAATTATCGAACTGAAATTCAACATGTGCATCTCAATTCGAAAACTGAGTACAGTTTCGGGATTTGGGTCGAATTGATCCAATAGTTCCTTGATAATTGAAATGATATTTTGTCGAATCGACCACTGAAATCTCAATTCCTATCAGAACTATCGAACTGAAATTCAACATGTGCATCTCATTTCGAAAACTGTGTACAGTTTCGAGATTTTGGTCGAATTGGTCCAATAGTTCCTTAGGAATTGAAATGATAATATGTCGAATAGACCACTGAAATCTCAATTCCTATCAGAACTATCGAACTGAAATTCAACATGTGCATCTCAATTCGAAAACTATGTGCAGTTTCAAGATTTGGTTCGAATTGATCCAACAGTTTTCGAGGAATTGATATCAAACTTTGCCGAAAAGACCACCGAAATCTCGATTCCTATCTGAACTATCGAACTGAAATTCAACATGTGCATCTCAATTCGAAAACTGAGTACAGTCAATCAAAAATTCTAAGAATATTAACAAACGCACCCTGGTACGTTACGAACCAAACGCTCCATACAGATCTAAAGATCCCATACGTGAAAGAAGTCATCCAGGACAGAAGTTGCAGACATGACGCAATACTCGGAAGCCATCCTAACGCCCTAATCCGACCACTGACTAAACCCCCAGATACCAGACGACTGAAGAGAAACTGGCCAGCAGATCTGAAGGATGCCTGAGGACTTATCACTGGATAAGACCTCATAACGCCACTTAGGAGCCTACAGCTCTGAACCAGCAAACAGGCCCATAGAATGAATACATTCTGATTGCTTGTATACGTACTATAATAAAAAAAAATATCAGGATATCCCTTCGATCGATGGTTGTCATGGCACAATGTAATTATTTGTTTGCAAGTGTCAATGAAGATTATAAAACCTTCAAAAATTCTTGATACGTGTTTCTAAAAATGTTGATCGGTGACGACGAGGTTGTAGTTCCCGAGAGCATTATAGAGAAAGCAAATTAGGCAGCAGAAGAAGTTATTCCATTGAAATCAAAAACTTTGTACGAAAAGGAATATACAGCGTTTTGTACTTGGAGAAATAATATGAAAGCCGAAGGTGTCAACGAAAAAAATCATTTTGGCTTATATTTCTAAAAGGTTCAAAAAAGTTGAGTCGTCGTTCTTATGGTCCTTCTATTTGCAACTCAGAAAAATGTTGGCTCTGAAAGAAAAAATAGACATCGGCAGATTTTACCAAGTCACCGCCTTTTTGAAGCAACATTCTAGAGGATACCTGGCAAAGAAGTCGAAATTATTCACAAGAGAGGAGTTGGAATATGTTTTAGATGCCGCTCCTGATGAGCAATATTTATTGATAAAGGTAGTTTTTATTATGGGTGTTGCAGGAGGGTGTAGAATTGGCCAGCTGGTGAATATGGTCGTAGGTGATGTGGAAGATCAGGACAGCGTATTGGTTATTCAGCTTCCTGATAAAAAACCTTTAAGAAAAGAGTTTTCACTATGGTCAATGGTAGTGATAAGGTTGCTGCACTTGATATATTCCGCAAGTATAAGAACTTGAGGCCAAACAAAGTTGATCACAAGCGACTATTCCTTAATTATAAAAACGAAAAATGTACTTTCCAGCCTGTAGGTATGAACTCATTTTGTAAAATGCCCGCTACAATTGCAAAGTATTTGGGTCTTTCTGATGCTGAACAATATGCAGGGCACACTTTCAGGCGATCTTCTGCAACCCTTCTCACAAATTCTGGAACAGAAGGATATATTGAGGATCCATTTCAGAACAGAATCAATATTTCTGAACAAATACTTGGTGGGGTGACACTAAAACCGGAGTTTCTGATGCAGAAGTGGATATTCCAGCAGGGCCTGAGGGAAATCGGTGCTTTATCTCTCTCTCTCTCTCTCCTCTCTCTCTCTCTCTCTTGGTGACCCTCAAAATGCCAGTTAGACAGCAGGTCGGAAGAAGCTGTCAACCTGCAACTTGATCGGTGGGAAATCGGCAAAATATTGACAAAATAGGAACAAGATACGGTAAAGGCCCCAAGTCCTCTTGGGACCCAACGGCGGTCGAACGGTCACGGAAATCGGCAATCTACGCCTAAAATGACTAGATCAAGTCTGAACGTTAGGTCGGTATATTCAGCTAGTTAAACGGACTAAAGAAAGCGGAAAATACAGTTTTTAGGAATTGATATCACACTTTGCCGAATTGACCACTGAAATCTCGATTCCTATATGAACTATCGAACTGAAATTCAACATGTGCATCTCAATTCGAAAACTGTGTACAGTTTCGAGATTTGGGTCGAATTGATTCAATAGTTCCTTAGGAATTGAAATGATACTATGTCGAATCGACCACTGAAATCTCAATTCCTATCAGAACTATCATACTGAAATTCAACATGTGCATCTCAATTCGAAAACTATGTGCAGTTTCAAGATTTGGTTCGAATTGATCCAACAGTTTTTAGGAATTGATATCACACTTTGCCGAATTGACCACTGAAATCTCAATTCCTATCTGAACTATCGAACTGAAATTCAACATGTGCATCTCAATTTGAAAACTGAATACAGTTTCGGGATTTGGGTCGAATTGATCCAATAGTTCCTTGTGAATGGAAATGATATTTTGTCGAATCGACCACTGAAATCTCAATTCCTATCAGAACTATCGAACTGAAATTCAACATGTGCATCTCATTTCGAAAACTGTGTGAAATTTCAAGATTTGGTTCGAATTGATCAAACAGTTTTCGAGGAATTGATATCACCCTTTGCCGAATTGACCACTGAAATCTCAATTCCTATCTAAACTATCTAACTGAAATTCAACATGTGCATCTCAATTCGAAAACTGTGTGCAGTTTCAAGATTTGGTTCGAATTGATCCAACAGTTTTCGAGGAATTGATATCACACTTTGCCGAATTGACAACTGAAATCTCAATTCCTATCTAAACTATCGAACTGAAATTCAACATGTGCATCTCAATTCGAAAACTGTGTGCAGTTTCAAGATTTGGTTCGAATTGATCCAACCGTTTTCGAGGAATTGATATCACACTTTGCCGAATAGACCGCTGAAATCTCAATTCCTATCTAAACTATCGAACTGAAATTCAACATGTGCATCTCAATTCGAAAACTGTGTGCAGTTTCAAGATTTGGTTCGAATTGATCCAACAGTTTTCGAGGAATTGATATCACACTTTGCCGAATTGACCACTGAAATCTCAATTCCTATCAGAACTATCGAACCGAAATTCAACATGTGCATCTCATTTCGAAAACTATGTACAGTTTCGAGATTTTGGTCGAATTGATCCAATAGTTCTTTAGGAATTGAAATGATAATATGTCGAATCGACCACTGAAATCTCAATTCCTATCAGAACTATCGAACTGAAATTCAACATGTGCATCTCAATTCGAAAGCTATGTGCAGTTTCAAGATTTGGTTCGAATTGATCCAATGGTTTTTAGGAATTGATATCACACTTTGCCGAATTGACCACTGAAATCTCAATTCCTATCTGAACTATCGAACTGAAATTCAACATGTGCATCTCAATTCGAAAACTGAGTACAGTTTCGAGATTTTGGTCGAATTGATCCAATAGTTCCTTAGGAATTGAAATGATAATATGTCGAATCGACCACTGAAATCTCAATTCCTATCAGAACTATCGAACTGAAATTCAACATGTGCATCTCAATTCGAAAGCTATGTGCAGTTTCAAGATTTGGTTTGAATTGATCCAACAGTTTTTTGATATCACACTTTGCCGAATAGACCACTGAAATCTCAATTCCTATCAGAACTATCGAACTGAAATTCAACATGTGCATCTCATTTCGAAAACTGTGTACAGTTTCGAGATTTTGGTCGAATTGATCCAATAGTTCCTTAGGAATTGAAATGATAATATGTCGAATCGACCACTGAAATCTCAATTCCTATCAGAACTATCGAACTGAAATTCAACATGTGCATCTCAATTCGAAAGCTATGTGCAGTTTCAAGATTTGGTTCGGCAAAGTGTAATATCAATTCCTCGAAAACTGTTGGATCAATTCGAACCAAATCTTGAAACTGCACATAGTTTTCGGATTGAGATGCACATGTTGAATTTCAGTTCGATAGTTCAGATAGGAATCGAGATTTCGGTGGTCTTTTCTGCAAAGTGTGATATCAATTCCACAAAAACTGTTGGATCAATTCGAACCAAATCTCGAAACAGCACATGGTTTGATGAATTGAGATGCACATGTTGAATTTCAGTTCGATAGTTCAGATAGGAATTGAGATTTCAGTGGTCAATTCGGCAAAGTGTGATATCAATTCCTAAAAACTGTTGGATTAATTCGAACCAAATCTTGAAACTGCACATAGTTTTCGAATTGAGATGCACATGTTGAATTTCAGTTCGATAGTTCTGATAGGAATTGAGATTTCAGTGGTCGATTCGACATATTATCATTTCAATTCCTAAGGAACTATTGGATCAATTCGACCAAAATCTCGAACCTGTACACAGTTTTCGAAATGAGATGCACATGTTGAATTTCAGTTCGATAGTTCTGATAGGAATTGAGATTTCAGTTGTCTTTTCGGCAAAGTGTGATATCAATTCCTCAAAAACTGTTGGATCAATTCGAACCAAATCTCGAAACAGCACATAGTTTTTGAATTGAGATGCACATGTTCAATTTCAGTTCGATAGTTCTGATAGGAATTGAGATTTCAGTGGTCGATTCGACAAGATATCATTTCAATTCCAAGGATCTATTGGATCAATTCGACCCAAATCCCGAAACTGTACTCAGTTTTCGAATTGAGATGCACATGTTGAATTTCAGTTCGATAGTTCAGATAGGAATTGAGATTTCAGTGTTCAATTCGGCAAAGTGTGATATCAATTCCTAAAAACTGTTGGACCATTTCGACCCAAATCTTGAAACTGCAGATAGTTTTCGAATTGAGATGCACATGTTGAATTTCAGATCGATAGTTCTGATAGGAATGGAGATTTCAGTAGTCGATTCGACAAAATATCATTTCAATTCCTAAGGAACTATTGGATCAATTCGACCAAAATCCCGAAACTGTACACAGTTTTCGAATTAAGATGCACATGTTGAATTTCAGTTCGATAGTTCAGATAGGAATTGAGATTTCAGTGGTCGATTCGACAAAATATCAATTCAATTCCCAAGGAAATATTGGATCAATTCGACCCAAATCCCGAAACTGTACTCAGTTTTCGAATTGATATGCACATGTTGAAATTCAGTTCGATAGTTCAGATAGGAATTGAGATTTCAGTGGTCAATTCGGCAAAGTGTAATATCAATTCCTCGAAAACTGTTGGATCAATTCGAACCAAATCTTGAAACTGCACATAGTTTTCGGATTGAGATGCACATGTTGAATTTCAGTTCGATAGATCAGATAGGAATCGAGATTTCGGTGGTCTTTTCTGCAAAGTGTGATATCAATTCCACAAAAACTGTTGGATCAATTCGAACCAAATCTCGAAACAGCACATGGTTTGAGAGATTGAGATGCACATGTTGAATTTCAGTTCGATAGTTCTGATAGGAATTGAGGTTTCAGTGATCGATTCGACAAAATATCATTTCAATTCCCAAGGAACTATTGGATCAATTCGACCCAAATACCGAAACTTTACTCGGTTTTCGAATTGAGATGCACATGTTGAATTTCAGTTCGATAGTTCAGATAGGAATTGAGATTTCAGTGGTCAATTCGGCAAAGTGTGATATCAATTCCTAAAAACTGTTGGATTAATTCGAACCAAATCTTGAAACTGCACATAGTTTTCGAATTGAGATGCACATGTTGAATTTCAGTTCGATAGTTCTGATAGGAATTGAGATTTCAGTGGTCGATTCGACATATTATCATTTCAATTCCTAAGGAACTATTGGATCAATTCGACCAAAATCTCGAACCTGTACACAGTTTTCGAAATGAGATGCACATGTTGAATTTCAGTTCGATAGTTCTGATAGGAATTGAGATTTCAGTTGCCTTTCCGGCAAAGTGTGATATCAATTCCTCAAAAACTGTTGGATCAATTCGAACCAAATCTCGAAACAGCACATGGTTTTCGAATTGAGATGCACATGTTGAATTTCAGTTCGATAGTTCAGATAGGAATTGAGATTTCAGTTTTCAATTCGGCAAAGTGTGATATCAATTCCTGAAAACTGTTGGACCATTTCGACCCAAATCTTGAAACTGCAGATAGTTTTCGAATTGAGATGCACATGTTGAATTTCAGATCGATAGTTCTGATAGGAATGGAGATTTCAGTAGTCGATTCGACAAAATATCATTTCAATTCCTAAGGAACTATTGGATCAATTCGACCAAAATCCCGAAACTGTACACAGTTTTCGAATTAAGATGCACATGTTGAATTTCAGTTCGATAGTTCAGATAGGAATTGAGATTTCAGTGGTCAATTCGGCAAAGTGTGATATCAATTCCTCGAAAACTGTTGGTTCAATTCGAACCAAATCTTGAAATTTCACACAGTTTTCGAATTGAGATGCACATGTTGAAATTCAGTTCGATAGTTCAGATAGGAATTGAGATTTCAGTGGTCAATTCGGCAAAGTGTAATATCAATTCCTCGAAAACTGTTGGATCAATTCGAACCAAATCTTGAAACTGCACATTGTTTTCGGATTGAGATGCACATGTTGAATTTCAGTTCGATAGTTCAGATAGGAATCGAGATTTCGGTGGTCTTTTCTGCAAAGTGTGATATCAATTCCACAAAAACTGTTGGATCAATTCGAACCAAATCTCGAAACAGCACATGGTTTGAGAGATTGAGATGCACATGTTGAATTTCAGTTCGATAGTTCTGATAGGAATTGAGGTTTCAGTGATCGATTCGACAAAATATCATTTCAATTCCCAAGGAACTATTGGATCAATTCGACCCAAATCCCGAAACTTTACTCGGTTTTCGAATTGAGATGCACATGTTGAATTTCAGTTCGATAGTTCTGATAGGAATTGAGATTTCAGTGGTCGATTCGACATATTATCATTTCAATTCCTAAGGAACTATTGGATCAATTCGACCAAAATCTCGAACCTGTACACAGTTTTCGAAATGAGATGCACATGTTGAATTTCAGTTCGATAGTTCTGATAGGAATTGAGATTTCAGTTGCCTTTCCGGCAAAGTGTGATATCAATTCCTCAAAAACTGTTGGATCAATTCGAACCAAATCTTGAAACTGCAGATAGTTTTCGAATTGAGATGCACATGTTGAATTTCAGATCGATAGTTCTGATAGGAATGGAGATTTCAGTAGTCGATTCGACAAAATATCATTTCAATTCCTAAGGAACTATTGGATCAATTCGACCAAAATCCCGAAACTGTACTCAGTTTTCGAATTGAGATGCACATGTTGAATTTCAGTTCGATAGTTCAGATAGGAATTGAGATTTCAGTGTTCAATTCGGCAAAGTGTGATATCAATTCCTAAAAACTGTTGGACCATTTCGACCCAAATCTTGAAACTGCAGATAGTTTTCGAATTGAGATGCACATGTTGAATTTCAGTTCGATAGTTCTGATAGGAATTGAGATTTCAGTGGTCGATTCGACATATTATCATTTCAATTCCTAAGGAACTATTGGATCAATTCGACCAAAATCTCGAACCTGTACACAGTTTTCGAATTGAGATGCACATGTTGAATTTCAGTTCGATAGTTCAGATAGGAATCGAGATTTCGGTGGTCTTTACTGCAAAGTGTGATATCAATTCCACAAAAACTGTTGGATCAATTCGAACCAAATCTCGAAACAGCACATGGTTTGAGAGATTGAGATGCACATGTTGAATTTCAGTTCGATAGTTCTGATAGGAATTGAGGTTTCAGTGATCGATTCGACAAAATATCATGTCAATTCCCAAGGAACTGTTGGATCAATTCGACCCAAATCCCGAAACTTTACTCGGTTTTCGAATTGAGATGCACATGTTGAATTTCAGTTCGATAGTTCAGATAGGAATTGAGATTTCAGTGGTCAATTCGGCAAAGTGTGATATCAATTCCTAAAAACTGTTGGATTAATTCGAACCAAATCTTGAAACTGCACATAGTTTTCGAATTGAGATGCACATGTTGGATTTCAGTTCGATAGTTCTGATAGGAATTGAGATTTCAGTGGTCGATTCGACATATTATCATTTCAATTCCTAAGGAACTATTGGATCAATTCGACCAAAATCTCGAACCTGTACACAGTTTTCGAAATGAGATGCACATGTTGAATTTCAGTTCGATAGTTCTGATAGGAATTGAGATTTCAGTTGCCTTTCCGGCAAAGTGTGATATCAATTCCTCAAAAACTGTTGGATCAATTCGAACCAAATCTCGAAACAGCACATGGTTTTCGAATTGAGATGCACATGTTGAATTTCAGTTCGATAGTTCAGATAGGAATTGAGATTTCAGTTTTCAATTCGGCAAAGTGTGATATCAATTCCTGAAAACTGTTGGACCATTTCGACCCAAATCTTGAAACTGCAGATAGTTTTCGAATTGAGATGCACATGTTGAATTTCAGATCGATAGTTCTGATAGGAATGGAGATTTCAGTAGTCGATTCGACAAAATATCATTTCAATTCCTAAGGAACTATTGGATCAATTCGACCAAAATCCCGAAACAGTACACAGTTTTCGAATTAAGATGCACATGTTGAATTTCAGTTCGATAGTTCAGATAGGAATTGAGATTTCAGTGGTCGATTCGACAAAATATCAATTCAATTCCCAAGGAAATATTGGATCAATTCGACCCAAATCCCGAAACTGTACTCAGTTTTTGAATTGAGATGCACATGTTGAATTTCAGTTCAATAGTTCAGATAGGAATTGAGATTTCAGTGGTCAAATCGGCAAAGTGTGATATCAATTCCTCGAAAACTGTTGGTTCAATTCGAACCAAATCTTGAAATTTCACACAGTTTTCGAATTGAGATGCACATGTTGAAATTCAGTTCGATAGTTCAGATAGGAATTGAGATTTCAGTGGTCGATTCAACAAAATATCATTTCAATTCCCAAGGATCTATTGAATCAATTCGACCCAAATCCCGAAACTGTACTCAGTTTTCGAATTGAGATGCACATGTTGAATTTCAGTTCGATAGTTCAGATAGGAATTGAGATTTCAGTGTTCAATTCGGCAAAGTGTGATATCAATTCCTAAAAACTGTTGGACCATTTCGACCCAAATCTTGAAACTGCAGATAGTTTTCGAATTGAGATGCACATGTTGAATTTCAGTTCGATAGTTCTGATAGGAATTGAGATTTCAGTGGTCGATTCGACATATTATCATTTCAATTCCTAAGGAACTATTATATCAATTCGACCAAAATCTCGAACCTGTACACAGTTTTCGAATTGAGATGCACATGTTGAATTTCAGTTCGATAGTTCAGATAGGAATCGAGATTTCGGTGGTCTTTTCTGCAAAGTGTGATATCAATTCCACAAAAACTGTTGGATCAATTCGAATCAAATCTCGAAACAGCACATGGTTTGAGAGATTGAGATGCACATGTTGAATTTCAGTTCGATAGTTCTGATAGGAATTGAGGTTTCAGTGATCGATTCGACAAAATATCATTTCAATTCCCAAGGAACTGTTGGATCAATTCGACCCAAATCCCGAAACTTTACTCGGTTTTCGAATTGAGATGCACATGTTGAATTTCAGTTCGATAGTTCAGATAGGAATTGAGATTTCAGTGGTCAATTCGGCAAAGTGTGATATCAATTCCTAAAAACTGTTGGACCATTTCGACCCAAATCTTGAAACTGCAGATAGTTTTCGAATTGAGATGCACATGTTGAATTTCAGATCGATAGTTCTGATAGGAATGGATATTTCAGTAGTCGATTCGACACTATTGGATCAATTCGACCAAAATCCCGAAACTGTACTCAGTTTTCGAATTAAGATGCACATGTTGAATTTCAGTTCGATAGTTCAGATAGGAATGGAGATTTCAGTGGTCAATTAGGCAAAGTGTGATATCAATTCCTAAAAACTGTTGGATCAATTCGACCCAAATCTCGAAACTGTACACAGTTTTCGAATTGAGATGCTCATGTTGAATTTCAGTTCGATAGTTCAGATAGGAATTGAGATTTCAGTGGTCAATTCGGCAAAGTGTGATATCAATTCCTCGAAAACTGTTGGATCAATTCGAACGAAATCTTGAAACTGCACGTAGTTTTCGGATTGAGATGCACATGTTGAATTTCAGTTCGATAGTTCAGATAGGAATCGAGATTTCAGTGGTCGATTCAACAAAATATCATTTCAATTCCCAAGGAACTATTGGATCAATTCGACCCAAATCCCGAAACTGTACTCAGTTTTCGAATTGAGATGCACATGTTGAATTTCATTTCGATAGTTCAGATAGGAATTGAGATTTCCGTGGTCGATTCGACAAAATATCATTTCAATTCCCAAGGAAATATTGGATCAATTCGACCCAAATCCCGAAACTGTACTCAGTTTTCGAATTGAGATGCACATGTTGAATTTCAGTTCGATAGTTCAGATAGGAATTGAGATTTCAGTGGTCAATTCGGCAAAGTGTGATATCAATTCCTCGAAAACTGTTGGTTCAATTCGAACCAAATCTTGAAATTTCACACAGTTTTCGAATTGAGATGCACATGTTGAAATTCAGTTCGATAGTTCAGATAGGAATTGAGATTTCAGTGGTGAATTCGGCAAAGTGTGATATCAATTCCTCGAAAACTGTTGGATCAATTCGAACCAAATCTTGAAACTGCACATAGTTTTCGGATTGAGATGCACATGTTGAATTTCAGTTCGATAGTTCAGATAGGAATCGAGATTTCGGTGATCTTTTCGGCAAAGTGTGATATCAATTCCTCAAAAACTGTTGGATCAATTCGAACCAAATCTCGAAACAGCACATGGTTTGAGAGATTGAGACGCAAATGTTGAATTTCAGTTCGATAGTTGTGATAGGAATTGAGATTTCAGTGATCTTTTCGGCAAAGTGTGATATCAATTCCTCAAAAACTGTTGGATCAATTCGAACCAAATCTCGAAACAGCACATGGTTTGAGAGATTGAGACGCAAATGTTGAATTTCAGTTCGATAGTTGTGATAGGAATTGAGGTTTCAGTGGTCGGTTCGACAAAATATCATTTCAATTCCCAAGGAACTATTGGATCAATTCGACCCAAATCCCGAAACTTTACTCGGTTTTCGAATTGAGATGCTCATGTTGAATTTCAGTTCGATAGTTCAGATAGGAATTGAGATTTCAGTGGTCAATTCGGCAAAGTGTGATATCAATTCCTCGAAAACTGTTGGACCATTTCGACCCAAATCTTGAAACTGCAGATAGTTTTCGAATTGAGATGCACATGTTGAATTTCAGATCGATAGTTCTGATAGGAATGGAGATTTCAGTAGTCGATTCGACAAAATATCATTTCAATTCCTAAGGAAATATTGGATCAATTCGACCAAAATCCCGAAACTGTACACAGTTTCGAATTAAGATGCACATGTTGAATTTCAGTTCGATAGTTCAGATAGGAATTGAGATTTCAGTGGTCGATTCGACAAAATATCAATTCAATTCCCAAGGAAATATTGGATCAATTCGACCCAAATCCCGAAACTGTACTCAGTTTTCGAATTGAGATGCACATGTTGAATTTCAGTTCAATAGTTCAGATAGGAATTGAGATTTCAGTGGTCAATTCGGCAAAGTGTGATATCAATTCCTCGAAAACTGTTGGTTCAATTCGAACCAAATCTTGAAATTTCACACAGTTTTCGAATTGAGATGCACATGTTGAAATTCAGTTCGATAGTTCAGATAGGAATTGAGATTTCAGTGTTCAATTCGGCAAAGTGTAATATCAATTCCTCGAAAACTGTTGGATCAATTCGAACCAAATCTTGAAACTGCACATAGTTTTCGGATTGAGATGCACATGTTGAATTTCAGTTCGATAGTTCAGATAGGAATCGAGATTTCGGTGGTCTTTTCTGCGAAGTGTGATATCAATTCCACAAAAACTGTTGGATCAATTCGAACCAAATCTCGAAACAGCACATGGTTTGAGAGATTGAGATGCATATGTTGAATTTCAGTTCGATAGTTCTGATAGGAATTGAGGTTTCAGTGATCGATTCGACAAAATATCATTTCAATTCCCAAGGAACTATTGGATCAATTCGACCCAAATCCCGAAACTTTACTCGGTTTTCGAATTGAGATGCACATGTTGAATTTCAGTTCGATAGTTCAGATAGGAATTGAGATTTCAGTGGTCAATTCGGCAAAGTGTGATATCAATTCCTAAAAACTGTTGGATTAATTCGAACCAAATCTTGAAACTGCACATAGTTTTCGAATTGAGATGCACATGTTGAATTTCAGTTCGATAGTTCTGATAGGAATTGAGATTTCAGTGGTCGATTCGACATATTATCATTTCAATTCCTAAGGAACTATTGGATCAATTCGACCAAAATCTCGAACCTGTACACAGGTTTCGAAATGAGATGCACATGTTGAATTTCAGTTCGATAGTTCTGATAGGAATTGAGATTTCAGTTGCCTTTCCGGCAAAGTGTGATATCAATTCCTCAAAAACTGTTGGATCAATTCGAACCAAATCTCGAAACAGCACATAGTTTTCGAATTGAGATGCACATGTTGAATTTCAGTTCGATAGTTCTGATAGGAATTGAGATTTCAGTGGTCGATTCGACAAAATATCATTTCAATTCCCAAGGATCTATTGAATCAATTCGACCCAAATCCCGAAACTGTACTCAGTTTTCGAATTGAGATGCACATGTTGAATTTCAGTTCGATAGTTCAGATAGGAATTGAGATTTCAGTGTTCAATTCGGCAAAGTGTGATATCAATTCCTAAAAACTGTTGGACCATTTCGACCCAAATCTTGAAACTGCAGATAGTTTTCGAATTGAGATGCACATGTTGAATTTCAGTTCGATAGTTCAGATAGGAATCGAGATTTCGGTGGTCTTTTCTGCAAAGTGTGATATCAATTCCACAAAAACTGTTGGATCAATTCGAACCAAATCTCGAAACAGCACATGGTTTGAGAGATTGAGATGCACATGTTGAATTTCAGTTCGATAGTTCTGATAGGAATTGAGGTTTCAGTGATCGATTCGACAAAATATCATTTCAATTCCCAAGGAACTGTTGGATCAATTCGACCCAAATCCCGAAACTTTACTCGGTTTTCGAATTGAGATGCACATGTTGAATTTCAGTTCGATAGTTCAGATAGGAATTGAGATTTCAGTGGTCAATTCGGCAAAGTGTGATATCAATTCCTAAAAACTGTTGGATTAATTCGAACCAAATCTTGAAACTGCACATAGTTTTCGAATTGAGATGCACATGTTGAATTTCAGTTCGATAGTTCTGATAGGAATTGAGATTTCAGATGTCGATTCGACATATTATCATTTCAATTCCTAAGGAACTATTGGATCAATTCGACCAAAATCTCGAACCTGTACACAGTTTTCGAAATGAGATGCACATGTTGAATTTCAGTTCGATAGTTCTGATAGGAATTGAGATTTCAGTTGCCTTTCCGGCAAAGTGTGATATCAATTCCTCAAAAACTGTTGGATCAATTCGAACCAAATCTCGAAACAGCACATAGTTTTCGAATTGAGATGTACATGTTGAATTTCAGTTCGATAGTTCTGATAGGAATTGAGATTTCAGTGGTCGAGTCGACAAAATATCATTTCAATTCCCAAGGATCTATTGAATCAATTCGACCCAAATCCCGAAACTGTACTCAGTTTTCGAATTGAGATGCACATGTTGAATTTGCCGAATTGACCACTGAAATCTCAATTCCTATCTGAACTATCGAACTGAAATTCAACATGTGCATCTCAATTCGAAAACTGAGTACAGTTTCGAGATTTTGGTCGAATTGATCCAATAGTTCCTTAGGAATTGAAATGATAATATGTCGAATCGACCACTGAAATCTCAATTCCTATCAGAACTATCGAACTGAAATTCAACATGTGCATCTCAATTCGAAAGCTATGTGCAGTTTCAAGATTTGGTTCGAATTGATCCAACAGTTTTTAGGAATTGATATCACACTTTGCCGAATTGACCACTGAAATCTCAATTCCTATCTGAACTATCGAACTGAAATTCAACATGTGCATCTCAATTCGAAAACTGAGTACAGTTTCGGGATTTGGGTCGAATTGATTCAATAGTTCCTTGGGAATTGAAATGATATTTTGTCGAGTCGACCACTGAAATCTCAATTCCTATCAGAACTATCGAACTGAAATTCAACATGTGCATCTCAATTCGGAAACCATGTGCTGTTTCGAGATTTGGTTCGAATTGATCCAACAGTTTTTGAGGAATTGATATCACACTTTGCCGAAAAGACCACCGAAATCTCGATTCCTATCTGAACTATCGAACTGAAATTCAACATGTGCATCTCATTTCGAAAACTGTGTACAGTTTCGAGATTTTGGTCGAATTGATCCAATAGTTCCTTAGGAATTGAAATGAAAATATGTCGAATCGACCTCTGAAATCTCAATTCCTATCAGAACTATCGAACTGAAATTCAACATGTGCATCTCAATTCGAAAGCTATGTGCAGTTTCAAGATTTGGTTCGAATTGATCCAACAGTTTTTAGGAATTGATATCACACTTTGCCGAATTGACCACTGAAATCTCAATTCCTATCTGAACTATCGAACTGAAATTCAACATGTGCATCTCAATCCGAAAACTATGTGCAGTTTCAAGATTTGGTTCGAATTGATCCAACAGTTTTCGAGGAATTGATATCACACTTTGCCGAATTGACCAATGAAATCTCAATTCCTATCTGAACTATCGAACTGAAATTCAACATGTGCATCTCAATCCGAAAACTATGTGCAGTTTCAAGATTTGGTTCGAATTGATCCAACAGTTTTCGAGGAATTGATATCACACTTTGCCGAATTGACCACTGAAATTTCAATTCCTATCTGAATTATCGAACTGAAATTCAACATGTGCATCTCAATTCGAAAACTGAGTACAGTTTCGGGATTTGGGTCGAATTGATCCAATAGTTCCTTGGGAATTGAAATGATATTTTGTCGAATCGACCACTGAAATCTCAATTCCTATCAGAACTATCGAACTGAAATTCAACATGTGCATCTCATTTCGAAAACTGTGTACAGTTTCGAGATTCTGGTCGAATTGGTCCAATAGTTCCTTAGGAATTGAAATGATAATATGTCGAATCGACCACTGAAATCTCAATTCCTATCAGAACTATCGAACTGAAATTCAACATGTGCATCTCAATTCGAAAACTATGTGCAGTTTCAAGATTTGGTTCGAATTGATCCAACAGTTTTCGAGGAATTGATATCAAACTTTGCCGAAAAGACCACCGAAATCTCGATTCCTATCTGAACTATCGAACTGAAATTCAACATGTGCATCTCAATTCGAAAAGTATGTGCAGTTTCAAGATTTGGATCGAATTGATCCAACAGTTTTCGAAGAATTGATATCACACTTTGCCGAATTGACCACTGAAATCTCAATTCCTATCTGAACTATCGAACTGAAATTCAACATGTGCATCTCAATTCGAAAACTGAGTACAGTTTCGAGATTTTGGTCGAATTGATCCAATAGTTCCTTAGGAATTGAAATGATAATATGTCGAATCGACCACTGAAATCTCAATTCCTATCAGAACTATCGAACTGAAATTCAACATGTGCATCTCAATTCGAAAGCTATGTGCAGTTTCAAGATTTGGTTCGAATTGATCCAACAGTTTTTGAGGAATTGATATCACACTTTGCCGAATAGACCACTGAAATCTCAATTCCTATCAGAACTATCGAACTGAAATTCAACATGTGCATCTCATTTCGAAAACTGTGTACAGTTTCGAGATTTTGGTCGAATTGATCCAATAGTTCCTTAGGAATTGAAATGATAATATGTCGAATCGACCACTGAAATCTCAATTCCTATCAGAACTATCGAACTGAAATTCAACATGTGCATCTCAATTCGAAAGCTATGTGCAGTTTCAAGATTTGGTTCGAATTGATCCAACAGTTTTTAGGAATTGATATCACACTTTGCCGAATTGACCACTGAAATCTCAATTCCTATCTGAACTATCGAACTGAAATTCAACATGTGCATCTCAATTCGAAAACTGAGTACAGTTTCGGGATTTGGGTCGAATTGATTCAATAGTTCCTTGGGAATTGAAATGATATTTTGTCGAGTCGACCACTGAAATCTCAATTCCTATCAGAACTATCGAACTGAAATTCAACATGTGCATCTCAATTCGGAAACCATGTGCTGTTTCGAGATTTGGTTCGAATTGATCCAACAGTTTTTGAGGAATTGATATCACACTTTGCCGAAAAGACCACCGAAATCTCGATTCCTATCTGAACTATCGAACTGAAATTCAACATGTGCATCTCATTTCGAAAACTGTGTACAGTTTCGAGATTTTGGTCGAATTGATCCAATAGTTCCTTAGGAATTGAAATGAAAATATGTCGAATCGAGCACTGAAATCTCAATTCCTATCAGAACTATCGAACTGAAATTCAACATGTGCATCTCAATTCGAAAGCTATGTGCAGTTTCAAGATTTGGTTCGAATTGATCCAACAGTTTTTAGGAATTGATATCACACTTTGCCAAATTGACCACTGAAATCTCAATTCCTATCTGAACTATCGAACTGAAATTCAACATGTGCATCTCAATTCAAAAACTGAGTACAGTTTCGGGATTTGGGTCGAATTGATCCAATAGTTCCTTGGGAATTGAAATGATATTTTGTCGAATTGACCACTGAAATCTCAATTCCTATCTGAACTATCGAACTGAATTTCAACATGTGCATCTCAATTCGAAAACTGTGTGAAATTTCAAGATTTGGTTCGAATTGAACCAACAGTTTTCGAGGAATTGATATCACACTTTGCCGAAAAGACCACCGAAATCTCGATTCCTATCTGAACTATCGAACTGAAATTCAACATGTGCATCTCAATCCGAAAACTATGTGCAGTTTCAAGATTTGGTTCGAATTGATCCAACAGTTTTCGAGGAATTGATATCACACTTTGCCGAATTGACCAATGAAATCTCAATTCCTATCTGAACTATCGAACTGAAATTCAACATGTGCATCTCAATCCGAAAACTATGTGCAGTTTCAAGATTTGGTTCGAATTGATCCAACAGTTTTCGAGGAATTGATATCACACTTTGCCGAATTGACCACTGAAATTTCAATTCCTATCTGAATTATCGAACTGAAATTCAACATGTGCATCTCAATTCGAAAACTGAGTATAGTTTCGGGATTTGGGTCGAATTGATTCAATAGTTCCTTGGGAATTGAAATGATATTTTGTCGAGTCGACCACTGAAATCTCAATTCCTATCAGAACTATCGAACTGAAATTCAACATGTGCATCTCAATTCGGAAACCATGTGCTGTTTCGAGATTTGGTTCGAATTGATCCAACAGTTTTTGAGGAATTGATATCACACTTTGCCGAAAAGACCACCGAAATCTCGATTCCTATCTGAACTATCGAACTGAAATTCAACATGTGCATCTCATTTCGAAAACTGTGTACAGTTTCGAGATTTTGGTCGAATTGATCCAATAGTTCCTTAGGAATTGAAATGAAAATATGTCGAATCGACCACTGAAATCTCAATTCCTATCAGAACTATCGAACTGAAATTCAACATGTGCATCTCAATTCGAAAGCTATGTGCAGTTTCAAGATTTGGTTCGATTTGATCCAACAGTTTTTGAGGAATTGATATCACACTTTGCCGAATAGACCACTGAAATCTCAATTCCTATCAGAACTATCGAACTGAAATTCAACATGTGCATCTCATTTCGAAAACTGTGTACAGTTTCGAGATTTTGGTCGAATTGATCCAATAGTTCCTTAGGAATTGAAATGATAATATGTCGAATCGACCACTGAAATCTCAATTCCTATCAGAACTATCGAACTGAAATTCAACATTTGCATCTCAATTCGAAAGCTATGTGCAGTTTCAAGATTTGGTTCGAATTGATCCAACAGTTTTTAGGAATTGATATCACACTTTGCCGAATTGACCACTGAAATCTCAATTCCTATCTGAACTATCGAACTGAAATTCAACATGTGCATCTCAATTCAAAAACTGAGTACAGTTTCGGGATTTGGGTCGAATTGATCCAATAGTTCCTTGGGAATTGAAATGATATTTTGTCGAATTGACCACTGAAATCTCAATTCCTATCTGAACTATCGAACTGAATTTCAACATGTGCATCTCAATTCGAAAACTGTGTGAAATTTCAAGATTTGGTTCGAATTGAACCAACAGTTTTTGAGGAATTGATATCACACTTTGCCGAAAAGACCACCGAAATCTCGATTCCTATCTGAACTATCGAACTGAAATTCAACATGTGCATCTCAATCCGAAAACTATGTGCAGTTTCAAGATTTGGTTCGAATTGATCCAACAGTTTTCGAGGAATTGATATCACACTTTGCCGAATTGACCACTGAAATTTCAATTCCTATCTGAATTATCGAACTGAAATTCAACATGTGCATCTCAATTCGAAAACTGAGTACAGTTTCGGGATTTGGGTCGAATTGATCCAATAGTTCCTTGATAATTGAAATGATATTTTGTCGAATCGACCACTGAAATCTCAATTCCTATCAGAACTATCGAACTGAAATTCAACATGTGCATCTCATTTCGAAAACTGTGTACAGTTTCGAGATTTTGGTCGAATTGGTCCAATAGTTCCTTAGGAATTGAAATGATAATATGTCGAATCGACCACTGAAATCTCAATTCCTATCAGAACTATCGAACTGAAATTCAACATGTGCATCTCAATTCGAAAACTATGTGCAGTTTCAAGATTTGGTTCGAATTGATCCAACAGTTTTCGAGGAATTGATATCAAACTTTGCCGAAAAGACCACCGAAATCTCGATTCCTATCTGAACTATCGAACTGAAATTCAACATGTGCATCTCAATTCGAAAACTGAGTACAGTCAATCAAAAATTCTAAGAATATTAACAAACGCACCCTGGTACGTTACGAACCAAACGCTCCATACAGATCTAAAGATCCCATACGTGAAAGAAGTCATCCAGGACAGAAGTTGCAGACATGACGCAATACTCGGAAGCCATCCTAACGCCCTAATCCGACCACTGACTAAACCCCCAGATACCAGACGACTGAAGAGAAACTGGCCAGCAGATCTGAAGGATGCCTGAGGACTTATCACTGGATAAGACCTCATAACGCCACTTAGGAGCCTACAGCTCTGAACCAGCAAACAGGCCCATAGAATGAATACATTCTGATTGCTTGTATACGTACTATAATAAAAAAAAAATATCAGGATATCCCTTCGATCGATGGTTGTCATGGCACAATGTAATTATTTGTTTGCAAGTGTCAATGAAGATTATAAAACCTTCAAAAATTCTTGATACGTGTTTCTAAAAATGTCGATCGGTGACGACGAGGTTGTAGTTCCCGAGAGCATTATAGAGAAAGCAAATGAGGCAGCAGAACAAGTTATTCCATTGAAATCAAAAACTTTGTACGAAAAGGAATATACAGCGTTTTGTACTTGGAGAAATAATATGAAAGCCGAAGGTGTCAACGAAAAAAATCATTTTGGCTTATATTTCTAAAAGGTTCAAAAAAGTTGAGTCGTCGTTCTTATGGTCCTTCTATTTGCAACTCAGAAAAATGTTGGCTCTGAAAGAAAAAATAGACATCGGCAGATTTTACCAAATCACCGCCTTTTTGAAGCAACATTCTAGAGGATACCTGGCAAAGAAGTCGAAATTATTCACAAGAGAGGAGTTGGAATATGTTTTAGATGCCGCTCCTGATGAGCAATATTTATTGATAAAGGTAGTTTTTATTATGGGTGTTGCAGGAGGGTGTAGAATTGGCCAGCTGGTGAATATGGTCGTAGGTGATGTGGAAGATCAGGACAGCGTATTGGTTATTCAGCTTCCTGATAAAAAACCTTTAAGAAAAGAGTTTTCACTATGGTCAATGGTAGTGATAAGGTTGCTGCACTTGATATATTCCGCAAGTATAAGAACTTGAGGCCAAACAAAGTTGATCACAAGCGACTATTCCTTAATTATAAAAACGAAAAATGTACTTTCCAGCCTGTAGGTATGAACTCATTTTGTAAAATGCCCGCTACAATTGCAAAGTATTTGGGTCTTTCTGATGCTGAACAATATGCAGGGCACACTTTCAGGCGATCTTCTGCAACCCTTCTCACAAATTCTGGACCAGAAGGATATATTGAGGATCCATTTCAGAACAGAATCAATATTTCTGAACAAATACTTGGTGGGGTGACACTAAAACCGGAGTTTCTGATGCAGAAGTGGATATTCCAGCAGGGCCTGAGGGAAATCGGTGCTTTATCTCTCTCTCTCTCTCTCCTCTCTCTCTCTCTCTCTCTTGGTGACCCTCAAAATGCCAGTTAGACAGCAGGTCGGAAGAAGCTGTCAACCTGCAACTTGATCGGTGGGAAATCGGCAAAATATTGACAAAATAGAAACAAGATACGGTAAAGGCCCCAAGTCCTCTTGGGACCCAACGGCGGTCGAACGGTCACGGAAATCGGCAATCTACGCCTAAAATGACTAGATCAAGTCTGAACGTTAGGTCGGTATATTCAGCTAGTTAAACGGACTAAAGAAAGCGGAAAATACAGTTTTTAGGAATTGATATCACACTTTGCCGAATTGACCACTGAAATCTCGATTCCTATATGAACTATCGAACTGAAATTCAACATGTGCATCTCAATTCGAAAACTGTGTACAGTTTCGAGATTTGGGTCGAATTGATTCAATAGTTCCTTAGGAATTGAAATGATACTATGTCGAATCGACCACTGAAATCTCAATTCCTATCAGAACTATCATACTGAAATTCAACATGTGCATCTCAATTCGAAAACTATGTGCAGTTTCAAGATTTGGTTCGAATTGATCCAACAGTTTTTAGGAATTGATATCACACTTTGTCGAATTGATCCAATATTTCCTTGGGAATTGAAATGATATTTTGTCGAATCGACCACGGAAATCTCAATTCCTATCTGAACTATCGAACTGAAATTCAACATGTGCATCTCAATTTGAAAACTGAATACAGTTTCGGGATTTGGGTCGAATTGATCCAATAGTTCCTTGTGAATGGAAATGATATTTTGTCGAATCGACCACTGAAATCTCATTTCCTATCAGAACTATCGAACTGAAATTCAACATGTGCATCTCATTTCGAAAACTGTGTGAAATTTCAAGATTTGGTTCGAATTGATCCAACAGTTTTCGAGGAATTGATATCACCCTTTCCCGAATTGACCACTGAAATCTCAATTCCTATCTAAACTATCTAACTGAAATTCAACATGTGCATCTCAATTCGAAAACTGTGTGCAGTTTCAAGATTTGGTTCGAATTGATCCAACAGTTTTCGAGGAATTGATATCACACTTTGCCGAATTGACAACTGAAATCTCAATTCCTATCTAAACTATCGAACTGAATTTCAACATGTGCATCTCAATTCGAAAACTGTGTGCAGTTTCAAGATTTGGTTCGAATTGATCCAACCGTTTTCGAGGAATTGATATCACACTTTGCCGAATAGACCGCTGAAATCTCAATTCCTATCTAAACTATCGAACTGAAATTCAACATGTACATCTCAATTC
The DNA here is from genome assembly GCF_907165205.1 of Coccinella septempunctata. Taxonomy (NCBI): domain Eukaryota; kingdom Metazoa; phylum Arthropoda; class Insecta; order Coleoptera; family Coccinellidae; genus Coccinella; species Coccinella septempunctata. The sequence goes on from NC_058191.1 coordinate 15,940,100, forward strand.
GAAAACTGTGTGCAGTTTCAAGATTTGGTTCGAATTGATCCAACAGTTTTCGAGGAATTGATATCACACTTTGCCGAATTGACCACTGAAATCTCAATTCCTATCACAACTATCGAACCGAAATTCAACATGTGCATCTCATTTCGAAAACTATGTACAGTTTCGAGATTTTGGTCGAATTGATCCAATAGTTCTTTAGGAATTGAAATGATAATATGTCGAATCGACCACTGAAATCTCAATTCCTATCAGAACTATCGAAATGAAATTCAACATGTGCATCTCAATTCTAAAACTATGTGCAGCTTCAAGATTTGGTTCAATTGATCATCAGGAGCGGCATCTAAAACATATTCCAACTCCTCTCTTGTGAATAATTTCGACTTCTTTGCCAGGTATCCTCTAGAATGTTGCTTCAAAAAGGCGGTGATTTGGTAAAATCTGCCGATGTCTATTTTTTCTTTCAGAGCCAACATTTTTCTGAGTTGCAAATAGAAGGACCATAAGAACGACGACTCAACTTTTTTGAACCTTTTAGAAATATAAGCCAAAATGATTTTTTTCGTTGACACCTTCGGCTTTCATATTATTTCTCCAAGTACAAAACGCTGTATATTCCTTTTCGTACAAAGTTTTTGATTTCAATGGAATAACTTGTTCTGCTGCCTCATTTGCTTTCTCTATAATGCTCTCGGGAACTACAACCTCGTCGTCACCGATCGACATTTTTAGAAACACGTATCAAGAATTTTTGAAGGTTTTATAATCTTCATTGACACTTGCAAACAAATAATTACATTGTGCCATGACAACCATCGATCGAAGGGATATCCTGATATTTTTTTTTATTATAGTACGTATACAAGCAATCAGAATGTATTCATTCTATGGGCCTGTTTGCTGGTTCAGAGCTGTAGGCTCCTAAGTGGCGTTATGAGGTCTTATCCAGTGATAAGTCCTCAGGCATCCTTCAGATCTGCTGGCCAGTTTCTCTTCAGTCGTCTGGTATCTGGGGGTTTGGTCAGTGGTCGGATTAGGGCGTTAGGATGGCTTCCGAGTATTGCGTCATGTCTGCAACTTCTGTCCTGGATGACTTCTTTCACGTATGGGATCTTTAGATCTGTATGGAGCGTTTGGTTCGTAACGTACCAGGGTGCGTTTGTTAATATTCTTAGAATTTTTGATTGACTGTACTCAGTTTTCGAATTGAGATGCACATGTTGAATTTCAGTTCGATAGTTCAGATAGGAATCGAGATTTCGGTGGTCTTTTCGGCAAAGTTTGATATCAATTCCTCGAAAACTGTTGGATCAATTCGAACCAAATCTTGAAACTGCACATAGTTTTCGAATTGAGATGCACATGTTGAATTTCAGTTCGATAGTTCTGATAGGAATTGAGATTTCAGTGGTCGATTCGACATATTATCATTTCAATTCCCAAGGAACTATTGGATCAATTCGACCCAAATCCCGAAACTGTACTCAGTTTTCGAATTGAGATGCACATGTTGAATTTCAGTTCGATAATTCAGATAGGAATTGAAATTTCAGTGGTCAATTCGGCAAAGTGTGATATCAATTCCTCGAAAACTGTTGGATCAATTCGAACCAAATCTTGAAACTGCACATAGTTTTCGGATTGAGATGCACATGTTGAATTTCAGTTCGATAGTTCAGATAGGAATTGAGATTTCATTGGTCAATTCGGCAAAGTGTGATATCAATTCCTCGAAAACTGTTGGATCAATTCGAACCAAATCTTGAAACTGCACATAGTTTTCGGATTGAGATGCACATGTTGAATTTCAGTTCGATAGTTCAGATAGGAATCGAGATTTCGGTGGTCTTTTCGGCAAAGTGTGATATCAATTCCTCAAAAACTGTTGGTTCAATTCGAACCAAATCTTGAAATTTCACACAGTTTTCGAATTGAGATGCACATGTTGAAATTCAGTTCGATAGTTCAGATAGGAATTGAGATTTCAGTGGTCAATTCGACAAAATATCATTTCAATTCCCAAGGAACTATTGGATCAATTCGACCCAAATCCCGAAACTGTACTCAGTTTTTGAATTGAGATGCACATGTTGAATTTCAGTTCGATAGTTCAGATAGGAATTGAGATTTCAGTGGTCAATTCGGCAAAGTGTGATATCAATTCCTAAAAACTGTTGGATCAATTCGAACCAAATCTTGAAACTGCACATAGCTTTCGAATTGAGATGCACATGTTGAATTTCAGTTCGATAGTTCTGATAGGAATTGAGATTTCAGTGGTCGATTCGACATATTTTCATTTCAATTCCTAAGGAACTATTGGATCAATTCGACCAAAATCTCGAAACTGTACACAGTTTTCGAAATGAGATGCACATGTTGAATTTCAGTTCGATAGTTCAGATAGGAATCGAGATTTCGGTGGTCTTTTCGGCAAAGTGTGATATCAATTCCTCAAAAACTGTTGGATCAATTCGAACCAAATCTCGAAACAGCACATGGTTTCCGAATTGAGATGCACATGTTGAATTTCAGTTCGATAGTTCTGATAGGAATTGAGATTTCAGTGGTCGACTCGACAAAATATCATTTCAATTCCCAAGGAACTATTGAATCAATTCGACCCAAATCCCGAAACTGTACTCAGTTTTCGAATTGAGATGCACATGTTGAATTTCAGTTCGATAATTCAGATAGGAATTGAAATTTCAGTGGTCAATTCGGCAAAGTGTGATATCAATTCCTCGAAAACTGTTGGATCAATTCGAACCAAATCTTGAAACTGCACATAGTTTTCGGATTGAGATGCACATGTTGAATTTCAGTTCGATAGTTCAGATAGGAATTGAGATTTCATTGGTCAATTCGGCAAAGTGTGATATCAATTCCTCGAAAACTGTTGGATCAATTCGAACCAAATCTTGAAACTGCACATAGTTTTCGGATTGAGATGCACATGTTGAATTTCAGTTCGATAGTTCAGATAGGAATCGAGATTTCGGTGGTCTTTTCGGCAAAGTGTGATATCAATTCCTCAAAAACTGTTGGTTCAATTCGAACCAAATCTTGAAATTTCACACAGTTTTCGAATTGAGATGCACATGTTGAAATTCAGTTCGATAGTTCAGATAGGAATTGAGATTTCAGTGGTCAATTCGACAAAATATCATTTCAATTCCCAAGGAACTATTGGATCAATTCGACCCAAATCCCGAAACTGTACTCAGTTTTTGAATTGAGATGCACATGTTGAATTTCAGTTCGATAGTTCAGATAGGAATTGAGATTTCAGTGGTCAATTTGGCAAAGTGTGATATCAATTCCTAAAAACTGTTGGATCAATTCGAACCAAATCTTGAAACTGCACATAGCTTTCGAATTGAGATGCACATGTTGAATTTCAGTTCGATAGTTCTGATAGGAATTGAGATTTCAGTGCTCGATTCGACATATTTTCATTTCAATTCCTAAGGAACTATTGGATCAATTCGACCAAAATCTCGAAACTGTACACAGTTTTCGAAATGAGATGCACATGTTGAATTTCAGTTCGATAGTTCAGATAGGAATCGAGATTTCGGTGGTCTTTTCGGCAAAGTGTGATATCAATTCCTCAAAAACTGTTGGATCAATTCGAACCAAATCTCGAAACAGCACATGGTTTCCGAATTGAGATGCACATGTTGAATTTCAGTTCGATAGTTCTGATAGGAATTGAGATTTCAGTGGTCGACTCGACAAAATATCATTTCAATTCCCAAGGAACTATTGAATCAATTCGACCCAAATCCCGAAACTGTACTCAGTTTTCGAATTGAGATGCACATGTTGAATTTCAGTTCGATAGTTCAGATAGGAATTGAGATTTCAGTGGTCAATTCGGCAAAGTGTGATATCAATTCCTAAAAACTGTTGGATCAATTCGAACCAAATCTTGAAACTGCACATAGCTTTCGAATTGAGATGCACATGTTGAATTTCAGTTCGATAGTTCTGATAGGAATTGAGATTTCAGTGGTCGATTCGACATATTATCATTTCAATTCCTAAGGAACTATTGGATCAATTCGACCAAAATCTCGAAACTGTACACAGTTTTCGAAATGAGATGCACATGTTGAATTTCAGTTCGATAGTTCTGATAGGAATTGAGATTTCAGTGGTCTATTCGGCAAAGTGTGATATCAATTCCTCAAAAACTGTTGGATCAATTCGAACCAAATCTTGAAACTGCACATAGCTTTCGAATTGAGATGCACATGTTGAATTTCAGTTCGATAGTTCTGATAGGAATTGAGATTTCAGTGGTCGATTCGACATATTATCATTTCAATTCCTAAGGAACTATTGGATCAATTCGACCAAAATCTCGAAACTGTACTCAGTTTTCGAATTGAGATGCACATGTTGAATTTCAGTTCGATAGTTCAGATAGGAATTGAGATTTCAGTGGTCAATTCGGCAAAATGTGATATCAATTCTTCGAAAACTGTTGGATCAATTCGATCCAAATCTTGAAACTGCACATACTTTTCGAATTGAGATGCACATGTTGAATTTCAGTTCGATAGTTCAGATAGGAATCGAGATTTCGTTGGTCTTTTCGGCAAAGTTTGATATCAATTCCTCGAAAACTGTTGGATCAATTCGAACCAAATCTTGAAACTGCACATAGTTTTCGAATTGAGATGCACATGTTGAATTTCAGTTCGATAGTTCTGATAGGAATTGAGATTTCAGTGGTCGATTCGACATATTATCATTTCAATTCCTAAGGAACTATTGGACCAATTCGACCAAAATCTCGAAACTGTACACAGTTTTCGAAATGAGATGCACATGTTGAATTTCAGTTCGATAGTTCTGATAGGAATTGAGATTTCAGTGGTCGATTCGACAAAATATCATTTCAATTCCCAAGGAACTATTGGATCAATTCGACCCAAATCCCGAAACTGTACTCAGTTTTCGAATTGAGATGCACATGTTGAATTTCAGTTCGATAATTCAGATAGGAATTGAAATTTCAGTGGTCAATTCGGCAAAGTGTGATATCAATTCCTCGAAAACTGTTGGATCAATTCGAACCAAATCTTGAAACTGCACATAGTTTTCGGATTGAGATGCACATGTTGAATTTCAGTTCGATAGTTCAGATAGGAATTGAGATTTCATTGGTCAATTCGGCAAAGTGTGATATCAATTCCTCGAAAACTGTTGGATCAATTCGAACCAAATCTTGAAACTGCACATAGTTTTCGGATTGAGATGCACATGTTGAATTTCAGTTCGATAGTTCAGATAGGAATCGAGATTTCGGTGGTCTTTTCGGCAAAGTGTGATATCAATTCCTCAAAAACTGTTGGTTCAATTCGAACCAAATCTTGAAATTTCACACAGTTTTCGAATTGAGATGCACATGTTGAAATTCAGTTCGATAGTTCAGATAGGAATTGAGATTTCAGTGGTCAATTCGACAAAATATCATTTCAATTCCCAAGGAACTATTGGATCAATTCGACCCAAATCCCGAAACTGTACTCAGTTTTTGAATTGAGATGAACATGTTGAATTTCAGTTCGATAGTTCAGATAGGAATTGAGATTTCAGTGGTCAATTCGGCAAAGTGTGATATCAATTCCTAAAAACTGTTGGATCAATTCGAACCAAATCTTGAAACTGCACATAGCTTTCGAATTGAGATGCACATGTTGAATTTCAGTTCGATAGTTCTGATAGGAATTGAGATTTCAGAGGTCGATTCGACATATTTTCATTTCAATTCCTAAGGAACTATTGGATCAATTCGACCAAAATCTCGAAACTGTACACAGTTTTCGAAATGAGATGCACATGTTGAATTTCAGTTCGATAGTTCAGATAGGAATCGAGATTTCGGTGGTCTTTTCGGCAAAGTGTGATATCAATTCCTCAAAAACTGTTGGATCAATTCGAACCAAATCTCGAAACAGCACATGGTTTCCGAATTGAGATGCACATGTTGAATTTCAGTTCGATAGTTCTGATAGGAATTGAGATTTCAGTGGTCGACTCGACAAAATATCATTTCAATTCCCAAGGAACTATTGAATCAATTCGACCCAAATCCCGAAACTGTACTCAGTTTTCGAATTGAGATGCACATGTTGAATTTCAGTTCGATAGTTCAGATAGGAATTGAGATTTCAGTGGTCAATTCGGCAAAGTGTGATATCAATTCCTAAAAACTGTTGGATCAATTCGAACCAAATCTTGAAACTGCACATAGCTTTCGAATTGAGATGCACATGTTGAATTTCAGTTCGAAAGTTCTGATAGGAATTGAGATTTCAGTGGTCGATTCGACATATTATCATTTCAATTCCTAAGGAACTATTGGATCAATTCGACCAAAATCTCGAAACTGTACTCAGTTTTCGAATTGAGATGCACATGTTGAATTTCAGTTCGATAGTTCAGATAGGAATTGAGATTTCAGTGGTCAATTCGGCAAATTCAACATGTGCATCTCAATTCGAAAACTGAGTACAGTTTCGGGATTTGGGTCGAATTGATTCAATAGATCCTTGGGAATTGAAATGATATTTTGTCGACTCGACCACTGAAATCTCAATTCCTATCAGAACTATCGAACTGAAATTCAACATGTACATCTCAATTCGAAAACTATGTGCTGTTTCGAGATTTGGTTCGAATTGATCCAACAGTTTTTGAGGAATTGATATCACACTTTGCCGGAAAGGCAACTGAAATCTCAATTCCTATCAGAACTATCGAACTGAAATTCAACATGTGCATCTCATTTCGAAAACTGTGTACAGGTTCGAGATTTTGGTCGAATTGATCCAATAGTTCCTTAGGAATTGAAATGATAATATGTCGAATCGACATCTGAAATCTCAATTCCTATCAGAACTATCGAACTGAAATTCAACATGTGCATCTCAATTCGAAAACTATGTGCAGTTTCAAGATTTGGTTCGAATTAATCCAACAGTTTTTAGGAATTGATATCACACTTTGCCGAATTGACCACTGAAATCTCAATTCCTATCTGAACTATCGAACTGAAATTCAACATGTGCATCTCAATTCGAAAACCGAGTAAAGTTTCGGGATTTGGGTCGAATTGATCCAACAGTTCCTTGGGAATTGAAATGATATTTTGTCGAATCGATCACTGAAACCTCAATTCCTATCAGAACTATCGAACTGAAATTCAACATGTGCATCTCAATCTCTCAAACCATGTGCTGTTTCGAGATTTGGTTCGAATTGATCCAACAGTTTTTGTGGAATTGATATCACACTTTGCAGAAAAGACCACCGAAATCTCGATTCCTATCTGAACTATCGAACTGAAATTCAACATGTGCATCTCAATTCGAAAACTATCTGCAGTTTCAAGATTTGGGTCGAAATGGTCCAACAGTTTTTAGGAATTGATATCACACTTTGCCGAATTGAACACTGAAATCTCAATTCCTATCTGAACTATCGAACTGAAATTCAACATGTGCATCTCAATTCGAAAACTGAGTACAGTTTCGGGATTTGGGTCGAATTGATTCAATAGATCCTTGGGAATTGAAATGATATTTTGTCGAATCGACCACTGAAATCTCAATTCCTATCAGAACTATCGAACTGAAATTCAACATGTGCATCTCAATTCGAAAACCATGTGCTGTTTCGAGATTTGGTTCGAATTGATCCAACAGTTTTTGAGGAATTGATATCACACTTTGCCGGAAAGGCAACTGAAATCTCAATTCCTATCAGAACTATCGAACTGAAATTCAACATGTGCATCTCATTTCGAAACCTGTGTACAGGTTCGAGATTTTGGTCGAATTGATCCAATAGTTCCTTAGGAATTGAAATGATAATATGTCGAATCGACCACTGAAATCTCAATTCCTATCAGAACTATCGAACTGAAATTCAACATGTGCATCTCAATTCGAAAACTATGTGCAGTTTCAAGATTTGGTTCGAATTAATCCAACAGTAATATAATATTTTGATCGAATATCCAGCACTTCTCATCTTAAATATTAATCCTTCATGCCATACTCTGTCGAGAGCTCTGGTGACGTCAAGTAAAACAAGACCTGTGGCTTGTTTATTTTGGAATCCCTCTGTAATGTACTCTGTGAGCCTTAATAATCGTTGCTCTGTTGAATGCTCTCTTCTGAATCCGAACAGTTCTGGCGGTATCAGTTTCAGATTTTCGGTTTCCTTATTTAGCCTCGTGGCGATAATCCTTTCTACTACTTTTCCTAACGCCGACAGTAGACTTATCGGTCTGTAGATTTGTGGGAACTTCTTCTCATTAAATGGTTTATTGAATACTTTGACTTCCGCTGTTTTCCATTTTTCTGGGTAGTGTTCTGTCCTCATGATTCCATTCGTGATATTTGTTAGAGCGGCTATACATTTTCTAGGTAATTCCTTTAACATAACATTCGTTGTTTTATCGCTTCCGGGAGCTTTCCTCTTCTTCCAACTTCTAATTATCTCCCTGATTTCATTTGGCGATCTTGGCTTGTCTATTTCAGCAGCCGCTGGTAATTCATCATTTTCTTCCAAATCTTCATTATCGTCGTCTATCCTGTAATTTATTCTCGATTCTCTTTCGATCGAGTCCGCCAATGCATCTGCCTTATCAGTATTAGTCTTCTTCTAACCCTCCTGGGTTTATCGGTGTAGGAGTATTTGCGGTGGCAGCCTGTGAACAAACCAAAGTTGCGGGTTTATTGAACTCGGAATTATTTTCTGGTATTGTGATCTATTTGACGGTACTTTGACGGTGGAAACATTGAAATTCCGGTTAGCGCATCCACCATTTAGGTTGGTGCAATAAAAGATATTTTTCGGAACGGTATCATTTTATTAATCGGTAATTTTTTTTCGGTAATTCTAATCCATTTTCACCTTCTTCACGGTGTGGGCGGCGACGGTTCTGACGGTGTTAGCGGTACGGCGGGCCTCAGTCGGAGGTCCGGCAGTATGGCCTCTGTCCTGCTCCCTGGAGTTGCGGTCGGCCCTGAGGCAGTTCTGGCGGTCCCTGGTCCCCTATCTCTAACGCAACACACCCTGGAAAGGACCTCCACACGGCCGCACCTGGAACAGAACTTCGTCCTTGCCCCTCGGTAGTCCTTCCTGCGGTGGCCTTCATTGCCACACCGCCAGCAACTGTGGGGGCCTAACCCCAGGTAGACATGAAGTCCACAGGTTCCCACGGTCCTGGTGGCTGGCGGTTCCGTGTTGGTCCCGGCCTCTCTCCTTCTATCTGGCACCTCCCAGTCTGCCGACAGACTGAGAGTCGACCCAATATTCCTGCGGGAGAAGGCGGTCCGGACGGTAGGGTCGGCTCTCTGAACCCTGACGGTCGGCCCATTGAATAACGTTTCATCCTTAAAATGTCACACGTTGATCAAACAGTAAACAACGGTTTGTTAGTACCCTGTTAAATATTCATTCATATCATACTTTGCCGAATTGACCACTGAAATCTCAATTCCTATCTCAACTATCGAACTGAAATTCAACACTGCTGTATCCCGTTACCGGGAATAAATCTACAAAAAGAAGAAGACAAAAAAAAAGAAAAAAAAAATTCGAACAGACTTGTTACTTCTTAGTGCTAGTTGCGACTGTGTGCCCTCCTATGACTAAAGAGACCCAACCGTGACCTGCAGATCCTTCCACACTCAGGGCATGGATAGTCTCCAACCAGATCTGACCGCCGCTGTATCCTTCTCGATTCTCCATTATAACTGTGGACCAAAGACCTCCACTGTGACCTGTCTAACGCTAGTTGTTCCCAGTTATGATTAGCATTAACTGATTTTAGGGATTGATGTAGTGTATCCTTAAACCGCTTATACTGGCCTCCTGGTTTCCGAGCTCCCTCAGTGAGTTCGCCGTATAGAGCTATTTTGGGGAGTCTTGTGTCTTGCATCCTCAGAATGTGGCCGCTCCATCTGAGTCGGGCCCTCGTTACTTGAGTCTCAATTTTAGTACAACTCGCGCGCTGCAAGACTTCTGCATTCGAAACTTTGTGGAACCATCTGATGTGCATTATCTGTCTTAGATGACGTTGCTGCGTCTGTTCAAGCTGTTTAATATGTCGCCTGTAGGGAGTCCAGCTTTCGCTTCCGTAAAGAAGCGTTGGGAGGACCACAGCTCTGTAAACAGCTGTCTTGGTCTTCAGATTGAGGTCCTGATTTTGGAACACTCTGTCCTTCAGCTTCCAGAATGCCCGTGATGCCGAATTGATACGGTTGTGTATTTCCGTGTCAAGGTTAGCCCTAGTATTTATGAAGCTTCCCAAGTATTTGAACTGCTCGACCTGTTCTAGAGTTTCATTGTCCAGGCTGATAACCCGCAACTTTGGTTTGTTCACAGGCTGCCACCGCAAATAATCCTACACCGATAAACCCAGGAGGGTTAGAAGAATTTTTTTTTGTGTAGCAGGGGGAAAATCTGCAAATCAGACGAACCACCCTCTCCTGAGGGGGAACAAGTGTGGGGTTTCTCACTCTCCTGAACTTGTGACGCACTAAAAACCCTTAACTGCTTCTTGAATTTTGTTCCCGGGCATTTGCCTATAAACCGTTCATCTCTTAGTCGGTTTTCTTGTCGCACACTATCGTGCTGGGATTTATGTGTATATCCTCTATTGGATTAACACTTTATTGAATTTTTCAATAAGTTTCTGTTGTTATTTTAATCTCTTATTAATTGATCTCTTGGTCTCCTCGTATTTTCCTCTTGTCATCCTCTGGGTCGTAGTCCACTAGTCTCCTGAGTTCTTGATTCGGATGGTGTTTCGCTGTTTCGAATAATTTCTCTGCTTTTCTGTTCATCAATTCCGTTATGGTTTCCCATTTCAGGTCCCTATATATCTGTCCATTCCTGACAAACCAAGGTGCATCTATTGCACATCGTAGCAGCTTGTTTTCAGTATCCTGAATTCTTTTGATGTGTCTCTTTGCCGCGAAGCCCCAGGCAGCTGATCCATAAGTCAGTTGAGGCCTAGCAACAGCTTTGATTATCTTCAATTTTGTCTCTTTCGACATGTGGCTCTTCTTCCTATTAAAGGGTTTAGTCTATACATCGCTGCTTTCGTTTTTTCGATTGCTTGTTTGATATGACTTTTCCAAGTAAGTCCTTTGTCGAGCGTTAGTCCTAAATATTTGGCTTCATTTTTCCAGTCGATTTCTTCGCCGTCAACTTCTAGATTCGTTGTGGGTCGCAGTCTCCTCTTCTGTAATAATATTGCTTGGCTCTTTTGTCCATTGAGCTTGATTTCCCACTTTATGCACCAGTCATTTGTTTCGTCAATCGTTTCTTGTAGAACTCGTTCTATTATTTCTGGGTTTCGGTGTCGAGTCGCTATGCCTGTGTCGTCAGCATATAACGTTAGCATGGTTCTTGGATTCTTCGGAATATCGTGAATGTATATGTTGTACAGAAGTGGCCCAAGCACTGACCCTCGGGGTACTCCAGCCTCTAAAGCCGGGTCCAGACTATGTAACAAAACATTTTGTCAACAAAGTTATACAACAAATTTGTTATACAACTTTGTTAAATAACTTGTTATAAAATAGCAGAGACATCCAGACTTTGTAACAGAATAAAACTAAACAAAAGTGCTCATCTGGAAGCAGTGGCATCTGTAGCATTGAAAATGTCCTCAAACGTAGAGGATGTCATTTTGGCAGCAGCAGCTTGCGTGATTTTATGTAGACGAGTGAAATCTCATCGTTGAGAGCTAGAGGAACATTATAGTTTAACAACTCTTTTGAAGTATCTAGCAATGGATGACAAAGACCCATTGACAGGGGACATTAAATGTGATGGTAGTTTTAAATATTTCCTAAGTATGACAAGTTCTGATTTCGAATACGAATAAATCAAATCGGCCATAAAATAAGCAAAAAAAGCACGACATTTCGAGATGCAATACCAGTAAAAGAAAGATTGGCGCTGCAGTAAATGTTTAATAACACAAGTGTGGACAAGTTGCGGCGTGTTTTATAACAAAGTTATATTACTTTTTTGATCTTTACCGACACCCAACGGATAACATAAAATTTGCTATATAGCAAGAAAAATGTTGTATAACATTGTGTTATATAACTTTTTCACTTGAATTTCTCTAAAAAGTTATATAACTTTGCTATATATCCTGTTTTGTTACATAGTCTGGACCCGGCTTGAATCTCTTGTTGTGGAGCATTCTCCTTCCACTTTCACGTAAAATCTTCTATTTTGGGGATAATTCCGGATCAACTTGCATATTTTGATCGAATATCCAGCACTTCTCATCTTAAATATTAATCCTTCATGCCATACTCTGTCGAGAGCTCTGGCGACGTCAAGTAAAACAAGACCTGTGGCTTGTTTATTTTGGAATCCCTCTGTAATGTACTCTGTGAGCCTTAATAATTGTTGCTCTGTTGAATGCTCTCTTCTGAATCCGAACAGTTCTGGCGGTATCAGTTTCAGATTTTCGGTTTCCTCATTTAGCCTCGTGGCGATAATCCTTTCTACTACTTTTCCTAACGCCGACAGTAGACTTATCGGTCTGTAGATTTGTGGGAACTTCTTCTCATTAAATGGTTTATTGAATACTTTGACTTCCGCTGTTTTCCATTTTTCTGGGTAGTGTGCTGTCCTCATGATTCCATTCGTGATATTTGTTAGAGCGGCTATACATTTTCTAGGTAATTCCTTTAACATAACATTCATTGTTTTATCGCTTCCGGGAGCTTTCCTCTTCTTCAAACTACTAATTATCTCCCTGTTAACCCTGTTAAATATTCATTCATATCATACTTTGCCGAATGTTCGTCCATTTCGGATATCTCTTCTTAGTATAGTTTTGATAAGTTGTCGTACTCATTTTAATCTCTCCTCAATTGATCTCTCGGTCTCCTTTTGTAAAGGAAGAACATGAAAACCCTAGCAGGACAATGTGCAAGAAGAAATCAACCGATTAAGGGATAAATGGTTTATAGGCAAATGCTCGGAACCAACAAAAAGCAGGTTAGGTTTAGTGGGTCGCGAACTCAGGAGAGTGAGTAACCCCACAGTGTTCCCTAGAAATGGGTTCCTCTGGGCGAGAGATAGAGCCCCGTGTTTTCACGGTCGCAGATTCCCCCTGCTATAAAAAAAAAAAAAAAAAAAAAAAAAAATTGCCGAATTGACCACTGAAATCTCAATTCCTATCTCAACTATCGAAAAAATATCATTTCAATTCCTAAGGAACTATTGGATCCATTCGACCCAAATCCCGAAACTGTACACAGTTTTCGAATTGAGATGCACATGTTGAATTTCAGTTCGATGTTCGATAGTTCTGATAGGAATTGAGATTTCAGTGGTCAATTCGGCAAAGTGTGATATCAATTCCTCGAAAACTGTTGGTTCAATTCGAACCAAATCTTGAAATTTGACACAGTTTTCGAATTGAGATGCACATGTTGAATTTCAGTTCTATAGTTCAGATAGAAATTGAGATTCCAATGGTCAATTCGGCAAAGTGTGATATCAATTCCTCGAAAACTGTTGGTTCAATTCGAACCAAATCTTGAAATTTCACACAGTTTTCGAATTGAGATGCACATGTTGAATTTCAGTTCGATAGTTCAGATAGGAATTGAGATTTCAGTGGTCAATTCGGCAAAGTGTGATATCCATTGCTCGAAATCTGTTGGATCAATTCGAACCAAATCTTGAAACTGCACGTAGTTTTCGGATCAAGATGCACATGTTGAATTTCAGTTCGATAGTTCTGATAGGAATTGAGATTTCAGTGGTCAATTCGGCAAAGTGTGATATCAATTCCTCGAAAACTGTTGGTTCAATTCGAACCAAATCTTGTAATTTCACACAGTTTTCGAATTGAGATGCACATGTTGATTTTCAGTTCGACAGTTCAGATAGGAATTGAGATTTCAGTGGTCAATTCGGCTAAGTGTGATATCAATTCCTCGAAATCTGTTGGATCAATTCGAACCAAATTTTGAAACTGCACGTAGTTTTCGGATTAAGATGCACATGTTGAATTTCAGTTCGATAGTTCAGATAGGAATCGAGATTCCAGTGGTTTTTTCGGCAAAGTGTGAAATCAATTCCTCAAAAACTGTTGGTTCAATTCGGACAAAATCTTGAAATTTCACACAGTTTTCGAATTGAGATGCACATGTTGAATTTCAGTTCAATAGTTCAGATAGTAATTGAGATTTCAGTGGTCAATTCGGCAAAGTGTGATATCAATTCCTCGAAAACTGTTGGATCAATTCCAAACAAATCTTGAAACAGCACATAGTTTTCGAATTGAGATGCACATGTTGAATTTCAGTTCGATAGTTCTGATAGGAAGTAATTCTAATCCATTTTCACCTTCTACTTCGGTAGGGGCGGCAAAGATGTGGGCGGCGACGGTTCTGACGGTGTTGGCGGTACGGCGGGCCTCAGTCGGAGGTCCGGCCTCTGTCCTGCTCCCTGGAGTTGCGGTCGGTCCCTGGTCCCCTATCTCTAACGCAACACACCCTGGAAAGGACCCCCACACGGCCGCACCTGGAACAGAACTTCGTCCTTTCCCCTCGGCAGTCCTCCCTCTGGTGGCCTTCATTGCCACACCGCCAGCAACTGTGGGGGCCTAACCCCAGGTAGAACTGAAGTCCACAGGTCCCCACGGTCCTTTCGAACTGAAATTCAACATGTGCATCTCAATTCGAGAACTGTGTACATACACCAGTGGCGGGCGTGGTTGCCTGTCGCACTTGAGACTCGGAGGCTGAAAATGACATTGTTTGACCTTTTTTTTTTTTTTTTTTTTTTTTTTTGTGTAGCAGGGGGAAAATCTGCAAACAGACGAACACACCCTCTCCTGAGGGGGAACAGTGTGGGAATTCTCACTCTCCGAGCTCGAGACCCACTAAAAACCCTTAACTGCTTCTTCATAGGTTCCGGGCATTATGCCTATTAACCAGTTGACTCTTATGGTTTCTGGACTCTCACACGATCATAGTCGTGTTGATATTTGTATGCTGCCTATAGCTTTTATAGGTTAAGCTCTTCTTTGGTTACATTTAAATCCTTAACTGATCTCTGGGCCTTCGGTGGTAGGTTCTTGACCTTCTAGCTTCTTCTGTTGGATCGTAGTCGACTAATCTTCGTAGTTCCTCATTTGGATGTTGTTTGGCTTTGTCGAATATCCTTTCCGCCTTTCTCTTCATAAATTCGGTAACTGGTTCCCATTCCAAGTCCTTGTAGATTTGTTTGTTCCTAACAAACCAGGGTACGTCCATCGCCATTCTAAGGAGTTTATTCTCAGTGGCCTGTATTTTCTTGATGTGGGTCTTGGCTGCGAAGCCCCATGCCGCCGAACCATATGTGAGTTGTGGTCGCGCAATTGTTTTAATCATCGTCAACTTGATGTTCTTATTCATATGACTTCTTCTGCCTATGAGTGGATAAAGTTTACTCATTGCGGCTTTTGTTTTATCAACAGCACATTTGATGTGGTTTTTCCATGTAAGTCCTCTGTCAAGCGTCACTCCTAGGTATGTTGCTTCATTTTTCCATTCAACCTCTTGTCCATCAACTTCAAGGTTTTCTTCCATCCTCAATCTTCTCTTTTGCAGTAATATTGCTTGAGTCTTTCTTCCATTGATTTGGATTTTCCATTTGATGCACCATTTGAGTAATTCATCTATGGCTTCCTGCAGTCTCCGGTGTATGATCTCTGGGCGTCGATGTCTGAACGCTATTCCTGTGTCATCTACGTACAAGGTGAGCATATTCCTAGCATTCTTCGGGATATCATAAACGTATATTACGTAAAGCAGAGGTCCAAGTACCGATCCTTGAGGCACTCCCGCTTCCAATTGTCTGGTTTGAGAGGTTGCTCCATCTATCTTCACATAAAAGTTTCTATTCCTCAGATAATTCCTTATAATCTTGCATAGCTTGGTCGAATATCCTGCTCTTTTCATCTTGTAGATTAGGCCTTCGTGCCATACTCTATCAAAAGCTCTCTCGATATCCATCAGAACTAATCCTGTGGCCTGTTTGGTCTGCATTCCTTCGGTGACGTATTCTATGAGCCGTAGTAATTGGAGTTCAGTCGAGTGTTCTCGTCGAAATCCAAATTGTTCGGGTGGGATTATCTTCAACATTTCTGTTTCCTCATTCAGCCTTTTGGCGATAACCCTCTCGACGACTTTTCCTAGTGCTGATAGTAGGCTGATTGGTCTATAATTTTGAGGAAATTTCCGTTCCTTTCCAGGCTTGTTGAAAACTATCATTTCTGCAGTTTTCCATCTCTTTGGGTAGTATTCGGTCCTCATCACTCCGTTTGTTATATTCGTCAAGGCTGCTATTCCTTTTCTAGGCAATTTCTTCAACATATAATTCGTTATCCTATCTTCTCCCGGTGCTTTCCGGTTTTTCAGTTTCATTATGATCTCTTTGATTTCTGTTGGTGAAGCCGGTTTTGGAATGATTTCGGTTTCCGGTGGTTCCATCATCAGTTCTTCGTTTGCCTCCACTTCTTCTTCTAGATCTTCATTGTCATCATCATTTCTGTAATTTATTCTGGCTTCTCTCTCAATTGTGTCGGCAAGTGCTTCGGCTTTTTCAAGTCTCGTATATACCATTCCGTTTGCTCCATGCAGTGGAGGTATAACTGTCTGTTCTCGTCGTAAGCGTTTTTGCATTTTCCAAGCCGAGTGATCTATTGTATTCAGTTCCCTTAATCTCTGGTGCCATCTGTTATTACGCAGTTCTGTTAAAGCATTTTTCAATATCTGACTATGCTTATTCAGTTTCTTCTTGTCTTCTTCTCTTTTTGTTGTTCTGTAGATTTTCCTGAGTCTTCTGTTCTTTTTTATAAGTTCCTTTATATCCCTTGGCGTATCTCCATGTGAATGTTTCGGAATTGGTTTCCTTATTCTCTTGGTGCTTTCTTCATAGCCTTCTTTTATATGATTTTCCAATTTTTCAACTGCTTCATCTAATTCATCCGGTGTGTTTATTTGGGGAATTTCCCTGATTTTCTCCTGAAGTAAATTCTTATATTTCTCCCAGTCTGTGCGTTCCTTGGTTTGTGTCTCTTCTTCGTTTCTTGGGCCATGTCCCACTATGAATTCTATGGGATTGTGGTCTGAAGTTCCGTCTTCTATTGTATCAATGCTGATTTCTTCAGTGATGTCTTTCATTACGACAATGTCCAGTACATCGGGTAGTCCATTTACTCTTGGTATGTAGGTCGGTATATCAGGTCCTATCACAACTGCATTAAGTTTTTCAGCATAAATCTTCAGTCTTCTCCCGTTTGTATTTTCCACCCTACTGTTCCATTCCTGCGATTTGCAGTTAAGATCACCAATTATGATTTTCGGGTGTCTTCCTTCTAGTAGCATTTTTAGATCCTCTTCCAGCATGTCCTTATCCGGTGATTTATAAGTTGAAATAATCTTCACTTGCCCTCGATTAGTATTCACAATAATCGATATTGCTTCTACTTCTTGTCCATTGAATATTTGGTCGAAATGGTGATCCATATTCCTTCTAGCCAGTATAGCAACGCCACCTGTGCTGTTAGGTCTATCATTTCTGTAAATATCGTAATTGGGAAATGCTATCCGAACGTTGGGGTTAAGTCTCGTTTCTTGAAGAGCTATGACATCCGGTCTCTTCTCTTCAATAAGTTCTTCGAATTCTGATCTGCGGGCTCTCAATCCTTCGACGTTCCAAGAGACGATTATGAGATTGTTCTTTATCGTCGTGTCAGCCATTAAATATTCTTAATAATTTGCTGCATCTTCTTCTCAATCTCTTTCTCCAGATTCTGCATCATCGTGCTGATGAGGTTTTTCGTGAACTTATCCAGTTCCTCAGTGATTCCAGAAATTCCTTTTCTGGTTTCGGCTTTTTTGACGGTTTTTGCCTTTTCCGTCTTTTTCTCTGGTTTCTTCGTCTCTTTGACTGCTTCGGTTGCAGTTTCCTGGGGTTTCTTCACTTCCGAAGAGTTTGGGGATGGCCTCGGTGTATTTTGTGTTGGCCTCGAGCTGGTCTGGTTCGATCTTGGCGATCTCTTGGTCTTTTTAGTGACCAATTTCCATTCGCTACATCCCTTGTAGCTGGCTGGATGTCCTTGCTCTCCACAGAGAACACAAGAGGCATTTCGCTCCTCGTTCTCCCTGGTGAGCGTACACTCCTTGGAGCTGTGATTACCGGAGCATTTCACGCACCTCCATGGAAAAGTGCACTTACTTTGGGCATGTCCATATCGCTGACAGCGGTAACATTGTCCAGGCCCGGTCGTCCTTCTCTTAGGTTCAACAACACAGTTCATGTTGTAGAGCCTTCTCACCTCGAAGATACCCTTATTCTGGGTTTTAACCAGCAATAAGGGCATCGGCCTCTTAGTTATATTTGAGGTCATTCTTATGACCTCAGCATCGACGATCCCTTGATCCTTGAGGTCGTCAAGGATCGTCGGGATATCTGCATCCAGCGGTAGATATCTCACTACCGCATAGATTTTCTTTTCTTCCTCCCGTTGAAGAGTGTAAAACTCCCTATTTATTTTATGAAGGAAGTCCGTCATTCTTCTGTGGTCTTCCGCGGTTTGTGGAACGACCCTAATTCCGTCCTTCACAGTAGTCGCTCTGCTGTAATTTATTCCGTTTCGCATTAACGCGTTGGAAATTGACGTCCATTCGGACGTACCCCTCAGGGTAACTGGGGGGATTTTTTCTTTTCTCTCCACTGGAGTGGTTTTCTCTTGGGCTGGGGTTTCCAAGACTCTTTTCTTGTTTGCCTCTTCATTTGACGAGGAGCTATCCTTTCTCACTCTTTTGGCGGGTGGGGAAATTTTGGTTTGAGGGGTTTTGACCACCTCCATCTTCTGTTTTTGAACCGGTAAGTTCACTTCTTGGACATTTTTCAAAATAATGTTCTTCTTGAGTGCTTTGGAGTAAGGACTTTCCTTATTTCCCTCCTGCAACTCGAGCCTCTCCCTGAGATTTTTAATCTCAGCAACTAAGCTAGATACGCATCTATCTAACTCATTCACCCTCGCTTTCAAACTTGCGTTCTCCTCTCTCAACATATCGTGTTCGGACACGACATTAGCGATTTCTGGCGCGTCTTCTTCCATTACGGACTCGCAGTCCGAATGGTCAGACATTTTAGAATCTAATTAATAATTACTTCGCTACTCGAAGAAATTGGAAATAAAATTTTTCAAGACAAAAGAAAAATGTATCTCATGCATAAAAACAAAACGGCTCATCAAAAATTCTCTACGCTATGAGAAAAATCAGAAAGAAAGATACGAAAAATAAGCTCACCTGATGTTTTCTGCAGTACCAACGAGAAAATTCTCTGGACACTTAGGATGAACACCAACTTTGAAAATTTTAACGAATTAAAATTCCGATAACAAATATAGAACCTACACAACTTCACAGACGGAATCAAATATTCCGTAGCTTGGTTAGTGGGCACTTTCACCTCCGCTTTCACTTTTACGGCACTGTGACTTTCTCGTCCGCTTTCTCTTTTATAGCACTAGGAGCACTGTAGCACGTCTTCTCCTGTCAAGCGATTGACTCGGAATTGTTTGACCTTAACACTTTGGATTTCTTCAAATAGTGGGACCAATATTAGCCAAGTTGACGGAAATTTTACGGGCGAATGGTTGGTATATTGAGATGCATGCGAAAACTATGTGCAGTTTCAAGATTTGGTTCGAATTGATCCAATAGTTCCTTAGGAATTGAAATGATATTTTGACGAATCGACTACTACTCCGGTTAGCGCATCCACCATTTCGGTTGGTGCAATAAAAGATATTTTTCGGAACGGTATCATTTTAATAATCGGTAATTTTTTTTTTTTTCGCTAATTCTAATCCATTTTCACCTTCTACTTCGGTAGGGGCGGCAACGATGTGGGCGGCGACGGTTCTGACGGTGTTGGCGGTACGGCGGGCCTCAGTCGGAGGTCCGGCAGTATGGCTTCTGTCCTGCTCCCTGGAGTTGCGGTCGGTCCTGAGGCAGTTCTGGCGGTCATTGGTCCCCTATCTCTAACGCAACACACCCTGGAAAGGACCCCCACACGGCCGCACCTGGAACAGAACTTCGTCCTTTCCCCTCGGCAGTCCTCCCTGTGGTGGCCTTCATTGCCACACCGCCAGCAACTGACGGGGCCTAACCCCAGGTAGAACTGAAGTCCACAGGTCCCCACGGTCCTTTCGAACTGAAATTCAACATGTGCATCTCAATTCGAAAACTGTGTACTGTAACGGGTTTGGTCGGGAAAAGGATTTAATCTCGAGCGCCAGCTATTCTTTTAATAGGGAGAAATAGCAAACCCACCCAGGTACCTACTAGTCGGAGACAGGGTTGGGTTTATCTAAGGTGGTAGCGATAACAAGTACTTTAAAACCGAATTTATTACAACAATCTAAGTTACAGTGAACTATACAGTTATTTCCAAGTCAAGAAATATATTCAGCTGATGACCAAGTTCAAAAATAAGGAAAACAGAAATGTAATAACTTGTCACGGTGATCAGAAAGTGAAATCAATGAATCAAAGAATATTCAAATCAATTATATTCAGTCAAACTATCAGGTATTAAAGAAAGCAAATAATTAATAGCAGTTACTTTGATTCCTTCTGAGACAATAACGGATGTACGGGGTTTATACAAAATTTACAGCAACCGGGTGTCTCAGAAAGATCCAAGTCTCTGTAATCGGTTAATTTAGCAATGGGTTTGATCCCGAGCACTTCCAGTGATTTTCAGTGTACAGGCCAATCAGAATTTGAAACTATTCAATTAACGGGACGGGGTTGATACAGGTGAAACACAATGCAACAATTTACAGGATAACGGGGTAGTTTATCGTGGTCTCTCCGTGGCAACCTTGGGTGTACACGCCAAGCATTACCAGTAGAAAAACTTCGAGACTTCTGCCGATTGGTTTCTGTCACAAGATAGCCAGGCGAGAGAAGTCTGCGGTAAACGGGAAATCTACACGGAACACAACAGGGGTAGTACGGTATAAGTTACTGTGGTCTTTCTGTGGCAACCTTGGGTGTCACACGCCAAGCATTACCAGTAGAAAACTTCGAGACTTCTGCCGATTGGTTTCTGTCACCAGATAGCCAGGCGAGAGAAGTCTGCGTTAAACAGGAAGTCTAAACGGAACACAAATGGGGTAGGACGGGATAGGTTACTGTGGTCTTTCTGTGGCAACCTTGGGTGTCACACGCCAAGCATTACCAGTAGAAAAACTTCGAGACTTCCGTCGACTGGTCTTGGTTCACCAGAGAACCAGGCGACAGAAGTCTGCGTTAAACAGGAGGATTAACAACAAGGATTAACACAATTTAACAAATAAAAGAATGCAACTTTGAATCACGAAGTATGCGGTATCAAGAAAAGACTTACAGTTTGTTCCGGTACGGTCACACCACCACTTAGCAGAAAAAAATAAAGAAAAGCAAAGGAAAACTCTAATACGAAGACAGACTTAATTAAAGCGGAAAAATTAAAGAATCACGAAGGAATCAAGAAAAGAATCACTACCGAATCAAGACTAGAATACAGAATCGCAGAATGACTATCGAATGAATACGAATGAATTAATAACGAATGACTACCGAATGAATAATAATGAATTAATTCTCGTCTGGTGGTGCGGTCCTATTTATTAACTCTCCAACATGTGGACGGTCACGTGATCAAAATTGCACTCAAAATTCGGAATTCTCGAATATTCTCCCCAGAAGAAATATTCTCGGTGGCGGTTATCTCTTTATCGGTAAAAGAAACTGTCGTTATCTGCAATCCACGTTGTTTTATACTGAATTCGGTGTGTTTTTGTGGACGGAAAAACAACGCCGAATGCAGAAAGACACTTTTTCTTTATTTTGGATTCTTACGGCGGATTAAGGATGGAAATTTCAATTATACGGAATTTGAATTTATTAATCAGGATTCTGAAAAATATTTCCACAATGAAACGGAATAACTATATTGAAACTGAAATCTCCATCAGACGGTGTTGCATTGTTTCAACTGGAAAATACAGGGAAACGGATATATAAAACGAGGCTTGATTTTTATTAAAAACAATCAAGTATCGTTACATCCCCCTCCCCTGGGAAAAATTGAAGTTGCGTTGAAGACACAAGTTCAATTTAATAAGGGGTAACTGGCCCATCAAAAAAAAAAAAAAAAAATTAATCGGAAATTCAAATCGGCTAAGTGCTCGCTATCTCACCCTTACAGAGTTCTCATCCTAATCTAAACAGTACAATAGAAGTGATATCCGGATCTGCTCACAGGTGTAGTTCAGTAATCGTCCGGTAGGCGCTCCTTCCATGTATAGTGGTTCTCTCCGATCCATGATCCATGATCCATACTCTGCGCTCTGCGTTACGCTCCGTGATCGGTGTCGTCCCTAGCTATGGACCGAAGTGCGTGTGATCTTTGATCCGATTGTCGGTAGACGTTTGACATAACCTTTTTCGTGGCACTCTATGACTGTCGTTGGTTCTGTGGTATCTGTCAGAAACAACGTGCTTTTAGTGAAATGAAATTACTCCAGAATTGGGAAATGAAATCGATGGCAACATATAACGGTAAGTACTCCATATCGATTGTTCCATTTCCTATTAACGGTTGGATCTTAGGGAACTATCATTCACGATGAAATGGGCTGATGAGGCATCTTTGACGTTGACCACTTGTTGGCACTGTTTCCTTCTTGGATGTTGGTTCGGTGCATCATTTGACTACGAAGATGGGTCAGGCAGGTGAGTTTCGAATATCCCCTTCATCAAACCAAAGTCCTTTCGATTAGTACTTCAAGTGGGAAGAACCATTCACTAACTTGTGTTCTCGTTGTAGGTGGAAATGTACCCAAGCTTGAAATCACTCGTTGTTGGAGGTGAATTGGACCCTCTCACAACACTGGAGGTGGATGTGGACATTCACTGTGTGCCAGAATATTGTTCGGAGTTGGAACGTAATCCTTGACGGAGGAATGGTGGAGGCTCTCTGATCCGACAGTCCCCGCTAGGTAGGTTAACAGCTGAACTTTCAGTTAAATCTTCTTGGAGTAATTGATATCCTAGAACAGACTTAATTGCCACATAGGTTATGTTTTAACAGTAGAACCTTGACAGTATACAGAGCTTTTTCCAGTTTTCTTGGGTAGAATTAAATTGAACAGATCACGGATATGCACTTTCACCTGTATCGGTGTTACAATTTCATAGAAAAAGTTACACAGGAGAACAGTAGTAGAGAACTAGATACAATTCAGACTATCTATCCAGTTTTAGATGTAGTACGGTTAGTATTTGTTAATCGTTATTCATCTTAACTACTCTGAATACAATATTTAAAGCAACGGTTTGTCTCGGAACCTTGTGAATTCACAGAACAATTAATGTAACGGATTTCAAGCTGTGCTTTGCTCTTTCTACAGGATGTACCTTTCAGAAACACAGACAGTTGACAATTTTTATCGTTTTGACATGTCGGTGTTGCTGAACAGATTGGCTATATCCAAATGAATTCGACCATTTGATAATGTTTTCCAATTGTAATTGCAAAGCTTGAACGGTATCATGAATCCATTCAATCCACTGAACAAAATTTCATGGTAGATTCTGATTTGTTCGGTGAACTGAATAGGATATGAAATCTTATTCGGTAATGGTTGCTGGTTGCTGTCAGGATATTGACAAAGGGTTTGTCAAATCACCGGTGTGATGGTTAACGGAACGGTAATAAAACGAAATTCACATGACTGGGGATCATGTTTAATTAACGGGTGAACAGTAAAAATATCTCTATCCTGAGTGAAACGGTTTTAAATCTTTAATATGGATGTTGGTAACCTTCTTACCCTTTTCATCTTTCAGATCATACACTACAGGAGAGACTACCTTAATAACGGTATACGGTCCGGCGAATTTTGCAGCCAGTTTAGCTGCGAAACTGTCGACAGCGGATGATAACGGATTTGTGCGACGGAGAACTTTGTCACCTACATGGAAGCGAACTTCTCTACGGCGTAGGTTGTAATGATGAGCCTGCTGTTCAAAAGCCCTGTACAAGCGAGCTTGCACAAACTCATGTGCTTCCTGTAGGTGCCGGATTTGCTCTGTACGGTGAGTCATGTCTCTATTTACTTCGGTTGGGTTACTGTTTTCCTCATTTTGGGGTTTTGTCGAATAAATCGCCCTAGGGACATTTAGTTCCCTACCAAAATTCAGAAAAGCCGGAGTAAACCCGGTAGACTCTTGTTTAGCGGTGTTAATAGCAAAAACTAATTCCCCTAACTTTTCATCCCAGTTTCTCTGATCGGTTTCGCAAAATTGTGCAATCATTGTTTTTAGTGTTCGATTCGCTCTTTCTACCGGATTACACTGTGGCGAGTACGGTGGGGTAAATCTGTGAGCTATATTCAGTTCCTGAAGGCTGTTTTTAAATAACTTACTATCATACTGTACTCCATTATCGGAGATAACAACGGCCGGACATCCATATTTAAGGATGATTTGTTCGTATAACGCAGAATAAACGGTTTTGGCTGTAGCTTTTCGCAACGGGCGGCACTCGATCCACTTCGTGAAGCGATCTTGCATGACCACAATGTAAGAATTACCTTTTTTACTTCGGGGTAACGGTCCGACGATATCTGTAGATACTTCCCTGAATGGTGCATCTGCCATCCTGTGTGGTTGCATCTTCCCAGCAGTTTTCTGTTGCGAAACTTTGTAGCGTTGGCACGAAGTGCAGTTTCTAACATATTTCGCAATGTCTCGGAACATACCAGGCCAGTAGTAATTCCGGGCAATCCTGGAACTTGTCTTGGCGATCCCCATATGTCCGGCTAGTTCCGAATCATGATTCTCCTTCAGTACTTCGGAACGCTGTTCGGTGGGTACGCATAATTTCCAGGGTTGTCCAGTTCCAATTTCTTTGAAGTCTGATGCATCCCAAAAATGTCGGAACAGTTTCCCATCGATTATGGCATAATCTGGGAAATTTCCTGGGTCCTTCTGAACCTCCTGTAGTTTTCTGTTGTACCATCGGCAGTGAATTTCCACTTCGGCCAGGTATACGGAACCTACGGACGGTAAGGGATTCCGGGACAGACTGTCAGCAGGTGTATTCAGGGATTTTCTCCGGCCTTGTACCTCAACAGCTTTTCCAATTTCCGGTGTTGGTTTGGCAATCAGTCGACCTTCCAGGTAACAGTCGGCGGTACTGAGGTTAATGGAGAAATTGAACCTTCCTAGTACGTCCATTCCTAGTATGAGGTCTACTGGTAAATCAGGCACCAACAAAAATTTAATGTCGGTCAAGGAATAATCAGCCAGGTGGACGGCGGTAGTGTAGAGTTTGGGTGTTGTCGTGGGTTGACCATTTGCGACCACCACGAAACCATTCTCAACATGTTGTCCGGTGATTCCCTTGCTTTCACATTGTTTTGCCACTTTCCGACTTACGAAACTCTTCGTGGCTCCAGTGTCAACTAATGCTTTGTAGTGCTCTCCGGCTATCTTAACTTCGACAAGCGGTCGGTTATCATTCCAGGCAGTCGATGTCATGGGAGTCAGTGTGTTGGGAGATATGGTCGACTCCTTCTCCATACCTCCGTCTAGTTTTCCGGACGGCAGAGACAATCTCGTGAGAGAATGTTTTTCCTCTGGCAACGAGAACAGAACAACCTCGGTCGTCCTCGACATTCCCGTCGCATGTGGCCGTATTCACCACATCGGAAGCACTGTGTTTGGAAAGATACTTTCCTCGTCGGTGGATCAGTCCGGTTTCCCTGTGTTTCCTGTCGGTCTCCTTGTTGGTTTGATCGTCGTGTTGGTATAGGTGATGAAGCTCGGTTGGGTGAACCTGTATTTTGCTTGTCGACTCGTGCCGTTGGTCGATCCGGTCTTGGCTGGGTGTTTCTAGGCGGTGACGGCGGTATTTGTGGTCTGTTGTGACCTACTGGTACTGGTGGTTCTGAGTTTCCTGATATATTTTCGGTGTCCAAGGAGAAACTGGCCTGTTGCCGGTTTTGTTGGGACGGACGATACGTCAGGTGGGGCTCGTCAAGAAGACCTGGTTTCGACGGTGGCCTGGTGTACTGGCTCATCTGCCACTGTACTAACTCGAAAACCTTTCCTTTTCGCAGGAGCTCATCGTAGGTGTTAGTCTCCTGGAATGCTAAGGCCTGTTGTAGGGTCGGTAATAGCCTCTGCCTGATGATTCGGATTTGTTCCGTTTCGGTTGGTCTACTGTATGTTAACTTCTGGAACAAATTCTGCATTCGAGTGACGTACATCAGCAGCTTTTCATCAGGACCCTGCGTTCTCCTTTTTATTTCTTCCAACAGGTTCTCCTCATAGTTCACCGGTAAAAATGCTTCCTTAAGTTGCTCCTTGAAATCCTGCCAGTTCCTGAATGTACCCCTCCTGGGGATGAACCAATCCCTGGCATCCTTCCGCAGTAGTTCATAAACTGACTCGAATACTTGTTCTAGGGGCACCTTACGAGATTCGGCCAATCTCTCCACCTCCTCTATGAAGCTGCTCACACTACCTGTGCCACCAAATGAAATATTCCATTTGTGGACAGGAATGGTTGGCACCGGTGACGGTCGAGGTTCCGGCTCTAATGGTACTCTCTCTCTGGTCATGGTCCTGCCAGAGCTCACACAAGATGCAGGTAAGTGTGGAAAAGATACTCTACGGGTAGAATTAATCCATCTTCTTGGTGTCGGACCTTCAGGTGATGCTGTCCCACAGTCCTGTGACTGGGTGACAGGTAATGCCGGTATCTGCCGCAGTAATGCTGTACATGTCCGCCTTGTCTCGTTCATGACATGTTCTAATGTTTTATTCCTTACAGGTGTACCAGTATGTGAGACATCAGCAGCTGTCGGAAGATTGACCCCATCTCCTAGATCAATCAGGGATGTTTCAGCTCTTTCCGGTTGGATGGGGGACATCCCAGGTGAATTGGGAACCTCCATATCCAAGAGGGACCGTTCCTGCTGACTGGATGGCTGTCCACAGGTGTTGCTACTACTCAGTTGCTCCAGCGTCTCCAAGGCCTTAGTTGTAGTCGCCTTCAGTTGTTCGATCAGTTGTAACTGTGTTTCATCGGAAGTGATAATAAAATTCAGTCTTCCCTGAATGTGTGTTAATCTTGTGAATATTCGCGAAAATTCGTTAGTCGCATTAGCGTGATTGAAATTCTGAAGTGCCTCCACTAGATCGGTGAGTTTATTTTGGCAAATGTCGATGTCCAGTGTGGGGTTCATTGATGTGCAAGGCTGTAGCGGTATGTCTGACTGTAACACTTGTCGTAGTAGACTCCGCTTTGTCATCACAGTGCTTGGTATTGACTGTCCTCTCAGTTCTAGTTCATAAGTCAATTCATCACTGAGCAGCCTGTTCACATCCATGTTCGATGACATGTTCAACTATCTTGCCACCCGACTCACGATCCAGTAACTCACACTCAACAAGTTCGATGCCCGGTATGAAATAATGTAAAGTTAAAGTTCAAAGCTAACACACGGAATAATTCAACACTGGTTATAATGTTTCAGTATCACTAAGTCCGATTAAATATCACTGTCACTAAAGCCCGGATGAACAACTAACTCAATAAAATTCACTGAAGCTCGGATGAATAATCAATTCAAAAAAAAATTTACTAAAGTCCGGATGGATAATTAATTCAACAAAATTCACCAAGGCCTGGATGAACAATTAACTCAATAAAATTCACTGAAGTCCGGAAGAATAATCAATTCAAAAATTTACTGAAGTCCGGATGGATAATTAATTCAATAAAATTCACCAAGGCCTGGATGAACAATTAACTCAATAAAATTCACTGAAGTCCGGATGAATAATCAATTCAAAAATTTACTGAAGTCCGGATGAATAATCAATTCAAAAATTTACTGAAGTCCGGATGTATACTAAAGTCGGGATGGATAATTAATTCAATAAAATTCACTGAGGCCCGGATGAATGATTAAAAATTCACTGAAACCCGGATTAATAATCAATGTCCAATCGAGGAAGCACCTATTATTCTATCACTCACTATTTATCGGTCACTTGACAGCTCACTGTTAACCTAACACTTGTTCGAAGAAATAGGTTACCTGTCAACAAAATGTTTCAGACCAAGTCCACTATGGGTTTTAACAGCCAAGAAAATTATTTCGGTTCAAGTTCACTTACAGTTTTACCTTTCTGAAGTTATTTTCGGTTCAAGCTCACCTAATTCAGAGGGAATAATTCACCAACAGTGTATCAACGGTTTCAAATAAAATAAAGTAATCAGAGAAACAACAAGTCCAATGCGGTTATAATCACAATAAACTATCAGAGTTATAATGAACACTTGTCAACCAGCAAATAAATCAAATGGGGAAAGGGAAAAGAAAACACAGTCAGTTTTATTATTCAAGTGAAAATCATAAGCGGGTGAAAATCATAAGCGGTGAAAATCATACGTCAATTCCATATTGTGCGGTTATCAGAAATAGCTGGTTAACTGTTCGGTTCTGTTTAAGGTTACCAGTGATGTTCTATTATAACTCAAGATAGGTTAACTCAACGCAATCAGCAAACCGCTCACTCAACTGATCTAAATAAATTATATTTCAGAAATATAAGCCAGATAAAATATTTCCTGCAAGTCAACAGCTGAATAAATTGGTTTGTATGGTTCACCGTTCAAAACTATTCTCCTCGGTTAGATAAAAAAAAGAAGTTATTCCAAAACTGAACCCGGTTTTAAGAGTCCCAACGCTCGGGCGCCAATTTTGTAACGGGTTTGGTCGGGAAAAGGATTTAATCTCGAGCGCCAGTTATTCTTTTAATAGGGAGAAATAGCAAACCCACCCAGGTACCTACTAGTCGGAGACAGGGTTGGGTTTATCTAAGGTGGTAGCGATAACAAGTACTTTAAAACCGAATTTATTACAACAATCTAAGTTACAGTGAACTATACAGTTATTTCCAAGTCAAGAAATATATTCAGCTGATGACCAAGTTCAAAAATAAGGAAAACAGAAATGTAATAACTTGTCACGGTGATCAGAAAGTGAAATCAATGAATCAAAGAATATTCAAATCAATTATATTCAGTCAAACTATCAGGTATTAAAGAAAGCAAATAATTAATAGCAGTTACTTTGATTCCTTCTGAGACAATAACGGATGTACGGGGTTTATACAAAATTTACAGCAACCGGGTGTCTCAGAAAGATCCAAGTCTCTGTAATCGGTTAATTTAGCAATGGGTTTGATCCCGAGCACTTCCAGTGATTTTCAGTGTACAGGCCAATCAGAATTTGAAACTATTCAATTAACGGGACGGGGTTGATACAGGTGAAACACAATGCAACAATTTACAGGATAACGGGGTAGTTTATCGTGGTCTCTCCGTGGCAACCTTGGGTGTACACGCCAAGCATTACCAGTAGAAAAACTTCGAGACTTCTGCCGATTGGTTTCTGTCACAAGATAGCCAGGCGAGAGAAGTCTGCGGTAAACGGGAAATCTACACGGAACACAACAGGGGTAGTACGGTATAAGTTACTGTGGTCTTTCTGTGGCAACCTTGGGTGTCACACGCCAAGCATTACCAGTAGAAAACTTCGAGACTTCTGCCGATTGGTTTCTGTCACCAGATAGCCAGGCGAGAGAAGTCTGCGTTAAACAGGAAGTCTAAACGGAACACAAATGGGGTAGGACGGGATAGGTTACTGTGGTCTTTCTGTGGCAACCTTGGGTGTCACACGCCAAGCATTACCAGTAGAAAAACTTCGAGATTTCCGTCGACTGGTCTTGGTTCACCAGAGAACCAGGCGACAGAAGTCTGCGTTAAACAGGAAGATTAACAACAAGGATTAACACAATTTAACAAATAAAAGAATGCAACTTTGAATCACGAAGTATGCGGTATCAAGAAAAGACTTACAGTTTGTTCCGGTACGGTCACACCACCACTTAGCAGAAAAAAATAAAGAAAAGCAAAGGAAAACTCTAATACGAAGACAGACTTAATTAAAGCGGAAAAATTAAAGAATCACGAAGGAATCAAGAAAAGAATCACTACCGAATCAAGACTAGAATACAGAATCGCAGAATGACTATCGAATGAATACGAATGAATTAATAACGAATGACTACCGAATGAATAATAATGAATTAATTCTCGTCTGGTGGTGCGGTCCTATTTATTAACTCTCCAACATGTGGACGGTCACGTGATCAAAATTGCACTCAAAATTCGGAATTCTCGAATATTCTCCCCAGAAGAAATATTCTCGGTGGCGGTTATCTCTTTATCGGTAAAAGAAACTGTCGTTATCTGCAATCCACGTTGTTTTATACTGAATTCGGTGTGTTTTTGTGGACGGAAAAACAACGCCGAATGCAGAAAGACACTTTTTCTTTATTTTGGATTCTTACGGCGGATTAAGGATGGAAATTTCAATTATACGGAATTTGAATTTATTAATCAGGATTCTGAAAAATATTTCCACAATGAAACGGAATAACTATATTGAAACTGAAATCTCCATCAGACGGTGTTGCATTGTTTCAACTGGAAAATACAGGGAAACGGATATATAAAACGAGGCTTGATTTTTATTAAAAACAATCAAGTATCGTTACAGTACATACACCAGTGGCGGGCGTGGTTGCCTGTCGCATTTGAGACTCGGAGGCTGAAAATGACATTGTTTGACCTTAACACTTTGGATTTCTTCAAATAGTGGGACCGACATTAGCCAAGTTGACAGAAATTTTACGGGCGAATGGTTGGTAAATTATTGCTAAGGATTTGAAATTGAAAGTTTCCTGCGCAATCTCGAGTATTTTAAAGTTTTTTATTTGTACTAATTATTGGGTTCATCATTGCATCGTATTTCGGACGAATGCGATATGGAAAATAGGCCGATATGTCATTTTTGACGGACCGAAACGATTCTTCCCAGACTTGCCGAAGTCGCTCTTGTCAAGGTTCATGGATATTCTTGTCATAAGTTATTATTCCGAAAGTTGAGTCTCCTTGATCGAACAATTCATGATAAATAGAACTTAATCTTTTATTCAATGACCATCAAAATTCGATCCAAATCTCGAAACTCTACACAATTTTTGAACTGAGATATACGTATTGAGTTTCATTCAGTTCGATAATTCAGATAGGAATTAAGATTTCTGTGGTCAATTCGGCAAAGTGTGATATGAATTTCTCAAAAACCGTTTGATCATTTCGACCCAAATCTTGAAACTTCACATAGTTTTCGAATTGAGATGCACATGTTGAATTTCATATCGATAGTTCTGATAGGAATTGAGATTTCCTAGGTCAATTCGGCAAAGGGTGATATCAATTTCCCATAAACTGTTGGATCAATTCGAGCCAAATTTTGAAACTATACATAGTTTTCGAATTGAGTTGCATATTGAGATGCATGCGAAAACTATGTGCAGTTTCAAGATTTGGTTCGAATTGATCCAATAGTTCCTAAGGAATTGAAATGATATTTTGACGAATCGACTACTACTCCGCTTAGCGCATCCACCATTTCGGTTGGTGCAATAAAAGATATTTTTCGGAACGGTATCATTTTAATAATCGGTAATTTTTTTTTCGGTAATTCTAATCCATTTTCACCTTCTACTTCGGTAGGGGCGGCAACGATGTGGGCGGCGACGGTTCTGACGGTGTTGGCGGTACGGCGGGCCTCAGGCGGAGGTCCGGCAGTATGGCCTCTGTCCTGCTCCCTGGAGTTGCGGTCGGTCCTGAGGCAGTTCTGGCGGTCCCTGGTCCTCTATCTCTAACGCAACACACCCTGGAAAGGACCCCCACACGGCCGCACCTGGAACAGAACTTCGTCCTTTCCCCTCGGCAGTCCTCCCTGTGGTGGCCTTCATTGCCACACCGCCAGCAACTGTGGGGGCCTAACCCTAGGTAGAACTGAAGTCCACAGGTCCCCACGGTCCTTTCGAACTGAAATTCAACATGTGCATCTCAATTCGAAAACTGTCTACATACACCAGTGGCGGGCGTGGTTGCCTGTCGCACTTGAGACTCGGAGGCTGAAAATGACATTGTTTGACCTTTTTTTTTTTTTTGGTGTAGCAGGGGGAAAATCTGCAAACAGACACACCCTCTGCTGAGGGGGCACAGTATGGAAATTCTCACTCTCTGAGCTCGAGACCCACTAAAAACCCTTAACTGCTTCTTCATAGGTTCCGGGCATTTTGCCTATTAACCAGTTGACTCTTATGGTTTCTGGACTCTCACAAGATCATAGTCGTGTTGGTAGTTGTATGCTGCCTAAAGCTTTTATAGGTTAAGCTCTTCTTTGGTTACATTTAAATCCTTAACTGATCTCTAGGTCTTCGGTGGTAGGTTCTTGACCTTCTAGCTTCTTCCGTTGGATCGTAGTCGACTAATCTTCGTAGTTCCTCATTTGGATGTTGTTTGGCTTTGTCGAATATTCTTTCCGCCTTTCTCTTCATAAATTCTGTAACTGGTTCCCATTCCAAGTCCTTGTAGATTTGTTTGTTCCTAACAAACCAGGGTACGTCCATCGCCATTCTAAGGAGTTTATTCTCAGTGGCCTGTATTCTCTTGATGTGGGTCTTGGCTGCGAAGCCCCATGCCGCCGATCCATATGTGAGTTGTGGTTGCACAATAGTTTTAATCATCGTCAACTTGATGTTCTTGATGACTTCTTCTGCCTATGAGTGGATAAAGTTTACTCATTGCGGCTTTTGTTTTATCGACTGCACATTTGATGTGGTTTTTCCATGTAAGTCCTCTGTCAAGCGTCACTCCTAGGTATGTTGCTTCATTTTTCCATTCAACCTCTTCTCCATCAACTTCAAGGTTTCTTCCATCCTCAATCTTCTCTTTTGTAGTAATATTGCTTGAGTCTTTCTTCCATTGATTTGTATTTTCCATTTGATGCACCATTTGAGTAATTCATCTATGGCTTCCTGCAGTCTCCGGTGTATGATCTCTGGGCGTCGATGTCTGAACGCTATTCCTGTGTCATCTGCGTACAAGGTGAGCATATTTCTAGCATTCTTCGGGATATCATAGACGTATATTACGTAAAGCAGAGGTCCAAGTACCGATCCTTGAGGCACTCCCGCTTCCAATTGTCTGGTTTGAGAGGTTGCTCCATCTATTTTCACATAAAAGTTTCTATTCCTCAGATAGTTCCTTATAATCTTGCATAGCTTGGTCGAATATCCTGCTTTTTTCATCTTGTAGATTAGGCCTTCGTGCCATACTCTATCAAAAGCTCTCTCGATATCCATCAGAACCAATCCTGTGGCCTGTTTGGTCTGCATTCCTTCGGTGACGTATTCTATGAGCCGTAGTAATTGGAGTTCAGTCGAATGTTCTCGTCGAAATCCAAATTGTTCGGGTGGAATTATCTTCAACATTTCTGTTTCCTCAT
Source organism: Coccinella septempunctata (assembly GCF_907165205.1). Lineage (NCBI taxonomy): Eukaryota > Metazoa > Arthropoda > Insecta > Coleoptera > Coccinellidae > Coccinella > Coccinella septempunctata. The sequence goes on from NC_058191.1 coordinate 15,973,677, forward strand.
TCAGCCTTTCAGCGAAAACCCTCTCGACGATTTTTCCTAGTGCTGATAGTAGGCTGATTGGTCTATAATTTTGAGGAAATTTCTGTTCCTTTCCAGGCTTGTTGAAAACTATCATTTCTGCAGTTTTCCATCTCTTTGAGTAGTATTCGGTCCTCATCACTCCGTTTGTTATATTCGTCAAAGCTGCTATTTCTTTTCTAGGCAATTTCTTCAACATATAATTCGTTATCCTATCTTCTCCCGGAGCTTTCATGTTTTTCAATTTCATTATGATCTCTTTGATTTCTGTTGGTGAAGCCGGTTTTGGAATGATTTCGGTTTCCGGTGGTTCCATCATCAGTTCTTCGTTTGCCTCCACTTCTTCTTCTAGATCTTCATTGTCATCATCATTTCTGTAATTTATTCTGGCTTCTCTCTCAATTGAGTCGGCCAGTGCTTCGGCTTTCTCAAGTCTCGTATATACAATTCCGTTTGCTCCATGCAGTGGAGGTATAACCGTCTGTTCTCGTCGTAAGCGTTTTTGCATTTTCCAAGCCGAGTGATCTATTGTATTCAGTTCGCTTAATCTCTGGTGCCATCTGTTATTACGCAGTTCTGTTAAAGCATTTTTCAATATCTGGCTAAGCTTATTCAGTTTCTTCTTGTCTTCTTCTCTTTTTGTTGTTCTGTAGATTTTTCTGAGTCTTCTGTTCTTTTTTATAAGTTCCTTTATATCCCTTGGCGTATCTCCGTGTGAATGTTTCGGAATTGGTTTCCTTATTCTCTTGGTGCTTTCTTCATAGGCTTCTTTTATTTGATTTTCCAATTTTTCAACTGCTTCATCTAATTCATCCCGGGTGTTTATTTGGGGAATTTCCGTGATTTTCTCCTGAAGTAAATTCTTATATTTCTCCCAGTCTGTGCGATCCTTGGTTTGTGTCTCTTCTTCGTTTCTTGGGCCATGTCCCACTATGAATTCTATGGGATTGTGGTCTGAAGTTCCGTCTTCTATTGTATCAATGCTGATTTCTTCAGTGATGTCTTTCATCACGACAATGTCCAGTACATCGGGTAGTCCATTTACTCTTGGTATGTAGGTCGGTATATCAGGTCCTATTACAACTGCATTAAGTTTTTCAGCATAAATCTTCAGTCTTCTCCCGTTGGTATTTTCCACTCTACTATTCCATTCCTGCGATTTGCAGTTAAGATCACCAATTATGATTTTAGGGTGTCTTCCTTCTAGTAGCATTTTTAGATCCTCTTCCAGCATGTCCTTATCCGGTGAATTATAAGTTGAAATAATCTTCACCTGTCCTCGATTAGTATTCACAATAATCGATATTGCTTCTACTTCTTGTCCATTGAATATTTGGTCGAAATGGTGATCCATATTCCTTCTACCCAGTATAGCAACGCCACCTGTGCTGTTAGGTCTATCATTTCTGTAGATATCGTAATTGGGAAATGCTATTCGAACGTTGGGGTTAAGTCTCGTTTCTTGGAGAGCTATGACATCCGGTCTCTTCTCTTCAATCAGTTCTACGAATTCTGATCTGCGGGCTCTCAATCCTTCGACGTTCCAAGAGACGATTATGAGATTGTTCTTTATCGTCGTGTCAGCCATTAAATATTCTTAATAATTTGCTGCATCTTCTTCTCAATCTCTTTCTCCAGATTCTGCATCATCGTGCTGAGGAGGTTTTTCGTGAACTTATCCAGTTCCTCAGTGATTCCAGAAATTCCTTTTCTGGTTTCGGCTTTTTTGACGGTTTTTGCCTTTTCCGCCTTTTTCTCTGGTTTCTTCGTCTCTTTGACTGCTTTGGTTGCAGTTTCCTGGGGTTTCTTCACTTCCGAAGAGTTTTGGGATGGCCTCGGTGTATTTTGTGTTGGCCTCGAGCTGGTCTGGTTCGATCTTGGCGGTCTCTTGGTCTTTTTAGTGACCAATTTCCATTCGCTACATCCCTTGTAGCTGGCTGGATGTCCTTGCTCTCCACAGAGAACACAAGAGGCATTTCGCTCCTCGTTCTCCCTGGTAAGCGTACACTCCTTGGAGCTGTGATTACCAGAGCATTTCACGCACCTCCATGGAAAAGTGCACTTACTTTGGGCATGTCCATATCGCTGACAGCGGTAACATTGTCCAGGCCCAGTCGTCCTTCTCTTAGGTTCAACAACACAGTTCATGTTGTAGAGCCTTCTCACCTCGAAGATACCCTTATTCTGGGTTTTAACCAGCAAAAAGGGCATCCGCTTTTTTGTTTTATTTGAGGTCATCCTTATGACCTCAGCATCGACGATCCCTTGATCCTTGAGGTCGTCAAGGATCGTCGGGATATCTGCATCCAGCGGTAGGTATCTCACTACCGCGTAGATTTTCTTTTCTTCCTCCCGTTGAAGAGTGTAAAACTCCCTATTTATTTTATGAAGGAAGTCCGTCATCCTTCTATGATCATCGGCGGTTTGTGGGACGATTCTTATACCGTCCTTTACTGTCGTCTCTCTTTGGTATTTAATACCGTTTCGCATTAACGCGTTGGAAATTGACGTCCATTCGGACGTACCTCTCAGGGTGACAGGGGGGATTTTTTCTTTCCTCTCCTCCACTGGAGTGTTTTTCTGTTGAGCTGAGGCTGTACCCATCGTCGTGATGGGTGGAATTTTACCTTTTTTAGGTATCTCCGTTGCTTTTTTTGCGGTCTCTTCGTCTGAAGATGCACTTTCTTTACGCGCGCGTTTTGTGGGTGGCGCGTTCTGGGTTTTCGCAACTTGAGTTGCAAAATTTTTCTTCTTTTCCGGTTCTGGAGCTACTTCCTGTTTGGAGGAATTTTTGGGGACTGCTACCGGCTTTGCAATTTCTGCAAATGTGGGAGATTTCTGTGCCGAAATAAGTTTAGCAATTTCCGCAAAACTAGGGGATTGAGGCGCTTTATTCTTATTAATTTCCTCTCTCAAGAGGCGTATCTCCCCGACCAACTGAGCTACGGTTTCAGTTAATTTATTTATTTGAGCTTTCAATTGCTCATTCTCTTCTTTGAGCCTTACAAGCTCCTCTGCTTCTCTATCGCTGAATTCTTCGGTGTCCGTAGCTTCCATGTAGGAGCTCTCATTGTCTGAGACCTCCGACATGGCTTTTTGTCCGTATTGAACTATATAAGGTATTTCTGTGTAATAATGAATATTGGAAATACTCACTAATATGTTACTTCTAAGCTATGTGGCTAAGTTATATATTTTCTATGAGAAAAATGAATCGACTCACCAGTGATATCCGTGGAACCAGCGATCTTGAGGGTGATCTGGACTCGACACTGAACACACTGAATTTGAACGAATTTCCGCTCTATAACACACACACTTATAGAACTTACAAAAAACTTCGGAAGTTTCGTAGACGGAATCAAAAATTCCGTAGCTTCGCTAGTGTACACTTTCACTTCGACTTTCTCTTTTACAACACGAGAGATGACGTATCGCACTGCTTCGCTTGTGTACACTTTCACTTCGACTTTCTCTTTTACAACACGAGAGATGACGTATCGCACTGGTATCATTCAACACATCTACCTGCTTCAACGTCTCGAGGTGAACTGATCTTCATTATCGTCGTCTATCCTGTAATCTATTCTCGATTCTCGTTCGATCGAGTCCGCCAATGCATCTGCCTTATCAGTATTGGTATAAGCCATTCCCCTTTCACATGGACATGGTCACATGTCATGTTCATGAGTCATGTTCTCGAGATAGTTCAGATAGGAAATGGGATTTCAGTTAGGACTTGAAATTGAAAGTTTCCTGCGCAATCTCGAGGATTTTAAAGTTTTTTATTTGTACCAATTATTGGGTTCATCATTGCATCGTATTTCGGACGAATGCGATATGGAAAATAGGCCGATATGTCATTTTTGACGGACCGAAACGATTCTTCCCAGACTTGCCGAAGTCGCTCTTGTCAAGGTTCATGGATTTTCTTGTCATAAGTTATTATTCCGAAAGTTGAATCTCCTTGATCGAACAATTCATGATAAATAGAACTTATTCTTTTATTCATTGACCATCAAAATTCGATCCAAATCTCGAAACTCTACACAATTTTTGAACTGAGATATACGTATTGAGTTTCATTCAGTTCGATAATTCAGATAGGAATTAAGATTTCTGTGGTCAATTCTGCAAAGTGTGATATGAATTTCTCAAAAACCGTTTGATCATTTCGACCCAAATCTTGAAACTTCACATAGTTTTCGAATTGAGATGCACATGTTGAATTTCAGTTCGATAGTTCAGATAGGAAATGAGATTTCAGTGGTCGATTCGACAAAATATCATCTCAATTCCTAAGGAACTATTGGATCAATTCGACACAAATCCCGAAACTGTACACAGTTTTCAAATTGAGATGCACATGTTAAATTTCAGTTCGATAGTTCAGATAGGAATTGAGATTTCAGTGGTCAATTCGGCAAAGTGTGATATCAATTCCTCGAAAATTGTTGGATCAATTCGAACCAAATCTTGAAACTGCACATAGTTTTCGAATTGAGATGAACATGTTGAATTTCAGTTCGATAGTTCAGATAGGAATTGAGATTTCAGTGGTCAATTCGGCAAAGTGTAATATCAATTCCTAAAATCTGTTGGATCAATTCGAACCAAATCTTGAAACTGCACATAGTTTTAGAATTGAGATGCACATGTTGAATTTCAGTTCGATAGTTCTGATAGGAATTGAGATTTCAGTGGTCGATTCGACATTGTATCATTTCAATTCCTAAGGAAATATTGGATCAATTCGAACCAAATCACGAAACTGTACACAGTTTTCGAATTGAGATAAACATGTTGATTTTCAGTTGGATAGTTCATATAGGAATTGACATTTCAGTGGTCAATTCGGCAAAGTGTGATATCAATTCCTAGAAAACTGTTGGATCAATTCGAACCAAATCTTGAAACTGCACATACTTTTCAAATTGAGATACACATGTTGAATTTCAGTTCGATAGTTCTGATAGGAATTGAGATTTCAGTGGTCTATTCGTCAAAGTGTGAAATCAATTCCTCAAAAACTGTTGGATCAATTCGAACCAAATCTTGAAACTGCACATACTTTTCAAATTGAGATGCACATGTTGAAGTTCAGTTCGATATTTCACATAGGAATTGAGATTTCAGTGGTCAATTCGGCAAAGTGTGATATCAATTCCTAAGGAACTATTGGATCAATTCGAACCAAATCTTGAAACTGCACATAGTTTTCGAATTGAGATGCACATGTTGAATTTCAGTTCGATAGTTCTGATAGGAATTGAGATTTCAGTGGTCGATTCGACATATTATCATTTCAATTCCTAAGGAACTATTGGATCAATTCGACCAAAATCTCGAAACTGTACACAGTTTTCGAAATGAGATGCAAATGTTGAATTTCAGTTCGATAGTTCAGATAGGAATTGAGATTTCAGTGGTCAATTCGGCAAAGTGTGATATCAATTCCTAAAAACTGTTGGATCAATTCGAACCAAATCTTGAAACTGCACATAGTTTTCGAATTGAGATGCACATGTTGAATTTCAGTTCGATAGTTCTGATAGGAATTGAGATTTCAGTGGTCGATTCGACATATTATCATTTCAATTCCTAAGGAACTATTGGATCAATTCGACCAAAATCTCGAAACTGTACACAGTTTTCGAAATGAGATGCAAATGTTGAATTTCAGTTCGATAGTTCTGATAGGAATTGAGATTTCAGTGGTCTATTCGGCAAAGTGTGATATCAATTCCTCAAACACTGTTGGATCAATTCGACCCAAATCTTGAAACTGCACATCGTTTTCGGATTGAGATGCAACTGTTGAATTTCAGTTCGATAGTTCAGATAGGAATCGAGATTTCAGTGGCCTTTTCAACAAAGTGTGATATCAATTCCTCAAAAACTGTTGGATCAATTCGACCCAAATCCCGAAACTGTACTCAGTTTTCGAATTGAGATGCACATGTTGAATTTCAGTTCGTTAGTTCAGATAGGAATTGAGATTTCAGTGGTCGATTCGACATATTATCATTTCAATTCCTAAGGAACTATTGGATCAATTCGACCAAAATCTCGGAACTGTACACAGTTTTCGAAATGAGATGCACATGTTGAATTTCAGTTCGATAGTTCTGATAGGAATTGAGATTTCAGTGGTCGATTCGACAAAATATTATTTCAATTCCCAAGGAACTATTGGATCAATTCGACCAAAATCCCGAAACTGCACATAGTTTTCGGATTGAGATGCACCTGTTGAATTTCAGTTCGATAATTCAGATAGGAATTGAGATTTCAGTGGTCAATTCGGCAAAGTGTGATATCAATTCCTCGAAAACTGTTGGATCAATTCGAACCAAATCTCGAAACAGCACATGGTTTTCGAATTGAGATGCACATGTTGAATTTCAGTTCGATAGTTCTGATAGGAATTGAGATTTCAGTGGCCGATTCGACAAAATATCATTTCAATTCCCAAGGAACTATTGGATCAATTCGACCCAAATCCCGAAACTGTACTCAGTTTCTCCCTTTCTGTCAGAAGCAACGAACTGAAATTCAACATATGCATCTCAATTCTAAAACTATCTACAGTTACAGTTTCAAGATTTGGCTCGAATTGATCCAACAGTTTTTAGGAATTGATATCACACTTTGCCGAATTGACCACTGAAATCTCAATTCCTATCTGAACTATCGAACTGAAATTCAACATGTGCATCTTAATTCGAAAACTGTGTACAGTTTCGGGATTCGGTTCGAATTGATCCAATAGTTCCTTGGGAATTGAAATGATATTTTGTCGAATCGACCACTGAAATCTCAATAATTCCTATCAGAACTATCGATCTGAAATTCAACATGTGCATTTCTGAAATAGATTTAATAAAAAATGATCTAAAGGTCCAAGGAATCCATGACGCCGAGGTGTCCAGAATGACATCCAATAAAACCAAAAAGTTTATACCCTTATACCTGGTAAAAACTCAGAGAAAGGAGATTTTCGAAATAAGACGCCTCTACAATCTCTGCATTGTAGTGGAATCAAAAAGAAGGGCAGAAAATCCAAGCCAATGCTTCAGATGTCAGAGGTACGGACATGCCCAAAACAAGTGCTCTTTTCCATACAGATGCGTCAAATGTTTGGGCAATCATTGCACAAAAGATTGCGAACTTACCAGAAAAGGTGAGGAGAGAAATGCCACATGCGTTCTGTGCGGCGATGAAGGCCATCCAGCAAGCTACAAAGGATGTAGCGAATTCAAATTAGTTACAAGGAAGAGGGAAACAGGCCAGAAATCGGCTCAGCAGAGCACGATTCCTCTAAAAGTCCAGGAGAAAAAGAAGCCCACCCCCTCCAAAGTAGACGACAAGAAAAAAGAAGTACCCAAACCAGTACAGAAGAAGGAGACCTCGAAAATGCCCCAAGCTAAACCTACGATCAACAAAACAAAAGAAAACAGAAAAGTCTCTGAATCCGCCGACGATTTAGACACTTTTACTGAAAAAATTTTCAACAAAATCATGTTGAAAATTGAAAGAGAGATGGAGAAAAAACTCCAAGGAATGTTCAGTAAACTGAAATAATGGAACATACAACTAGGAAAAAATTCCCTTGAAATAGTCTCCTGGAACATAAACGGGGTCAGAACTCGAAAACCCGAGATAGAAGAAATAATATCAGAGAGAAAACCTGATATTATAGCCTTACAGGAAACAAGAATACAACCAAATACGCGATTGAATATCATGAATTATGAGATATATAGATGTGACAGAATCGCAAACACTGGGGGAGGTATTGCCTTACTGGTTAGACGAGATCTGAAACACTATTTTAAAGGAAGATCTGACGAGTCACAAATAGAAACAGTGACGATTGTAGCTGAAATAAATCGACAAAGAGTCGAAGTCACATCGGCATATAAAAGACCCCCAAATAACCTATTAGAAGAAGAAATCAACAACTTACTAGATGGAACAAACCCGAAAATCTGCATCGGAGATTTTAATTGCAAATCTCCAGAATGGAACAGCAGGATGGTAAACAGAAATGGCAGAAAACTGAAAGATCTCGCTGAAAAACATGAAGCTATCGTTATTGGACCTGAAGATCCAACGTACCTAGCATTCGGAAATGGATTACCAGATATAACTGATATCGCAATTATGAAAAATATCACTAGAGAATTCTCGATAGAGACCTTGTGGGACGGAACCTCTTACCACAACCCCATCGAATTAACAATAGGAGATGGGCCAAGAAGAGAACTAATGCAAACAAGAGAATACACCGATTGGACGAAATATAGCCATCTGATACAATCGGAGGTAACAGAAATACCGACAATCAACACACCGGAAGACCTAGAAAGAGCAGTTGATGAACTAGAAAAGAATATAATAGATGCCTACAAAAAGAGCACAAAGAAAATAACGAGACCAGCACCGATACATCCACACGGTGATACACCCAGAGAAATCAAAGATCTCATCAGGGAAAATCGGAGACTAAGAAAAACATACAGGCTCAACAAAACAGATATAAATAAGAGAAATCTAAACCGACACAGCCAAGTTCTAAAAAATGCCCTGAAGGACATGAGAACAAATAGATGGAACAAAAGAGTTCAAGAACTAAATACTATCGATCATTCTGCATGGAAAATGCAAAAATGTGTGAGAAGAGAAAAGACTAAAATACCACCTCTCCACGGAGAAAGAGGAATGGCATATACGAATATCGATAAAGCAGAAGCACTGGCGGACTCGATAGAAAGAGAATCGAGAATAAATTACAGACCTGATGACGATAATGACGAGCTGGAAGATCCTGTAGAGAACAACGAAGAAGAAATGGACGAACCACCAGTAGACGACAAAATAGAAAAACCAACTTCTCCATTTGAAATAAAAGAGATAATCAGAAGCTTGAAAAATAGAAAAGCTCCCGGAAGTGATAAAATAACGAATGCTATGTTGAAGAAATTACCTAGAAAAGGTATAGCTGCTCTCACAAATATTGCAAACGGTATAATGAGGACTGAACACTATCCGGAAAAGTGGAAAACTGCAGAAGTCATAGTGTTCAACAAACCAGGCAAAGATAAAAAATTCCCCCAAAACTACAGGCCGATAAGTTTATTGTCCGCCCTAGGAAAAGTAGTAGAAAGGGTAATCGCTAGGAGGCTTACAGAAGAAACTGAAAATCTGAATCTCATTCCAGCAGAGCAATTCGGATTCAGAAGAGACCACTCAACTGAACAGCAATTACTGAGACTCACAGAATACATAACAGAAGGATTCCAAAATAAACAAGCAACCGGTCTTGTACTACTAGATGTCGCCAGAGCATTCGACAGAGTATGGCATGAAGGATTGATTTACAAAATGAGATATGCTGGATATTCAATGAAACTGTGCAAGTTGATTAGGAATTATTTGAGGAACAGAAGATTCTACGTGAAAGTGGAAGGAGAAAACTCCACAACCAGATATATGGAAGCAGGGGTGCCTCAAGGGTCAGTACTTGGGCCATTACTGTATAACATATATATCCACGATATACCAAAATCTCCAAGGACTATGCTGACATTATATGCCGACGACACAGGAATCGCAATGCGACATCGCAAGCCAGAAATTATAGAAGGAATGTTACAAGAGGCTATAGATGAAATAAATGACTGGTGTATTAAATGGAAAATAAAACTCAATGGACAAAAGAGCCAAGCGATATTACTGCAGAAGAGGAGACTAAGAACTACAACAAATCTAGAGGTAGATGGAGAAGAAATCGAATGGAAAAACGAAGCAAAATATTTAGGTATCACCCTAGACAAAGGTCTAACATGGAGAAGCCATATCAAACAAGCCGTTGACAAAACCAAGGCAGCGATGAATATGCTCTAACCGCTGATAGGTAGAAAGAGCCACATGTCAAATGAGACAAAATTGAAAATAATCAAAGCCGTTGCTAGACCGCAACTGACTTATGGATCAGGTGCTTGGGGATTCGCGGCAAAGAGCCATATACAAAGAATTCAGGCAACAGAAAACAAGCTACTACGATGTGCCATAGATGCGCCTTGGTTTGTCAAGAACAAACAGATATATCGAGATTCGAAGTGGGAAACCATCACCGAATTTATGAAGAGGAAAGCTGAAAAGTTATTCGAAACAGCGAAGGAACATCCAAACGAAGAACTCAGGAGACTACTGGGCGAGAGATAGAGCCCCGTGTTTTCACGGTCGCAGATTCATCTGCTATAAAAAAAAAAAAAAAAAAAAAAAAGGTCAAACAATGTCATTTTCAGCCTCCGAGTGTCAAGTGCGACAGGCAACCACGCCCGCCACTGGTGTATGTACACAGTTTTCGAATTGAGATGCACATGTTGAATATCAGTTCGAAAGGACCGTGGGGACCTGTGGACTTCAGTTCTACCTGGGGTTAGGTCCCCACAGTTGCTGGCGGTGTGGCAATGAAGGCCACCAAAGGGAGGACTGCCGAGGGGAAAGGACGAAGTTCTGTTTCAGGTGCGGCCGTGTGGGGGTCCTTTCCAGGGTGTGTTGCGTTAGAGATAGGGGACCAGGGACCGCCAGAACTGCCTCAGGACCGACCGCAACTCCAGGGAGCAGGACAGAGGCCATACTGCCGGACCTCCGACTGAGGCCCGCCGTACCGTCAACACCGTCAGAACCGTCGCCGCCCACATCGTTGCCGCCCCCACCGAAGTAGAAGGTGAAAATGGATTAGAATTACCGAAACAAAAATTACCGATTATTAAAATGATACCGTTCCGAAAAATATCTTTTATTGCACCAACCGAAATGGTGGATGCGCTAACCGGAGTAGTAGTCGATTCGTCAAAATATCATTTCAATTCCTAAGGAACTATTGGATCAATTCGAACCAAATCTTGAAACTGCACATATGATGAATGAATGAATGAATGGTTTATTGGTGTATCTACAATTGTAAAAATTGTTTCCACAAGTCAGGTAAACATCAACATCGACACAGTTTTATATAAAATATACACACTTATTGTAAAAACGACAGGACGTGACAAATTGAAACTTAACAAATAAGATAAACAAAGTTTACAATCTCATGACTTCCAGAACGAATTGAACTCATCAATCGAATAAAAAACATTGTCCAACAATATTTCCTTAATTTGCTTTTTAAATTTGACATGTGAAAGGTTTCTCAGCTCAGCAGGCAGTCTATTATATAACGACGCTGCACAATACTCCGGGTTGCTTTGGGATTTTTTCAGTCTCAAGAAATTTTTTCTGATTAGGGATTTATTTCTTGTGTCATATTCGTGTACGTCGGATTGCAAAGGATAATGCTTGTCACTGCCGTGGATGTAAAGTAAGTTTTCTAGAATAAAGATTGATGGAAAAGTTAAAATTCTCAACTTTTCGAAAACTTGCTTGCAGTTCTCCCTATAACTCAATCCTCCCAAAATCCTTATCGCACGTCTCTGCAATCTGAAGACTGATTCGCGTCGAGCACAGTTGCCCCAAAGTATGACAGCATACCTCAGTTTACTCTCCACGAGAGCAAAGTAGACCAATCTAAGTGTTTTCTCGGACAGCGAACAGGAAAGAACCCTCAGGGCAAATATATTTCTACTCAGACTGGATGTCAGCTCATCAACATGGGTACTCCAGGTAAGTGAAGCGTCCAGATACACTCCCAGGAACCTAACCGTGCTGTCATTGTCTACATCACATCTCTTTCTCAAACTCAGGGTCAGAGATTGTGTCTTATCTTCATTCATACTGAGACCATTTGCTGTAAACCATTCCAGAGCTCCCGACAGAGCCACCCGCGCTTTCTCGGCCAAGTCTTCGAGGTCACGTGATCTAACCTCAAATGTTGTATCATCCACAAATTGGGTTGTCTTTACTTCAGGCACATATTCGGGCAGATCGTTAATGTATATTATGAAAAGTACAGGTCCCAAATTTGATCCCTGTGCCAGCCCAAGGGTCAAGTCTGTCGTATCCGAATACATGTTATCCACGTAAACCGCTTGCCTACGATCGCTCAAAAATGAATCGATCAAATTTAGGGCTGTGGAATTGAATCCGTATCTCTCCAGTTTAAAAAGCAGCTTATTCCGATCGACACAGTCGAAGGCTTTTGAGAAGTCAACGAATGATCCCAAGCAATGTTCACCTTGCTCAAAACAATCGACAGTAAAGTCAATGAAGTGAATAATAGCATCGACCGTACTTCTGCCTTTTCGGTATCCAAACTGATTTTCTGAGAACAAGTTATTCTGTTCAAAGTAGCTTACTATCTGGCCTGCGATTACTTTTTCAAGAATCTTGGAGAACACCGGTACAATTGAAATGGGACGATAGTTGTTTTTATCCTTACGATCTCCTTTTTTATGAACTGGGATCACTTTAGAGATTTTTAAGCAATTTGGGAATTTTCCTGTCAGTAGACATTTATTAATCAGTTTAGTTAACGGCATAATGATTGAGCTAATATTAGCTTTAATTATCTGCACCGAAAGGTCATAATAATCCGTGGATTTGCTATTCCTCAAGCTCTTCACTATTTCACGCACCTCAATGAATCCCACCTCGCGGAATACAAATTCTAAGTTGTGTGGAACCCTCTTCTTAAATGATTGACCGAACTCCATCTGCGATGAGGCAAGCCGTGTTCTAATTGTCTCCGGCACTGTGGAAAAATGTTTGTTGAATACGTCGGGAGCAATGTTTATAGGGGGTGATACTCTATTCTTTCCCAGATGGTCATTCACGAGTTGCCAGGTAGTTTTGCATTTATTGTTTGAAGACTCAATTTTTCCGTCATAATAAGAAACTTTAGCTTTCTTTATTGCCTTCCTGTATTTCCTGGTAAGGTCATTTCGCACTAAAAGCAGATTTTCGGTTTTATACTTAGAGTACAAATTTCGAACCAAAAGTAATGTCTCCCTCATTTCTCGAAGTTCTTCAGAGAACCATCCGCAATACCGTTGTATGAGTTTTGTCCTCTTCATCCTCCTGGGGAAAGATGATGAGAATATATCAACAAAAATGTTATGGAATTCTACAAAACATTCCGCACCATCCAGCCCAGCATTTATGAAGTCCCAACATGTATTCTCAAGTTTACAATGCATCTCGTTGAATCCTGCCTGTGTTAGTGGTCTAAATGCTCTGTGAACGTAATTCGAACTCTTATTCAAGGTTCCTACGCGAAGAAACTGTGCTTCGTGATCCGAGAACTCAGTGTCTATTATTCCAGCCAATTCCCCAGGTGCATCAAAGTTCGTGAATATATTATCTATACAATTCTGATTCCTGGTGGGCTCAAATATTTTTTGTTTGAAACCATAGGATTTCAAGAGATCGACTACCACTTTCGCCTCCCTGTCCGAAACAAAATCCACATCTTGGTTGACGCTAAATTTAACATTGAAGTCACCACATATCACAACCCTGTCCCTATTAATAGCGAGTTCATTGAGAATAAGCTCCAAGTTAGAAGTGAAAGCATCGAGATTTCTCGATGGTGATGAATAAATACATATGATGATTAAATTACTTTTGAGTAGTTTAATAGCTGACAATTCACAATGCACTTCCAAGGATTTACTTCGGATATTACTGATAACTGAACACTCTGAACAGTTCACTAGTTTTCGCATGCATCTCAATATGCAACTCAATTCGAAAACTATGTGAAGTTTCAAGATTTGGGTCGAAATGATCAAACGGTTTTTGAGAAATTCATATCACACTTTGCCGAATTGACCACAGAAATCTTAATTCCTATCTGAATTATCGAACTGAATGAAACTCAATACGTATATCTCAGTTCAAAAATTGTGTAGAGTTTCGAGATTTGGATCGAATTTTGATGGTCAATGAATAAAAGAATAAGTTCTATTTATCATGAATTGTTCGATCAAGGAGACTCAACTTTCGGAATAATAACTTATGACAAGAATATCCATGAACCTTGACAAGAGCGACTTCGGCAAGTCTGGGAAGAATCGTTTCGGTCCGTCAAAAATGACATATCGGCCTATTTTCCATATCGCATTCGTCCGAAATACGATGCAATGATGAACCCAATAATTGGTACAAATAAAAAACTTTAAAATCCTCGAGATTGCGCAGGAAACTTTAAATTTCAAGTCCGTAGCAATAATTTACCAACCATTCGCCCGTAAAATTTTCGTCAACTTGGCTAATATCGGTCCCACTATTTGAAGAAATCCAAAGTGTTAAGGTCGAACAATGTTATTTTCAGCCCCCGAGTCTCAATTGCGACAGGCAACCACGCCCGCCACTGGTGTATGTACACAGTTTGCGAATTGAGAAGCACATGTTGAATTTCAGTTCGAAAGGACCGTGGGGACCTGTGGACTTCAGTTCTACCTGGGGTTAGGCCCCCACAGTTGCTGGCGGTGTGGCAATGAAGGCCACCACAGGGTGGACTGCCGAGGGGAAAGGACGAAGTTCTGTTCCAGGTGCGGCCGTGTGGGGGTTCTTTCCAGGGTGTGTTGCGTTAGAGATAGGGGACCAGGGACCGCCAGAACTGCCTCAGGACCGACCGCAACTCCAGGGAGCAGGACAGAGGCCATACTGCCGGACCTCCGACTGAGGCCCGCCGTACCGCCAACACCGTCAGAACCGTCGCCGCCCACATCGTTGCCGCCCCTACCGAAGTAGAAGGTGAAAATGGATTAGAATTACCGAAAAAAAAATTACCAATTATTAAAATGATACCGTTCCGAAAAATATCTTTTATTGCACCAACCGAAATGGTGGATGCGCTAACCGGAGTAGTAGTCGATTCGTCAAAATCATTTCAATTCCTAAGGAACTATTGGATCAATTCTAACCAAATCTTGAAACTGCACATAGTTTTCGCATGCATCTCAATATGCAACTCAATTCGAAAACTATGTGAAGTTTCAAGATTTGGGTCGAAATGATCAAACGGTTTTTGAGAAATTCATATCACACTTTGCCGAATTGACCACAGAAATCTTAATTCCTATCTAAATTATCGAACTGAATGAAACTCAATACGTATATCTCAGTTCAAAAATTGTGTAGAGTTTCGAGATTTGGATCGAATTTTGATGGTCAATGAATAAAAGAATAAGTTCTATTTATCATGAATTGTTCGATCAAGGAGACTCAACTTTCGGAATACTAACTTATGACAAGAATATCCATGAACCTTGACAAGAGCGACTTCGGCAAGTCTGGGAAGAATCGTTTCGGTCCGTCAAAAATGACATATCGGCCTATTTTCCATATCGCATTCGTCCGAAATACGATGCAATGATGAACCCAATAATTGGTACAAATAAAAAACTTTAAAATCCTCGAGATTGCGCAGGAAACTTTAAATTTCAAGTCCGTAGCAATAATTTACCAACCATTCGCCCGTAAAATTTTCGTCAACTTGGCTAATATCGGTCCCACTATTTGAAGAAATCCAAAGTGTTAAGGTCGAACAATGTTATTTTCATTAAATTACTTTTGTTATTTTGTTACAACCGTGCAACTACAGTTATTATAGAAGGAATGTTACAAGAAGCTATAGATGAAATAAATGACTGGTGTATTAAATGGAAAATAAAACTCAACGGACAAAAGAGCCAAGCGATATTACTGCAGAAGAGGAGACTAAGAACTACAACAAATCTAGAGGTAGATGGAGAAGAAATCGAATGGAAAAACGAAGCAAAATATTTAGGTATCACCCTAGACAAAGGTCTAACATGGAGAAGCCATATCAAACAAGCCGTTGACAAAACCAAGGCAGCGATGAATATGCTCTACCCGCTGATAGGTAGAAAGAGCCACATGTCAAATGAGAGAAAATTGAAAATAATCAAAGCCGTTGCTAGACCGCAACTGACTTATGGATCAGGTGCTTGGGGATTCGCGGCAAAGAGCCATATACAATGAATGGGGTATTTTCCTAAATTTCAAAATATATGTCATAAAAATCCTTATAACTCAAATATCTCGAAATATATTTTTTTCGAATTTTAACATATTGCATTTTGTCTGTATTCGTTTACGAAAATTCTGATTTCAGAAGTGCTCTTGTGAACATTCTACGTCATTTTTACAATCCGGCAACGCCCATTTGTGTCAGTAATGGTCATGAAAGTTTTCTGATCACCATAGATGTAATAAATATCAAGTTTGATGATCACATTATTCACATTTGACAAGAAAAACACACAATGACACAAAATGTCATCGGTTTTAAGAAGGTAAAGACACAGATTACAGAAAAAAATTTTTGTAATCTGTGGATATCTTCTTGATCGATTCCAGTGTTGTCGAATTAACAAAAATTACTATATTTGAATAAAGGCATTCTACGTCACAAGCTTTCACATAGTCGAAGTTTCGAAGGGTGTATTTCTGAAATGTCTGAATTTTGAAGCGAATCTTTTACGTGTTGAATAACTAGTAGAAAAGGCTTTCCATAAATAATCTCAAATTCGGTTTTGGAGTTTTAGGAAACTTGCCCATTCAGGCAACAGAAAACAAGCTACTACGATGTGCCATAGATGCGCCTTGGTTTGTCAGGAACAAACAGATATATCGAGATTTGGAGTGGGAAACCATCACCGAATTTATGAAGCGGAAAGCTGAAAAGTTATTCGAAACAGCGAAGGAACATCCAAACGAAGAACTCAGGAGACTAGTGGACTACGATCCGGAGGAAGACAGAAGAAGAATGAGAATTTACAAAGAGACCGAGAGATCAATTGAGGAGAGATTAAAATGAGTACGACAACTTATTAAAACTATACTAAGAAGAGATATCCGAAATGGACGAACATGAAAACCCTAGCACGACAATGTGCAAGAAGAAATCAACCGATTAAGGGATAAATGGTTTATAGGCAAATGCCCGGAACCAACAAAAAGCAGGTTAGGTTTAGTGGGTCGCGAACTCAGGAGAGTGAGTAACCCCACAGTGTTCCCTAGAAATGGGTTCCTCTGGGCGAGAGATAGAGCCCCGTGTTTTCACGGTCGCAGATTCCCCCTGCTATAAAAAAAAAACTACAGTTAAAGACGGTATAAAAATCATCGCGTCAACCGTAGATGATTTTAGAAAAATCACTACATTCTTCGAGCAGCATGGTAAAGAATTTTTTACCTACCAAATGGAGGAGGAGAAGAAGATATATGCCGTTATTAGGCATTTACCAACCGACGCTGATATTGCGTTGATTAAGTACGACCTGATATTCCAGGGAATATCAGACGCTGAGGTGTCCAGAATGACATCGACAATGACAAAGAAGCCAATACCTCTCTACATGGTTAAAACCCAGAAAAAGGCTCTTGTCAAGGTTCATGGATATTCTTGTCCTAAGTTATTATTCCGAAAGTTGAGTCTCCTTGATCGAACAATTCATGATAAATAGAACTTATTCTTTTATTCATTGACCATCAAAATTCGATCCAAATCTCGAAACTCTACACAATTTTTGAACTGAGATATACGTATTGAGTTTCATTCAGTTCGATAATTCAGATAGGAATTAAGATTTCTGTGGTCAATTCTGCAAAGTGTGATATGAATTTCTCAAAAACCGTTTGATCATTTCGACCTAAATCTTGAAACTTCACATAGTTTTCGAATTGAGATGCACATGTTGAATTTCATATCGATAGTTCTGATAGGAATTGAGATTTCAGAGGTCAATTCGGCAAAGTGTGATATCAATTTCCCATAAACTGTTGGATCAATTCGAGCCAAATTTTGAAACTGTACATAGTTTTCGAATTGAGTTGCATATTGAGATGCATGCGAAAACTATGTGCAGTTTCAAAATTTGGTTCGAATTGATCCAATAGTTCCTTAGGAATTGAAATGATATTTTGACGAATCGACTACTACTCCGGTTAGCGCATCCACCATTTCGGTTGGTGCAATAAAAGATATTTTTCGGAATGGTATCATTTTAATAATCGGTAATTTTTTTTTGGGTAATTCTAATCCATTTTCACCTTCTACTTCGGTAGGGGCGGCAACGATGTGGGCGGCGACGGTTCTGACGGTGTTGGCGGTACGGCGGGCCTCAGTCGGAGGTCCGGCAGTATGGCCTCTGTCCTGCTTCCTGGAGTTGCGGTCGGTCCTGAGGCAGTTCTGGCGGTCCCTGGTCCCCTATCTCTAACGCAACACACCCTGGAAAGGACCCCCACACGGTCGCACCTGGAACAGAACTTCGTCCTTTCCCCTCGGCAGTCCTCCCTGTGGTGGCCTTCATTGCCACACCGCCAGCAACTGTGGGGGCCTAACCCCAGGTAGAACTGAAGTCCACAGGTCCCCACGGTCCTTTCGAACTGAAATTCAACATGTGCATCTCAATTCGAAAACTGTGTACATACATCAGTGGCGGGCGTGGTTGCCTGTCGCACTTGAGACTCGGAGGCTGAAAATGACATTGTTTGACCTTATTTTCACTAATAAGGTCAAACAATGTTTGACCTTAACACTTTGGATTTCTTCATATAGTGGGACCGATATTAGCCAAGTTGACGAAAGTTTTACGGGCGAATGGTTGGTAAATTATTGCTAAAGACTTGAAATTGAAAGTTTCCTGCGCAATCTCGAGGATTTTAAAGTTTTTTATTTGTACCAATTATTGGGTTCATCATTGCATCGTATTTCGGACGAATGCGATATGGAAAATAGGCCGATATGTCATTTTTGACGGACCGAAACGATTCTTCCCAGACTTGCCGAAGTCGCTCTTGTCAAGGTTCATGGATATTCTTGTCATAAGTTATTATTCCGAAAGTTGAGTCTCCTGGATCGAACAATTCATGATTAATAGAACTTATTCTTTTATTCATTGACCATCAAAATTCGATCCAAATCTCGAAACTCTACACAATTTTTGAACTGAGATATACGTATTGAGTTTCATTCAGTTCGATAATTTTGATAGGAATTAAGATTTCTGTGGTCAATTCGGCAAAGTGTGATATGAATTTCTCAAAAACCGTTTGATCATTTCGACCCAAATCTTGAAACTTCACATAGTTTTCGAATTGGGATGCACATGTTGAATTTCATATCGATAGTTCTGATAGGAATTGAGATTTCAGAGGTCAATTCGGCAAAGTGTGATATCAATTTCCCATAAACTGTTGGATCAATTCGAGCCAAATTTTGAAACTATACATAGTTTTCGAATTGAGGTGCATATTGAGATGCATGCGAAAACTATGTGCAGTTTCAAGATTTGGTTCGAATTGATCCAATAGTTCCTTAGGAATTGAAATGATATTTTGACGAATCGACTACTACTCCGGTTAGCGCATCCACCATTTCGGTTGGTGCAATAAAAGATATTTTTCGGAATGGT
Source organism: Coccinella septempunctata (assembly GCF_907165205.1). Lineage (NCBI taxonomy): Eukaryota > Metazoa > Arthropoda > Insecta > Coleoptera > Coccinellidae > Coccinella > Coccinella septempunctata. The sequence goes on from NC_058191.1 coordinate 15,993,092, forward strand.
ATCATTTTAATAATCGGTAATTTTTTTTTTCGGTAATTCTAATCCATTTTCACCTTCTACTTCGGTAGGGGCGGCAACGATGTGAGCGGCGACGGTTCTGACGGTGTTGGCGGTACGGCAGGCCTCAGTCGGAGGTCCGGCAGTATGGCCTCTTTCCTGCTCCCTGGAGTTGCGGTCGGTCCTGAGGCAGTTCTGGCGGTCATTGATCCCCTATCTCTAACGCAACACACCCTGGAAAAGACCCCCACACGGCCGCACCTGGAACAGAACTTCGTCCTTTCCCCTCGGCAGTCCTCCCTGTGGTGGCCTTCATTGCCACACCGCCAGCAACTGTGGGGGCCTAACCCCAGGTAGAACTGAAGTCCACAGGTCCCCACGGTCCTTTCGAACTGAAATTCAACATGTGCATCTCAATTCGAAAACTGTGTACATACACCAGTGGCGGGCGTGGTTGCCTGTCGCACTTGAGACTCGGAGGCTGAAAATGACAATGTTTGACCTTAACACTTTGGATTTCTTCATATAGTGGGACCGATATTAGCCAAGTTGACGAAAGTTTTACGGGCGAATGGTTGGTAAATTATTGCTAAAGACTTGAAATTGAAAGTTTCCTGCGCAATCTCGAGGATTTTAAAGTTTTTTATTTGTACCAATTATTGGGTTCATCATTGCATCGTATTTCGGACGAATGCGATATGGAAAATAGGCCGATATGTCATTTTTGACGGACCGAAACGATTCTTCCCAGACTTGCCGAAGTCGCTCTTGTCAAGGTTCATGGATATTCTTGTCATAAGTTATTATTCCGAAAGTTGAGTCTCCTGGATCGAACAATTCATGATTAATAGAACTTATTCTTTTATTCATTGACCATCAAAATTCGATCCAAATCTCGAAACTCTACACAATTTTTGAACTGAGATATACGTATTGAGTTTCATTCAGTTCGATAATTTTGATAGGAATTAAGATTTCTGTGGTCAATTCGGCAAAGTGTGATATGAATTTCTCAAAAACCGTTTGATCATTTCGACCCAAATCTTGAAACTTCACATAGTTTTCGAATTGGGATGCACATGTTGAATTTCATATCGATAGTTCTGATAGGAATTGAGATTTCAGAGGTCAATTCGGCAAAGTGTGATATCAATTTCCCATAAACTGTTGGATCAATTCGAGCCAAATTTTGAAACTATACATAGTTTTCGAATTGAGGTGCATATTGAGATGCATGCGAAAACTATGTGCAGTTTCAAGATTTGGTTCGAATTGATCCAATAGTTCCTTAGGAATTGAAATGATATTTTGACGAATCGACTACTACTCCGGTTAGCGCATCCACCATTTCGGTTGGTGCAATAAAAGATATTTTTCGGAATGGTATCATTTTAATAATCGGTAATTTTTTTTTTCGGTAATTCTAATCCATTTTCACCTTCTACTTCGGTAGGGGCGGCAACGATGTGAGCGGCGACGGTTCTGACGGTGTTGGCGGTACGGCGGGCCTCAGTCGGAGGTCCGGCAGTATGGCCTCTTTCCTGCTCCCTGGAGTTGCGGTCGGTCCTGAGGCAGTTCTGGCGGTCATTGATCCCCTATCTCTAACGCAACACACCCTGGAAAAGACCCCCACACGGCCGCAACTGGAACAGAACTTCGTCCTTTCCCCTCGGCAGTCCTCCCTGTGGTGGCCTTCATTGCCACACCGCCAGCAACTGTGGGGGCCTAACCCCAGGTAGAACTGAAGTCCACAGGTCCCCACGGTCCTTTCGAACTGAAATTCAACATGTGCATCTCAATTCGAAAACTGTGTACATACACCAGTGGCGGGCGTGGTTGCCTGTCGCACTTGAGACTCGGAGGCTGAAAATGACATTGTTTGACCTTAACACTTTGGATTTCTTCAAATAGTGGGACCGATATTAGCCAAGTTGACGGAAATTTTACGGGCGAATGGTTGGTAAATTATTGCTAAGGACTTGAAATTGAAAGTTTCCTGCGCAATCTCGAGGATTTCGAAGTTTTTTATTTGTACCAATTATTGGGTTCATCATTGCATCGTATTTCGGACGAATGCGATATGGAAAATAGGCCGATATGTCATTTTTGACGGACCGAAACAATTCTTCCCAGACTTGCCGAAGTCGCTCTTGTCAAGGTATCCATATACAGGGTGTGGCGTAATGAATGGATAATATTGAGCCTGGGGGTAGAGGACTCTATGGCGTTTCAGAAAAATATATTTTACGTTCAGTAAAAGGGCCTTGGTTTTCGAGATATTGGAGATTTTCGAAAATTCAAGAGAATTACACCCGTTTATGTTCCAGGAGACTATTTTAAGGGAATTTTTCCTAGTTGTATGTTCCATTATTTCAGTTTACTGAACATTCCTTGGAGTTTTTTCTCCATCTCTCTTTCAATTTTCAACATGATTTTGTTGAAAATTTTTTCAGTAAAAGTGTCTAAATCGTCGGCGGATTCAGAGACTTTTCTGTTTTCTTTTGTTTTGTTGATCGTAGGTTTAGCTTGGGGCATTTTCGAGGTCTGCTTCTTCTGTACTGGTTTGGGTACTTCTTTTTTCTTGTCGTCTACTTTGGAGGGGGTGGGCTTCTTTTTCTCCTGGACTTTTAGAGGAAGTCCATTGAAGCATTGGCTTGGATTTTCTGCCCTTCTTTTTGATTCCACTACAATGCAGAGATTGTAGAGGCGTCTTATTTCGAAAATCTCCTTTCTCTGAGTTTTTACCAGGTATAAGGGTATAAACTTTTTGGTTTTATTGGATGTCATTCTGGACACCTCGGCGTCATGGATTCCTTGGATCTTTAGATCATTTTTTATTAAATCCATTCTTCCAACGGAAGAAGCTAGAAGGTCAAGAACCTACCACAGAAGACCTAGAGATCAGTTAAGGATTTAAATGTAACAAAAGAAGAGCTTAACCTATAAAAGCTTTAGGCAGCATACAACTACCAACACGACTATGATCTTGTGAGAGTCCAGAAACCATAAGAGTCAACTGGTTAATAGGCAAAATGCCCGGAACCTATGAAGAAGCAGTTAAGGGTTTTTAGTGGGTCTCGAGCTCAGAGAGTGAGAATCCCCATACTGTGCCCCCTCAGCAGAGGGTGTGTCTGTTTGCAGATTTTCCCCCTGCTACACCAAAAAAAAAAAAAAAAAAAGGTCAAACAATGTCATTTTCAGCCTCCGAGTCTCAAGTGCGACAGGCAACCACGCCCGCCACTGGTGTATGTAGACAGTTTTCGAATTGAGATGCACATGTTGAATTTCAGTTCGAAAGGACCGTGGGGACCTGTGGACTTCAGTTCTACCTAGGGTTAGGCCCCCACAGTTGCTGGCGGTGTGGCAATGAAGGCCACCACAGGGAGGACTGCCGAGGGGAAAGGACGAAGTTCTGTTCCAGGTGCGGCCGTGTGGGGGTCCTTTCCAGGGTGTGTTGCGTTAGAGATAGAGGACCAGGGACCGCCAGAACTGCCTCAGGACCGACCGCAACTCCAGGGAGCAGGACAGAGGCCATACTGCCGGACCTCCGCCTGAGGCCCGCCGTACCGCCAACACCGTCAGAACCGTCGCCGCCCACATCGTTGCCGCCCCTACCGAAGTAGAAGGTGAAAATGGATTAGAATTACCGAAAAAAAAATTACCGATTTTTAAAATGATACCGTTCCGAAAAATATCTTTTATTGCACCAACCGAAATGGTGGATGCGCTAAGCGGAGTAGTAGTCGATTCGTCAAAATATCATTTCAATTCCTTAGGAACTATTGGATCAATTCGAACCAAATCTTGAAACTGCACATAGTTTTCGCATGCATCTCAATATGCAACTCAATTCGAAAACTATGTATAGTTTCAAAATTTGGCTCGAATTGATCCAACAGTTTATGGGAAATTGATATCACCCTTTGCCGAATTGACCTAGGAAATCTCAATTCCTATCAGAACTATCGATATGAAATTCAACATGTGCATCTCAATTCGAAAACTATGTGAAGTTTCAAGATTTGGGTCGAAATGATCAAACGGTTTTTGAGAAATTCATATCACACTTTGCCGAATTGACCACAGAAATCTTAATTCCTATCTGAATTATCGAACTGAATGAAACTCAATACGTATATCTCAGTTCAAAAATTGTGTAGAGTTTCGAGATTTGGATCGAATTTTGATGGTCAATAATAAAAGATTAAGTTCTATTTATCATGAATTGTTCGATCAAGGAGACTCAACTTTCGGAATAATAACTTATGACAAGAATATCCATGAACCTTGACAAGAGCGACTTCGGCAAGTCTGGGAAGAATCGTTTCGGTCCGTCAAAAATGACATATCGGCCTATTTTCCATATCGCATTCGTCCGAAATACGATGCAATGATGAACCCAATAATTAGTACAAATAAAAAACTTTAAAATACTCGAGATTGCGCAGGAAACTTTCAATTTCAAATCCTCAGCAATAATTTACCAACCATTCGCCCGTAAAATTTCTGTCAACTTGGCTAATGTCGGTCCCACTATTTGAAGAAATCCAAAGTGTTAAGGTCAAACAATGTCATTTTCAGCCTCCGAGTCTCAAATGCGACAGGCAACCACGCCCGCCACTGGTGTATGTACACAGTTTTCGAATTGAGATGCACATGTTGAATTTCAGTTCGAAAGGACCGTGGGGACCTGTGGACTTCAGTTCTACCTGGGGTTAGGCCCCGTCAGTTGCTGGCGGTGTGGCAATGAAGGCCACCACAGGGAGGACTGCCGAGGGGAAAGGACGAAGTTCTGTTCCAGGCGCGGCCGTGTGGGGGTCCTTTCCAGGGTGTGTTGCGTCAGAGATAGGGGACCAATGACCGCCAGAACTGCCTCAGGACCGACCGCAACTCCAGGGAGCAGGACAGAAGCCATACTGCCGGACCTCCGACTGAGGCCCGCCGTACCGCCAACACCGTCAGAACCGTCGCCGCCCACATCGTTGCCGCCCCTACCGAAGTAGAAGGTGAAAATGGATTAGAATTACCGAAAAAAAAATTACCGATTATTAAAATGATACCGTTCCGAAAAATATCTTTTATTGCACCAACCGAAATGGTGGATGCGCTAACCGGAGTAGTAGTCGATTCGTCAAAATATCATTTCAATTCCTAAGGAACTATTGGATCAATTCGAACCAAATCTTGAAACTGCACATAGTTTTCGCATGCATCTCAATATACCAACCATTAGCCCGTAAAATTTCCGTCAACTTGGCTAATATTGGTCCCACTATTTGAAGAAATCCAAAGTGTTAAGGTCAAACAATGTCATTTTCAGCCTCCGAGTCTCAAGTGCGACAGGCAACCACGCCCGCCACTGGTGTATGTACACAGTTTTCGAATTGAGATGCACATGTTGAATTTCAGTTCGAAAGGACCGTGGGGACCTGTGGACTTCAGTTCTACCTGGGGTTAGGCCCCCACAGTTGCTGGCGGTGTGGCAATGAAGGCCACCAGAGGGAGGACTGCCGAGGGGAAAGGACGAAGTTCTGTTCCAGGTGCGGCCGTGTGGGGGTCCTTTCCAGGGTGTGTTGCGTTAGAGATAGGGGACCAGGGACCGACCGCAACTCCAGGGAGCAGGACAGAGGCCATACTGCCGGACCTCCGACAGAGGCCCGCCGTACCGCCAACACCGTCAGAACCGTCGCCGCCCACATCTTTGCCGCCCCTACCGAAGTAGAAGGTGAAAATGGATTAGAATTACTTCCTATCAGAACTATCGAACTGAAATTCAACATGTGCATCTCAATTCGAAAACTATGTGCTGTTTCAAGATTTGTTTGGAATTGATCCAACAGTTTTCGAGGAATTGATATCACACTTTGCCGAATTGACCACTGAAATCTCAATTACTATCTGAACTATTGAACTGAAATTCAACATGTGCATCTCAATTCGAAAACTGTGTGAAATTTCAAAATTTGGTTCGAATTGATCCAACAGATTTCGAGGAATTGATATCACACTTAGCCGAATTGACCACTGAAATCTCAATTCCTATCTGAACTGTCGAACTGAAAATCAACATGTGCATCTCAATTCGAAAACTACGTGCAGTTTCAAGATTTGGTTCGAATTGATCCAACAGATTTCGAGCAATGGATATCACACTTTGCCGAATTGACCACTGAAATCTCAATTCCTATCTGAACTATCGAACTGAAATTCAACATGTGCATCTCAATTCGAAAACTCTGTGAAATTTCAAGATTTGGTTCGAATCTAACCAACAGTTTTCGAGGAATTGATATCACACTTTGCCGAATTGACCACTGGAATCTCAATTTCTATCTGAACTATCGAACTGAAATTCAACATGTGCATCTCAATTCGAAAACTGTGTGAAATTTCAAGATTTGGTTCGAATTGAACCAACAGTTTTCGAGGAATTGATATCACACTTTGCCGAATTGACCACTGAAATCTCAATTCCTATCAGAACTATCGAACTGAAATTCAACATGTGCATCTCAATTCGAAAACTGTGTACAGTTTCGGGATTTGGGTCGAATTGATCCAATAGTTCCTTAGGAATTGAAATGATATTGTAATGAACCCCAGTTTTCTGAGGAAAATTGGAGTTCATCTTAGTGCATTTTTTCGTTTTAAATTTCCGTCTTTGAAAATATTTTAATTCTCGAATATTCCGTACGTTCATTCCGACAGGCAGATTAAATGTAAAAAACCGCTTATCTGTATTTCACGTTGTTTTTCTTACATGCCGCTGAAGATTTCGACGTTTTTCATCTGTTGATATGCGATAAACCGGAGCTGACGACGTTTTTCAGTCTTGTCGCATTCTGGAATTTTCAGATTTTACCGTGGGAGGGGATATGCCTATAAAGGCGAATTTTCCCCCGCGACGGTCACTTTTGACTTCAGTTCTTCGAGTTGCACTTTTCGACTTTTCGACTGTTACTTCAGTTCGTCGGCTGACTTTTGAATTTTACTTCAGTGCTTTCCTTTCGCTTGAGTATTATTTCGCTTTCTAACGTGGTTTCTAACTTCTAGTATAAATTCAGTTGATTTTCCGTAGTACTTTCGCCGTTGAGAATAATCATTTTGTGTTATTTGCATCAGTGCTTAGAATTAATTTTTTTAGTTTTTCTTTTTTAAATCCTTTGAGTTTCGAGTGCTTGAAACAAAGGAGGTAGGTCCCCGTCTGTACCGTTCAGTTTCTTTGTTAGACCTACGCCGTTACTTCTTTAACTTTGACACTGCTGTACTGTATCGTTTCCTGTTGTATTTTATCGTTCTTTACCCTGTTTCGCGAGTCTAACTTTTCCCTTCGCTATCAGTCATGGCGTGTTAACCCTTGGGGTACTGAAGGGAAAGTTCCGTCAACCCCCCTGTCCGCGTCATAAGTGTTAAATCCGAAATCTCTTCTTTTCTGTCAGTCATGGCGTGTTAACCCTTGGGGCAGAGAATAAGAGATACCGCAAGTAGTCAGTGAAATCCCGTAGTTGCGCTAAAAATAGACATTTTCTTCGCTGTCAGTCATGGCGTGTTAACCCTTGGGGCAGCGAATAAAGGTCTCGAACAGATCCGCCCTTATTGTGTTTCATTCCCGGAGAAATACAACTACACACCGATACCGTATAGCAAGTCCTTAGCATTCGTCAGTTCTGGTTGGCGCATTTTTGTTGACCCGTTGATTTTTCACTACACCCGGTACAAATTTCATAAGGTGCTCGTGACCGGATAAGATTTCCCGAATGTATTTTCACTGATAGAATCACTCATATTTTATATCACACATATCTCCCTTGTACATACAATTAGTTTCCGAAGTTGTGAATAAACTTTTACATAGTTCGATTTTGACTTCTTCGTTGTCGCTACTACCCTAGACAACACCGAGCTCTGTCTCTGGCTAGCAGCTACTCTGGTAGGTTTGCTATTCTCCCTATTGAAAAGAATAGCTGGCGCTCGAGATTAAGGATTCTCCGAGAAACGCGCGTTACAAAATGGCGCCCGAGCAGGGACAGTGCAAAATCCAGTAGGAAACAACAGAGGTGAGAAACATTAACCGGACAGTGAGTGAATTCCCGAAACAGTGAGTAAAACCTAAGAACAGTGAGTAACTATTTCTTGAACCGAGAACTGTGAAAAATAAACTTGAACTGTGTTTTATTACCTGCCACTCTGTATTGAACTGTTATACTGTGAATTGAATTTGACTATATTCTGAAAATTTTCCTATTGTTGAAACCTATTGGAAATAATTTAATTAATTTGTGATTATTCCTTTTGCCGATTACTTTATTGAGTTGTTGAAAACTGAACTATTGTTGCGCCTTAATATCAGTGAAAATTATTTCCGATCTCTTATTATTCCTGATTTATTGAATTGAACTGTTTTTATTTCGTATTGAAGGTGAGTGAATTTCCGAACATTGAAAATTTATTGTCACAATTGGTAAAATTTAATAGGTTTGTTAATAGTGAATCACCTACTACCCTATTGATAACTTGTCTACCGGCTTTCATTTTCTTTTGACCTGTACTGTTGAAACTTACCAATTATTGCTGATTTTTTCTGAAACCTATTGCGATTTATTTTCTGGATATTGAACTTGAAAAACTGTTTGGAAATTTGACCTGTGCGTTCTGGTGCGATTCGAATTTCGGGAAATTTTCCGGACTATACGAGGCGACTTGCGAGTGTGTGCGGTATTTCGCGAATATTTTCGGACTTTAGTGGGACTGATTGACATTTTTTTTTTCGAGTAACGTCGGACTTGTAAAATTTTTAGTGTGATACATTGGGACTTAGATTATTTTAGTGCGCCGGGACTTGAACTTAATTTTTTTTTTCTGATACGCCGGGGCTTAGACTTTGATTTTTTTTTGGGGTTACACCGATACCCACTTCGAACTTAAGTGAATAGGTTAGCTGACGATTAACTCACCGGGTTGGACTTAGAACTTAAACAGATTGTGAAAGACATACCGAGTGTGAAAGATTGGTGCGTTCTGAATCGGACTTAGTTGAAAATAATATGTCGAACATGGATGTAAACCGGTTACTCAGTGATGAACTTACATACGAATTACAACTGAGAGGACAATCGATACCGGGTACTGTGATGACTAAACGGAGTCTACTACGACAAGTACTTCAGTCTAATGAACCTCTATTACCCCCAACATCATTGAACCCCGCCTCGGAGATTGAGATTTGCCAAAATAAACTCACCGATTTGGTGGAATCCCTTCAGAACTTCAATCATGAGAATGCAGCTAACGAATTTTCGCGAATTTACACCCGATTAATGCACATACAAGGAAGGCTGGACTTTATTGTTACTGCAGACACAACACAGTTACAACTAGTTGGACAAATGAAGACAACTACAGCTAAGGCGTTGGAAACACTAGAGGAGCTACGTAAAAAGAGCAATCGTGAACAGCTGCAGACATCTAACCGACATCAGAAGTCTCTCTTAGATGTGGAGGTGCCCAGTTCGCCTGGTGTGTCACCAATCCAACCGGAACGGATTTCAGGGCTCCGAGAGCCATCGCTTATCGACTTGGGAGATGGTGTCGACCCTCCTGTAGCGGTCGATGTCTCACATACTGGAACACCTGTAAGGAACCCAACATTAGAAGAAGTCATGAATGAGACAAGGCAGACATGTACAGCATTACTGCGACAGTTACCAGCGATACCTCTCACGCAGTCACAGGACTGTAGAACAACAACACCTGAGGGTCTGACACAGGGTAGATGGATTAATTCTACACGAAGGGTGTCTTTTCCACACTTACCTGCACCGTGGATAAGTCCTAACCGACCAATTGTCACTACACCTGCCAGATCAGAACCGGAGTCCCGATCAACAATACCGACTGTCCCTGTACACAAGTGGAACATTTCCTTTGATGGCACTGGAAGTGTGACCGGATTCCTTGAAGAAGTGGAGAGGCTGGCTGAATCCCGTAAAGTGTCCCTGGAACAAGTTTTTGAATCAGTTTATGAATTACTACGAAAGGATGCGAGGGATTGGTTTATTCCCAGGAGAGGTACTTTCGAGGACTGGGAGGATTTCAGCAACCAACTGAAAGAAGCGTTTCTGCCTGTAAACTATGAGGAGAATCTGTTGGAGGAAATAAAAAGACGAACACAAGGACCTGAAGAAAAGCTGCTTCTATATGTTACCCGGATGCAGAACTTATTCCAGAAGCTCACCTATACAAAACCATCCGAGGTGGAGCAGATCCGACTTATCCGACAAAGGTTGATTCCGCCCTTACAACAGGCCTTGGCCTTTCAGGAGACCAAGACATATGATGAACTTCTCCGTAAGGGAAAAGTTTTTGAACTGGTCCAGTGGCAGATGAGCCAGTACACCCGGCCGCCCTCAAAACCAGGTTTCGTGGAGGAACCTCACCTGACGTACACTCCCCGCCAGCTGAACCGATATCAGGCGAGTTTTTCTGTGGATACCGGAGAACAGGTACAAACAACTGATCACAGGGAATCAGCCCCGCCGACGCAAGCCAACCAGACACGACTTTCTCCGCAAGGGGAAAGCCGTCCAAAGTCACACCGATCCAGAGAATCAATAGTCCGGCAACAGGAATCACACCGTCCAACTTCTGGAGACAGGTCCGAAGGTAGATCCGGAAATTCAACACCGCCACCCCGTCGTCGAGCCGAAAATAGCCGCGCTGACCGGACCCAATCATCATCAGGGAGGAGAGTGTCCTTCCAGACACAGTGTTTCCGATGTGGTGGATATGGCCACATGCGTCGAGAATGTCGCAGGCCACCGAAAATATTCTGTTCGCGATGTCAGAGGGAAAACATTCTCTCACGAGACTGCCCGTGTTCGGAAAACTAAAGGGGAGATTGGAGACGGAGTCGACCACATCTCCCGGAATCTTGACTCCACTGACACCGACCACCTGTAATGATAACCGACCGTTAATAGAGGTCAAAATAGCCGGCGAACACTTCCGAGCACTGATAGATACAGGAGCGACCAGGAGTTTTTGTAGTCAGGCCGTATCCGATCATTGTGAAAGTAAAGGAATCACAGGACAAACAATGCACAACAGTTTTGCAGTAATAGCGAACGGAAAAACCACCGTCACGCCGAAACTGTACACCACCACCGTGCAAATTTCCGACTACACACTGCCTGATTTGAAATTCTTACTGGTGCCAAGCTTACCGGTGGACATTATTCTGGGGATGGATGTTCTGTCGACTTTCAAGTTTTCCGTGAATCTTAGTACCGCCGAGTGCTTCCTGGAGGGCCGACTGATCTCGAAACCGATGACTCCCGTCGAAACCACCGCAGAAGTTCACACCGCCGAAGAACACCTATTGGAACTGACAGAATATCAGAAACAAGAACTGGAGGCATTTCTGACCGAGGAATTAAAGAAGTTCGAAGACCTGTATGGTACAACCGACCTGATTGAACACAAGATCAAACTGAAACCGGGCACCGAACCGATCAAACAACGGTACCGACCCCTAAATCCGAAAATGCAGGAGATCTTCAATCAGGAAGTGGACCGTATGTTGGCTGAGGGAGTGATTGAACCCTCCAAGTCACCGTGGAGTTCACCTGTTGTATTGGTCAAGAAGAAAGACGGAAAGTACCGTTTCTGCATCGACTTCCGTGCTGTTAACCAAGTGTCTGTGAAAGATGCATACCCGTTGCCGTACATTTCTGGGATTCTGGACAAACTCCGAAAAGCGAAGTACATCTCCACACTGGACCTGAAACAAGGATACTGGCAGATACCATTAGCAAAGGAGAGCCGTCCGATTACTGCATTTACCGTCCCCGGAAGAGGTCTGTTCCAATTCACCGTGATGCCGTTCGGTTTACATGCAAGCCCAGCCACCTTCCAGAGGTTCCTAGACACCGTCATTGGCCCAGAAATGGAACCGGAAGCGTTCGCTTACCTGGACGATATAGTTGTCCTGGGGGAAACTTTCGAGGAGCACCTGGAGAACTTGAGAGAAGTATTCCGACGGTTGAGAGAAGCTAATCTTCGTCTCAACCCCGACAAGTGTGACTTTGTGCGAAAATCCCTAAAATACCTTGGACATGTCGTCACCTCCGATGGCATCTGTACCGATCCCGACAAAGTGTCTTCGATAGTGTCTTTACCAATACCGAAAACCGTCCGAGAACTTCGTCGATTCCTTGGAGTTGCCAGCTGGTACCGTCGTTTCATAGAGAACTTCTCCGATTTAGTTTCTCCGTTGACTCGATTACTGCAGAAGAAACACCGTTGGAAATGGGGAGAAGACCAGCAGAAGGCCTTCGAGCTTCTGAAACAAAAACTCACAGAATCTCCGATACTGGCTTGTCCAGACTTCACCCAACCGTTCGTTCTGCAAACTGACGCCAGTGACATGGGCCTTGGAGGTGCCCTAACACAAGTGATCGATGGAGAAGAGAGAGTAATCGCCTATGTGAGCCGAACACTAAACCCCGCAGAGAAAAATTACTCAGTGTCAGAAAAGGAATGTCTCGCCATAGTATTTTCCATAGAGAAACTGCGACCGTACCTAGAAGGATTCCATTTCACAGTAATTTCCGATCACATGAGTCTGAAATGGCTAAACTCCATCAAGTCACCGTCCGGAAGAATTGCTCGATGGGCCGTTTTCCTTCAGCAATTCGACTTCGAAGTCCAGTACCGTAAAGGATCGATGAACAAAGTAGCCGACAGCCTGTCCCGAAACCCGTTGCCGTCCCTAGATTCCGTATGTTTATCCGAGATGGAAACAACCCAGTGCAAATGGTACAAAAAGAAGTTACAGGAGGTGGGAAAAGACCCAGCAAATTTTCCTGACTACGCCGTTGAAAATGGAAAACTGTTACGACATTTCTGGGACTCATCCGACTTCACAGAAGATGGAAACTGGAAACTCTGTGTACCATCCGAACAGCGAACAGAAGTACTGCAGGAAAACCACGACTCAGAACTAGCAGGTCACATGGGGATTGCTAAGACGATTGCACGGATAGCCAGAAATTATTACTGGCCAGGGATGTTTAGAGACATTGCGAAATACGTGAGGAACTGCACATCGTGCCAAAAGTACAAAGTTTCGCAACAGAAAACCCCTGGTAAGATGCAACCACACCGAATGGCGGATGCGCCGTTCAAAGAGGTATCCACGGACATAGTTGGACCATTGCCACGGTCAAAAAAGGGAAACTCCTACATCGTGGTAATGCAAGACCGGTTCACAAAGTGGGTAGAGTGTCGTCCGTTGCGGAAAGCTACCGCCAAAACTGTTTATTCGGCCCTCTACGAACAAGTCATACTGAAATACGGTTGCCCAAAACTAGTAATATCCGACAATGGAGTACAATTCGACAGCAGGCTATTCAAGAACAGTCTCCGAGAGCTGAACATTGCTCACCGTTTCACACCACCGTATACTCCTCAGTGTAACCCTGTAGAAAGAGCTAACCGTACCCTGAAGACCATGATAGCACAGTTTTGTGAAGCCGATCAACGAACCTGGGATGAAAAGATAGGAGAGTTAACGTTTGCCATCAACACCGCTAAACAGGAGTCTACTGGATTTACACCGGCATTTTTAAATTATGGAAGGGAACTAGAAATCCCGAGGGCGATTTATTCGACAAACCCCCACAATAATGAAATGAACGGAGAATCCAACCGTACAGGAGAAGAAAATAGAGACATGACTTACCGTACTCAACAGATCAAACATCTCCAGGAGGCTTATGAGTTCGTCCGTACTAAATTATACCGTGCGTTCCAACAACAGGCTCACCACTACAATCTTCGACGAAGAGAAATCCGATACCATGTGGGAGATAAAGTTCTACGCCGGGACCGTCCTTTATCCTCTGCCGTTGACAGTTTCGCCGCCAAGTTGGCTCCGAAGTTTTCCGGTCCGTTCACCGTTGTTAAGGTCGTTTCACCTGTCGTCTATGACCTGAAAGATACAGAGGGTAGAAAAATCACTAACATACACATTAAAGATTTAAAACCATTTCATGCATAATAATATTATTGACATGATCCGTTAACCGTTCTATAAAGATAACCTCTGAAAGGAGGAAATCCGTTATTTTTTTTTATCCGTTACCGAATATATATTATTTTTCCGTTACCGAATATACATATGTATATAATTTTTCCGTTACCGATTATATTATTATTTCCCGTTTACCTGTTGATCTGAATAACTGTAGTTGCTCGGCCAACCAGAACCAGTGTTCCGTAAGACAAAAGGTGTCTAGTTAACATGTTTCAGATGGAACATTTACACCTGGGGGAGATCTTGGGAGAAGGCAGCTTTGGGCGTGTCTATAGAGGCCAACGACACGGCCAAGCAGTGGCGGTGAAAAGGACTATGTTGACTCACCACGCCATCCAGGAAGTCGACATACTCAGGTCCCTAGAACATACAAATATAATACCCCTGCAAGAGGCCATCATAGAGGGAGACTACCTTTTTATGGTAATGCCTCTGTGCGACGAGGACCTAAATGCCTTCCTGCGTCGAGAAGGGCCGAGGAACCAGCCGTCTCGGTTCTTCCGCGTGATGCGGCAGTTAGCAGCGGCCGTGACGGAGTGTCATCGTCGGCAAATAGTACACCGAGACATCAAGCCAGCCAACATCTTACGCCGCCGGTGCCGATTCCTGCTGGCAGATTTCGGGTTGGCCGAAACACTTACCACCACCCAACCCCTGCTCACCGAGCCAGCAGGAACCATGGTGTACTGGGCACCGGAACAGCGCAGGCTAGAGCCGTATGACACAACCGTCGACCTGTGGGCGTTGGGGTTAGTGGCCGTAGAGGTGGCGACCGGCCTACCGTGCCGTCAGGGTGAGGAGGAACAGCATTGGGCCTCATCCCTGGACGACAAATACCGTGCGGAGATGGAGCGGTTGAGATTTCCCGTCCGATGGTATATCGAAGGTTTGCTCCAGGATAACCCGTCCCACCGGAGACCTGCTGCACAGTGGGAGTGGCCTGGAACCGATACCGTCCTGTTAGTTGAAACCGTAGCTCAGCCACCCCCACTGATACCGGTGTCCACACTGAGACCAGCACCGCTTCCACCAATTGCTCCGTTAACGCCACCACCCCAACTGTCTTCCGTCCCACAGGAACCGCCAGCACCAAAGAAGACACTGATTTTGCCGTCAAGAATAGCATCCAAAATCCAGGCTCAACCGAACCCCCGTCTGTGGTCACCCAGTCTTCGGACTGAGGTCATCGCCCTGATACCGACCACCGTCAAGGGCAAACGCCGGCTCCGGCTGAAGCTCAGGTTTCCCTCCGGCACTGCCCACCGTCTCTGGGTGCCAGTGGATTGAAACCGTAAGAACTATCTTCCTAAAAAAAAAAAAAAAAAAGAGAAATTTGCGCCAGTCAAACCGTGTGTTCACCGTATAGAAATGAAAATACCAGGTAATAATGATTTTACCTCTTTTCAGAATACCGTCTGACGGCAGCAACATGAGCGACTCAGACTTTCTGGAACGACTGGACGAGGAGCTGGGTCTTGTCGAGCCACTAAAAGACCAGGAACCGGAATCTCCTCCCCGTCCTGTGCCGTTGCCGTTGGGGGCACTCAAAGCATTTGGTCGCCCCAAACCAAACACCTCTTCCGCTGTCACCGACCGTTCCACATCATCACCCAGGAAGCAGGAACTACAACAGGCGGCTGTTCCGGCTCAGAGGCGGAATGCAATGGAAGTAGACTTTCCAACTGAAAAGAGAAATAAGCAAGATAAACGTTATTTCATAAACAAGGGGAAGATTTCCAAACAACCGGATAATCGTCAACATGATATCCACCGACACAACAACCGTCCAGATAACCGTCAAATAACAACCAAGATTCCAGCCCGAGTACGTACAGTTGGCACAATGGGGCCCAATGTCTACTTAGAACTTCGCCCTAATATGTGTTGGAGATGTGGCCAAGGGGAACACAGTCGAGCACACTGCACCGGTACCCCGATTCTCTTCTGCAGCAGTTGCGGCCTGCTAGGTACATTAACCAGAAATTGTACTTGTCAGTCTCATCACCGTCAACGCGAGGCTGCCGTCCAATGCGATATCCCCAGCGCATCCACCCAATCCGAACCGCCCCGGAAGAAATCGAACAAGTTCCGCATGCAAACCAGTAGGGAGTTAGCCCTCTGTGCCTGTCCAAGAAACCAAGGCCACCTGCAAGAAGAAATCTCGTTAATAGGATGCCCATTATCAAACATAATTATAACCGATTACACCGTAACAATTCCGTTCAAATTCCGTACAGGCACCACCGTTGACCGAAATACCGTATCTACAGATTTTCATCCGTTCAGCATGCAATTATAAATCAAACCTGTTAAAACTGTCCGAAAAATCTGTTATTTATGTAAGGAATACCAATAAAGGATACTGTTTCACCTTGCAACTGAGTATATCCGTCTATTAATCCAATAGATCTAACCAATTTCTGTCCTGAACCGAATCGAAATTATTGTACCGTCAATTTAACACTGTTTACCTGAAGAAAACACCGTCTACCTGAAAGCAGAGTACAGAGGAAAACCGTTCCAAGAAGAAAAGTTGACCACGAGGAACGATGAAGATGGGAGAGTTTATTGTTAGAAATTACCCACCTGCAAGTCTCATACCGGATCCGAAAGTCTCAACGTCCGTACAGCCGGGTCACACCAGCCCATTGAGCCCCCACGTCGAGCTGTTGGAGGCTTTCCACCTGTTGCAGCTCCCACGATTCCTGGGTAACCTACAAAACCACGATGGAATTCAAACACCCGCCAAACACAGTTAAATTAGGTACTCACCGGAGGGATGAAGCATGGCACGCTTCCGACCAGCGATGAAGATGAATTTCCACATTGAGAGGGAGGATTTTCCACTGTTATACACCATTTATCCACGGAACGCTGAACAAAGTTCTTTGACAAGATGGCGGAGACCTGCGCCGAAATGACTGACGCTGACGTTTCTGCGTGCGCATTGGAACTACCATTCCAACCATAGAGTAGAGAGGATAAGTACTTGAGTTGTAAACTGGTCACGAGTACAGGTGGCGCGCGCGAAAGTAAGGTACTAGGGGTAGATAGAGTCGTGAAATTAAGCTCACTATTTCATCGTAAGTTAATTTCTTCCGAGGTGGAGGTGGTGTAATGAACCCCAGTTTTCTGAGGAAAATTGGAGTTCATCTTAGTGCATTTTTTCGTTTTAAATTTCCGTCTTTGAAAATATTTTAATTCTCGAATATTCCGTACGTTCATTCCGACAGGCAGATTAAATGTAAAAAACCGCTTATCTGTATTTCACGTTGTTTTTCTTACATGCCGCTGAAGATTTCGACGTTTTTCATCTGTTGATATGCGATAAACCGGAGCTGACGACGTTTTTCAGTCTTGTCGCATTCTGGAATTTTCAGATTTTACCGTGGGAGGGGATATGCCTATAAAAGCAAATTTTCCCCCCGCGACGGTCACTTTTCGACTTTTCGACTGTTACTTCAGTTCGTCGGCTGACTTTTGAATTTTACTTCAGTGCTTTCCTTTCGCTTGAGTATTATTTCGCTTTCTAACGTGGTTTCTAACTTCTAGTATAAATTCAGTTGATTTTCCGTAGTACTTTCGCCGTTGAGAATAATCATTTTGTGTTATTTGCATCAGTGCTTAGAATTAATTTTTTTTAGTTTTTCTTTTTTAAATCCTTTGAGTTTCGAGTGCTTGAAACAAAGGAGGTAGGTCCCCGTCTGTACCGTTCAGTTTCTTTGTTAGACCTACGCCGTTACTTCTTTAACTTTGACACTGCTGTACTGTATCGTTTCCTGTTGTATTTTATCGTTCTTTACCCTGTTTCGCGAGTCTGACTTTTCCCTTCGCTATCAGTCATGGCGTGTTAACCCTTGGGGTACTGAAGGGAAAGTTCCGTCAACCCCCCTGTCCGCGTCATAAGTGTTAAGTCCGAAATCTCTTCTTTTCTGTCAATCATGGCGTGTTAACCCTTGGGGCAGAGAATAAGAGATACCGCAAGTAGTCAGTGAAATCCCGTAGTTACGCTAAAAATAGACATTTTCTTCGCTGTCAGTCATGGCGTGTTAACCCTTGGGGCAGCGAATAAAAGTCTCGAACAGATCCGCCCTTATTGTGTTTCATTCCCGGAGAAATACAACTACACACCGATACCGTATAGCAAGTCCTTAGCATTCGTCAGTTCTGGTTGGCGCATTTTTGTTGACCCGTTGATTTTTCACTACACCCGGTACAAATTTCATAAGGTGCTCGTGACCGGATAAGATTTCCCGAATGTATTTTCACTGATAGAATCACTCATATTTTATATCACACATATCTCCCTTGTACATACAATTAGTTTCCGAAGTTGTGAATAAACTTTTACATAGTTCGATTTTGACTTCTTCGTTGTCGCTACTACCCTAGACAACACCGAGCTCTGTCTCTGGCTAGCAGCTACTCTGGTAGGTTTGCTATTCTCCCTATTGAAAAGAATAGCTGGCGCTCGAGATTAAGGATTCTCCGAGAAACGCGCGTTACAATATTTTTTCGATAGTTGAGATAGGAATTGAGATTTCAGTGGTCAATTCGGCAATTTTTTTTTTTTTTTTTTTTATAGCAGGGGGAATCTGCGACCGTGAAAACACGGGGCTCTATCTCTCGCCCAGAGGAACCCATTTCTAGGGAACACTGTGGGGTTACTCACTCTCCTGAGTTCGCGACCCACTAAACCTAACCTGCTTTTTGTTGGTTCCGGGCATTTGCCTATAAACCATTTATCCCTTAATCGGTTGATTTCTTCTTGCACATTGTCCTGCTAGGGTTTTCATGTTCTTCCTTTACAAAAGGAGACCGAGAGATCAATTGAGGAGAGATTAAAATGAGTACGACAACTTATCAAAACTATACTAAGAAGAGATATCCGAAATGGACGAACATTCGGCAAAGTATGATATGAATGAATATTTAACAGGGTTAACAGGGAGATAATTAGAAGTTTGAAGAAGAGGAAAGCTCCCGGAAGCGATAAAACAATGAATGTTATGTTAAAGGAATTACCTAGAAAATGTATAGCCGCTCTAACAAATATCACGAATGGAATCATGAGGACAGAACACTACCCAGAAAAATGGAAAACAGCGGAAGTCAAAGTATTCAATAAACCATTTAATGAGAAGAAGTTCCCACAAATCTACAGACCGATAAGTCTACTGTCGGCGTTAGGAAAAGTAGTAGAAAGGATTATCGCCACGAGGCTAAATGAGGAAACCGAAAATCTGAAACTGATACCGCCAGAACTGTTCGGATTCAGAAGAGAGCATTCAACAGAGCAACAATTATTAAGGCTCACAGAGTACATTACAGAGGGATTCCAAAATAAACAAGCCACAGGTCTTGTTTTACTTGACGTCGCCAGAGCTCTCGACAGAGTATGGCATGAAGGATTAATATTTAAGATGAGAAGTGCTGGATATTCGATCAAAATATGCAAGTTGATCCGGAATTATCCCCAAAATAGAAGATTTTACGTGAAAGTGGAAGGAGAATGCTCCACAACAAGAGATTCAAGCCGGGTCCAGACTATGTAACAAAACAGGATATATAGCAAAGTTATATAACTTTTTAGAGAAATTCTAAATTGTTCGGGTGGAATTATCTTCAACATTTCTGTTTCCTCATTCAGCCTTTCAGCGAAAACCCTCTCGACGATTTTTCCTAGTGCTGATAGTAGGCTGATTGGTCTATAATTTTGAGGAAATTTCTGTTCCTTTCCAGGCTTGTTGAAAACTATCATTTCTGCAGTTTTCCATCTCTTTGAGTAGTAGTCCGAGAGCTGGCAGCAAAAACAACTACCTCATAAGTTACCAAAGGTTTGGTTTGGCACTTTGGTTCAACTTTATTACCAAAACTTGAAACCGCCCGTCTGCCGGGCAAGAGTGGTCGCCTTATGGGATAAAAAAAATTGAAAAGATGAGAAAAAATCGATAGCAACTTCCTAATAGTTACCAAGATGAATGTTGGGTCAAAATGGTCTAGGATCTTAACTGAATTGAAATCGTAAGCGTCTGCCAACAGGGGTGGTCGCTATTTCGAAACAGACGCTGTCAAATACAGGGTGGTTCAGATCATAACCAAGAAATTTTAACCACGTATTCTACATCAAAAATAAGCCCTAGTTTGTCATATAAACATACGTCGAGAAATGTTTCCTCTCCGAGATACGGGGTGTTAAAATTATAGAAAAAAAAATGTTTTTTATTAATAACTTTCACACTGCTTGAAATATTTTTATGAAATTTGAGACATAGGTTTTGAGCGTCAAGGAGCACTTTTTGCATAATATCATTTCTTTTCTATTCTACCAGTGGCGTCCGTACTGCAACGAGACTGAATATTTTCAGATAAAAAAATGATACGCCACTGGTTTTTCCGACAATAAAAATTACTTTTCAAATCCTTATTTAATTTGGAGCAAATTCGGTCTCTTGACTTTTTGCTGTACGAGGCACCGTTTCCGGTTAAAAAAATAAAACACACTCTCATGCATGAAGAAATCGCCAAACTTAAAGATGTTCGAAGTATGACCCATTTTGCTGAACACATAATTCACATCGACGTCTAATAGATCCGACAGCAGAAGCTAAATTTCGATTTCTTAGTTCGTCGCAAGCATTTTAAATACGGCCAATAAGTTTTTCCTTTGAATTCACAGAAGTCATATATACGATTTCTTTCAAAAACCCCCATACGAAGTAGTCCAAAGGGGTAATATCGGGGCTCCGTGGATGCCAACTGACTGGCCCATTACGTCCTATCCATCTTTCTGGAAAATTATTATCCAACCAGTTCCTCACATTTCTATGAAAGTGGGCTGGACAACCGTCAAGCCGCTAACCTTGATTCTACTGGAATATTTTCCCACATATTTGCAAGCTCTGCCATTAGAAATTGTAAAAAATTTTCACCACTAACTCTTTCTGGTAAGAAATAGGGTCCAAATAGGTGATTATAATAAACTCCAAGCCAAACATTTACACTAAATTCTATTTGGAAATTTCTTGATCGAATGGGATGTGGATTTTCGTGGGCTCATACATGCTGGTTATGAAAGTTTACCACGCCCCGACGACTGAAACACGATTCATCAGTCCATTATATGGTATTTAAAAAGTCTCTATTCTGCTCAATTGAACAAAGAATCCATTGGCAAAAAAAATAACCTTCGCTGTTCATCACCTTCTCGTAAACCTTGGACGGGTTGCAAGAATTTTTGACATAGAAAATCGAAGTGTGCGAGCTGCTATTCGACTGCTTGTTGTTGGATTCTTATCAAATTCACGAAGTATCCTCCATGGCACACTTTGCTTTCCACAATAAAGAAATTACAGTCTTTTATGGTTATGCTTGTATTGAAACGAGTAATTGGAAACCAAAACTGTCATTTAAGTTTTTTAATCAAATTAATCTACCCTAAAAATAGGAGTTGGGTGTGTGTTGAATTTATCTGATCTTAGAAAATTGCTACAAAACCGTAATAACCTTTTTATTGCTATATCAAATTTTTGCGATTTCTTCATGCATGAGAATGTGCCTCGCTCAGCAAAAAGTCAAGAAACCGAATTTGCTCCAAATTAAATAAGGATTTGAAAAGTAATTTTTATTGTCGGAAAAACCAGTGGCGTATCATTTTTTTATCTGAAAATATACAGTCTCGCTGCAGTACGGAGGCCACTGGTAGAATAGAAAAGAAATGATATTATGCAAAAAGTGCTCCTTGACGCTCAAAACCTATGTCTCAAATTTCATAAAAATATTTCAAGCAGTGTGAAAGTTATTAAGAAAAAACATTTTTTTTTCTATAATTTTAACACCCCGTATCTCGGAGAGGAAACATTTCTCGACATATGTTTATATGACAAACTAGGGCTTATTTTTGATGTAGAATACGTGGTTAAAATTTCTTGGTTATGATCTGAACCACCCTGTATTTGACAGCGTCTGTTTCGAAATAGCGACCACCCCTGTTGGCAGACGCTTACGATTTCAAATCAGTCAAGATCCTAGACCATTTTGACCCAACATTCATCTTGGTAAGTATTAGGAAGTTGCTGTCGATTTTTTCTCATCTTTTCAATTTTTT
This sequence comes from Coccinella septempunctata, assembly GCF_907165205.1. Taxonomy (NCBI): domain Eukaryota; kingdom Metazoa; phylum Arthropoda; class Insecta; order Coleoptera; family Coccinellidae; genus Coccinella; species Coccinella septempunctata. The sequence goes on from NC_058191.1 coordinate 16,015,291, forward strand.
TTATCCCATAAGGCGACCACTCACGCCCGGCAGACGGGCGGTTTCAAGTTTGGGTAATAAAGTTGAACCAAAGTGCAAAACCAAACCTTTGGTAACTTATGAGGTAGTTGTTTTTGCTGCCAGCTCTCGGACTATAGTATTCGGTCCTCATCACTCCGTTTGTTATATTCGTCAAGGCTGCTATTTCTTTTCTAGGCAATTTCTTCAACATATAATTCGTTATCCTATCTTCTCCCGGCGCTTTCCTGTTTTTCAATTTCATTATGATCTCTTTGATTTCTGTTGGTGAAGCCGGTTTTGGAATGATTTCGGTTTCCGGTGGTTCCATCATCAGTTCTTCGTTTGCCTCCACTTCTTCTTCTAGATCTTCATTGTCATCATCATTTCTGTAATTTATTCTGGCTTCTCTCTCAATTGAGTCGGCCAGTGCTTCGGCTTTCTCAAGTCTCGTATATACAATTCCGTTTGCTCCATGCAGTGGAGGTATAACTGTCTGTTCTCGTCGTAAGCGTTTTTGCATTTTCCAAGCCGAGTGATCTATTGTATTCAGTTCCCTTAATCTCTGGTGCCATCTGTTATTACGCAGTTCTGTTAAAGCATTTTTCAATATCTGGCTAAGCTTATTCAGTTTCTTCTTGTCTTTTTCTCTTTTTGTTGTTCTGTAGATTTTTCTGAGTCTTCTGTTCTTTTTTATAAGTTCCTTTATATCCCTTGGCGTATCTCCGTGTGAATGTTTCGGAATTGGTTTCCTTATTCTCTTGGTGCTTTCTTCATAGGCTTCTTTTATTTGATTTTCCAATTTTTCAACTGCTTCATCTAATTCATTCCGGGTGTTTATTTGGGGAATTTCCGTGATTTTCTCCTGAAGTAAATTCTTATATTTCTCCCAGTCTGTGCGATCCTTGGTTTGTGTCTCTTCTTCGTTTCTTGGGCCATGTCCCACTATGAATTCTATGGGATTGTGGTCTGAAGTTCCGTCTTCTATTGTATCAATGCTGATTTCTTCAGTGATGTCTTTCATCACGACAATGTCCAGTACATCGGGTAGTCCATTTACTCTTGGTATGTAGGTCGGTATATCAGGTCCTATTACAACTGCATTAAGTTTTTCAGCATAAATCTTCAGTCTTCTCCCGTTGGTATTTTCCACTCTACTATTCCATTCCTGCGATTTGCAGTTAAGATCACCAATTATGATTTTAGGGTGTCTTCCTTCTAGTAGCATTTTTAGATCCTCTTCCAGCATGTCCTTATCCGGTGATTTATAAGTTGAAATAATCTTCACTTGTCCTCGATTAGTATTCACAATAATCGATATTGCTTCTACTTCTTGTCCATTGAATATTTGGTCGAAATGGTGATCCATATTCCTTCTAGCCAGTATAGCAACGCCACCTGTGCTGTTAGGTCTATCATTTCTGTAGATATCGTAATTGGGAAATGCTATTCGAACGTTGGGGTTAAGTCTCGTTTCTTGAAGAGCTATGACATCCGGTCTCTTCTCTTCAATCAGTTCTACGAATTCTGATCTGCGGGCTCTCAATCCTTCGACGTTCCAAGAGACGATTATGAGATTGTTCTTTATCGTCGTGTCAGCCATTAAATATTCTTAATAATTTGCTGCATCTTCTTCTCAATCTCTTTCTCCAGATTCTGCATCATCGTGCTGAGGAGGTTTTTCGTGAACTTATCCAGTTCCTCAGTGATTCCAGAAATTCCTTTTCTGGTTTCGGCTTTTTTGACGGTTTTTGCCCTTTCCGCCTTTTTCTCTGGTTTCTTCGTCTCTTTGACTGCTTTGGTTGCAGTTTCCTGGGGTTTCTTCACTTCCGAAGAGTTTTGGGATGGCCTCGGTGTATTTTGTGTTGGCCTCGAGCAGGTCTGGTTCGATCTTGGCGGTCTCTTGGTCTTTTTAGTGACCAATTTCCATTCGCTACATCCCTTGTAGCTGGCTGGATGTCCTTGCTCTCCACAGAGAACACAAGAGGCATTTCGCTCCTCGTTCTCCCTGGTAAGCGTACAGTCCTTGGAGCTGTGATTACCAGAGCATTTCACGCACCTCCATGGAAAAGTGCACTTACTTTGGGCATGTCCATATCGCTGACAGCGGTAACATTGTCCAGGCCCAGTCGTCCTTCTCTTAGGTTCAACAACACAGTTCATGTTGTAGAGCCTTCTCACCTCGAAGATACCCTTATTCTGGGTTTTAACCAGCAATAAGGGCATCGGCTTTTTTGTTTTATTTGAGGTCATCCTTATGACCTCAGCATCGACGATCCCTTGATGCTTGAGGTCGTCAAGGATCGTCGGGATATCTGCATCCAGCGGTAGGTATCTCACTACCTCGTAGATTTTCTTTTCTTCCTCCCGTTGAAGAGTGTAAAACTCCCTATTTATTTTATGAAGGAAGTCCGTCATCCTTCTATGATCATCGGCGGTTTGTGGGACGATTCTTATACCGTCCTTTACTGTCGTCTCTCTTTGGTATTTAATACCGTTTCGCATTAACGCGTTGGAAATTGACGTCCATTCGGACGTACCTCTCAGGGTGACAGGGGGGATTTTTTCTTTCCTCTCCTCCACTGGAGTGTTTTTCTGTTGAGCTGAGGCTGTACCCATCGTCGTGATGGGTGGAATTTTACCTTTTTTAGGTATCTCCGTTGCTTTTTTTGCGGTCTCTTCGTCTGAACATGCACTTTCTTTACGCGCGCGTTTTGTGGGTGGCGCGTTCTGGGTTTTCGCAACTTGAGTTGCAAAATTTTTCTTCTTTTCCGGTTCTGGAGCTACTTCCTGTTTGGAGGAATTTTTGGGGACTGCTACCGGCTTTGCAATTTCTGCAAATGTGGGAGATTTCTGTGCCGAAATAAGTTAAGCAATTTCCGCAAAACTAGGGGATTGAGGCGCTTTATTCTTATTAATTTCCTCTCTCAAGAGGCGTATCTCCCCGACCAACTGAGCTACAGTTTCTGTTAATTTATTTATTTGACCTTTCAATTGCTCATTCTCTTCTTTGAGCCTTACAAGCTCCTCTGCTTCTCTATCGCTGAATTCTTCGGTGTCCGTAGCTTCCATGTAGGAGCTCTCATTGTCTGAGACCTCCGACATGGCTTTTTGTCCGTATTGAACTATATAAGGTATTTCTGTGTAATAATGAATATTGGAAATACTCACTAATATGTTACTTCTAAGCTATGTGGCTAAGTTATATATTTTCTATGAGAAAAATGAATCGACTCACCAGTGATATCCGTGGAACCAGCGATCTTGGGGGTGATCTGGACTCGACACTGAACACACTGAATTTGAACGAATTTCCGCTCTATAACTCACACACTTATAGAACTTACAAAAAACTTCGGAAGTTTCGTAGACGGAATCAAAAATTCCGTTGCTTCGCTAGTGTACACTTTCACTTCGACTTTCTCTTTTACAACACGAGAGATGACGTATCGCACTGCTTCGCTTGTGTACACTTTCACTTCGACTTTCTCTTTTACAACACGAGAGATGACGTATCGCACTGGTATCATTCAACACATCTACCTGCTTCAACGTCTCGAGGTGAACTGATCTTCATTATCGTCGTCTATCCTGTAATCTATTCTCGATTCTCGTTCGATCGAGTCCGCCAATGCATCTGCCTTATCAGTATTGGTATAAGCCATTCCCCTTTCACATGGACATGGTCACATGTCATGTTCATGAGTCATGTTCTCGAGATAGTTCAGATAGGAAATGAGATTTCAGTTAGGACTTGAAATTGAAAGTTTCCTGCGCAATCTCGAGGATTTTAAAGTTTTTTATTTGTACCAATTATTGGGTTCATCATTGCATCGTATTTCGGACGAATGCGATATGGAAAATAGGCCGATATGTCATTTTTGACGGACCGAAACGATTCTTCCCAGACTTGCCGAAGTCGCTCTTGTCAAGGTTCATGGATATTCTTGTCATAAGTTATTATTCCGAAAGTTGAATCTCCTTGATCGAACAATTCATGATAAATAGAACTTATTCTTTTATTCATTGACCATCAAAATTCGATCCAAATCTCGAAACTCTACACTATTTTTGAACTGAGATATACGTATTGAGTTTCATTCAGTTCGATAATTCAGATAGGAATTAAGATTTCTGTGGTCAATTCTGCAAAGTGTGATATGAATTTCTCAAAAACCGTTTGATCATTTCGACCCAAATCTTGAAACTTCACATAGTTTTCGAATTGAGATGCACATGTTGAATTTCAGTTCGATAGTTCAGATAGGAAATGAGATTTCAGTGGTCGATTCGACAAAATATCATCTCAATTCCTAAGGAACTATTGGATCAATTCGACACAAATCCCGAAACTGTACACAGTTTTCAAATTGAGATGCACATGTTAAATTTCAGTTCGATAGTTCAGATAGGAATTGAGATTTCAGTGGTCAATTCGGCAAAGTGTGATATCAATTCCTCGAAAATTGTTGGATCAATTCGAACCAAATCTTGAAACTGCACATAGTTTTCGAATTGAGATGAACATGTTGAATTTCAGTTCGATAGTTCAGATAGGAATTGAGATTTCAGTGGTCAATTCGGCAAAGTGTAATATCAATTCCTAAAAACTGTTGGATCAATTCGAACCAAATCTTGAAACTGCACATAGTTTTAGAATTGAGATGCACATGTTGAATTTCAGTTCGATAGTTCTGATAGGAATTGAGATTTCAGTGGTCGATTCGACATTGTATCATTTCAATTCCTAAGGAAATATTGGATCAATTCGAACCAAATCACGAAACTGTACACAGTTTTCGAATTGAGATAAACATGTTGATTTTCAGTTGGATAGTTCATATAGGAATTGAGATTTCAGTGGTCAATTCGGCAAAGTGTGATATCAATTCCTAGAAAACTGTTGGATCAATTCGAACCAAATCTTGAAACTGCACATACTTTTCAAATTGAGATACACATGTTGAATTTCAGTTCGATAGTTCTGATAGGAATTGAGATTTCAGTGGTCTATTCGTCAAAGTGTGAAATCAATTCCTCAAAAACTGTTGGATCAATTCGAACCAAATCTTGAAACTGCACATACTTTTCAAATTGAGATGCACATGTTGAAGTTCAGTTCGATATTTCACATAGGAATTGAGATTTCAGTGGTCAATTCGGCAAAGTGTGATATCAATTCCTAAGGAACTATTGGATCAATTCGAACCAAATCTTGAAACTGCACATAGTGTTCGAATTGAGACGCACATGTTGAATTTCAGTTCGATAGTTCAGATAGGAAATGAGATTTCAGTGGTCGATTCGATAAAGTATGATGTAAATTCCTAAGGAACTATTTGATCAATTCGACCCAAATCTCGAAACTGTACACAGTTTTCGAATTGAGATGCACATGTTGAATTTCAGTTCGATAGTTCTGATAGGAATTGAGCTTTCAGTGGTCTATTCGTCAAAGTGAGATATCAATTCCTCAAAAACTTTTTGATCAATTCGAACCAAATCTTGAAACTGCACCTACTTTTCGAATTGAGATGCACATGTTGAATTTCAGTTCGATAATTCTGATAGGAATTGAGGATTCAGTGGTCTATTCGACAAAGTATCATTTCAATTCCTAAGGAACTATTGGATCAATTCGAACCAAATCTTGAAACTGTACACAGTTTTCGAATTGAGATGCACATTTTGAATTTCAGTTCGATAGTTCAGATAGGAATTGAGATTTCAGTATTCAATTCGGCAAAGTGTGATATCGATTCTTCGAAAACTGTTAGATCAATTCGAACCAAATCTTGAAACTGCACATACTTTTCAAATTGTGATGCACATGTTGAATTTAAGTTCGATAGTTCAGATAGGAATTGAGATTTCAGTATTCAATTCGGCAAAGTGTGATATCAATTCTCCGAAAACTGTTGGATCAATTCGATCCAAATCTTGAAACTGCACATACTTTTCGAATTGAGATGCACATGTTGAATTTCAGTTCGATAGTTTAGATAGGAATTGAGATTTCAGTGGTCTATACGGCAAAGTGTGATATCAATTCCTAAAAACTGTTAGATCAATTCGAACCAAATCTTGAAACTGCACATAAATTTCGGATTGAGATGCAAATGTTGAATTTCAGTTCGATAGTTCAGATAGGAATCGAGATTTCGGTGGTCTTTTCGGCAGAGTGTGAGATCAATTCCTCAAAAACTGTTGGTTCAATTCGAACCAAATCTTGAAATTTCACACAGTTTTCGAATTGAGATGCACATGTTGAAATTCAGTTCGATAGTTCAGATAGGAATTGAGATTTCAGTGGTCAATTCGGCAAAGTCTGATATCAATTCCTCGAAAACTGTTGGATCAATTCGAACCAAATCTTGAAACTGCACATAGTTTTCGGATTGAGATGCACATGTTGAATTTCAGTTCGATAGTTCTGATAGGAATTGAGATTTCAGTGGTCGATTCGACAAAATATCATTTCAATTCCCAAGGAACTATTGGATCAATTCGACCCAAATCCCGAAACTGTACTCAGTTTTCGAATTGAGATGCACATGTTGAATTTCAGTTCGATAGTTCAGATAGGAATTGAGATTTCAGTGGTCAATTGGGCAAAGTGTGATATCAATTCCTAAAAACTGTTGGAACAATTCGAACCAAATCTTGAAACTGCACATAGTTTTCGTATTGAGATGCACCTGTTGAATTTCAGTTCGATAGTTCAGATAGGAATTGAGATTTCAGTGGTCAATTCGGCAAACTGTGATATCAATTCCTCGAAAACTGTTGGATCAATTCGAACCAAATCTTGAAACTGCATATAGTTTTCGGATTGAGATGCACATGTTGAATTTCAGTTCGATAGTTCAGATAGGAATCGAGATTTCGGTGGTTTTTTCGGCAAAGTGTTATATCAATTCCTCGAAAACTGTTGGATCAATTCGAACCAAATCTTGAAATTTCACACAGTTTTCGAATTTAGATGCACATGTTGAAATTCAGTTCGATAGTTCAGATAGGAATTGAGATTTCAGTGGTCGATTCGACAAAATATCATTTCAACTCCCAAGGAACTATTGGATCAATTCGACCCAAATCCCGAAACTGTACTCAGTTTTCGAATTGAGATGCACATGTTGAATTTCAGTTCGATAGTTCAGATAGGAATTGAGATTTCAGTGGTCAATTCGGCAAAGTGTGATATCAATTCCTAGAAACTGTTGGATCAATTCGAACCAAATCTTGAAACTGCACATAGTTTTCGAATTGAGATGCACATGTTGAATTTCAGTTCGATAGTTCTGATAGGAATTGAGATTTCAGTGGTCGATTCGACATATTATCATTTCAATTCCTAAGGAACTATTGGATCAATTCGACCAAAATCTCGAAACTGTACACAGTTTTCGAAATGAGATGCAAATGTTGAATTTCAGTTCGATAGTTCTGATAGGAATTGAGATTTCAGTGGTCTATTCGGCAAAGTGTGATATCAATTCCTCAAACACTGTTGGATCAATTCGACCCAAATCTTGAAACTGCACATCGTTTTCGGATTGAGATGCACCTGTTGAATTTCAGTTCGATAGTTCAGATAGGAATCGAGATTTCAGTGGCCTTTTCAACAAAGTGTGATATCAATTCCTCAAAAACTGTTGGATCAATTCGACCCAAATCCCGAAACTGTACTCAGTTTTCGAATTGAGATGCACATGTTGAATTTCAGTTCGTTAGTTCAGATAGGAATTGAGATTTCAGTGGTCGATTCGACATATTATCATTTCAATTCCTAAGGAACTATTGGATCAATTCGACCAAAATCTCGGAACTGTACACAGTTTTCGAAATGAGATGCACATGTTGAATTTCAGTTCGATAGTTCTGATAGGAATTGAGATTTCAGTGGTCGATTCGACAAAATATTATTTCAATTCCCAAGGAACTATTGGATCAATTCGACCCAAATCCCGAAACTGCACATAGTTTTCGGATTGAGATGCACCTGTTGAATTTCAGTTCGATAATTCAGATAGGAATTGAGATTTCAGTGGTCAATTCGGCAAAGTGTGATATCAATTCCTAGAAAACTGTTGGATCAATTCGAACCAAATCTTGAAACTGCACATACTTTTCAAATTGAGATACACATGTTGAATTTCAGTTCGATAGTTCTGATAGGAATTGAGATTTCAGTTGTCTATTCGTCAAAGTGTGAAATCAATTCCTCAAAAACTGTTGGATCAATTCGAACCAAATCTTGAAACTGCACATACTTTTCAAATTGAGATGCACATGTTGAAGTTCAGTTCGATATTTCACATAGGAATTGAGATTTCAGTGGTCAATTCGGCAAAGTGTGATATCAATCCCTAAGGAACTATTGGATCAATTCGAACCAAATCTTGAAAGTGCACATAGTTTTCGAATTGAGACGCACATGTTGAATTTCAGTTCGATAGTTCAGATAGGAATTGAGATTTCAGTGGTCAATTCGGCAAAGTGTGATATCAATTCCTAAGGAACTATTGGATCAATTCGACCCAAATCTCGAAACTGTACACAGTTTTCGAATTGAGATGCACATGTTGAATTTCAGTTCGATAGTTCTGATAGGAATTGAGCTTTCAGTGGTCTATTCGTCAAAGTGAGATATCAATTCCTCAAAAACTTTTTGATCAATTCGAACCAAATCTTGAAACTGCACCTACTTTTCGAATTGAGATGCACATGTTGAATTTCAGTTCGATAGTTCAGATAGGAATTGAGATTTCAGTGGTCAATTCGGCAAAGTGTGATATCAATTCCTAAGGAACTATTGGATCAATTCGACCCAAATCCCGAAACTGTACTCAGTTTTCGAATTGAGATGCACATGTTGAATTTCAGTTCGATAGTTCTGATAGGAATTGAGCTTTCAGTGGTCTATTCGTCAAAGTGAGATATCAATTCCTCAAAAACTTTTTGATCAATTCGAACCAAATCTTGAAACTGCACCTACTTTTCGAATTGAGACGCACATGTTGAATTTCAGTTCGATAGTTCAGATAGGAATTGAGATTTCAGTGGTCAATTCGGCAAAGTGTGATATCAATTCCTAAGGAACTATTGGATCAATTCGACCCAAATCCCGAAACTGTACTCAGTTTTCGAATTGAGATGCACATGTTGAATTTCAGTTCGATAGTTCAGATAGGAATTGAGATTTCAGTGGTCAATTGGGCAAAGTGTGATATCAATTCCTAAAAACTGTTGGAACAATTCGAACCAAATCTTGAAACTGCACATAGTTTTCGTATTGAGATGCACCTGTTGAATTTCAGTTCGATAGTTCAGATAGGAATTGAGATTTCAGTGGTCAATTCGGCAAACTGTGATATCAATTCCTCGAAAACTGTTGGATCAATTCGAACCAAATCTTGAAACTGCATATAGTTTTCGGATTGAGATGCACATGTTGAATTTCAGTTCGATAGTTCAGATAGGAATCGAGATTTCGGTGGTTTTTTCGGCAAAGTGTTATATCAATTCCTCGAAAACTGTTGGATCAATTCGAACCAAATCTTGAAATTTCACACAGTTTTCGAATTTAGATGCACATGTTGAAATTCAGTTCGATAGTTCAGATAGGAATTGAGATTTCAGTGGTCGATTCGACAAAATATCATTTCAACTCCCAAGGAACTATTGGATCAATTCGACCCAAATCCCGAAACTGTACTCAGTTTTCGAATTGAGATGCACATGTTGAATTTCAGTTCGATAGTTCAGATAGGAATTGAGATTTCAGTGGTCAATTCGGCAAAGTGTGATATCAATTCCTAGAAACTGTTGGATCAATTCGAACCAAATCTTGAAACTGCACATAGTTTTCGAATTGAGATGCACATGTTGAATTTCAGTTCGATAGTTCTGATAGGAATTGAGATTTCAGTGGTCGATTCGACATATTATCATTTCAATTCCTAAGGAACTATTGGATCAATTCGACCAAAATCTCGAAACTGTACACAGTTTTCGAAATGAGATGCAAATGTTGAATTTCAGTTCGATAGTTCTGATAGGAATTGAGATTTCAGTGGTCTATTCGGCAAAGTGTGATATCAATTCCTCAAACACTGTTGGATCAATTCGACCCAAATCTTGAAACTGCACATCGTTTTCGGATTGAGATGCACCTGTTGAATTTCAGTTCGATAGTTCAGATAGGAATCGAGATTTCAGTGGCCTTTTCAACAAAGTGTGATATCAATTCCTCAAAAACTGTTGGATCAATTCGACCCAAATCCCGAAACTGTACTCAGTTTTCGAATTGAGATGCACATGTTGAATTTCAGTTCGTTAGTTCAGATAGGAATTGAGATTTCAGTGGTCGATTCGACATATTATCATTTCAATTCCTAAGGAACTATTGGATCAATTCGACCAAAATCTCGGAACTGTACACAGTTTTCGAAATGAGATGCACATGTTGAATTTCAGTTCGATAGTTCTGATAGGAATTGAGATTTCAGTGGTCGATTCGACAAAATATTATTTCAATTCCCAAGGAACTATTGGATCAATTCGACCCAAATCCCGAAACTGCACATAGTTTTCGGATTGAGATGCACCTGTTGAATTTCAGTTCGATAATTCAGATAGGAATTGAGATTTCAGTGGTCAATTCGGCAAAGTGTGATATCAATTCCTAGAAAACTGTTGGATCAATTCGAACCAAATCTTGAAACTGCACATACTTTTCAAATTGAGATACACATGTTGAATTTCAGTTCGATAGTTCTGATAGGAATTGAGATTTCAGTTGTCTATTCGTCAAAGTGTGAAATCAATTCCTCAAAAACTGTTGGATCAATTCGAACCAAATCTTGAAACTGCACATACTTTTCAAATTGAGATGCACATGTTGAAGTTCAGTTCGATATTTCACATAGGAATTGAGATTTCAGTGGTCAATTCGGCAAAGTGTGATATCAATCCCTAAGGAACTATTGGATCAATTCGAACCAAATCTTGAAAGTGCACATAGTTTTCGAATTGAGACGCACATGTTGAATTTCAGTTCGATAGTTCAGATAGGAATTGAGATTTCAGTGGTCAATTCGGCAAAGTGTGATATCAATTCCTAAGGAACTATTGGATCAATTCGACCCAAATCTCGAAACTGTACACAGTTTTCGAATTGAGATGCACATGTTGAATTTCAGTTCGATAGTTCTGATAGGAATTGAGCTTTCAGTGGTCTATTCGTCAAAGTGAGATATCAATTCCTCAAAAACTTTTTGATCAATTCGAACCAAATCTTGAAACTGCACCTACTTTTCGAATTGAGATGCACATGTTGAATTTCAGTTCGATAATTCTGATAGGAATTGAGGATTCAGTGGTCTATTCGACAAAGTATCATTTCAATTCCTAAGGAACTATTGGATCAATTCGAACCAAATCTTGAAACTGTACACAGTTTTCGAATTGAGATGCACATTTTGAATTTCAGTTCGATAGTTCAGATAGGAATTGAGATTTCAGTATTCAATTCGGCAAAGTGTGATATCGATTCTTCGAAAACTGTTAGATCAATTCGAACCAAATCTTGAAACTGCACATACTTTTCAAATTGTGATGCACATGTTGAATTTAAGTTCGATAGTTCAGATAGGAATTGAGATTTCAGTATTCAATTCGGCAAAGTGTGATATCAATTCTTCGAAAACTGTTGGATCAATTCGATCCAAATCTTGAAACTGCACATACTTTTCGAATTGAGATGCACATGTTGAATTTCAGTTCGATAGTTTAGATAGGAATCGAGATTTCGGTGGTCTTTTCGGCAGAGTGTGAGATCAATTCCTCAAAAACTGTTGGTTCAATTCGAACCAAATCTTGAAATTTCACACAGTTTTCGAATTGAGATGCACATGTTGAAATTCAGTTCGATAGTTCAGATAGGAATTGAGATTTCAGTGGTCAATTCGGCAAAGTCTGATATCAATTCCTCGAAAACTGTTGGATCAATTCGAACCAAATCTTGAAACTGCACATAGTTTTCGGATTGAGATGCACATGTTGAATTTCAGTTCGATAGTTCTGATAGGAATTGAGATTTCAGTGGTCGATTCGAAAAAAAATATCATTTCAATTCCCAAGGAACTATTGGATCAATTCGACCCAAATCCCGAAACTGTACTCAGTTTTCGAATTGAGATGCAGTTGAATTTCAGTTCGATAGTTCAGATAGGAATTGAGATTTCAGTGGTCAATTGGGCAAAGTGTGATATCAATTCCTAAAAACTGTTGGAACAATTCGAACCAAATCTTGAAACTGCACATAGTTTTCGTATTGAGATGCACCTGTTGAATTTCAGTTCGATAGTTCAGATAGGAATTGAGATTTCAGTGGTCAATTCGGCAAACTGTGATATCAATTCCTCGAAAACTGTTGGATCAATTCGAACCAAATCTTGAAACTGCATATAGTTTTCGGATTGAGATGCACATGTTGAATTTCAGTTCGATAGTTCAGATAGGAATCGAGATTTCGGTGGTTTTTTCGGCAAAGTGTGATATCAATTCCTCAAAAACTGTTGATTCAATTCGAACCAAATCTTGAAATTTCACACAGTTTTCGGATTGAGATGCACATGTTGAAATTCAGTTCGATAGTTCAGATAGGAATTGAGATTTCACTGGTCGATTCGACATATTATCATTTCAATTCCTAAGGAACTATTGGATCAATTCGACCAAAATCTCGAAACTGTACACAGTTTTCGAAATGAGATGCAAATGTTGAATTTCAGTTCGATAGTTCTGATAGGAATTGAGATTTCAGTGGTCTATTCGGCAAAGTGTGATATCAATTCCTCAAACACTGTTGGATCAATTCGACCCAAATCCCGAAACTGTACTCAGTTTTCGAATTGAGATGCACATGTTGAATTTCAGTTCGATAGTTCATATAGGAATTGAGATTTCAGTGGTCAATTCGGCAAAGTGTGATATCAATTCCTAAAAACTGTTGGATCAATTCGAACCAAATCTTGAAACTGCACATAGTTTTCGAATTGAGATGCACATGTTGAATTTCAGTTCGATAGTTCTGATAGGAATTGAGATTTCACTGGTCGATTCGACATATTATCATTTCAATTCCTAAGGAACTATTGGATCAATTCGACCAAAATCTCGAAACTGTACACAGTTTTCGAAATGAGATGCAAATGTTGAATTTCAGTTCGATAGTTCTGATAGGAATTGAGATTTCAGTGGTCTATTCGGCAAAGTGTGATATCAATTCCTCAAACACTGTTGGATCAATTCGACCCAAATCTTGAAACTGCACATCGTTTTCGGATTGAGATGCACCTGTTGAATTTCAGTTCGATAGTTCAGATAGGAATCGAGATTTCAGTGGCCTTTTCAACAAAGTGTGATATCAATTCCTCAAAAACTGTTGGATCAATTCGACCCAAATCCCGAAACTGTACTCAGTTTTCGAATTGAGATGCACATGTTGAATTTCAGTTCGTTAGTTCAGATAGGAATTGAGATTTCAGTGGTCGATTCGACATATTATCATTTCAATTCCTAAGGAACTATTGGATCAATTCGACCACAATCTCGGAACTGTACACAGTTTTCGAAATGAGATGCACATGTTGAATTTCAGTTCGATAGTTCTGATAGGAATTGAGATTTCAGTGGTCGATTCGACAAAATATTATTTCAATTCCCAAGGAACTATTGGATCAATTCGACCCAAATCCCGAAACTGCACATAGTTTTCGGATTGAGATGCACCTGTTGAATTTCAGTTCGATAATTCAGATAGGAATTGAGATTTCAGTGGTCAATTCGGCAAAGTGTGATATCAATTCCTCGAAAACTGTTGGATCAATTCGAACCAAATCTCGAAACAGCACATGGTTTTCGAATTGAGATGCACATGTTGAATTTCAGTTCGATAGTTCTGATAGGAATTGAGATTTCAGTGGCCGATTCGACAAAATATCATTTCAATTCCCAAGGAACTATTGGATCAATTCGACCCAAATCCCGAAACTGTACTCAGTTTCTCCCTTTCTGTCAGAAGCAACGAACTGAAATTCAACATATGCATCTCAATTCGAAAACTATCTACAGTTTCAAGATTTGGCTCGAATTGATCCAACAATTTTTGTGAAATTGATTTCACACTTTGCCGAATTGACCACAGAAATCTCAATTCCTATCTGAATTATCGAATTGAATGAAACTCAATACGTATATCCCAGTTCAAAAATTGTGTACAGTTTCGAGATTTGGATCGAATTTTGATGGTCAATCAATAAAAGAAAAACTTGTATTCATCATGAATTGTTCGACCAAGGAGACTCAAATTTCGAAATAATAACTAATGATAAGAATATCCGGGAACCTTGACAAGAGCGACTTTCGCAAGTCTGGGAAGAATAGTTTCGGTCCGTCAAAAATGACATATCGTCTTTTTTTCCATATCGCATTCGTCCGAAATACGATGCAATGATGAACCCAATAATTGGTACAAATAAAAAATTCTAAATTCCTCGAGATTGCGCAGGAAACTTGCAATTTCAAGTCCTTAGCAATAATTTACCAACCAATCGCCCGTCAAATTTCCGTCAACTTCGCTAATATCGGTACCACTATCAGAAGAAATCTAAGGTGTAAAGGTTAAACAATGTCATTTTCAACTTCCGAGTCTGAAATGCGACAGGCAACTACGCCCGCCACTGCTGTTGGTAAGACGCTGAAAAAAGCTGAGAAAAAAACCTCAGCAAGGTCAAAACATGTCAAACCCAGCCATCCCCCAACTTCCGATATGGTTAATCGTGCCATCAAAGGATTGAAAGAAAGGAGCGGATCCTCGTTGCATGCTTTCAAGAAATAGATCGGTTCGAATTACAAGGTCGATTCTGAAAAACTTGCACCGTTCATAAGAAAAGACCGCTATACAGTCCGGTTCCTTGATTCAGACCAAAGGAAAAGAAGCGTCTGGCTCTTTCAAATTGGCCGCTGGCGGTTCTACAACAAACGCGTCGAAGAAATTTGCGAAAAAATTGGTCAAGTCGGCCGATGGAGCAAATAATAATGCATCACCTACAATGGCAGCCGACAAGAAGAACACATCACCTGCCAGGTCTACATCTATCTAGTGAGTAGGTCGGAAAAGAGAGCGGCAATTGCAACAGAAAAGAAGCCAAAATTAACGAAATCTCCCTCGAAAGCTAAGAAGGCAAACAAAAAGCCGACGAAGAAGTCCAAAGCACCGAAACCAAAAACGGTCAAATCAGTAACGGCTCCGAAGAAAGTAACGTCTCCCAAAAAGCAAAAGTAAAACGTATATAATTTTGGAAGGAAAAAAATTTAAATCCGGTCCTTTTCAGGGCCTCTAGAATTTTCTATCAAATATTACTTTTATAGATTTTCGCTCGCTAGAGATACGATGTCAGACAAGATGTTTTCATCGAACACGACATAGCATCATTTCAATTCCTAAGGAACTATTGGATCAATTCGACAAAAATCTCGAAACTGTACACAGTTTTCGAATTGAGATGCACATGGTGAATTTCAGTTCGATAGTTCTGATAGGAATTGAGATTTCAGTGGTCAATTCGGCAAAGTGTGATATCAATTCCTCGAAAACTGTTTTATCAATTCGAACCAAATCTTGAAACTGAACATAGTTTTCGGATTGAGATGCACATGTTGAATTTCAGTTCGAAAGGACCGTGGGGACCTGTGGACTTCAGTTCTACCTGGGGTTAGGCCCCCACAGTTGCTGGCGGTGTGGCAATGAAGGCCACCACAGGGAGGAATGCCGAGGGGAAAGGACGAAGTTCTGTTCCAGGTGCGGCCGTGTGGGGGTCCTTTCCAGGGTGTGTTGCGTTAGAGATAGGGGACCAGGGACCGCCAGAACTGCCTCAGGACCGACCGCAACTCCAGGGAGCAGGACAGAGGCCATACTGCCGGACTCCCGACTGAGGCCCGCCGTACCGCCAACACCGTCAGAACCGTCGCCGCCCACATCGTTGCCGCCCCTACCGAAGTAGAAGGTGAAAATGGATTAGAATTACCGAAAAAAAATTACCGATTATTAAAATGATACCGTTCCGAAAAATATCTTTTATTGCACCAACCGAAATGGTGGATGCGCTAACCGGAGTAGTAGTGGATTCGTCAAAATATCATTTCAATTCCTAAGGAACTATTGGATCAATTCGAACCAAATCTTGAAACTGCACATAGTTTTCGCATGCATCTCAATACGCAACTCAATTCGAAAACTATGTACAGTTTCAAAATTTGGCTCGAATTGATCCAACAGTTTATGGGAAATTGATATCACACTTTGCCGAATTGACCTCTGAAATCTCAATTCTTATCAGAACTATCGATATGAAATTCAACATGTGCATCACAATTCGAAAACTATGTGATGTTTTAAGATTTGGGTCGAAATGATCAAACGGTTTTTGAGAAATTCATATCACACTTTGCCGAATTGACCACAGAAATCTTAATTCCTATCTGAATTATCGAACTGAATGAAACTCAATACGTATATCTCAGTTCAAAAATTGTGTAGAGTTTCGAGATTTGGATCGAATTTTGATGGTCAATGAATAAAAGAATAAGTTTTTATTTATCATGAATTGTTCGATCAAGGAGACTCAACTTTCGGAATAATAACTTATGACGAGAATATCCATGAACCTTGACAAGAGCGACTTCGGCAAGTCTGGGAAGAATCGTTTCGGTCCGTCAAAAATGACATATCGGCCTATTTTCCATATCGCATTCGTCCGAAATACGATGCAATGATGAACCCAATAATTGGTACAAATAAAAAACTTTAAAATCCTCGAAATTGCGCAGGAAACTTTCAATTTCAAATCCATAGCAATAATTTACCAACCATTCGCCCGTAAAATTTCCGTCAACTTGGCTAATATCGGTCCCACTATTTGAAGAAATCCAAAGTGTTAAAGTCAAACAATGTCATTTTCAGCCTCCGAGTCTCAAGTGCGACAGGCAACCACGCCCGCCACTGGTGTATGTACACAGTTTTCGAATTGAGATGCACATGTTGAATTTCAGTTCGAAAGGACCGTGGGGACCTGTGGACTTCAGTTCTACCTGGGGCTAGGCCCCCACAGTTGCTGGCGGTGTGGCAATGAAGGCCACCACAGGGTGGACTGCCGAGGGGAAAGGACGAAGTTCTGTTCCAGGTGCGGAAGTGTGGGGGTCCTTTCCAGGGTGTGTTGCGTTAGAGATAGGGGACCAGGGACCGCCAGAACTGCCTCAGGACCGACCGCAACTCCAGTTAGCAGGACAGAGGCCATACTGCCGGACCTCCGACTGAGGCCCGCCGTACCGCCAACACCGTCAGAACCGTCGCCGCCCACATCGTTGCCGCCCCTACCGAAGTAGAAGGTGAAAATGGATTAGAATTACCGAAAAAAAAATTACCGATTATTAAAATGATACCGTTCCGAAAAATATCTTTTATTGCACCAACCGAAATGGTGGATGCGCTAACCGGAGTAGTAGTCGATTCGTCAAAATATCATTTCAATTCCTAAGGAACTATTGGATCAATTCGAACCAAATCTTGAAACTGCACATAGTTTTGGCATGCATCTCAATACGCAACTCAATTCGAAAACTATGTACAGTTTCAAAATTTGGCTCGAATTGATCCAACAGTTTATGGGAAATTGATATCACACTTTGCCGAATTGACCTCTGAAATCTCAATTCTTATCAGAACTATCGATATGAAATTCAACATGTGCATCTCAATTCGAAAACTATGTGAAGTTTCAAGATTTGGGTCGAAATGATCAAACGGTTTTTGAGAAATTCATATCACACTTTGCAGAATTGTCCACAGAAATCTTAATTCCTATCTGATGTGATGAAGTCCAGTTTTCTGAGGAAAATTGGAGTTCATCTTAGTGCATTTCTTTCGTTTCAAATTTCCGTCTTTGCAAATATTTTGATTCTCGAATATTCCGTACGTTCATTCCGATAGGCAGAGTGAATGTAAAAAACCGCTCATCTGTATTTCACGTTGTTTTTCTTACATGCCGCTGAAGATTTCGACGTTTTTCATCTGTTGATATGCGATAAACCGGAGCTGACGACGTTTTTCATTCTTGTCGCATTCTGGAATTTTCAGATTTTTACCGTGAGAGGGGATATGCCTATAAAAGCAAATTTTCCCCCGCGACGGTCACTTTTCGACTTTTGACTTTTACTTCAGTTCTTTCACTTCGCTTCAGTATTTTCGATTTTTCGCTTTCTAATGTGGTGACTTCTGTTATAGATTCAGTTAACTTTTAGTTTCAAGATTTGGTTCGAATTGATCCAACAGATTTCGAGCAATAGATATCACACTTTGCCGAATTGACCACTGAAATCTCAATTCCTATCTGAACTATCGAACTGAAATTCAGCATGTGCATCTCAATTCGAAAACTGTGTGAAATTTCAAGATTTGGTTCGAATTGAACCAACAGTTTTCGAGGAATTGATATCACACTTTGCCGAATTGACCACTGGAATCTCAATTCCTATCTGAACTATCGAACTGAAATTCAACATGTGCATCTCAATTCGAAAACCGTGTGAAATTTCAAGATTTGGTTCGAATTGAACCAACAGTTTTCGAGGAATTGATATCACACTTTGCCGAATTGACCACTGAAATCTCAATTCCTATCTGAACTATCGAACTGAAATTCAACATGTGCATCTCAATTCGAAAACTGTGTACAGTTTCGAGATCTGGGTCGAATTGATCCAATAGTTCGTATAGAATTCGAATGATACTATGTCGAATCGTCCACTGAAATCTCAATTCCTATCAGAACTATCGAACTGAAATTCAACATGTGCATCTCAATTCGAAAACTATGTGCAGTTTCAAGATTTGGTTCGAATTGATCCAACAGTTTTTAGGAATTGATATCACACTTTGCCGAATTGACCACTGAAATCTCAATTCCTATCTGAACTATCGAACTGAAATTCAACATGTGCATCTTAATTCGAAAACTGTGTACAGTTTCGGGATTTGGTTCGAATTGATCCAATAGTTCCTTGGGAATTGAAATGATATTTTGTCGAATCGACCACTGAAATCTCAATTCCTATCAGAACTATCGATCTGAAATTCAACATGTGCATCTCTGAAATAGATTTAATAAAAAATGATCTAAAGGTCCAAGGAATCCATGACGCCGAGGTGTCCAGAATGACATCCAATAAAACCAAAAAGTTTATACCCTTATACCTGGTAAAAACTCAGAGAAAGGAGATTTTCGAAATAAGACGCCTCTACAATCTCTGCATTGTAGTGGAATCAAAAAGAAGGGCAGAAAATCCAAGCCAATGCTTCAGATGTCAGAGGTACGGACACGCCCAAAACAAGTGCTCTTTTCCATACAGATGCGTCAAATGTTTGGGCAATCATTGCACAAAAGATTGCGAACTTACCAGAAAAGGTGAGGAGAGAAATGCCACATGCGTTCTGTGCGGCGAAGAAGGCCATCCAGCAAGCTACAAAGGATGTAGCGAATTCAAATTAGTTACAAGGAAGAGGGAAACAGGCCAGAAATCGGCTCAGCAGAGCACGATTCCTCTAAAAGTCCAGGAGAAAAAGAAGCCCACCCCCTCCAAAGTAGACGACAAGAAAAAAGAAGTACCCAAACCAGTACAGAAGAAGGAGACCTCGAAAATGCCCCAAGCTAAACCTACGATCAACAAAACAAAAGAAAACAGAAAAGTCTCTGAATCCGCCGACGATTTAGACACTTTTACTGAAAAAATTTTCAACAAAATCATGTAGAAAATTGAAAGAGAGATGGAGAAAAAACTCCTAGGAATGTTCAGTAAACTGAAATAATGGAACATACAACTAGGAAAAATTCCCTTAAAATAGTCTCCTGGAAGATAAACGGGGTCAGAACTCGAAAACCCGAGATAGAAGAAATAATATCAGAGAGAAAACCTGATATTATAGCCTTACAGGAAACAAGAATACAACCAAATACGCGATTGAATATCATGAATTATGAGATATATAGATGTGACAGAATCGCAAACACTGGGGGAGGTGTTGCCTTACTGGTTAGACGAGATCTGAAACACTATTTTAAAGGAAGATCTGACGAGTCACAAATAGAAACAGTGACGATTGTAGCTGAAATAAATCTACAAAGAGTCGAAGTCACATCGGCATATAAAAGACCCCCAAATAACTTATTAGAAGAAGAAATCAACAACTTACTAGATGGAACAAACCCGAAAATCTGCATCGGAGATTTTAATTGCAAATCTGATACAATCGGAGGTAACAGAAATACCGACAATCAACACACCGGAAGACCTAGAAAGAGCAGTTGATGAACTAGAAAAGAATATAATAGATGCCTACAAAAAGAGCACAAAGAAAATAACGAGACCAGCACCGATACATCCACACGGTGATACACCCAGAGAAATCAAAGATCTCATCAGGGAAAATCGGAGACTAAGAAAAACATACAGGCTCAACAAAACAGATATAAATAAGAGAAATCTAAACCGACACAGCCAAGTTCTAAAAAATGCCCTGAAGGACATGAGAACAAATAGATGGAACAAAAGAGTTCAAGAACTAAATACTATCGATCATTCTGCATGGAAAATGCAAAAATGTGTGAGAAGAGAAAAGACTAAAATACCACCTCTCCACGAAGAAAGAGGAATGGCATATACGAATATCGATAAAGCAGAAGCACTGGCGGACTCGATAGAAAGAGAATCGAGAATAAATTACAGACCTGATGACGATAATGACGAGCTGGAAGATCCTGTAGAGAACAACGAAGAAGAAATGGGCGAACCACCAGTAGACGACAAAATAGAAAAACCAACTTCTCCATTTGAAATAAAAGAGATAATCAGAAGCTTGAAAAATAGAAAAGCTCCCGGAAGTGATAAAATAACGAATGCTATGTTGAAGAAATTACCTAGAAAAGGTATAGCTGCTCTCACAAATATTGCAAACGGTATAATGAGGACTGAACACTATCCGGAAAAGTGGAAAACTGCAGAAGTCATAGTGTTCAACAAACCAGGCAAAGATGAAAAATTCCCCCAAAACTACAGGCCGATAAGTTTATTGTCCGCCCTAGGAAAAGTAGTAGAAAGGGTAATCGTTAGGAGGCTTACAGAAGAAACTGAAAATCTGAATCTCATTCCAGCAGAGCAATTCGGATTCAGAAGAGACCACTCAACTGAACAGCAATTACTGAGACTCACAGAATACATAACAGAAGGATTCCAAAATAAACAAGCAACCGGTCTTGTACTACTAGATGTCGCCAGAGCATTCGACAGAGTATGGCAGGAAGGATTGATTTACAAAATGAGATATGCTGGATATTCAATGAAACTGTGCAAGTTGATTAGGAATTATTTGAGGAACAGAAGATTCTACGTGAAAGTGGAAGGAGAAAACTCCACAACCAGATATATGGAAGCAGGGGTGCCTCAAGGGTCAGTACTTGGGCCATTACTGTATAACATATATATCCACGATATACCAAAATCTCCAAGGACTATGCTGACATTATATGCCGACGACACAGGAATCGCAATGCGACATCGCAAGCCAGAAATTATAGAAGGAATGTTACAAGAAGCTATAGATGAAATAAATGACTGGTGTATTAAATGGAAAATAAAACTCAATGGACAAAAGAGCCAAGCGATATTACTGCAGAAGAGGAGACTAAGAACTACAACAAATCTAGAGGTAGATGGAGAAGAAATCGAATGGAAAAACGAAGCAAAATATTTAGGTATCACCCTAGACAAAGGTCTAACATGGAGAAGCCATATCAAACAAGCCGTTGACAAAACCAAGGCAGCGATGAATATGCTCTAACCGCTGATAGGTAGAAAGAGCCACATGTCAAATGAGACAAAATTGAAAATAATCAAAGCCGTTGCTAGACCGCAACTGACTTATGGATCAGGTGCTTGGGGATTCGCGGCAAAGAGCCATATACAAAGAATTCAGGCAACAGAAAACAAGCTACTACGATGTGCCATAGATGCGCCTTGGTTTGTCAAGAACAAACAGATATATCGAGATTCGAAGTGGGAAACCATCACCGAATTTATGAAGAGGAAAGCTGAAAAGTTATTCGAAACAGCGAAGGAACATCCAAACGAAGAACTCAGGAGACTAGTGGACTACGATCCGGAGGAAGACAGAAGAAGAATGAGAATTTACAAAAGGAGACCGAGAGATCAATTGAGGAGAGATTAAAATGAGTACGACAACTTATTAAAACTATACTAAGAAGAGATATCCGAAATGGACGAACATGAAAACCTTAGCACGACAATGTGCAAGAAGAAATCAACCGATTAAGGGATAAATGGTTTATAGGCAAATGCCCGGAACCAACAAAAAGCAGGTTAGGTTTAGTGGGTCGCGAACTCAGGAGAGTGAGTAACCCCACAGTGTTCCCTAGAAATGGGTTCCTCTGGGCGAGAGATAGAGCCCCGTGTTTTCACGGTCGCAGATTCATCTGCTATAAAAAAAAAAAAAAAAAAGGTCAAACCATGTCATTTTCAGCCTCCGAGTCTCAAGTGCGACAGGCAACCACGCCCGCCACTGGTGTATGTACACAGTTTTCGAATTGAGATGCACATGTTGAATTTCAGTTCGAAAGGACCGTGGGGACCTGTGGACTTCAGTTCTACCTGGGGTTAGGCCCCCACAGTTGCTGGCGGTGTGGCAATGATGGCCACCAAAGGGAGGACTGCCGAGGGGAAAGGACGAAGTTCTGTTTCAGGTGCGGCCGTGTGGGGGTCCTTTCCAGGGTGTGTTGCGTTAGAGATAGGGGACCAGGGACCGCCAGAACTCCCTCAGGACCGACCGCAACTCCAGGGAGCAGGACAGAGGCCATACTGCCGGACCTCCGACTGAGGCCCGCCGTACTGTCAACACCGTCAGAACCGTCGCCGCCCACATCGTTGCCGCCCCTACCGAAGTAGAAGGTGAAAATGGATTAGAATTACCGAAACAAAAATTACCGATTATTAAAATGATACCGTTCCGAAAAATATCTTTTATTGCACCAACCGAAATGGTGGATGCGCTAACCGGAGTAGTAGTCGATTCGTCAAAATATCATTTCAATTCCTAAGGAACTATTGGATCAATTCGAACCAAATCTTGAAACTGCACATAGTTTTCGCATGCATCTCAATATGCAACTCAATTCGAAAACTATGTGAAGTTTCAAGATTTGGGTCGAAATGATCAAACGGTTTTTGAGAAATTCATATCACACTTTGCCGAATTGACCACAGAAATCTTAATTCCTATCTGAATTATCGAACTGAATGAAACTCAATACGTATATCTCAGTTCAAAAATTGTGTAGAGTTTCGAGATTTGGATCGAATTTTGATGGTCAATGAATAAAAGAATAAGTTCTATTTATCATGAATTGTTCGATCAAGGAGACTCAACTTTCGGAATAATAACTTATGACAAGAATATCAATGAACCTTGACAAGAGCGACTTCGGCAAGTCTGGGAAGAATCGTTTCGGTCCGTCAAAAATGACATATCGGCCTATTTTCCATATCGCATTCGTCCGAAATACGATGCAATGATGAACCCAATAATTGGTACAAATAAAAAACTTTAAAATCCTCGAGATTGCGCAGGAAACTTTAAATTTCAAGTCCGTAGCAATAATTTACCAACCATTCGCCCGTGAAATTTTCGTCAACTTGGCTAATATCGGTCCCACTATTTGAAGAAATCCAAAGTGTTAAGGTCGAACAATGTTATTTTCAGCCCCCGAGTCTCAAGTGCGACAGGCAACCACGCCCGCCACTGGTGTATGTACACAGTTTGCTAATTGAGATGCACATGTTGAATTTCAGTTCGAAAGGACCGTGGGGACCTGTGGACTTCAGTTCTACCTGGGGTTAGGCCCCCACAGTTGCTGGCGGTGTGGCAATGAAGGCTACCACAGGGAGGACTGCCGAGGGGAAAGGACGAAGTTCTGTTCCAGGTGCGGCCGTGTGGGGGTCTTTTCCAGGGTGTGTTGCGTTAGAGATAGGGGACCAGGGACCGCCAAAACTGCCTCAGGACCGACCGCAACTCCAGGGAGCAGGACAGAGGCCATACTGCCGGACCTCCGACTGAGGCCCTCCGTACCGCCAACACCGTCAGAACCGTCGCCGCCCACATCGTTGCCACCCCTACCGAAGTAGAAGGTGAAAATGGATTAGAATTACCGAAAAAAAAATTACCGATTATTAAAATGATACCGTTCCGAAAAATATCTTTTATTGCACCAACCGAAATGGTGGTTGCGCTAACCGGAGTAGTAGTCGATTCGTCCAAATATCATTTCAATTTCTAAGGAACTATTGGATCAATTCGAACCAAATCTTGAAACTGCACATAGTTTTCGCATGCATCTCAATATGCAACTCAATTCGAAAACTATGTACAGTTTCAAAATTTGGCTCGAATTGATCCAACAGCTTATGGGAAATTGATATCACACTTTGCCGAATTGACGTCTGAAATCTCAATTCCTACCGATATTAAAATGATACCGTTCCGAAAAATATCTTTTATTGCACAAACTGAAATGGTGGATGAGCTAACCGGAGTAGTAGTCGATTCGTCAAAATATCATTTCAATTCCTAAGGAACTATTGGATCAATTCGAACCAAATCTTGAAACTGCACATAGTTTTCGCATGCATCTCAATATGCACCTCAATTCGAAAACTATGTACAGTTTCAAAATTTGGCTCGAATTGATCCAACAGTTTATGAGAAATTGATATCACACTTTGCCGAATTGACCTCTGAAATCTCAATTCCTATCAGAACTATCGATATGAAATTCAACATGTGCATCTCAATTCGAAAACTATGTGAAGTTTCAAGATTTGGCTCGAAATGATCAAACGGTTTTTGAGAAATTCATATCACACTTTGCCGAATTGACCACAGATAATCTGAATTATCGAACTGAATGAAACTCAATACGTATATCTCAGTTCAAAAATTGTGCAGAGTTTCGAGATTTGGATCGAATTTTGATGGTCAATGAATAAAAGAATAAGTTCTATTTATCATGAATTGTTCGATAAAATTCCACCCATCACGATGATGGGCACCTCAGATTGGGTAGAGTTATCTAAAGCTCTCTACACAAAAATGATAAATTACAACCGTGCAACTACAGTTATTATAGAAGGAATGTTACAAGAAGCTATAGATGAAATAAATGACTGGTGTATTAAATGGAAAATAAAACTCAACGGACAAAAGAGCCAAGCGACATTACTGCAGAAGAGGAGACTAAGAACTACAACAAATCTAGAGGTAGATGGAGAAGAAATCGAATGGAAAAACGAAGCAAAATATTTAGGTATCACCCTAGACAAAGGTCTAACATGGAGAAGCCATATCAAACAAGCCGTTGACAAAACCAAGGCAGCGATGAATATGCTCTACCCGCTGATAGGTAGAAAGAGCCACATGTCAAATGAGAGAAAATTGAAAATAATCAAAGCCGTTGCTAGACCGCAACTGACTTATGGATCAGGTGCTTGGGGATTCGCGGCAAAGAGCCATATACAATGAATTCAGGCAACAGAAAACAAGCTACTACGATATGGTATAGATGCGCCTTGGTTTGTCAGGAACAAACAGATATATCGAGATTTGGAGTGGGAAACCATCACCGAATTTATGAAGAGGAAAGCTGAAAAGTTATTCGAAACAGCGAAGGAACATCCAAACGAAGAACTCAGGAGACTAGTGGACTACGATCCGGAGGAAGACAGAAGAAGAATGAGAATTTACAAAAGAGACCGAGAGATCAATTGAGGAGAGATTAAAATGAGTACGACAACTTATTAAAACTATACTAAGAAGAGATATCCGAAATGGACGAACATGAAAACCCTAGCACGACAATGTGCAAGAAGAAATCAACCGATTAAGGGATAAATGGTTTATAGGCAAATGCCCGGAACCAACAAAAAGCAGGTTAGGTTTAGTGGGTCGCGAACTCAGGAGAGTGAGTAACCCCACAGTGTTCCCTAGAAATGGGTTCCTCTGGGCGAGAGATAGAGCCCCGTGTTTTCACGGTCGCAGATTCCCCCTGCTATAAAAAAAAAAAAAACTACAGTTAAAGACGGTATAAAAATCATCGCGTCAACCGTAGATGATTTTAGAAAAATCACTACATTCTTCGAGCAGCATGGTAAAGAATTTTTTACCTACCAAATGGAGGAGGAGAAGAAGATATATGCCGTTATAAGGCATTTACCAACCGACGCTGATATTGCGTTGATTAAGTACGACCTGATATTCCAGGGAATATCAGACGCTGAGGTGTCCAGAATGACATCGACAATGACAAAGAAGCCAATACCTCTCTACATGGTTAAAACCCAGAAAAAGGCTCTTGTCAAGGTTCATGGATATTCTTGTCATAAGTTATTATTCCGAAAGTTGAGTCTCCTTGATCGAACAATTCATGATAAATAGAACTTATTCTTTTATTCATTGACCATCAAAATTCGATCCAAATCTCGAAACTCTACACAATTTTTGAACTGAGATATACGTATTGAGTTTCATTCAGTTCGATAATTCAGATAGGAATTAAGATTTCTGTGGTCAATTCTGCAAAGTGTGATATGAATTTCTCAAAAACCGTTTGATCATTTCGACCCAAATCTTGAAACTTTACATAGTTTTCGAATTGAGATGCACATGTTGAATTTCATATCGATAGTTCTGATAGGAATTGAGATTTCAGAGGTCAATTCGGCAAAGTGTGATATCAATTTCCCATAAACTGTTGGATCAATTCGAGCCAAATTTTGAAACTGTACATAGTTTTCGAATTGAGTTGCATATTGAGATGCATGCGAAAACTATGTGCAGTTTCAAGATTTGGTTCGAATTGATCCAATAGTTCCTTAGGAATTGAAATGATATTTTGACGAATCGACTACTACTCCGGTTAGCGCATCCACCATTTCGGTTGGTGCAATAAAAGATATTTTTCGGAATGGTATAATTTTAATAATCGGTAATTTTTTTTTTCGGTAATTCTAATCCATTTTCACCTTCTACTTCGGTAGGGGCGGCAACGATGTGGGCGGCGACGGTTCTGACGGTGTTGGCGGTACGGCGGGCCTCAGTCGGAGGTCCGGCAGTATGGCCTCTTTCCTGCTCCCTGGAGTTGCGGTCGGTCCTGAGTCAGTTCTGGCGGTCATTGATCCCCTATCTCTAACGCAACACACCCTGGAAAAGACCCCCACACGGCCGCACCTGGAACAGAACTTCGTCCTTTCCCCTCGGCAGTCCTCCCTGTGGTGGCCTTCATTGCCACACCGCCAGCAACTGTGGGGGCCTAACCCCAGGTAGAACTGAAGTCCACAGGTCCCCACGGTCCTTTCGAACTGAAATTCAACATGTGCATCTCAATTCGAAAACTGTGTACATACACCAGTGGCGGGCGTGGTTGCCTGTCGCACTTGAGACTCGGAGGCTGAAAATGACATTGTTTGACCTTAACACTTTGGATTTCTTCAAATAGTGGGACCGATATTAGCCAAGTTGACGGAAATTTTACGGGCGAATGGTTGGTAAATTATTGCTAAGGACTTGAAATTGAAAGTTTCCTGCGCAATCTCGAGGATTTCAAAGTTTTTTATTTGTACCAATTATTGGGTTCATCATTGCATCGTATTTCGGACGAATGCGATATGGAAAATAGGCCGATATGTCATTTTTGACGGACCGAAACAATTCTTCCAAGACTTGCCGAAGTCGCTCTTGTCAAGGTATCCATATACAGGGTGTGGCGTAATGAATGGATAATATTGAGCCTGGGGGTAGAGGACTCTATGGCGGTTCAGAAAAATATATTTTACGTTCAGTAAAAGGGCCTTGGTTTTCGAGATATTGGAGATTTTCGAAAATTCAAGAGAATTACACCCTACGCCACTCGTTTTGCAGGCAAGACTCCAAATGAAGGAACTTTTTCAAACTGTTTTTTGGATAGTATTCCTGGATAGATGATCTATCGAATGCAATTCATTATTTTTGAGGGGCATGAATAGTTCTTTATGAAAAAAAGAAGTTATTATTCCGAAAGTTGAGTCTCCTTGATCGAACAATTCATGATAAATAGAACTTATTCTTTTATTCATTGACCATCAAAATTCGATCCAAATCTCGAAACTCTACACAATTTTTGAACTGAGATATACGTATTGAGTTTCATTCAGTTCGATAATTCAGATAGGAATTCAGATTTCTCTGGTCAATTTGGCAAAGTGTGATATGAATTTCTCAAAAACCGTTTGATCAATTCGACCCAAATCTTGAAACTTCACATAGTTTTCGAATTGAGATGAACATGTTGAATTTCATATCGATAGCTCTGATAGGAATTGAGATTTCAGTGGTCAATTCGGCAAAGTGTGATATCAATTTCCCATAAACTGTTGGATCAATTCGAGCCAAATTTTGAAACTGTACATAGGTTTCGAATTGAGTTGCATATTGAGATGCACATGTTGAATTTCAGTTCTATAGTTCAGATAGGCATTGAGATTTCTGTGGTCAATTTGGCAAAGTGTGATATGAATTTCTCAAAAACCGTTTGATCAATTCGACCCAAATCTTGAAACTTCACATAGTTTTCGAATTGAGATGCACATGTTGAATTTCATATCGATAGTTCTGATAGGAATTGAGATTTCAGTGGTCAATTCGGCAAAGTGTGATATCAATTTTCCATAAACTGTTGGATAAATTCGGGCAAAATCTTGAAACTGTAACTGGTTTTCAAATTGAGATGCATATGTTGAATTTCAGTTCGTTGATCTGGAATTATTCATTGACCATCAAAATGCGATCCAAATCTCGAAACTCTACACAATTTTTGAACTGAGATATACGTATTGAGTTTCATTCAGTTCGATAATTCAGATAGGAATTAAGATTTCTGTGGTCAATTCGGCAAAGTGTGATATGAATTCCTCAAAAACCGTTTGATCATTTCGACCCAAATCTTCAAACTTCACATAGTGTGATATCAATTTCCCATAAACTATTGGATCAATTCGAGCCAAATTTTGAAACTGTACATAGTTTTCGAATTGAGTTGCATATTGAGATGCATGCGAAAACTATGTGCAGTTTCAAGATTTGGTTCGAATTGATCCAATAGTTCCTTAGGAATTGAAATGATATTTTGACGAATCGACTACTACTCCGGTTAGCGCATCCACCATTTCGGTTGGTGCAATAAAAGATATTTTTCGGAACGATATCATTTTATTAATCGGTAATTTTTTTTTCGGTAATTCTAATCCATTTTCACCTTCTTCTTCGGTGGGGGCGGCACCGATGTGGGCGGCGACGGTTCTGACGGTGTTGGCGGTACGGCGGGCCTCAGTCGGAGGTCCGGCAGTATGGCCTCTGTCCTGCTCCCTGGAGTTGCGGTCGGTCCTGAGGCAGTTCTGGCGGTCCCTGGTCCCCTATCTCTAACGCAACACACCCTGGAAAGGACCCCCACACGGCCGCACCTGGAACAGAACTTCGTCCTTTCCCCTCGGCAGTCCTCCCTGTGGTGGCCTTCATTGCCACACCGCCAGCAACTGTGGGGGCCTAACCCCAGGTAGACCTGAAGTCCACAGTACCCCGCGATAAAACAACGAATGTTATGTTAGAGAAATTACCTAGAAAAGGTATAGCCGCTCTAACAAATATCACGAATGGAATCATTGGGACAGAATACTACCCAGAAAAATGGAAAAAAGCGGAAGTAATAGTATTCAATAAAACATGTAAAGAGAAGAAGTTCCCACAAAACTACAGACCGATAAGTCTACTGTCGGCGTTAGGAAAAGTAGTAGAAAGGATTATCGCCACGAGGCTAAATGAGGAATTCGAAAATCTGAAACTGATACCGCCAGTACAGTTCGGATTCAGAAGAGAGCATTCAACAGAGCAACAATTATTAAGGCTCACAGAGTACATTTCAGAGGGATTCCAAAATAAACAAGCCACAGGTCTTGGTTTACTAGACGTCGCCAGAGCTTTTGACAGTGTATGGCATGAAGGATTAATATTTAAGATGAGAAGTGCAGGATATTCAATCAAAATATGCAAGTTGATCCGGAATTATCACAAAAATAGAAGATTTTACGTGAAAGTGGAAGGAGAATGCTCCACAACAAGAGATTTAGAGGCTGGTGTACCCCAAGGGTCAGTGCTTGGGCCATACATTCACGATATTCCGAAGAATGCAAGAACCATGCTAACGTTATATGCTGATGACACAGGCATAGCGACTCGACACCGAAACCCAGAAATGATAGAACGAGTTCTATCGATCGATTGACGAAACAAATGACTGGTGCATAAAGTGGAAAATCAAGCTCAATGGAAAAAAGAGCCAAGCAATATTATTACAGAAGTGGAGACTGCGACCCACAACGAATCTAGAAGTTGACGGCGAAGAAATCGACTGGAAAAATGAAGCCAAATATTTAGGACTAACGCTTGACAAAGGACTTACTTGGAAGAGTCATATCAAACAAGCAATCGACAAAACGAAACCAGCGTTGTATAGACTCTACCCTTTAATAGGAAGAAGAAGCCACATGTCGAAAGAGACAAAATTGAAGATAATTAAAGCCGTTGCTAGGCCTCAACTGACTTATGGATCAGCTGCCTGGGGCTTCGCGGCAAAGAGCCACATCAAAAGAATTCAGGCCACTGAAAACAAGCTGCTACGATGTGCAATAGATGCACCTTGGTTTGTCAGAAATGGACAATATATAGGGACCTAAAGTGGGAAACCATAACGGAATTCATGAACAGAAAAGCAGAGAAATGATTCGAAACAGCGAAACACCATCCGAATCAAGAACTCAGGAGACTAGTGGACTACGACCCAGAGGAAGACAAGAGGAGAATGCGAATTTACCGAAGGAGACCAAGAGATCAATTAATAAGAGATTAAAATAACAACAGAAACTTATTGAAAAATTCAATAAAGTGTTAATCAATTTGAAAACTATATACAGTTTCAAGATTTGGCTCGAATTGATCCAACAGTTTTTGAGAAATCGATATCACACTTTGCCGAATTGACCGCTGAAATCTCTATTCCTATCTGACCTATCGAACTGAAATTCAACATGTGAATCTCAATTCGAAAACTATGTGCAGTTTCAAGATTTGGGTCGAATTGATCAAACGGTTTTTGAGAAATTTATATTCAAAAAAAATTACCTATTAATAAAATCATACCGTTCCGAAAAATATCTTTTAATGCACCAACCGAAATGGTGGATGCGCTAACCGGAA
This sequence comes from Coccinella septempunctata, assembly GCF_907165205.1. NCBI lineage: Eukaryota > Metazoa > Arthropoda > Insecta > Coleoptera > Coccinellidae > Coccinella > Coccinella septempunctata. The sequence goes on from NC_058191.1 coordinate 16,046,756, forward strand.
TTTCAATGTTTCCACCGTCAAAGTACCGTTAAATAGATCACGATACCAGAAAATAATTCCGAGTTCAATAAATTCGCAACTTTGGTTTGTTCACAGGCTGCCACCGCAAATAATCCTACACCGATAAACCCAGGAGGGTTAGAAGAATTTTTTTTTGTGTAGCAGGGGGAAAATCTGCAAATCAGACGAACCACCCTCTCCTGAGGGGGAACAAGTGTGGGGTTTCTCACTCTCCTGAACTTGTGACGCACTAAAAACCCCTAACTGCTTCTTGAATTTTGTTCCCGGGCATTTGCCTATAAACCGTTCATCTCTTAGTCGGTTTTCTTGTCGCACACTATCGTGCTGGGATTTATGTGTATATCCTCTATTGGATTAACACTTTATTGAATTTTTCAATAAGTTTCTGTTGTTATTTTAATCTCTTATTAATTGATCTCTTGGTCTCCTCGTATTTTCCTCTTGTCATCCTCTGGGTCGTAGTCCACTAGTCTCCTGAGTTCTTGATTCGGATGGTGTTTCGCTGTTTCGAATAATTTCTCTGCTTTTCTGTTCATCAATTCCGTTATGGTTTCCCTTTTCAGGTCCCTATATATCTGTCCATTCCTGACAAACCAAGGTGCATCTATTGCACATCGTAGCAGCTTGTTTTCAGCGGCCTGAATTCTTTTGATGTGTCTCTTTGCCGCGAAGCCCCAGGCAGCTGATCCATAAGTCAGTTGAGGCCTAGCAACAGCTTTGATTATCTTCAATTTTGTCTCTTTCGACATGTGGCTCTTCTTCCTATTAAAGGGTATAGTCTATACATCGCTGCTTTCGTTTTTTCGATTGCTTGTTTGATATGACTTTTCCAAGTAAGTCCTTTGTCGAACGTTAGTCCTAAATATTTGGCTTCATTTTTCCAGTCGATTTCTTCGCCGTCAACTTCTAGATTCGTTGTGGGTCGCAGTCTCCTCTTCTGTAATAATATTGCTTGGCTCTTTTGTCCATTGAGCTTGATTTCCCACTTTATGCACCAGTCATTTGTTTCGTCAATCGTTTCTTGTAGAACTCGTTCTATTATTTCTGGGTTTCGGTGTCGAGTCGCTATGCCTGTGTCGTCAGCATATAACGTTAGCATGGTTCTTGGATTCTTTGGCATATCGTGAATGTATATGTAGTACAGAAGTGGCCCAAGCACTGACCCTCGGGGTACTCCAGCCTCTAAAGCCGGGTCCAGACTATGTAACAAAACATTTTGTCAACAAAGTTATACAAGAAATTTGTTATACAACTTTGTTAAATAACTTGTTATAAAATAGCAGAGACATCCAGACTTTGTAACAGAATAAAACTAAACAAAAGTGCTCATCTGGAAGCAGTGGCATCTGTAGCATTGAAAATGTCCTCAAACGTAGAGGATGTCATTTTTGCAGCAGCAGCTTGCGTGATTTTATGTAGACGAGTGAAATCTCATCGTTGAGAGCTAGAGGAACATTATAGTTTAACAACTCTTTTGAAGTATCTAGCAATGGATGACAAAGACCCATTGACAGGGGACATTAAATGTGATGGTAGTTTCAAATATTTCCTAAGTATGACAAGTTCTGATTTCGAATACGAATAAATCAAATCGGCCATAAAATAGGCAAAAAAAGCACGACATTTCGAGATGCAATACCAGTAAAAGAAAGATTGGCGCTGCAGTAAATGTTTAATAACACAAGTGTGGACAAGTTGCGGCGTGTTTTATAACAAAGTTATATTACTTTTTTGATCTTTACCGACACCCAACGGATAACATAAAATTTGCTATATAGCAAGAAAAATGTTGTATAACATTGTGTTATATAACTTTTTCACTTGAATTTCTCTAACAAGTTATATAACTTTGCTATATAGGTATCCTGTTTTGTTACATAGTCTGGACCCGGCTTGAATCTCTTGTTGTGGAGCATTCTCCTTCCACTTTCACGTAAAATCTTCTATTTTGGGGATAATTCCGGATCAACTTGCATATTTTGATCGAATATCCAGCACTTCTCATCTTAAATATTAATCCTTCATGCCATACTCTGTCGAGAGCTCTGGTGACGTCAAGTAAAACAAGACCTGTGGCTTGTTTATTTTGGAATCCCTCTGTAATGTACTCTGTGAGCCTTAATAATTGTTGCTCTGTTGAATGCTCTCTTCTGAATCCGAACAGTTCTGGCGGTATCAGTTTCAGATTTTCGGTTTCCTTATTTAGCCTCGTGGCGATAATCCTTTCTACTACTTTTCCTAACGCCGACAGTAGACTTATCGGTCTGTAGATTTGTGGGAACTTCTTCTCATTAAATGGTTTATTGAATACTTTGACTTCCGCTGTTTTCCATTTTTCTGGGTAGTGTTCTGTCCTCATGATTCCATTCGTGATATTTGTTAGAGCGGCTATACATTTTCTAGGTAATTCCTTTAACATAACATTCGTTGTTTTATCGCTTCCGGGAGCTTTCCTCTTCTTCAAACTTCTAATTATCTCCCTGATTTCATTTGGCGATCTTGGCTTGTCTATTTCAGCAGCCGCTGGTAATTCATCATTTTCTTCCAAATCTTCATTATCGTCGTCTATCCTGTAATTTACTGCCTTATCAGTATTAGTCTTCTTCTAACCCTCCTGGGTTTATCGGTGTAGGAGTATTTGCGGTGGCAGCCTGTGAACAAACCAAAGTTGCGGGTTTATTGAACTCGGAATTATTTTCTGGTATTGTGATCTATTTGACGGTACTTTGACGGTGGAAACATTGAAATTCCGGTTAGCGCATCCACCATTTAGGTTGGTGCAATAAAAGATATTTTTCGGAACGGTATCATTTTATTAATCGGTAATTTTTTTTCGGTAATTCTAATCCATTTTCACCTTCTTCACGGTGTGGGCGGCGACGGTTCTGACGGTGTTAGCGGTACGGCGGGCCTCAGTCGGAGGTCCGGCAGTATGGCCTCTGTCCTGCTCCCTGGAGTTGCGGTCGGCCCTGAGGCAGTTCTGGCGGTCCCTGGTCCCTTATCTCTAACGCAACACACCCTGGAAAGGACCTCCACACGGCCGCACCTGGAACAGAACTTCGTCCTTGCCCCTCGGTAGTCCTTCCTGCGGTGGCCTTCATTGCCACACCGCCAGCAACTGTGGGGGCCTAACCCCAGGTAGACATGAAGTCCACAGGTTCCCACGGTCCTGGTGGCTGGCGGTTCCGTGTTGGTCCCGGCCTCTCTCCTTCTATCTGGCACCTCCCAGTCTGCCGACAGACTGAGAGTCGACCCAATATTCCTGCGGGAGAAGGCGGTCCGGACGGTAGGGTCGGCTCTCTGAACCCTGACGGTCGGCCCATTGAATAACGTTTCATCCTTAAAATGTCACACGTTGATCAAACAGTAAACAACGGTTTGTTAGTACCCTGTTAAATATTCATTCATATCATACTTTGCCGAATTGACCACTGAAATCTCAATTCCTATCTCAACTATCGAACTGAAATTCAACACTGCTGTATCCCGTTACCGGGAATAAATCTACAAAAAGAAGAAGACAAAAAAAAAGAAAAAAAAAAAAATTCGAACAGACTTGTTACTTCTTAGTGCTAGTTGCGACTGTGTGCCCTCCTATGACTAAAGAGACCCAACCGTGACCTGCAGATCCTTCCACACTCAGGGCATGGATAGTCTCCAACCAGATCTGGCCGCCGCTGTATCCTTTTCGATTCTCCATTATAACTGTGGACCAAAGACCTCCACTGTGACCTGTCTAACGCTAGTTGTTCCCAGTTATGATTAGCATTAACTGATTTTAGGGATTGATGTAGTGTATCCTTAAACCGCTTCTACTGGCCTCCTGGTTTCCGAGCTCCCTCAGTGAGTTCGCCGTATAGAGCTATTTTGGGGAGTCTTGTGTCTTGCATCCTCAGAATGTGGCCGCTCCATCTGAGTCGGGCCCTCGTTACTTGAGTCTCAATTGTAGTACAACTCGCGCGCTGCAAGACTTCTGCATTCGAAACTTTGTGGAACCATCTGATGTGCATTATCTGTCTTAGATGACGTTGCTGCGTCTGTTCAAGCTGTTTAATATGTCGCCTGTAGGGAGTCCAGCTTTCGCTTCCGTAAAGAAGCGTTGGGAGGACCACAGCTCTGTAAACAGCTGTCTTGGTCTTCAGATTGAGGTCCTGATTTTGGAACACTCTGTCCTTCAGCTTCCAGAATGCCCGTGATGCCGAATTGATACGGTTGTGTATTTCCGTGTCAAGGTTAGCCCTAGTATTTATGAAGCTTCCCAAGTATTTGAACTGCTCGACCTGTTCTAGAGTTTCATTGTCCAGGCTGATAACCCGCAACTTTGGTTTGTTCACAGGCTGCCACCGCAAATAATCCTACACCGATAAACCCAGGAGGGTTAGAAGAATTTTTTTTTGTGTAGCAGGGGGAAAATCTGCAAATCAGACGAACCACCCTCTCCTGAGGGGGAACAAGTGTGGGGTTTCTCACTCTCCTGAACTTGTGACGCACTAAAAACCCCTAACTGCTTCTTGAATTTTGTTCCCGGGCATTTGCCTATAAACCGTTCATCTCTTAGTCGGTTTTCTTGTCGCACACTATCGTGCTGGGATTTATGTGTATATCCTCTATTGGATTAACACTTTATTGAATTTTTCAATAAGTTTCTGTTGTTATTTTAATCTCTTATTAATTGATCTCTTGGTCTCCTCGTATTTTCCTCTTGTCATCCTCTGGGTCGTAGTCCACTAGTCTCCTGAGTTCTTGATTCGGATGGTGTTTCGCTGTTTCGAATAATTTCTCTGCTTTTCTGTTCATCAATTCCGTTATGGTTTCCCATTTCAGGTCCCTATATATCTGTCCATTCCTGACAAACCAAGGTGCATCTATTGCACATCGTAGCAGCTTGTTTTCAGTATCCTGAATTCTTTTGATGTGTCTCTTTGCCGCGAAGCCCCAGGCAGCTGATCCATAAGTCAGTTGAGGCCTAGCAACAGCTTTGATTATCTTCAATTTTGTCTCTTTCGACATGTGGCTCTTCTTCCTATTAAAGGGTTTAGTCTATACATCGCTGCTTTCGTTTTTTCGATTGCTTGTTTGATATGACTTTTCCAAGTAAGTCCTTTGTCGAGCGTTAGTCCTAAATATTTGGCTTCATTTTTCCAGTCGATTTCTTCGCCGTCAACTTCTAGATTCGTTGTGGGTCGCAGTCTCCTCTTCTGTAATAATATTGCTTGGCTCTTTTGTCCATTGAGCTTGATTTCCCACTTTATGCACCAGTCATTTGTTTCGTCAATCGTTTCTTGTAGAACTCGTTCTATTATTTCTGGGTTTCGGTGTCGAGTCGCTATGCCTGTGTCGTCAGCATATAACGTTAGCATGGTTCTTGGATTCTTCGGAATATCGTGAATGTATATGTTGTACAGAAGTGGCCCAAGCACTGACCCTCGGGGTACTCCAGCCTCTAAAGCCGGGTCCAGACTATGTAACAAAACATTTTGTCAACAAAGTTATACAACAAATTTGTTATACAACTTTGTTAAATAACTTGTTATAAAATAGCAGAGACATCCAGACTTTGTAACAGAATAAAACTAAACAAAAGTGCTCATCTGGAAGCAGTGGCATCTGTAGCATTGAAAATGTCCTCAAACGTAGAGGATGTCATTTTGGCAGCAGCAGCTTGCGTGATTTTATGTAGACGAGTGAAATCTCATCGTTGAGAGCTAGAGGAACATTATAGTTTAACAACTCTTTTGAAGTATCTAGCAATGGATGACAAAGACCCATTGACAGGGGACATTAAATGTGATGGTAGTTTTAAATATTTCCTAAGTATGACAAGTTCTGATTTCGAATACGAATAAATCAAATCGGCCATAAAATAAGCAAAAAAAGCACGACATTTCGAGATGCAATACCAGTAAAAGAAAGATTGGCGCTGCAGTAAATGTTTAATAACACAAGTGTGGACAAGTTGCGGCGTGTTTTATAACAAAGTTATATTACTTTTTTGATCTTTACCGACACCCAACGGATAACATAAAATTTGCTATATAGCAAGAAAAATGTTGTATAACATTGTGTTATATAACTTTTTCACTTGAATTTCTCTAAAAAGTTATATAACTTTGCTATATATCCTGTTTTGTTACATAGTCTGGACCCGGCTTGAATCTCTTGTTGTGGAGCATTCTCCTTCCACTTTCACGTAAAATCTTCTATTTTGGGGATAATTCCGGATCAACTTGCATATTTTGATCGAATATCCAGCACTTCTCATCTTAAATATTAATCCTTCATGCCATACTCTGTCGAGAGCTCTGGCGACGTCAAGTAAAACAAGACCTGTGGCTTGTTTATTTTGGAATCCCTCTGTAATGTACTCTGTGAGCCTTAATAATTGTTGCTCTGTTGAATGCTCTCTTCTGAATCCGAACAGTTCTGGCGGTATCAGTTTCAGATTTTCGGTTTCCTCATTTAGCCTCGTGGCGATAATCCTTTCTACTACTTTTCCTAACGCCGACAGTAGACTTATCGGTCTGTAGATTTGTGGGAACTTCTTCTCATTAAATGGTTTATTGAATACTTTGACTTCCGCTGTTTTCCATTTTTCTGGGTAGTGTGCTGTCCTCATGATTCCATTCGTGATATTTGTTAGAGCGGCTATACATTTTCTAGGTAATTCCTTTAACATAACATTCATTGTTTTATCGCTTCCGGGAGCTTTCCTCTTCTTCAAACTACTAATTATCTCCCTGTTAACCCTGTTAAATATTCATTCATATCATACTTTGCCGAATGTTCGTCCATTTCGGATATCTCTTCTTAGTATAGTTTTGATAAGTTGTCGTACTCATTTTAATCTCTCCTCAATTGATCTCTCGGTCTCCTTTTGTAAAGGAAGAACATGAAAACCCTAGCAGGACAATGTGCAAGAAGAAATCAACCGATTAAGGGATAAATGGTTTATAGGCAAATGCCCGGAACCAACAAAAAGCAGGTTAGGTTTAGTGGGTCGCGAACTCAGGAGAGTGAGTACCCCACAGTGTTCCCTAGAAATGGGTTCCTCTGGGCGAGAGATAGAGCCCCGTGTTTTCACGGTCGCAGATTCCCCCTGCTATAAAAAAAAAAAAAAAAAAAAAAAATTGCCGAATTGACCACTGAAATCTCAATTCCTATCTCAACTATCGAAAAAATATCATTTCAATTCCTAAGGAACTATTGGATCCATTCGACCCAAATCCCGAAACTGTACACAGTTTTCGAATTGAGATGCACATGTTGAATTTCAGTTCGATAGTTCTGATAGGAATTGAGATTTCAGTGGTCAATTCGGCAAAGTGTGATATCAATTCCTCGAAAACTGTTGGTTCAATTCGAACCAAATCTTGAAATTTCACACAGTTTTCGAATTGAGATGCACATGTTGAATTTCAGTTCGATAGTTCAGATAGAAATTGAGATTCCAGTGGTCAATTCGGCAAAGTGTGATATCAATTCCTCGAAAACTGTTGGTTCAATTCGAACCAAATCTTGAAATTTCACACAGTTTTCGAATTGAGATGCACATGTTGAATTTCAGTTCGATAGTTCAGATAGGAATTGAGATTTCAGTGGTCAATTCGGCAAAGTGTGATATCCATTGCTCGAAATCTGTTGGATCAATTCGAATCAAATCTTGAAACTGCACGTAGTTTTCGGATCAAGATGCACATGTTGAATTTCAGTTCGATAGATCAGATAGGAATCGAGATTTCAGTGGTCTTTTCGGCAAAGTATGAAATCAATTCCTCAAAAACTGTTGGTTCAATTCGAACCAAATCTCGAAATTTCACACAGTTTTCGAATTGAGATGCACATGTTGAATTTCAGTTCGATAGTTCTGATAGGAATTGAGATTTCAGTGGTCAATTCGGCAAAGTGTGATATCAATTCCTCGAAAACTGTTGGTTCAATTCGAACCAAATCTTGAAATTTCACACAGTTTTCGAATTGAGATGCACATGTTGATTTTCAGTTCGACAGTTCAGATAGGAATTGAGATTTCAGTGGTCAATTCGGCTAAGTGTGATATCAATTCCTCGAAATCTGTTGGATCAATTCGAACCAAATTTTGAAACTGCACGTAGTTTTCGGATTAAGATGCACATGTTGAATTTCAGTTCGATAGTTCAGATAGGAATCGAGATTTCAGTGGTTTTTTCGGCAAAGTGTGAAATCAATTCCTCAAAAACTGTTGGTTCAATTCGGACAAAATCTTGAAATTTCACACAGTTTTCGAATTGAGATGCACATGTTGAATTTCAGTTCAATAGTTCAGATAGTAATTGAGATTTCAGTGGTCAATTCGGCAAAGTGTGATATCAATTCCTCGAAAACTGTTGGATCAATTCCAAACAAATCTTTAAACAGCACATAGTTTTCGAATTGAGATGCACATGTTGAATTTCAGTTCGATAGTTCTGATAGGAAGTAATTCTAATCCATTTTCACCTTCTACTTCGGTAGAGGCGGCAAAGATGTGGGCGGCGACGGTTCTGACGGTGTTGGCGGTACGGCGGGCCTCAGTCGGAGGTCCGGCAGTATGGCCTCTGTCCTGCTCCCTGGAGTTGCGGTCGGTCCCTGGTCCCCTATCTCTAACGCAACACACCCTGGAAAGGACCCCCACACGGCCGCACCTGGAACAGAACTTCGTCCTTTCCCCTCGGCAGTCCTCCCTCTGGTGGCCTTCATTGCCACACCGCCAGCAACTGTGGGGGCCTAACCCCAGGTAGAACTGAAGTCCACAGGTCCCCACGGTCCTTTCGAACTGAAATTCAACATTTGCATCTCAATTCGAAAACTGTGTACATACACCAGTGGCGGGCGTGGTTGCCTGTCGCACTTGAGACTCGGAGGCTGAAAATGACATTGTTTGACCTTAACACTTTGGATTTCTTCAAATAGTGGGACCAATATTAGCCAAGTTGACGGAAATTTTACGGGCGAATGGTTGGTATATTGAGATGCATGCGAAAACTATGTGCAGTTTCAAGATTTGGTTCGAATTGATCCAATAGTTCCTTAGGAATTGAAATGATATTTTGACGAATCGACTACTACTCCGGTTAGCGCATCCACCATTTCGGTTGGTGCAATAAAAGATATTTTTCGGAACGGTATCATTTTAATAATCGGTAATTTTTTTTTCGGTAATTCTAATCCATTTTCACCTTCTACTTCGGTAGGGGCGGCAACGATGTGGGCGGCGACGGTTCTGACGGTGTTGGCGGTACGGCGGGCCTTAGTCGGAGTTCCGGCAGTATGGCTTCTGTCCTGCTCCCTGGAGTTGCGGTCGGTCCTGAGGCAGTTCTGGCGGTCATTGGTCCCCTATCTCTAACGCAACACACCCTGGAAAGGACCCCCACACGGCCGCACCTGGAACAGAACTTCGTCCTTTCCCCTCGGCAGTCCTCCCTGTGGTGGCCTTCATTGCCACACCGCCAGCAACTGACGGGGCCTAACCCCAGGTAGAACTGAAGTCCACAGGTCCCCACGGTCCTTTCGAACTGAAATTCAACATGTGCATCTCAATTCGAAAACTGTGTACATACACCAGTGGCGGGCGTGGTTGCCTGTCGCATTTGAGACTCGGAGGCTGAAAATGACATTGTTTGACCTTAACACTTTGGATTTCTTCAAATAGTGGGACCGACATTAGCCAAGTTGACAGAAATTTTACGGGCGAATGGTTGGTAAATTATTGCTAAGGATTTGAAATTGAAAGTTTCCTGCGCAATCTCGAGTATTTTAAAGTTTTTTATTTGTACTAATTATTGGGTTCATCATTGCATCGTATTTCGGACGAATGCGATATGGAAAATAGGCCGATATGTCATTTTTGACGGACCGAAACGATTCTTCCCAGACTTGCCGAAGTCGCTCTTGTCAAGGTTCATGGATATTCTTGTCATAAGTTATTATTCCGAAAGTTGAGTCTCCTTGATCGAACAATTCATGATAAATAGAACTTAATCTTTTATTCATTGACCATCAAAATTCGATCCAAATCTCGAAACTCTACACAATTTTTGAACTGAGATATACGTATTGAGTTTCATTCAGTTCGATAATTCAGATAGGAATTAAGATTTCTGTGGTCAATTCGGCAAAGTGTGATATGAATTTCTCAAAAACCGTTTGATCATTTCGACCCAAATCTTGAAACTTCACATAGTTTTCGAATTGAGATGCACATGTTGAATTTCATATCGATAGTTCTGATAGGAATTGAGATTTCCTAGGTCAATTCGGCAAAGGGTGATATCAATTTCCCATAAACTGTTGGATCAATTCGAGCCAAATTTTGAAACTATACAGTTTTCGAATTGAGTTGCATATTGAGATGCATGCGAAAACTATGTGCAGTTTCAAGATTTGGTTCGAATTGATCCAATAGTTCCTAAGGAATTGTAATGATATTTTGACGAATCGACTACTACTCCGCTTAGCGCATCCACCATTTCGGTTGGTGCAATAAAAGATATTTTTCGGAACGGTATCATTTTAATAATCGGTAATTTTTTTTTCGGTAATTCTAATCCATTTTCACCTTCTACTTCGGTAGGGGCGGCAACGATGTGGGCGGCGACGGTTCTGACGGTGTTGGCGGTACGGCGGGCCTCAGGCGGAGGTCCGGCAGTATGGCCTCTGTCCTGCTCCCTGGAGTTGCGGTCGGTCCTGAGGCAGTTCTGGCGGTCCCTGGTCCTCTATCTCTAACGCAACACACCCTGGAAAGGACCCCCACACGGCCGCACCTGGAACAGAACTTCGTCCTTTCCCCTCGGCAGTCCTCCCTGTGGTGGCCTTCATTGCCACACCGCCAGCAACTGTGGGGGCCTAACCCTAGGTAGAACTGAAGTCCACAGGTCCCCACGGTCCTTTCGAACTGAAATTCAACATGTGCATCTCAATTCGAAAACTGTCTACATACATCAGTGGCGGGCGTGGTTGCCTGTCGCACTCGAACCAAATCTTGAAATTTCACACAGTTTTCGAATTGAGATGCACATGTTGATTTTCAGTTCGACAGTTCAGATAGGAATTGAGATTTCAGTGGTCAATTCGGCTAAGTGTGATATCAATTCCTCGAAATCTGTTGGATCAATTCGAACCAAATTTTGAAACTGCACGTAGTTTTCGGATTAAGATGCACATGTTGAATTTCAGTTCGATAGTTCAGATAGGAATCGAGATTTCAGTGGTTTTTTCGGCAAAGTGTGAAATCAATTCCTCAAAAACTGTTGGTTCAATTCGGACAAAATCTTGAAATTTCACACAGTTTTCGAATTGAGATGCACATGTTGAATTTCAGTTCAATAGTTCAGATAGTAATTGAGATTTCAGTGGTCAATTCGGCAAAGTGTGATATCAATTCCTCGAAAACTGTTGGATCAATTCCAAACAAATCTTGAAACAGCACATAGTTTTCGAATTGAGATGCACATGTTGAATTTCAGTTCGATAGTTCTGATAGGAAGTAATTCTAATCCATTTTCACCTTCTACTTCGGTAGGGGCGGCAAAGATGTGGGGGGCGACGGTTCTGACGGTGTTGGCGGTACGGCGGGCCTCAGTCGGAGGTCCGGCAGTATGGCCTCTGTCCTGCTCCCTGGAGTTGCGGTCGGTCCCTGGTCCCCTATCTCTAACGCAACACACCCTGGAAAGGACCCCCACACGGCCGCACCTGGAACAGAACTTCGTCCTTTCCCCTCGGCAGTCCTCCCTCTGGTGGCCTTCATTGCCACACCGCCAGCAACTGTGGGGGCCTAACCCCAGGTAGAACTGAAGTCCACAGGTCCCCACGGTCCTTTCGAACTGAAATTCAACATTTGCATCTCAATTCGAAAACTGTGTACATACACCAGTGGCGGGCGTGGTTGCCTGTCGCACTTGAGACTCGGAGGCTGAAAATGACATTGTTTGACCTTAACACTTTGGATTTCTTCAAATAGTGGGACCAATATTAGCCAAGTTGACGGAAATTTTACGGGCGAATGGTTGGTATATTGAGATGCATGCGAAAACTATGTGCAGTTTCAAGATTTGGTTCGAATTGATCCAATAGTTCCTTAGGAATTGAAATGATATTTTGACGAATCGACTACTACTCCGGTTAGCGCATCCACCATTTCGGTTGGTGCAATAAAAGATATTTTTCGGAACGGTATCATTTTAATAATCGGTAATTTTTTTTTCGGTAATTCTAATCCATTTTCACCTTCTACTTCGGTAGGGGCGGCAACGATGTGGGCGGCGACGGTTCTGACGGTGTTGGCGGTACGGCGGGCCTCAGTCGGAGGTCCGGCAGTATGGCTTCTGTCCTGCTCCCTGGAGTTGCGGTCGGTCCTGAGGCAGTTCTGGCGGTCATTGGTCCCCTATCTCTAACGCAACACACCCTGGAAAGGACCCCCACACGGCCGCACCTGGAACAGAACTTCGTCCTTTCCCCTCGGCAGTCCTCCCTGTGGTGGCCTTCATTGCCACACCGCCAGCAACTGACGGGGCCTAACCCCAGGTAGAACTGAAGTCCACAGGTCCCCACGGTCCTTTCGAACTGAAATTCAACATGTGCATCTCAATTCGAAAACTGTGTACATACACCAGTGGCGGGCGTGGTTGCCTGTCGCATTTGAGACTCGGAGGCTGAAAATGACATTGTTTGACCTTAACACTTTGGATTTCTTCAAATAGTGGGACCGACATTAGCCAAGTTGACAGAAATTTTACGGGCGAATGGTTGGTAAATTATTGCTAAGGATTTGAAATTGAAAGTTTCCTGCGCAATCTCGAGTATTTTAAAGTTTTTTATTTGTACTAATTATTGGGTTCATCATTGCATCGTATTTCGGACGAATGCGATATGGAAAATAGGCCGATATGTCATTTTTGACGGACCGAAACGATTCTTCCCAGACTTGCCGAAGTCGCTCTTGTCAAGGTTCATGGATATTCTTGTCATAAGTTATTATTCCGAAAGTTGAGTCTCCTTGATCGAACAATTCATGATAAATAGAACTTAATCTTTTATTCATTGACCATCAAAATTCGATCCAAATCTCGAAACTCTACACAATTTTTGAACTGAGATATACGTATTGAGTTTCATTCAGTTCGATAATTCAGATAGGAATTAAGATTTCTGTGGTCAATTCGGCAAAGTGTGATATGAATTTCTCAAAAACCGTTTGATCATTTCGACCCAAATCTTGAAACTTCACATAGTTTTCGAATTGAGATGCACATGTTGAATTTCATATCGATAGTTCTGATAGGAATTGAGATTTCCTAGGTCAATTCGGCAAAGGGTGATATCAATTTCCCATAAACTGTTGGATCAATTCGAGCCAAATTTTGAAACTATACAGTTTTCGAATTGAGTTGCATATTGAGATGCATGCGAAAACTATGTGCAGTTTCAAGATTTGGTTCGAATTGATCCAATAGTTCCTAAGGAATTGTAATGATATTTTGACGAATCGACTACTACTCCGCTTAGCGCATCCACCATTTCGGTTGGTGCAATAAAAGATATTTTTCGGAACGGTATCATTTTAATAATCGGTAATTTTTTTTTCGGTAATTCTAATCCATTTTCACCTTCTACTTCGGTAGGGGCGGCAACGATGTGGGCGGCGACGGTTCTGACGGTGTTGGCGGTACGGCGGGCCTCAGGCGGAGGTCCGGCAGTATGGCCTCTGTCCTGCTCCCTGGAGTTGCGGTCGGTCCTGAGGCAGTTCTGGCGGTCCCTGGTCCTCTATCTCTAACGCAACACACCCTGGAAAGGACCCCCACACGGCCGCACCTGGAACAGAACTTCGTCCTTTCCCCTCGGCAGTCCTCCCTGTGGTGGCCTTCATTGCCACACCGCCAGCAACTGTGGGGGCCTAACCCTAGGTAGAACTGAAGTCCACAGGTCCCCACGGTCCTTTCGAACTGAAATTCAACATGTGCATCTCAATTCGAAAACTGTCTACATACACCAGTGGCGGGCGTGGTTGCCTGTCGCACTCGAACCAAATCTTGAAATTTCACACAGTTTTCGAATTGAGATGCACATGTTGATTTTCAGTTCGACAGTTCAGATAGGAATTGAGATTTCAGTGGTCAATTCGGCTAAGTGTGATATCAATTCCTCAAAAACTGTTGGATCAATTCGAACCAAATTTTGAAACTGCACGTAGTTTTCGGATTAAGATGCACATGTTGAATTTCAGTTCGATAGTTCAGATAGGAATCGAGATTTCAGTGGTTTTTTCGGCAAAGTGTGAAATCAATTCCTCAAAAACTGTTGGTTCAATTCGGACAAAATCTTGAAATTTCACACAGTTTTCGAATTGAGATGCACATGTTGAATTTCAGTTCAATAGTTCAGATAGTAATTGAGATTTCAGTGGTCAATTCGGCAAAGTGTGATATCAATTCCTCGAAAACTGTTGGATCAATTCCAAACAAATCTTGAAACAGCACATAGTTTTCGAATTGAGATGCACATGTTGAATTTCAGTTCGATAGTTCTGATAGGAAGTAATTCTAATCCATTTTCACCTTCTACTTCGGTAGGGGCGGCAAAGATGTGGGCGGCGACGGTTCTGACGGTGTTGGCGGTACGGCGGGCCTCAGTCGGAGGTCCGGCAGTATGGCCTCTGTCCTGCTCCCTGGAGTTGCGGTCGGTCCCTGGTCCCCTATCTCTAACGCAACACACCCTGGAAAGGACCCCCACACGGCCGCACCTGGAACAGAACTTCGTCCTTTCCCCTCGGCAGTCCTCCCTCTGGTGGCCTTCATTGCCACACCGCCAGCAACTGTGGGGGCCTAACCCCAGGTAGAACTGAAGTCCACAGGTCCCCACGGTCCTTTCGAACTGAAATTCAACATGTGCATCTCAATTCGAAAACTGTGTACATACACCAGTGGCGGGCGTGGTTGCCTGTCGCACTTGAGACTCGGAGGCTGAAAATGACATTGTTTGACCTTAACACTTTGGATTTCTTCAAATAGTGGGACCAATATTAGCCAAGTTGACGGAAATTTTACGGGCGAATGGTTGGTATATTGAGATGCATGCGAAAACTATGTGCAGTTTCAAGATTTGGTTCGAATTGATCCAATAGTTCCTTAGGAATTGAAATGATATTTTGACGAATCGACTACTACTCCGGTTAGCGCATCCACCATTTCGGTTGGTGCAATAAAAGATATTTTTCGGAACGGTATCATTTTAATAATCGGTAATTTTTTTTTCGCTAATTCTAATCCATTTTCACCTTCTACTTCGGTAGGGGCGGCAACGATGTGGGCGGCGACGGTTCTGACGGTGTTGGCGGTACGGCGGGCCTCAGTCGGAGGTCCGGCAGTATGGCTTCTGTCCTGCTCCCTGGAGTTGCGGTCGGTCCTGAGGCAGTTCTGGCGGTCATTGGTCCCCTATCTCTAACGCAACACACCCTGGAAAGGACCCCCACACGGCCGCACCTGGAACAGAACTTCGTCCTTTCCCTTCGGCAGTCCTCCCTGTGGTGGCCTTCATTGCCACACCGCCAGCAACTGACGGGGCCTAACCCCAGGTAGAACTGAAGTCCACAGGTCCCCACGGTCCTTTCGAACTGAAATTCAACATGTGCATCTCAATTCGAAAACTGTGTACATACACCAGTGGCGGGCGTGGTTGCCTGTCGCATTTGAGACTCGGAGGCTGAAAATGACATTGTTTGACCTTAACACTTTGGATTTCTTCAAATAGTGGGAGCGACATTAGCCAAGTTGACAGAAATTTTACGGGCGAATGGTTGGTAAATTATTGCTAAGGATTTGAAATTGAAAGTTTCCTGCGCAATCTCGAGTATTTTAAAGTTTTTTATTTGTACTAATTATTGGGTTCATCATTGCATCGTATTTCGGACGAATGCGATATGGAAAATAGGCCGATATGTCATTTTTGACGGACCGAAACGATTCTTCCCAGACTTGCCGAAGTCGCTCTTGTCAAGGTTCATGGATATTCTTGTCATAAGTTATTATTCCGAAAGTTGAGTCTCCTTGATCGAACAATTCATGATAAATAGAACTTAATCTTTTATTCATTGACCATCAAAATTCGATCCAAATCTCGAAACTCTACACAATTTTTGAACTGAGATATACGTATTGAGTTTCATTCAGTTCGATAATTCAGATAGGAATTAAGATTTCTGTGGTCAATTCGGCAAAGTGTGATATGAATTTCTCAAAAACCGTTTGATCATTTCGACCCAAATCTTGAAACTTCACATAGTTTTCGAATTGAGATGCACATGTTGAATTTCATATCGATAGTTCTGATAGGAATTGAGATTTCCTAGGTCAATTCGGCAAAGGGTGATATCAATTTCCCATAAACTGTTGGATCAATTCGAGCCAAATTTTGAAACTATACATAGTTTTCGAATTGAGTTGCATATTGAGATGCATGCGAAAACTATGTGCAGTTTCAAGATTTGGTTCGAATTGATCCAATAGTTCCTAAGGAATTGAAATGATATTTTGACGAATCGACTACTACTCCGCTTAGCGCATCCACCATTTCGGTTGGTGCAATAAAAGATATTTTTCGGAACGGTATCATTTTAATAATCGGTAATTTTTTTTTCGGTAATTCTAATCCATTTTCACCTTCTACTTCGGTAGGGGCGGCAACGATGTGGGCGGCGACGGTTCTGACGGTGTTGGCGGTACGGCGGGCCTCAGGCGGAGGTCCGGCAGTATGGCCTCTGTCCTGCTCCCTGGAGTTGCGGTCGGTCCTGAGGCAGTTCTGGCGGTCCCTGGTCCTCTATCTCTAACGCAACACACCCTGGAAAGGACCCCCACACGGCCGCACCTGGAACAGAACTTCGTCCTTTCCCCTCGGCAGTCCTCCCTGTGGTGGCCTTCATTGCCACACCGCCAGCAACTGTGGGGGCCTAACCCTAGGTAGAACTGAAGTCCACAGGTCCCCACGGTCCTTTCGAACTGAAATTCAACATGTGCATCTCAATTCGAAAACTGTCTACATACACCAGTGGCGGGCGTGGTTGCCTGTCGCACTTGAGACTCGGAGGCTGAAAATGACATTGTTTGACCTTTTTTTTTTTTTGGTGTAGCAGGGGGAAAATCTGCAAACAGACACACCCTCTGCTGAGGGGGCACAGTATGGGGATTCTCACTCTCTGAGCTCGAGACCCACTAAAAACCCTTAACTGCTTCTTCATAGGTTCCGGGCATTTTGCCTATTAACCAGTTGACTCTTATGGTTTCTGGACTCTCACAAGATCATAGTCGTGTTGGTAGTTGTATGCTGCCTAAAGCTTTTATAAGTTAAGCTCTTCTTTGGTTACATTTAAATCCTTAACTGATCTCTAGGTCTTCGGTGGTAGGTTCTTGACCTTCTAGCTTCTTCCGTTGGATCGTAGTCGACTAATCTTCGTAGTTCCTCATTTGGATGTTGTTTGGCTTTGTCGAATATCCTTTCCGCCTTTCTCTTCATAAATTCTGTAACTGGTTCCCATTCCAAGTCCTTGTAGATTTGTTTGTTCCTAACAAACCAGGGTACGTCCATCGCCATTCTAAGGAGTTTATTCTCAGTGGCCTGTATTCTCTTGATGTGGGTCTTGGCTGCGAAGCCCCATGCCGCCGATCCATATGTGAGTTGTGGTCGCGCAATAGTTTTAATCATCGTCAACTTGATGTTCTTGATGACTTCTTCTGCCTATGAGTGGATAAAGTTTACTCATTGCGGCTTTTGTTTTATCGACTGCACATTTGATGTGGTTTTTCCATGTAAGTCCTCTGTCAAGCGTCACTCCTAGGTATGTTGCTTCATTTTTCCATTCAACCTCTTCTCCATCAACTTCAAGGTTTCTTCCATCCTCAATCTTCTCTTTTGTAGTAATATTGCTTGAGTCTTTCTTCCATTGATTTGTATTTTCCATTTGATGCACCATTTGAGTAATTCATCTATGGCTTCCTGCAGTCTCCGGTGTATGATCTCTGGGCGTCGATGTCTGAACGCTATTCCTGTGTCATCTGCGTACAAGGTGAGCATATTTCTAGCATTCTTCGGGATATCATAGACGTATATTACGTAAAGCAGAGGTCCAAGTACCGATCCTTGAGGCACTTCCGCTTCCAATTGTCTGGTTTGAGAGGTTGCTCCATCTATTTTCACATAAAAGTTTCTATTCCTCAGATAGTTCCTTATAATCTTGCATAGCTTGGTCGAATATCCTGCTTTTTTCATCTTGTAGATTAGGCCTTCGTGCCATACTCTATCAAAAGCTCTCTCGATATCCATCAGAACCAATCCTGTGGCCTGTTTGGTCTGCATTCCTTCGGTGACGTATTCTATGAGCCGTAGTAATTGGAGTTCAGTCGAATGTTCTCGTCGAAATCCAAATTGTTCGGGTGGAATTATCTTCAACATTTCTGTTTCCTCATTCAGCCTTTCAGCGAAAACCCTCTCGACGATTTTTCCTAGTGCTGATAGTAGGCTGATTGGTCTATAATTTTGAGGAAATTTCTGTTCCTTTCCAGGCTTGTTGAAAACTATCATTTCTGCAGTTTTCCATCTCTTTGAGTAGTATTCGGTCCTCATCACTCCGTTTGTTATATTCGTCAAAGCTGCTATTTCTTTTCTAGGCAATTTCTTCAACATATAATTCGTTATCCTATCTTCTCCCGGAGCTTTCCTGTTTTTCAATTTCATTATGATCTCTTTGATTTCTGTTGGTGAAGCCGGTTTTGGAATGATTTCGGTTTCCGGTGGTTCCATCATCAGTTCTTCGTTTGCCTCCACTTCTTCTTCTAGATCTTCATTGTCATCATCATTTCTGTAATTTATTCTGGCTTCTCTCTCAATTGAGTCGGCCAGTGCTTCGGCTTTCTCAAGTCTCGTATATACAATTCCGTTTGCTCCATGCAGTGGAGGTATAACCGTCTGTTCTCGTCGTAAGCGTTTTTGCATTTTCCAAGCCGAGTGATCTATTGTATTCAGTTCCCTTAATCTCTGGTGCCATCTGTTATTACGCAGTTCTGTTAAAGCATTTTTCAATATCTGGCTAAGCTTATTCAGTTTCTTCTTGTCTTCTTCTCTTTTTGTTGTTCTGTAGATTTTTCTGAGTCTTCTGTTCTTTTTTATAAGTTCCTTTATATCCCTTGGCGTATCTCCGTGTGAATGTTTCGGAATTGGTTTCCTTATTCTCTTGGTGCTTTCTTCATAGGCTTCTTTTATTTGATTTTCCAATTTTTCAACTGCTTCATCTAATTCATCCCGGGTGTTTATTTGGGGAATTTCCGTGATTTTCTCCTGAAGTAAATTCTTATATTTCTCCCAGTCTGTGCGATCCTTGGTTTGTGTCTCTTCTTCGCTTCTTGGGCCATGTCCCACTATGAATTCTATGGGATTGTGGTCTGAAGTTCCGTCTTCTATTGTATCAATGCTGATTTCTTCAGTGATGTCTTTCATCACGACAATGTCCAGTACATCGGGTAGTCCATTTACTCTTGGTATGTAGGTCGGTATATCAGGTCCTATTACAACTGCATTAAGTTTTTCAGCATAAATCTTCAGTCTTCTCCCGTTGGTATTTTCCACTCTACTATTCCATTCCTGCGATTTGCAGTTAAGATCACCAATTATGATTTTAGGGTGTCTTCCTTCTAGTAGCATTTTTAGATCCTCTTCCAGCATGTCCTTATCCGGTGATTTATAAGTTGAAATAATCTTCACCTGTCCTCGATTAGTATTCACAATAATCGATATTGCTTCTACTTCTTGTCCATTGAATATTTGGTCGAAATGGTGATCCATATTCCTTCTAGCCAGTATAGCAACGCCACCTGTGCTGTTAGGTCTATCATTTCTGTAAATATCGTAATTGGGAAATGCTATCCGAACGTTGGGGTTAAGTCTCGTTTCTTGGAGAGCTATGACATCCGGTCTCTTCTCTTCAATCAGTTCTACGAATTCTGATCTGCGGGCTCTCAATCTTTCGACGTTCCAAGAGACGATTATGAGATTGTTCTTTATCGTCGTGTCAGCCATTAAATATTCTTAATAATTTGCTGCATCTTCTTCTCAATCTCTTTCTCCAGATTCTGCATCATCGTGCTGAGGAGGTTTTTCGTGAACTTATCCAGTTCCTCAGTGATTCCAGAAATTCCTTTTCTGGTTTCGGCTTTTTTGACGGTTTTTGCCTTTTCCGCCTTTTTCTCTGGTTTCTTCGTCTCTTTGACTGCTTTGGTTGCAGTTTCCTGGGGTTTCTTCACTTCCGAAGAGTTTTGGGATGGCCTCGGTGTATTTTGTGTTGGCCTCGAGCAGGTCTGGTTCGATCTTGGCGGTCTCTTGGTCTTTTTAGTGACCAATTTCCATTCGCTACATCCCTTGTAGCTGGCTGGATGTCCTTGCTCTCCACAGAGAACACAAGAGGCATTTCGCTCCTCGTTCTCCCTGGTAAGCGTACAGTCCTTGGAGCTGTGATTACCAGAGCATTTCACGCACCTCCATGGAAAAGTGCACTTACTTTGGGCATGTCCATATCGCTGACAGCGGTAACATTGTCCAGGCCCAGTCGTCCTTCTCTTAGGTTCAACAACACAGTTCATGTTGTAGAGCCTTCTCACCTCGAAGATACCCTTATTCTGGGTTTTAACCAGCAATAAGGGCATCGGCTTTTTTGTTTTATTTGAGGTCATCCTTATGACCTCAGCATCGACGATCCCTTGATGCTTGAGGTCGTCAAGGATCGTCGGGATATCTGCATCCAGCGGTAGGTATCTCACTACCTCGTAGATTTTCTTTTCTTCCTCCCGTTGAAGAGTGTAAAACTCCCTATTTATTTTATGAAGGAAGTCCGTCATCCTTCTATGATCATCGGCGGTTTGTGGGACGATTCTTATACCGTCCTTTACTGTCGTCTCTCTTTGGTATTTAATACCGTTTCGCATTAACGCGTTGAAAATTGACGTCCATTCGGACGTACCTCTCAGGGTGACAGGGGGGATTTTTTCTTTCCTCTCCTCCACTGGAGTGTTTTTCTGTTGAGCTGAGGCTGTACCTATCGTCGTGATGGGTGGAATTTTACCTTTTTTAGGTATCTCCGTTGCTTTTTTTGCGGTCTCTTCGTCTGAAGATGCACTTTCTTTACGCGTGCGTTTTGTGGGTGGCGCGTTCTGGGTTTTTGCAACTTGAGTTGCAAAATTTTTCTTCATTTCCGGTTCTGGAGCTACTTCCTGTTTGGAGGAATTTTTGGGGACTGCTACCGGCTTTGCAATTTCTGCAAATGTGGGAGATTTCTGTGCCGAAATAAGTTTAGCAATTTCCGCAAAACTAGGGGATTGAGGCGCTTTATTCTTATTAATTTCCTCTCTCAAGAGGCGTATCTCCCCGACCAACTGAGCTACGGTTTCAGTTAATTTATTTATTTGAGCTTTCAATTGCTCATTCTCTTCTTTGAGCCTTACAAGCTCCTCTGCTTCTCTATCGCTGAATTCTTCGGTGTCCGTAGCTTCCATGTAGGAGCTCTCATTGTCTGAGACCTCCGACATGGCTTTTTGTCCGTATTGAACTATATAAGGTATTTCTGTGTAATAATGAATATTGGAAATACTCACTAATATGTTACTTCTAAGCTATGTGGCTAAGTTATATATTTTCTATGAGAAAAATGAATCGATTCACCAGTGATATCCGTGGAACCAGCGATCTTGGGGGTGATCTGGACTCGACACTGAACACACTGAATTTGAACGAATTTCCGCTCTATAACACACACACTTATAGAACTTACAAAAAACTTCGGAAGTTTCGTAGACGGAATCAAAAATTCCGTAGCTTCGCTAGTGTACACTTTCACTTCGACTTTCTCTTTTACAACACGAGAGATGACGTATCGCACTGCTTCGCTTGTGTACACTTTCACTTCGACTTTCTCTTTTACAACACGAGAGATGACGTATCGCACTGGTATCATTCAACACATCTACCTGCTTCAACGTCTCGAGGTGAACTGATCTTCATTATCGTCGTCTATCCTGTAATCTATTCTCGATTCTCGTTCGATCGAGTCCGCCAATGCATCTGCCTTATCAGTATTGGTATAAGCCATTCCCCTTTCACATGGACATGGTCACATGTCATGTTCATGAGTCATGTTCTCGAGATAGTTCAGATAGGAAATGGGATTTCAGTTAGGACTTGAAATTGAAAGTTTCTTGCGCAATCTCGAGGATTTTAAAGTTTTTTATTTGTACCAATTATTGGGTTCATCATTGCATCGTATTTCGGACGAATGCGATATGGAAAATAGGCCGATATGTCATTTTTGACGGACCGAAACGATTCTTCCCAGACTTGCCGAAGTCGCTCTTGTCAAGGTTCATGGATATTCTTGTCATAAGTTATTATTCCGAAAGTTGAATCTCCTTGATCGAACAATTCATGATAAATAGAACTTATTCTTTTATTCATTGACCATCAAAATTCGATCCAAATCTCGAAACTCTACACAATTTTTGAACTGAGATATACGTATTGAGTTTCATTCAGTTCGATAATTCAGATAGGAATTAAGATTTCTGTGGTCAATTCTGCAAAGTGTGATATGAATTTCTCAAAAACCGTTTGATCATTTCGACCCAAATCTTGAAACTTCACATAGTTTTCGAATTGAGATGCACATGTTGAATTTCAGTTCGATAGTTCAGATAGGAAATGAGATTTCAGTGGTCGATTCGACAAAATATCATCTCAATTCCTAAGGAACTATTGGATCAATTCGACACAAATCCCGAAACTGTACACAGTTTTCAAACTGAGATGCACATGTTAAATTTCAGTTCGATAGTTCTGATATCTGTATCTGTATCATTTCAATTCCTAAGGAAATATTGGATCAATTCGAACCAAATCACGAAACTGTACACAGTTTTCGAATTGAGATAAACATGTTGATTTTCAGTTGGATAGTTCATATAGGAATTGAGATTTCAGTGGTCAATTCGGCAAAGTGTGATATCAATTCCTAGAAAATTGTTGGATCAATTCGAACCAAATCTTGAAACTGCACATACTTTTCAAATTGAGATACACATGTTGAATTTCAGTTCGATAGTTCTGATAGGAATTGAGATTTCAGTGGTCTATTCGTCAAAGTGTGAAATCAATTCCTCAAAAACTGTTGGATCAATTCGAACCAAATCTTGAAACTGCACATACTTTTCAAATTGAGATGGCATGTTGAAGTTCAGTTCGATATTTCACATAGGAATTGAGATTTCAGTGGTCAATTCGGCAAAGTGTGATATCAATTCCTAAAAACTGTTGGATCAATTCGAACCAAATCTTGAAACTGCACATAGTTTTCGAATTGAGATGCACATGTTGAATTTCAGTTCGATAGTTCTGATAGGAATTGAGATTTCAGTGGTCGATTCGACATATTATCATTTCAATTCCTAAGGAACTATTGGATCAATTCGACCAAAATCTCGAAACTGTACACAGTTTTCGAAATGAGATGCAAATGTTGAATTTCAGTTCGATAGTTCTGATAGGAATTGAGATTTCAGTGGTCTATTCGGCAAAGTGTGATATCAATTCCTCAAACACTGTTGGATCAATTCGACCCAAATCTTGAAACTGCACATCGTTTTCGGATTGAGATGCACCTGTTGAATTTCAGTTCGATAGTTCAGATAGGAATCGAGATTTCAGTGGCCTTTTCAACAAAGTGTGATATCAATTCCTCAAAAACTGTTGGATCAATTGGACCCAAATCCCGAAACTGTACTCAGTTTTCGAATTGAGATGCACATGTTGAATTTCAGTTCGTTAGTTCAGATAGGAATTGAGATTTCAGTGGTCGATTCGACAAAATATTATTTCAATTCCCAAGGAACTATTGGATCAATTCGACCCAAATCCCGAAACTGCACATAGTTTTCTAATTGAGATGCACCTGTTGAATTTCAGTTCGATAATTCAGATAGGAATTGAGATTTCAGTGGTCAATTCGGCAAAGTGTGATATCAATTCCTCGAAAACTGTTGGATCAATTCGAACCAAATCTCGAAACAGCACATGGTTTTCGAATTGAGATGCACATGTTGAAGTTCAGTTCGATAGTTCTGATAGAAATTGAGATTTCAGTGGCCGATTCGACAAAATATCATTTCAATTCCCAAGGAACTATTGGATCAATTCGACCCAAATCTTGAAACTGCACACATAGTTTTAGAATTGAGATGCACATGTTGAATTTCAGTTCGATAGTTCAGATAGGAATTGAGATTTCAATGGTCAATTCGGCAAAGTGTGATATCAATTCCTCGAAAACTGTTGGTTCAATTCAAACCAAATCTTGACATTTCACATAGTTTTCGAATTGAGATGCACATGTTGAATTTCAGTATGATAGTTCTGACAGGAATTCAGATTTCAGTGGTCGATTCGACAAAATATCATTTCAATTCCCAAGGAACTATTGGATAAATTCGACCCAAATCCCGAAACTGTATTCAGTTTTCGAATTGAGATGCACATGTTGAATTTCAGTTCGATAGTTCAGAGAGGAATTGAGATTTCAGTGGTCAATTCGGCAAAGTGTGATACCAATTCCTCGAAAACTGTTGGATCAATTCGAACCAAATTTTGAAACTGCACGTAGTTTTCGGATTGAGATGCACATGGTGAATTTCAGTTCGATAGTTCTGATAGGAATTGAGATTTCAGTGGTCGATTCAACAAAATATCATTTCAATTCCCAAGGAACTATTGGATCAATTTGACCCAAATCCCGAAACTGTACTCAGTTTTCGAATTGAGATGCACATGTTGAATTTCAAATCGATAGTTCAGATAGGAATTGAGATTTCAGTGGTCAATTCGGCAAAGTGTGATATCAATTCCTAAAAACTGTTGGATCAATTCGACCCAAATCTCGAAACTGTACACAGTTTTCGAATTGAGATGCACATGTTGAATTTCAGTTCGATAGTTCAGATAGGAATCGAGATTTCAGTGGTCTTTTCGGCAAAGTGTGAAATCAATTCCTCAAAAACTGTTGGATCAATTCCAACCAAATCTCGAAACAGCACATAGTTTTCGAATTGAGATGCACATGTTGAATTTCAGTTCGATAGTTCAGATAGGAATTGAGATTTCAGTGGTCAATTCGGTAAAGTGTGATATCAATTCCTCGAAAACTGTTGGTTCAATTCGAACCAAATCTTGAAATTTCACACAGTTTTTGAATTGAGATGCACATGTTGAAATTCAGTTCGATAGTTCAGATAGGAATTGAGATTTCAGTGGTCAATTCAGCAAAGTGTGATATCAATTCCTCGAAAACTGTTAGTTCAATTCGACCCAAATCTCGAAACTGTACACAGTTTTCGAATTGAGATGCACATGTTGAATTTCAGTTCGATAGTTCAGATAGGAATCGAGATTTCAGTGGTCTTTTCGGCAAAGTGTGAAATCAATTCCTCAAAAACTGTTGGATCAATTCCAACCAAATCTCGAAACAGCACATAGTTTTCGAATTGAGATGCACATGTTGAATTTCAGTTCGATAGTTCAGATAGGAATTGAGATTTCAGTGGTCAATTCGGTAAAGTGTGATATCAATTCCTCGAAAACTGTTGGTTCAATTCGAACCAAATCTTGAAATTTCACACAGTTTTCGAATTGAGATGCACATGTTGAAATTCAGTTCGATAGTTCAGATAGGAATTGAGATTTCAGTGGTCAATTCGGCAAAGTGTGATATCAATTCCTCGAAAACTGTTAGTTCAATTCGAACCAAATCTTGAAACTGCACATAGTTTTCGGATTGAGATGCACATGTTGAATTTCAGTTCGATAGTTCAGATAAGAATTGAGATTTCAGTGGTCAATTCGGCAAAGTGTGATATCAATTCCTCATAAACTGTTGGATAATTTCGAACCAAATCTCGAAACAGCACATGGTTTGAGAGATTGAGATGCACATGTTGAATTTCAGTTCGATAGTTCTGATAGGAATTGAGATTTCAGTGGTCGATTCGACAAAATATCATTTCAATTCCCAAGGAACTATTGGATCAATTCGACCCAAATCCCGAAACTGTACTCGGTTTTCGAATTGAGATGCACATGTTGAATTTCAGTTCGATAGTTCAGATAGGAATTGAGATTTCAGTGGTCTATTCGGCAAAGTGTGATATCAATTCCTCAAAAACTGTTGGATCAATTCGAACCAAATCTTGAAACTGCACATAGTTTTCGGATTGAGATGCACATGTTGAATTTCAGTTCGATAGTTCAGATAGGAATTGAGATTTCAATGGTCAATTCGGCAAAGTGTTATATCAATTCCTCGAAAACTGTTGGTTCAATTCGACCCAAATCTTGAAACTGCACACATAGTTTTAGAATTGAGATGCACATGTTGAATTTCAGTTCGATAGTTCTGATAGGAATTGAGATTTCAGTGGTCGATTCGACATATTATCATTTCAATTCCTAAGGAACTATTGAATCAATTCGACCAAAATCTCGAAACTGTACACAGTTTTCGAAATGAGATGCACATGTTGAATTTCAGTTCGATAGTTCTGATAGGAATTGAGATTTCAGTGGTCGATTCGACATAGTATCATTTCAATTCCTGAGGAACTATTGGATCAATTCGAACCAAATCTTGAAACTGCACATTGTTTTCGAATTGAGATGCACATGTTGAATTTCAGATCGATAGTTCTGATAGGAATTGAGATTTCAGTGGTCGATTCGACATAGTATCATTTCAATTCCTAAGGAACTATTGAATCAATTCAACCAAAATCTCGAAACTGTACACAGTCTTCGAATTGAGATGCACATGTTGAATTTCAGTTCGATAGTTTTGATAGGAATTGAGATTTCAGTGGTCCATTCGGCAAACTGTGATATCAATTCCTCGAAAACTGTTGGATCAATTCGAACCAAATCTTGAAACTGCACATAGTTTTCGGATTTAGAAGCACATGTTGAATTTCAGTTCGATAGTTCAGATAGGAATTGTGATTTCAATGGTCAATTCGGCAAAGTGTGATATCAATTCCTCGAAAACTGTTGGTTCAATTCGAACCAAATCTTGAAATTTCACATAGTTTTCGAATTGAGATGCACATGTTGAATTTCAGTATGATAGTTCTGATAGGAATTCAGATTTCAGTGGTCGATTCGACAAAATATCATTTCAATTCCCAAGGAACTATTGGATCAATTCGACCCAAATCCCGAAACTGTATTCAGTTTTCGAATTGAGATGCACATGTTGAATTTCAGTTCGATAGTTCAGAGAGGAATTGAGATTTCAGTGGTCAATTCGGCAAAGTGTGATATCAATTCCTCGAAAACTGTTGGATCTATTCGAACCAAATCTTGAATCTGCACGTAGTTTTCGGATTGAGATGCACATGGTGAATTTCAGTTCGATAGTTCAGATAGGAATCGAGATTTCAGTGGTCTTTACGGCAAAGTGTGAAATCAATTCCTCAAAAACTGTTGGTTCAATTCGAACCAAATCTTGAAACAGCACATAGTTTTCGAATTGAGATGCACATGTTGAATTTCAAATCGATAGTTCAGATAGGAATTGAGATTTCATTGGTCAATTCGGCAAAGTGTGATATCAATTCCTCGAAAACTGTTGGATCTATTCGAACCAAATCTTGAAACTGCACGTAGTTTTCGGATTGAGATGCACATGGTGAATTTCAGTTCGATAGTTCAGATAGGAATTGAGATTTCAATGGTCAATTCGGCAAAGTGTGATATCAATTCCTCGAAAACTGTTGGTTCAATTCGAACCAAATCTTGAAACAGCACATAGTTTTCGAATTGAGATGCACATGTTGAATTTCAAATCGATAGTTCAGATAGGAATTGAGATTTCATTGGTCAATTCGGCAAAGTGTGATATCAATTCCTAAAAACTGTTGGATCAATTCGACCCAAATCTCGAAACTGTACACAGTTTTCGAATTGAGATGCACATGTTGAATTTCAGTTCGATAGTTCAGATAGGAATCGAGATTTCAGTGGTCTTTACGGCAAAGTGTGAAATCAATTCCTCAAAAACTGTTGGATCAATTCCAACCAAATCTTGAAACAGCACATAGTTTTCGAATTGAGATGCACATGTTGAATTTCAGTTCGATAGTTCCGATAGGAATTGAGATTTCAGTGGTCGATTCAACAAAATATCATTTCAATTCCCAAGGAACTATTGGATCAATTCGACCCAAATCCCGAAACTGTTCTCAGTTTTCGAATTGAGATGCACATGTTGAATTTCAGTTCGATAGTTCAGATAGGAATTGAGATTTCATTGGTCGATTCGACAAAATATCATTTCAATTCCCAAGGAACTATTGGATCCATTCGACCCAAATCCCGAAACTGTACTCAGTTTTCGAATTGAGATGCACATGTTGAATTTCAGTTCGATAGTTCAGATAGGAATTGAGATTTCAGTGGTCAATTCGGCAAAGTGTGATATCAATTCCTCGAAAACTGTTGGTTCAATTCGAACCAAATCTTGAAATTTCACACAGGTTTCGAATTGAGATGCACATGTTGAATTTCAGATCGATAGTTCTGATAGGAATTGAGATTTCAGTGGTCGATTCGACATAGTATCATTTCAATTCCTAAGGAACTATTGAATCAATTCAACCAAAATCTCGAAACTGTACACAGTCTTCGAATTGAGATGCACATGTTGAATTTCAGTTCGATAGTTATGATAGGAATTGAGATTTCAGTGGTCCATTCGGCAAACTGTGATATCAATTCCTCGAAAACTGTTGGATCAATTCGAACCAAATCTTGAAACTGCACATAGTTTTCGGATTGAGATGCACATGTTGAATTTCAGTTCGATAGTTCAGATAGGAATTGAGATTTCAATGGTCAATTCGGCAAAGTGTGATATCAATTCCTCGAAAACTGTTGGTTCAATTCGAACCAAATCTTGAAATTTCACATAGTTTTCGAATTGAGATGCACATGTTGAATTTCAGTATGATAGTTCTGATAGGAATTCAGATTTCAGTGGTCGATTCGACAAAATATCATTTCAATTCCCAAGGAACTATTGGATCAATTCGACCCAAATCCCGAAACTGTATTCAGTTTTCGAATTGAGATGCACATGTTGAATTTCAGTTCGATAGTTCAGAGAGGAATTGAGATTTCAGTGGTCAAGTCGGCAAAGTGTGATATCAATTCCTCGAAAACTGTTGGATCAATTCGAACCAAATCTTGAAACAGCACATAGTTTTCGAATTGAGATGCACATGTTGAATTTCAGTTCGATAGTTCTGATAGGAATTGAGATTTCAGTGGTCGATTCAACAAAATATCATTTCAATTCCCAAGGAACTATTGGATCAATTTGACCCAAATCCCGAAACTGTACTCAGTTTTCGAATTGAGATGCACATGTTGAATTTCAGTTCGATAGTTCAGATAGGAATTGAGATTTCAGTGGTCAATTCGGCAAAGTGTGATTTCAATTCCTCGAAAACTGTTGGTTCAATTCGAACCAAATCTTGAAATTTCACACAGGTTTCGAATTGAGATGCACATGTTGAAATTCAGTTCGATAGTTCAGATAGGAATTGAGATTTCAGTGGTCAATTCGGCAAAGTGTGATATCAATTCCTCGAAAACTGTTAGATCAATTCGAACCAAATCTTGAAACTGCACATAGTTTTCGGATTGAGATGCACATGTTGAATTTTAGTTCGATAGTTCAGATAGGAATCGAGATTTCGGTGGCCTTTTCGGCAAAGTGTGATATCAATTCCTCAAAAACTGTTGGATCAATTCGAACCAAATCTCGAAACAGCACATGGTTTGAGAGATTGAGATGCACATGTTGAATTTCAGTTCGATAGTTCTGATAGGAATTGAGATTTCAGTGGTCGATTCGACAAAATATCATTTCAATTCCCAAGGAACTATTGGATCAATTCGCCCAAATCCCGAAACTGTACTCGGTTTTCGAATTGAGATGCACATGTTGAATTTCAGTTCGATAGTTCAGATAGGAATTGAGATTTCAGTGGTCGATTCGGCAAAGTGTGATATCAATTCCTAAAAACTGTTGGATCAATTCGAACCAAATCTTGAAACTGCACATAGTTTTCGAATTGAGATGCACATGTTGAATTTCAGTTCGATAGTTCTGATAGGAATTGAGATTTCAGTGGTCGATTCGACATATTATCATTCCAATTCCTAAGGAACTATTGGATCCATTCGACCCAAATCCCGAAACTGTACTCAGTTTTCGAATTGAGATGCACATGTTGAATTTCAGTTCGATAGTTCAGATAGGAATTGAGATTTCAGTGGTCAATTCGGCAAAGTGTGATATCAATTCCTCGAAAACTGTTGGTTCAATTCGAACCAAATCTTGAAATTTCACACAGGTTTCGAATTGAGATGCACATGTTGAATTTCAGATCGATAGTTCTGATAGGAATTGAGATTTCAGTGGTCGATTCGACATAGCATCATTTCAATTCCTAAGGAACTATTGAATCAATTCAACCAAAATCTCGAAACTGTACACAGTCTTCGAATTGAGATGCACATGTTGAATTTCAGTTCGATAGTTCAGATAGGAATTGAGATTTCAGTGGTCTATTCGGCAAAGTGTGATATCGATTCCTCAAAAACTGTTGGATCAATTCGAACCAAATCTTGAAACTGCACATAGTTTTAGAATTGAGATGCACATGTTGAATTTCAGTTCGATAGTTCTGATAGGAATTGAGATTTCAGTGGTCGATTCGACATATTATCATTTCAATTCCTAAGGAACTATTGAATCAATTCGACCAAAATCTCGAAACTGTACACAGTTTTCGAAATGAGATGCACATGTTGAATTTCAGTTCGTTAGTTCTGATAGGAATTGAGATTTCAGTGGTCGATTCGACATAGTATCATTTCAATTCCTAAGGAACTATTGGATCAATTCGAACCAAATCTTGAAACTGTACATTGTTTTCGAATTGAGATGCACATGTTGAATTTCAGATCGATAGTTGTGATAGGAATTGAGATTTCAGTGGTCGATTCGACATAGTATCATTTCAATTCCTAAGGAACTATTGAATCAATTCAACCAAAATCTCGAAACTGTACACAGTCTTCGAATTGAGATGCACATGTTGAATTTCAGTTCGATAGTTCTGATAGGAATTGAGATTTCAGTGGTCCATTCGGCAAACTGTGATATCAATTCCTCGAAAACTGTTGGATCAATTCGAACCAAATCTTGAAACTGCACATAGTTTTCGGATTGAGATGCACATGTTGAATTTCAGTTCGATAGTTCAGATAGGAATTGAGATTTCAATGGTCAATTCGGCAAAGTGTTATATCAATTCCTCGAAAACTGTTGGTTCAATTCGACCCAAATCTTGAAACTGCACACATAGTTTTAGAATTGAGATGCACATGTTGAATTTCAGTTCGATAGTTCTGATAGGAATTGAGATTTCAGTGGTCGATTCGACATATTATCATTTCAATTCCTAAGGAACTATTGAATCAATTCGACCAAAATCTCGAAACTCTACACAGTTGTCGAAATGATGCACATGTTGAATTTCAGTTCGATAGTTCTGATAGGAATTGAGATTTCAGTGGTCGATTCGACATAGTATCATTTCAATTCCTAAGGAACTATTGGATCAATTCGAACCAAATCTTGAAACTGCACATTGTTTTCGAATTGAGATGCACATGTTGAATTTCAGATCGATAGTTCTGATAGGAATTCAGATTTCAGTGGTCGATTCGACATAGTATCATTTCAATTCCTAAGGAACTATTGAATCAATTCAACCAAAATCTCGAAACTGTACACAGTCTTCGAATTGAGATGCACATGTTGAATTTCAGTTCGATAGTTATGATAGGAATTGAGATTTCAGTGGTCCATTCGGCAAACTGTGATATCAATTCCTCGAAAACTGTTGGATCAATTCGAACCAAATCTTGAAACTGCACATAGTTTTCGGATTGAGATGCACATGTTGAATTTCAGTTCGATAGTTCAGATAGGAATTGAGATTTCAATGGTCAATTCGGCAAAGTGTGATATCAATTCCTCGAAAACTGTTGGTTCAATTCGAACCAAATCTTGAAATTTCACATAGTTTTCGAATTGAGATGCACATGTTGAATTTCAGTATGATAGTTCTGATAGGAATTCAGATTTCAGTGGTCGATTCGACAAAATATCATTTCAATTCCCAAGGAACTATTGGATCAATTCGACCCAAATCCCGAAACTGTATTCAGTTTTCGAATTGAGATGCACATGTTGAATTTCAGTTCGATAGTTCAGAGAGGAATTGAGATTTCAGTGGTCAATTCGGCAAAGTGTGATATCAATTCCTCGAAAACTGTTGAATCAATTCGAACCAAATCTTGAAACTGCACGTAGTTTTCGGATTGAGATGCACATGGTGAATTTCAGTTCGATAGTTCAGATAGGAATCGAGATTTCAGTGGTTTTTTCGGCAAAGTGTGAAATGAATTCCTCAAAAACTGTTGGATCAATTCCAACCAAATCTTGAAACAGCACATAGTTTTCGAATTGAGATGCACATGTTGAATTTCAGTTCGATAGTTCTGATAGGAATTGAGATTTCAGTGGTCGATTCAACAAAATATCATTTCAATTCCCAAGGAACTATTGAATCAATTTGACCCAAATCCCGAAACTGTACTCAGTTTTCGAATTGAGATGCACATGTTGAATTTCAAATCGATAGTTCAGATAGGAATTGAGATTTCATTGGTCAATTCGGCAAAGTGTGATATCAATTCCTAAAAACTGTTGGATCAATTCGACCCAAATCTCGAAGCTGTACACAGTTTTCGAATTGAGATGCACATGTTGAATTTCAGTTCGATAGTTCAGATAGGAATCGAGATTTCAGTGGTCTTTACGGCAAAGTGTGAAATCAATTCCTCAAAAACTGTTGGATCAATTCCAACCAAATCTTGAAACAGCACATAGTTTTCGAATTGAGATGCACATGTTGAATTTCAGTTCGATAGTTCCGATAGGAATTGAGATTGCAGTGGTCGATTCAACAAAATATCATTTCAATTCCCAAGGAACTATTGGATCAATTCGACCCAAATCCCGAAACTGTTCTCAGTTTTCGAATTGAGATGCACATGTTGAATTTCAGTTCGATAGTTCAGATAGGAATTGAGATTTCATTGGTCGATTCGACAAAATATCATTTCAATTCCCAAGGAACTATTGGATCCATTCGACCCAAATCCCGAAACTGTACTCAGTTTTCGAATTGAGATGCACATGTTGAATTTCAGTTCGATAGTTCAGATAGGAATTGAGATTTCAGTGGTCAATTCGGCAAAGTGTGATATCAATTCCTCGAAAACTGTTGGTTCAATTCGAACCAAATCTTGAAATTTCACACAGGTTTCGAATTGAGATGCACATGTTGAAATTCAGTTCGATAGTTCAGATAGGAATTGAGATTTCAGTGGTCAATTCGGCAAAGTGTGATATCAATTCCTCGAAAACTGTTGGTTCAATTCGAACCAAATCTTGAAATTTCACACAGGTTTCGAATTGAGATGCACATGTTGAATTTCAGATCGATAGTTCTGATAGGAATTGAGATTTCAGTGGTCGATTCGACATAGTATCATTTCAATTCCTAAGGAACTATTGAATCAATTCAACCAAAATCTCGAAACTGTACACAGTCTTCGAATTGAGATGCACATGTTGAATTTCAGTTCGATAGTTATGATAGGAATTGAGATTTCAGTGGTCCATTCGGCAAACTGTGATATCAATTCCTCGAAAACTGTTAGATCAATTCGAACCAAATCTTGAAACTGCACATAGTTTTCGGATTGAGATGCACATGTTGAATTTCAGTTCGATAGTTCAGATAGGAATTGAGATTTCAATGGTCAATTCGGCAAAGTGTGATATCCATTCCTCGAAAACTGTTGGTTCAATTCGAACCAAATCTTGAAATTACACATAGTTTTCGAATTGAGATGCACATGTTGAATTTCAGTATGATAGTTCTGATAGGAATTCAGATTTCAGTGGTCGATTCGACAAAATATCATTTCAATTCCCAAGGAACTATTGGATCAATTCGACCCAAATCCCGAAACTGTATTCAGTTTTCGAATTGAGATGCACATGTTGAATTTCAGTTCGATAGTTCAGAGAGGAATTGAGATTTCAGTGGTCAATTCGGCAAAGTGTGATATCAATTCCTCGAAAACTGTTGGATCAATTCGAACCAAATCTTGAAACAGCACATAGTTTTCGAATTGAGATGCACATGTTGAATTTCAGTTCGATAGTTCTGATAGGAATTGAGATTTCAGTGGTCGATTCAACAAAATATCATTTCAATTCCCAAGGAACTATTAGATCAATTTGACCCAAATCCCGAAACTGTACTCAGTTTTCGAATTGAGATGCACATGTTGAATTTCAGTTCGATAGTTCAGATAGGAATTGAGATTTCATTGGTCAATTCGGCAAAGTGTGATATCAATTCCTAAAAACTGTTGGATCAATTCGACCCAAATCTCGAAACTGTACACAGTTTTCGAATTGAGATGCACATGTTGAATTTCAGTTCGATAGTTCAGATAGGAATCGAGATTTCAGTGGTCTTTTCGGCAAAGTGTGAAATCAATTCCTCAAAAACTGTTGGATCAATTCCAACCAAATCTTGAAACAGCACATAGTTTTCGAATTGAAATGCACATGTTGAATTTCAGTTCGATAGTTCCGATAGGAATTGAGATTTCAGTGGTCGATTCAACAAAATATCATTTCAATTCCCAAGGAACTATTGGATCAATTCGACCCAAATCCCGAAACTGTTCTCAGTTTTCGAATTGAGATGCACATGTTGAATTTCAGTTCGATAGTTCAGATAGGAATTGAGATTTCATTGGTCGATTCGACAAAATATCTTTTCAATTCCCAAGGAACCATTGGATCCATTCGACCCAAATCCCGAAACTGTACTCAGTTTTCGAATTGAGATGCACATGTTGAATTTCAGTTCGATAGTTCAGATAGGAATTGAGATTTCAGTGGTCAATTCGGCAAAGTGTGATTTCAATTCCTCGAAAACTGTTGGTTCAATTCGAACCAAATCTTGAAATTTCACACAGGTTTCGAATTGAGATGCACATGTTGAAATTCAGTTCGATAGTTCAGATAGGAATTGAGATTTCAGTGGTCAATTCGGCAAAGTGTGATATCAATTCCTCGAAAACTGTTAGATCAATTCGAACCAAATCTTGAAACTGCACATAGTTTTCGGATTGAGATGCACATGTTGAATTTTAGTTCGATAGTTCAGATAGGAATCGAGATTTCGGTGGCCTTTTCGGCAAAGTGTGATATCAATTCCTCAAAAACTGTTGGATCAATTCGAACCAAATCTCGAAACAGCACATGGTTTGAGAGATTGAGATGCACATGTTGAATTTCAGTTCGATAGTTCTGATAGGAATTGAGATTTCAGTGTTCGATTCGACAAAATATCATTTCAATTCCCAAGGAACTATTGGATCAATTCGCCCAAATCCCGAAACTGTACTCGGTTTTCGAATTGAGATGCACATGTTGAATTTCAGTTCGATAGTTCAGATAGGAATTGAGATTTCAGTGGTCGATTCGGCAAAGTGTGATATCAATTCCTAAAAACTGTTGGATCAATTCGAACCAAATCTTGAAACTGCACATAGTTTTCGAATTGAGATGCACATGTTGAATTTCAGTTCGATAGTTCTGATAGGAATTGAGATTTCAGTGTTCGATTCGACAAAATATCATTTCAATTCCCAAGGAACTATTGGATCAATTCGCCCAAATCCCGAAACTGTACTCGGTTTTCGAATTGAGATGCACATGTTGAATTTCAGTTCGATAGTTCAGATAGGAATTGAGATTTCAGTGGTCGATTCGGCAAAGTGTGATATCAATTCCTAAAAACTGTTGGATCAATTCGAACCAAATCTTGAAACTGCACATAGTTTTCGGATTGAGATGCACATGTTGAATTTCAGTTCGATAGTTCAGATAGGAATTGAGATTTCAATGGTCAATTCGGCAAAGTGTGATATCAATTCCTCGAAAACTGTTAGATCAATTCGAACCAAATCTTGAAACTGCACATAGTTTTCGGATTGAGATGCACATGTTGAATTTTAGTTCGATAGTTCAGATAGGAATCGAGATTTCGGTGGCCTTTTCGGCAAAGTGTGATATCAATTCCTCAAAAACTGTTGGATCAATTCGAACCAAATCTCGAAACAGCACATGGTTTGAGAGATTGAGATGCACATGTTGAATTTCAGTTCGATAGTTCTGATAGGAATTGAGATTTCAGTGTTCGATTCGACAAAATATCATTTCAATTCCCAAGGAACTATTGGATCAATTCGCCCAAATCCCGAAACTGTACTCGGTTTTCGAATTGAGATGCACATGTTGAATTTCAGTTCGATAGTTCAGATAGGAATTGAGATTTCAGTGGTCGATTCGGCAAAGTGTGATATCAATTCCTAAAAACTGTTGGATCAATTCGAACCAAATCTTGAAACTGCACATAGTTTTCGAATTGAGATGCACATGTTGAATTTCAGTTCGATAGTTCTGATAGGAATTGAGATTTCAGTGGTCGATTCGACATATTATCATTCCAATTCCTAAGGAACTATTGGATCCATTCGACCCAAATCCCGAAACTGTACTCAGTTTTCGAATTGAGATGCACATGTTGAATTTCAGTTCGATAGTTCAGATAGGAATTGAGATTTCAGTGGTCAATTCGGCAAAGTGTGATATCAATTCCTCGAAAACTGTTGGTTCAATTCGAACCAAATCTTGAAAATTCACACAGGTTTCGAATTGAGATGCACATGTTGAATTTCAGATCGATAGTTCTGATAGGAATTGAGATTTCAGTGGTCGATTCGACATAGTATCATTTCAATTCCTAAGGAACTATTGAATCAATTCAACCAAAATCTCGAAACTGTACACAGTCTTCGAATTGAGATGCACATGTTGAATTTCAGTTCGATAGTTATGATAGGAATTGAGATTTCAGTGGTCCATTCGGCAAACTGTGATATCAATTCCTCGAAAACTGTTGGATCAATTCGAACCAAATCTTGAAACTGCACATAGTTTTCGGATTGAGATGCACATGTTGAATTTCAGTTCGATAGTTCAGATAGGAATTGAGATTTCAATGGTCAATTCGGCAAAGTGTGATATCAATTCCTCGAAAACTGTTGGTTCAATTCGAACCAAATCTTGAAATTTCACATAGTTTTCGAATTGAGATGCACATGTTGAATTTCAGTATGATAGTTCTGATAGGAATTCAGATTTCAGTGGTCGATTCGACAAAATATCATTTCAATTCCCAAGGAACTATTGGATCAATTCGACCCAAATCCCGAAACTGTATTCAGTTTTCGAATTGAGATGCACATGTTGAATTTCAGTTCGATAGTTCAGAGAGGAATTGAGATTTCAGTGGTCAATTCGGCAAAGTGTGATATCAATTCCTCGAAAACTGTTGGATCAATTCGAACCAAATCTTGAAACTGCACGTAGTTTTCGGATTGAGATGCACATGGTGAATTTCAGTTCGATAGTTCAGATAGGAATCGAGATTTCAGTGGTCTTTTCGGCAAAGTGTGAAATGAATTCCTCAAAAACTGTTGGATCAATTCCAACCAAATCTTGAAACAGCACATAGTTTTCGAATTGAGATGAACATGTTGAATTTCAGTTCGATAGTTCTGATAGGAATTGAGATTTCAGTGGTCGATTCAGCAAAATATCATTTCAATTCCCAAGGAACTATTGGATCAATTTGACCCAAATCCCGAAACTGTACTCAGTTTTCGAATTGAGATGCACATGTTGAATTTCAAATCGATAGTTCAGATAGGAATTGAGATTTCATTGGTCAATTCGGCAAAGTGTGATATCAATTCCTAAAAACTGTTGGATCAATTCCAACCAAATCTTGAAACAGTACATAGTTTTCGAATTGAGATGAACATGTTGAATTTCAGTTCGATAGTTCCGATAGGAATTGAGATTTCAGTGGTCGATTCAACAAAATATCATTTCAATTCCCAAGGAACTATTGGATCAATTCGACCCAAATCCCGAAACTGTTCTCAGTTTTCGAATTGAGATGCACATGTTGAATTTCAGTTCGATAGTTCAGATAGGAATTGAGATTTCATTGGTCGATTCGACAAAATATCATTTCAATTCCCAAGGAACCATTGGATCCATTCGACCCAAATCCCGAAACTGTACTCAGTTTTCGAATTGAGATGCACATGTTGAATTTCAGTTCGATAGTTCAGATAGGAATTGAGATTTCAGTGGTCAATTCGGCAAAGTGTGATTTCAATTCCTCGAAAACTGTTGGTTCAATTCGAACCAAATCTTGAAATTTCACACAGGTATCGAATTGAGATGCACATGTTGAAATTCAGT
Organism: Coccinella septempunctata; assembly: GCF_907165205.1. Classification (NCBI taxonomy): domain Eukaryota; kingdom Metazoa; phylum Arthropoda; class Insecta; order Coleoptera; family Coccinellidae; genus Coccinella; species Coccinella septempunctata. Next base: position 16,085,418 of record NC_058191.1, read on the forward strand.
TCGATAGTTCAGATATGAATTGAGATTTCAGTGGTCAATTCGGCAAAGTGTGATATCAATTCCTCGAAAACTGTTAGATCAATTCGAACCAAATCTTGAAACTGCACATAGTTTTCGGATTGAGATGCACATGTTGAATTTCAGTTCGATAGTTCAGATAGGAATTGAGATTTCAGTGGTCAATTCGGCAAAGTGTGATATCAATTCCTCGAAAACTGTTGGTTCAATTCGAACCAAATCTTGAAATTTCACACAGGTTTCGAATTGAGATGCACATGTTGAATTTCAGATCGATAGTTCTGATAGGAATTGAGATTTCAGTGGTCGATTCGACATAGTATCATTTCAATTCCTAAGGAACTATTGAATCAATTCAACCAAAATCTCGAAACTGTACACAGTCTTCGAATTGAGATGCACATGTTGAATTTCAGTTCGATAGTTATGATAGGAATTGAGATTTCAGTGGTCCATTCGGCAAACTGTGATATCAATTCCTCGAAAACTGTTGGATCAATTCGAACCAAATCTTGAAACTGCACATAGTTTTCGGATTGAGATGCACATGTTGAATTTCAGTTCGATAGTTCAGATAGGAATTGAGATTTCAATGGTCAATTCGGCAAAGTGTGATATCAATTCCTCGAAAACTGTTGGTTCAATTCGAACCAAATCTTGAAATTTCACATAGTTTTCGAATTGAGATGCACATGTTGAATTTCAGTATGATAGTTCTGATAGGAATTCAGATTTCAGTGGTCGATTCGACAAAATATCATTTCAATTCCCAAGGAACTATTGGATCAATTCGACCCAAATCCCGAAACTGTATTCAGTTTTCGAATTGAGATGCACATGTTGAATTTCAGTTCTATAGTTCAGAGAGGAATTGAGATTTCAGTGGTCAATTCGGCAAAGTGTGATATCAATTCCTCGAAAACTGTTGGATCAATTCGAACCAAATCTTGAAACTGCACGTAGTTTTCGGATTGAGATGCACATGGTGAATTTCAGTTCGATAGTTCAGATAGGAATCGAGATTTCAGTGGTCTTTTCGGCAAAGTGTGAAATGAATTCCTCAAAAACTGTTGGATCAATTCCAACCAAATCTTGAAACAGCACATAGTTTTCGAATTGAGATGCACATGTTGAATTTCAGTTCGATAGTTCTGATAGGAATTGAGATTTCAGTGGTCGATTCAACAAAATATCATTTCAATTCCCAAGGAACTATTGGATCAATTTGACCCAAATCCCGAAACTGTACTCAGTTTTCGAATTGAGATGCACATGTTGAATTTCAAATCGATAGTTCAGATAGGAATTGAGATTTCATTGGTCAATTCGGCAAAGTGTGATATCAATTCCTAAAAACTGTTGGATCAATTCCAACCAAATCTTGAAACAGCACATAGTTTTCGAATTGAGATGAACATGTTGAATTTCAGTTCGATAGTTCCGATAGGAATTGAGATTTCAGTGGTCGATTCAACAAAATATCATTTCAATTCCCAAGGAACTATTGGATCAATTCGACCCAAATCCCGAAACTGTTCTCAGTTTTCGAATTGAGATGCACATGTTGAATTTCAGTTCGATAGTTCAGATAGGAATTGAGATTTCATTGGTCGATTCGACAAAATATCATTTCAATTCCCAAGGAACCATTGGATCCATATTCCGAGTCAATCGCTTGACAGGAGAAGACGTGCTACAGTGCTCCTAGTGCTATAAAAGAGAAAGCGGACGAGAAAGTCACAGTGCCGTAAAAGTGAAAGCGGAGGTGAAAGTGCCCACTAACCAAGCTACGGAATATTTGATTCCGTCTGTGAAGTTGTGTAGGTTCTATATTTGTTATCGGAATTTTAATTCGTTAAAATTTTCAAAGTTGGTGTTCATCCTAAGTGTCCAGAGAATTTTCTCGTTGGTACTGCAGAAAACATCAGGTGAGCTTATTTTTCGTATCTTTCTTTCTGATTTTTCTCATAGCGTAGAGAATTTTTGATGAGCCGTTTTGTTTTTATGCATGAGATACATTTTTCTTTTGTCTTGAAAAATTTTATTTCCAATTTCTTTGAGTAGCGAAGTAATTATTAATTAGATTCTAAAATGTCTGACCATTCGGACTGCGAGTCCGTAATGGAAGAAGACGCGCCAGAAATCGCTAATGTCGTGTCCGAACACGATATTTTGAGAGAGGAGAACGCAAGTTTGAAAGCGAGGGTGAATGAGTTAGATAGATGCGTATCTAGCTTAGTTGCTGAGATTAAAAATCTCAGGGAGAGGCTCGAGTTGCAGGAGGGAAATAAGGAAAGTCCTTACTCCAAAGCACTCAAGAAGAACATTATTTTGAAAAATGTCCAAGAAGTGAACTTACCGGTTCAAAAACAGAAGATGGAGGTGGTCAAAACCCCTCAAACCAAAATTTCCCCACCCGCCAAAAGAGTGAGAAAGGATAGCTCCTCGTCAAATGAAGAGGCAAACAAGAAAAGAGTCTTGGAAACCCCAGCCCAAGAGAAAACCACTCCAGTGGAGAGAAAAGAAAAAATCCCCCCAGTTACCCTGAGGGGTACGTCCGAATGGACGTCAATTTCCAACGCGTTAATGCGAAACGGAATAAATTACAGCAGAGCGACTACTGTGAAGGACGGAATTAGGGTCGTTCCACAAACCGCAGAAGACCACAGAAGAATGACGGACTTCCTTCATAAAATAAATAGGGAGTTTTACACTCTTCAACGGGAGGAAGAAAAGAAAATCTATGCGGTAGTGAGATATCTACCGCTGGATGCAGATATCCCGACGATCCTTGACGACCTCAAGGATCAAGGGATCGTCGATGCTGAGGTCATAAGAATGACCTCAAATATAACTAAGAGGCCGATGCCCTTATTGCTGGTTAAAACCCAGAATAAGGGTATCTTCGAGGTGAGAAGGCTCTACAACATGAACTGTGTTGTTGAACCTAAGAGAAGGACGACCGGGCCTGGACAATGTTACCGCTGTCAGCGATATGGACATGCCCAAAGTAAGTGCACTTTTCCATGGAGGTGCGTGAAATGCTCCGGTAATCACAGCTCCAAGGAGTGTACGCTCACCAGGGAGAACGAGGAGCGAAATGCCTCTTGTGTTCTCTGTGGAGAGCAAGGACATCCAGCCAGCTACAAGGGATGTAGCGAATGGAAATTGGTCACTAAGAAGACCAAGAGATCGCCAAGATCGAACCAGACCAGCTCGAGGCCAACACAAAATACACCGAGGCCATCCCCAAACTCTTCGGAAGTGAAGAAACCCCAGGAAACTGCAACCGAAGCAGTCAAAGAGACGAAGAAACCAGAGAAAAAGACGGAAAAGGCAAAAACCGTCAAAAAAGCCGAAACCAGAAAAGGAATTTCTGGAATCACTGAGGAACTGGATAAGTTCACGAAAAACCTCCTCAGCACGATGATGCAGAATCTGGAGAAAGAGATTGAGAAGAAGATGCAGCAAATTATTAAGACTATTTAATGGCTGACACGACGATAAAGAACAATCTCATAATCGTCTCTTGGAACGTCGAAGGATTGAGAGCCCGCAGATCAGAATTCGAAGAACTGATTGAAGAGAAGAGACCGGATGTCATAGCTCTTCAAGAAACGAGACTTAACCCCAACGTTCGGATAGCATTTCCCAATTACGATATTTACAGAAATGATAGACCTAACAGCACAGGTGGCGTTGCTATACTGGCTAGAAGGAATATGGATCACCATTTCGACCAAATATTCAATGGACAAGAAGTAGAAGCAATATCGATTATTGTGAATACTAATCGAGGGCAAGTGAAGATTATTTCAACTTATAAATCACCGGATAAGGACATGCTGGAAGAGGATCTAAAAATGCTACTAGAAGGAAGACACCCGAAAATCATAATTGGTGATCTTAACTGCAAATCGCAGGAATGGAACAGTAGGGTGGAAAATACAAACGGGAGAAGACTGAAGATTTATGCTGAAAAACTTAATGCAGTTGTGATAGGACCTGATATACCGACCTACATACCAAGAGTAAATGGACTACCCGATGTACTGGACATTGTCGTAATGAAAGACATCACTGAAGAAATCAGCATTGATACAATAGAAGACGGAACTTCAGATCACAATCCCATAGAATTCATAGTGGGACATGGCCCAAGAAACGAAGAAGAGACACAAACCAAGGAACGCACAGACTGGGAGAAATATAAGAATTTACTTCAGGAGAAAATCAGGGAAATTCCCCAAATAAACACCCAGGATGAGTTAGATGAAGCAGTTGAAAAATTGGAAAATCATATAAAAGAAGCCTATGAAGAAAGCACCAAGAGAATAAGGAAACCAATTCCGAAACATTCACATGGAGATACGCCAAGGGATATAAAGGAACTTATAAAAAAGAACAGAAGACTCAGGAAAATCTACAGAACAACAAAAAGAGAAGAAGACAAGAAGAAACTGAATAAGCATAGTCAGATATTGAAAAATGCTTTAACAGAACTGCGTAATAACAGATGGCACCAGAGATTAAGGGAACTGAATACAATAGATCACTCGGCTTGGAAAATGCAAAAACGCTTACGACGAGAACAGACAGTTATACCTCCACTGCATGGAGCAAACGGAATGGTATATACGAGACTTGAAAAAGCCGAAGCACTTGCCGACACAATTGAGAGAGAAGCCAGAATAAATTACAGAAATGATGATGACAATGAAGATCTAGAAGAAGAAGTGGAGGCAAACGAAGAACTGATGATGGAACCACCGGAAACCGAAATCATTCCAAAACCGGCTTCACCAACAGAAATCAAAGAGATCATAATGAAACTGAAAAACCGGAAAGCACCGGGAGAAGATAGGATAACGAATTATATGTTGAAGAAATTGCCTAGAAAAGGAATAGCAGCCTTGACGAATATAACAAACGGAGTGATGAGGACCGAATACTACCCAAAGAGATGGAAAACTGCAGAAATGATAGTTTTCAACAAGCCTGGAAAGGAACGGAAATTTCCTCAAAATTATAGACCGATCAGCCTACTATCAGCACTAGGAAAAGTCGTCGAGAGGGTTATCGCCAAAAGGCTGAATGAGGAAACAGAAATGTTGAAGATAATCCCACCCGAACAATTTGGATTTCGACGAGAACACTCGACTGAACTCCAATTACTACGGCTCATAGAATACGTCACCGAAGGAATGCAGACCAAACAGGCCACAGGATTAGTTCTGATGGATATCGAGAGAGCTTTTGATAGAGTATGGCACGAAGGCCTAATCTACAAGATGAAAAGAGCAGGATATTCGACCAAGCTATGCAAGATTATAAGGAATTATCTGAGGAATAGAAACTTTTATGTGAAGATAGATGGAGCAACCTCTCAAACCAGACAACTGGAAGCGGGAGTGCCTCAAGGATCGGTACTTGGACCTCTGCTTTACGTAATATACGTTTATGATATCCCGAAGAATGCTAGGAATATGCTCACCTTGTACGCAGATGACACAGGAATAGCGTTCAGACATCGACGCCCAGAGATCATACACCGGAGACTGCAGGAAGCCATAGATGAATTACTCAAATGGTGCATCAAATGGAAAATCCAAATCAATGGAAGAAAGACTCAAGCAATATTACTGCAAAAGAGAAGATTGAGGATGGAAGAAAACCTTGAAGTTGATGGACAAGAGGTTGAATGGAAAAATGAAGCAACATACCTAGGAGTGACGCTTGACAGAGGACTTACATGGAAAAACCACATCAAATGTGCTGTTGATAAAACAAAAGCCGCAATGAGTAAACTTTATCCACTCATAGGCAGAAGAAGTCATATAAATAAGAACATCAAGTTGACGATGATTAAAACTATTGCGCGACCACAACTCACATATGGATCGGCGGCATGGGGCTTCGCAGCCAAGACCCACATCAAGAGAATACAGGCCACTGAGAATAAACTCCTTAGAATGGCGATGGACGTACCCTGGTTTGTTAGGAACAAACAAATCTACAAGGACTTGGAATGGGAACCAGTTACAGAATTTATGAAGAGAAAGGCGGAAAGGATATTCGACAAAGCCAAACAACATCCAAATGAGGAACTACGAAGATTAGTCGACTACGACCCAACAGAAGAAGCTAGAAGGTCAAGAACCTACCACCGAAGACCGAGAGATCAGTTAAGGATTTAAATGTAACCAAAGAAGAGCTTAACCTATAAAAGCTATAGGCAGCATACAACTATCAACACGACTATGATCGTGTGAGAGTCCAGAAACCATAAGAGTCAACTGGTTAATAGGCAAAATGCCCGGAACCTATGAAGAAGCAGTTAAGGGTTTTTAGTGGGTCTCGAGCTCAGAGAGTGAGAATCCCCACACTGTTCCCCCTCAGCAGAGGGTGTGTTCGTCTGTTTGCAGATTTTCCCCCTGCTACACCAAAAAAAAAAAAAAAAAAAAAAAATTGGATCCATTCGACCCAAATCCCGAAACTGTACTCAGTTTTCGAATTGAGATGCACATGTTGAATTTCAGTTCGATAGTTCAGATAGGAATTGAGATTTCAGTGGTCAATTCGGCAAAGTGTGATTTCAATTCCTCGAAAACTGTTGGTTCAATTCGAACCAAATCTTGAAATTTCACACAGGTATCGAATTGAGATGCACATGTTGAAATTCAGTTCGATAGTTCAGATAGGAATTGAGATTTCAGTGGTCCATTCGGCAAAGTGTGATATCAATTCCTCGAAAACTGTTAGATCAATTCGAACCAAATCTTGAAACTGCACATAGTTTTCGGATTGAGATGCACATGTTGAATTTTAGTTCGATAGTTCAGATAGGAATCGAGATTTCGGTGGTCTTTTCGGCAAAGTGTGATATCAATTCCTCAAAAACTGTTGGATCAATTCGAACCAAATCTCGAAACAGCACATGGTTTGAGAGATTGAGATGCACATGTTGAATTTCAGTTCGATAGTTCTGATTGGAATTGAGATTTCAGTGGTCGATTCGACAAAATATCATTTCAATTCCCAAGGAACTATTGGATCAATTCGCCCAAATCCCGAAACTGTACTCGGTTTTCGAATTGAGATGCACATGTTGAATTTCAGTTCGATAGTTCAGATAGGAATTGAGATTTCAGTGGTCGATTCGGCAAAGTGTGATATCAATTCCTAAAAACTGTTGGATCAATTCGAACCAAATCTTGAAACTGCACATAGTTTTCGAATTGAGATGCACATGTTGAATTTCAGTTCGATAGTTCCGATAGGAATTGAGATTTCAGTGGTCGATTCAACAAAATATCATTTCAATTCCCAAGGAACTATTGGATCAATTCGACCCAAATCCCGAAACTGTTCTCAGTTTTCGAATTGAGATGCACATGTTGAATTTCAGTTCGATAGTTTAGATAGGAATTGAGATTTCATTGGTCGATTCGACAAAATATCATTTCAATTCCCGAGGAACTATTGGATCCATTCGACCCAAATCCCGAACCTGTACTCAGTTTTCGAATTGAGATGCACATGTTGAATTTCAGTTCGATAGTTCAGATAGGAATTGAGATTTCAGTGGTCAATTCGGCAAAGTGTGATATCAATTCCTCGAAAACTGTTGGTTCAATTCGAACCAAATCTTGAAATTTCACACAGGTTTCGAATTGAGATGCACATGTTGAATTTCAGATCGATAGTTCTGATAGGAATTGAGATTTCAGTGGTCGATTCGACATAGTATCATTTCAATTCCTAAGGAACTATTGAATATTTTCAACCAAAATCTCGAAACTGTACACAGTCTTCGAATTAAGATGCACATGTTGAATTTCAGTTCGATAGTTCAGAGAGGAATTGAGATTTCAGTGGTCAATTCGGCAAAGTGTGATATCAATTCCTCGAAAACTGTTGGATCAATTCGAACCAAATCTTGAAACTGCACGTAGTTTTCGGATTGAGATGCACATGGTGAATTTCAGTTCGATAGTTCAGATAGGAATCGAGATTTCAGTGGTCTTTTCGGTAAAGTGTGAAATGAATTCCTCAAAAACTGTTGGATCAATTCCAACCAAATCTTGAAACAGCACATAGTTTTCGAATTGAGATGCACATGTTGAATTTCAGTTCGATAGTTCTGATAGGAATTGAGATTTCAGTGGTCGATTCAACAAAATATCATTTCAATCCCCAAGGAACTATTGGATCAATTTGACCCAAATCCCGAAACTGTACTCAGTTTTCGAATTGAGATGCACATGTTGAATTTCAAATCGATAGTTCAGATAGGAATTGAGATTTCATTGGTCAATTCGGCAAAGTGTGATATCAATTCCTAAAAACTGTTGGATCAATTCGACCCAAATCTCGAAACTGTACACAGTTTTCGAATTGAGATGCACATGTTGAATTTCAGTTCGATAGTTCAGATAGGAATCCAGATTTCAGTGGTCTTTTCGGCAAAGTGTGAAATCAATTCCTCAAGATTTCAAGATTTGGTTCGAATTGATCCAATAGTTCCTTAGGAATTGAAATGATATTTTGACGAATCGACTACTACTCCGGTTAGCGCATCCACCATTTCGGTTGGTGCAATAAAAGATATTTTTCGGAACGGTATCATTTTTTTTTCGGTAATTCTAATCCATTTTCACCTTCTACTTCGGTAGGGGCGGCAACGATGTGGGCGGCGACGGTTCTGACGGTGTTGGCGGTACGGCGGGCCTCAGTCGGAGGTCCGGCAGTATGGCCTCTGTCCTTCTCCCTGGAGTTGCGGTCGGTCCTGAGGCAGTTCTGGCGGTCCCTGGTCCCCTATCTCTAACGCAACACACCCTGGAAAGGACCCCCACACGGCCGCACCTGGAACAGAACTTCGTCCTTTCCCCTCGGCAGTCCTCCCTGTGGTGGCCTTCATTGCCACACCGCCAGCAACTGTGGGGCCTAACCCCAGGTAGAACTGAAGTCCACAGGTCCCCACGATCCTTTCGAACTGAAATTCAACATGTGCATCTCAATTCGAAAACTGTCTACATACACCAGTGGCGGGCGTGGTTGCCTGTCGCACTTGAGACTCGGAGGCTGAAAATGACATTGTTTGACCTTAACACACATTCCGAGTCATTCGCTTGACAGGAGAAGACGTGCTACAGTGCTCCTAGTGCTATCAAAGAGAAAGCGGACGAGAAAGTCGAAGTGTCACAGTGCCGTAAAAGAGAAAGCGGAAGTGAAAGTGCCCACTAACCAAGCTACGGAATATTTGATTCCGTCTGTGAAGTTGTGTAGGTTCTATATTTGTTATCGGAATTTTAATTCGTTAAAATTTTCAAAGTTGGTGTTCATCCTAAGTGTCCAGAGAATTTTTTTTATTTTCTCGTTGGTACTGCAGAAAACATCAGGTGAGCTTATTTTTCGTATCTCTTTTCTGATTTTTATCATAGCGTATAAAACATTCGGCTTTATACCATAGTTTTATATTAGACTATTTTAGTGAAGATTTCTGAATATTTTATTATTTTCAAATTATTTGATATTTTGAGATTTTTGATTATAAAACCATGTCGGAAACCTCAGATAATGAGGGCTCCTACATGGAAGCGACCGATGCTGAAGAGTTCAGCGAAGGCGAACACGAGGAGCTTGTAAAGCTCAGAGAAGAAAATGGGCAGTTGAAAGCTCAAATAGTCAAACTGACTGAAACTGTGTCACAGTTGGTCGGTGAGATGCGCCTCTTGAGGGAGGAAATGACCCGCAATAATATGACGAAATCTCCCACTTACGCCGCAATCACAAAGCCGGTAGCGGGTTCCAAAAATAATTCCCTTAATGGAATTGTTTCACAACCCGAAACAAGGAAAAATGATTCAACGCAGGTCGCGAAGGCCCCAAACGCGCCCCCAACTAAACGCGCGCGAAAAGAAAGCTCCTCTTCTGATGAGGAGAATGTCAAGAAGGCAACGGAAGTGCCTAAAAGAGATAAAATTCCACCCATCACGATGATGGGCACCTCAGATTGGGTAGAGATATCTAAAGCTCTCTACACAAAAAGGATAAATTACAACCGTGCAACTACAGTTAAAGACGGTATAAAAATCATGGCGTCAACCGTAGATGATTTTAGAAAAATCACTACATTCTTCGAGCAGCATGGTAAAGAATACTTTACCTACCAAATGGAGGAGGAGAAGAAGATATATGCCGTTATTAGGCATTTACCAATCGACGCTGATCTTGCGTTGATTAAGGACGACCTGATATTCCAGGGAATAACAGACGCTGAGGTGTCCAGAATGACATCGAACAAGACAAAGAAACAAATACCTCTCTACCTGGTTAAAACCCAAAAAAAGGAAATATTCGAAGTGAAGCGACTCTACAACCTCTGTATTGTGGTTGAGCATAAAAAGAGGCCTGAAAGTCCAAGCCACTGCTTTAGGTGCCAAAGGTACGGGCATGCACAAAACAAATGCTCCTTCCCGTGGAGATGCGTGAAGTGCTCAGGAAGCCACAGCAGCAATGACTGCACACTCACCAGAAAAAGTGAAGAGAGAAATGCCACATGCGTCTTATGTGGAGAAGAGGGCCATCCAGCTAGCTACAAAGGATGTAGCGAGTTCAAGTTGGTGACCAGAAAGAAAAATTCCAGAAAATCAGTTGAACAGAAAAAGAAGGTAACAAAAACAACAACTTCTGAACAAAAAATTCAGGAAGTAGCGAAGATCCAACCTACAGAGCAGGAAAAGAAGAGGGAGACTCCAAAACCCGTCCAGAAAAAAGAAGGACAGAAAAAGCTTACAATGAAACAAGCTGTGAACAGTCAACAGGAGAAGAAAAAGATATCTGAATCAGCCGATGATTTAGATATCTTCACGGAAAAAATTTTCAACAAGATAATGTTGAAAATTGAGAGGGAAATGGAGAAAAAACTCCAAGCATTATTCAGTAAACTGAATTAATGGACCTTACGGATATTAGGAAGAAATCCCTCAAGATAATCTCGTGGAACATAAACGGGATCAACACTCGGAAAGCCGAGATAGAACAAATAATATCAGAAAGACAACCTGATATTATAGCCCTACAGGAAACAAGAATAAACCGGAACAGAAGACTGAATTTCATGAATTATGAAACATATAGATGTGACAGAATTACAAACACCGGAGGAGGAGTAGCAATATTGGTGAGAACAGATCTGAAACACTACTTTAAAAGTAGATCCGACGAAACACAAGGAAAAACAGAAAAAGTGACGATTGTTGCCGAATTAAATCGGCAAAGAGTCGAAATAACCTCGTCGTATAAGCCACCACAAAACAATCTATTGGAAGAAGAGATAAACAACATGTTGGAAGGATCAAACCCGAAAATCTCCATCGGAGATTTCAACTGTAAATCCCCATTATGGAATAGCATAACAGAGAATAGAAATGGCAAAAAACTCAAGGATTTCGCCGAAAAACAAAATGCCATAGTTATTGGACCAGAGCTACCGACATATCTTGCTTTTGGAAGAGGAATACCAGATGTAATAGATATCGCGATATTGAAAAATATAACTCAAGAATTCTCGATTGAAACTTTGGAAGATGGAACCTCAAACCACAATCCCGTGGAATTGACAATTGGAGGAGAACCAAGAGAAGAACTGCTGGTAATGAGAGAATATACCAATTGGACTAAATACAGCCATTTAATACAATCGGAAATAACAGAAATTCCAACAATAAACACTCCAGACGATCTGGCGATGTTGGCTTGTCTTTTTCAGCAGTCGCTGGTAATTCATCCATTTCTTCATCATTTTCTTCAACCAGTTCTTCCAAATCTTCATTATCGTCGTCTATCCTGTAATTTATTCTCGATTCTCGTTCGATCGAGTCCGCCAATGCATCTGCCTTATCAGTATTGGTATAAGCCATTCCCCTTTCTCCGTGTAGGGGTGGAATTTTAGTCTTTTCTCCTCGTAGGCTTTTTTGCATTCTCCATGCAGAATGATCGATTGTATTCAGTTCTTGAACCCTTTTGTTCCATCTGCTTGTTCTTAGATCTTTCAGGGCATTTTTCAGAACTTGGCTATGTCGGTTGAGGTTCCTTCTATTTAGATCATTTTTGTTCATCCTATATATTCTTCTGAGTCTTCGATTTTCTTGTATAAGATCTTTTCCTTCTTTAGGCGTATCGCCATGCGGATGACTTGGAGCTGGTCTCTTCACTCTTCTCGTGCTTTTTTCGTAAGCTTTCAATATAATCTCTTCCAGTTTATCAACCGCACATTCCAGATCGTCTGGAGTGTTTATTGTTGGAATTTCTGTTATTTCCGATTGTATTAAATGGCTGTATTTAGTCCAATTGGTATATTCTCTCATTACCAGCAGTTTTTCTCTTGGTTCTTCTCCAATTGTCAATTCCACGGGATTGTGGTTTGAGGTTCCATCTTCCAAAGTTTCAATCGAGAATTCTTGAGTTATATTTTTCAATATCGCGATATCTATTACATCTGGTATTCCTCTTCCAAAAGCAAGATATGTCGGTAGCTCTGGTCCAATAACTATGGCATTCTGTTTTTCGGCGAAATCCTTGAGTTTTTTGCCATTTCTATTCTCTGTTATGCTATTCCATAATGGGGATTTACAGTTGAAATCTCCGATGGAGATTTTCGGGTTTGATCCTTTCAACATGTTGTTTATCTCTTCTTCCAATAGATTGTTTTGTGGTGGCTTATACGACGAGTTTATTTCGACTCTTTGCCGATTTAATTCGGCAACAATCGTCACTTTTTCTGTTTTTCCTTGTGTTTCGTCGGATCTACTTTTAAAGTAGTGTTTCAGATCTGTTCTCACCAATATTGCTACTCCTCCTCCGGTGTTTGTAATTCTGTCACATCTATATGTTTCATAATTCATGAAATTCAGTCTTCTATTCCGGTTCATTCTTGTTTCCTGTAGGGCTATAATATCAGGTTGTCTTTCTGATATTATTTGTTCTATCTCGGCTTTCCGAGTGTTGATCCCGTTTATGTTCCACGAGATTATCTTGAGGGATTTCTTCCTAATATCCGTAAGGTCCATTAATTCAGTTTACTGAATAATGCTTGGAGTTTTTTCTCCATTTCCCTCTCAATTTTCAACATTATCTTGTTGAAAATTTTTTCCGTGAAGATATCTAAATCATCGGCTGATTCAGATATCTTTTTCTTCTCCTGTTGACTGTTCACAGCTTGTTTCATTGTAAGCTTTTTCTGTCCTTCTTTTTTCTGGACGGGTTTTGGAGTCTCCCTCTTCTTTTCCTGCTCTGTAGGTTGGATCTTCGCTACTTCCTGAATTTTTTGTTCAGAAGTTGTTGTTTTTGTTACCTTCTTTTTCTGTTCAACTGATTTTCTGGAATTTTTCTTTCTGGTCACCAACTTGAACTCGCTACATCCTTTGTAGCTAGCTGGATGGCCCTCTTCTCCACATAAGACGCATGTGGCATTTCTCTCTTCACTTTTTCTGGTGAGTGTGCAGTCATTGCTGCTGTGGCTTCCTGAGCACTTCACGCATCTCCACGGGAAGGAGCATTTGTTTTGTGCATGCCCGTACCTTTGGCACCTAAAGCACTGGCTTGGACTTTCAGGCCTCTTTTCATGCTCAACCACAATACAGAGGTTGTAGAGTCGCTTCACTTCGAATATTTCCTTTTTTTGGGTTTTAACCAGGTAGAGAGGTATTTGTTTCTTTGTCTTGTTCGATGTCATTCTGGACACCTCAGCGTCTGTTATTCCCTGGAATATCAGGTCGTCCTTAATCAACGCAAGATCAGCGTCGATTGGTAAATGCCTAATAACGGCATATATCTTCTTCTCCTCCTCCATTTGGTAGGTAAAAAATTCTTTACCATGCTGCTCGAAGAATGTAGTGATTTTTCTAAAATCATCTACGGTTGACGCCATGATTTTTATACCGTCTTTAACTGTAGTTGCACGGTTGTAATTTATCCTTTTTGTGTAGAGAGCTTTAGATATCTCTACCCAATCTGAGGTGCCCATCATCGTGATGGGTGGAATTTTATCTCTTTTAGGCACTTCCGTTGCCTTCTTGACAGTCTCCTCATCAGAAGAGGAGCTTTCTTTTCGCGCGCGTTTAGTTGGGGGCGCGTTTGGGGCCTTCGCGACCTGCGTTGAATCATTTTTCCTTGTTTCGGGTTGTGAAACAATTCCATTAAGGGAATTATTTTTGGAACCCGCTACCGGCTTTGTGATTGCGGCGTAAGTGGGAGATTTCGTCATATTATTGCGGGTCATTTCCTCCCTCAAGAGGCGCATCTCAATGACCAACTGTGACACAGTTTCAGTCAGTTTCACTATTTGAGCTTTCAACTGCCCATTTTCTTCTCTGAGCTTTACAAGCTCCTCGTGTTCGCCTTCGCTGAACTCTTCAGCATCGGTCACGTCCATGTAGGAGCCCTCATTATCTGAGGTTTCCGACATGGTTTTATAATCAAAAATCTCAAAATATCAAATAATTTGAAAATAATAAAATATTCAGGAATCTTCACTAAAATAGTCTAATATAAAACTATGGTATAAAGCCGAATGTTTTATACGCTATGATAAAAATCAGAAAAGAGATACGAAAAATAAGCTCACCTGATGTTTTCTGCAGTACCAACGAGAAAATAAAAAAAATTCTCTGGACACTTAGGATGAACACCAACTTTGAAAATTTTAACGAATTAAAATTCCGATAACAAATATAGAACCTACACAACTTCACAGACGGAATCAAATATGGACTAATATGGACACTTTGGATTTCTTCAAATAGTGGGACTGATATTAGCCAAGTTGACGGAAATTTTACCGGCGAATGGTTGGTAAATTATTGCTAAGGACTTGAAATTGAAAATTTCCTGCGCAATCTCGGGGATTTTAAAGTTTTTTATTTGTACCAATTATTGGGTTCATCATTGCATCGTATTTCGGACGAATGCGATATGGAAAATAGGCCGATATGTCATTTTTGACGGACCGAAACGATTCTTCCCAGACTTGCCGAAGTCGCTCTTGTCAAGGTTCATGGATATTCTTGTCATAAGTTATTATTCCGAGAGTTGAGTCTCCTTGATCGAACTTATTATTTTATTCATTGACCATCAAAATTCGATCCAAATCTCGAAACTCTACACAATTTTTGAACTGAGATATACGTATTGAGTTTCATTCAGTTCGATAATTCAGATAGGAATTAAGATTTCTTTGGTCAATTCGGCAAAGTGTGATATGAATTCCTCAAAAACCGTTTGATCATTTCGACCCAAATCTTCAAACTTCACATAGTGTGATATCAATTTCCCATAAACTATTGGATCGATTCGAGCCAAATTTTGAAACTGTACATAGTGTTCGAATTGAGTTGCATATTGAGATGCAGTTTCAAGATTTGGTTCGAATTGATCCAATAGTTCCTTAGGAATTGAAATGATATTTTGACGAATCGACTACTACTCCGGTTAGCGCATGCACCATTTCGGTTGGTGCAATAAAAGATATTTTTCGGAACGATATCATTTTATTAATCGGTAATTTTTTTTTCGGTAATTCTAATCCATTTTCACCTTCTTCTTCGGTGGGGGCGGCACCGATGTTGGCGGCGACGGTTCTGACGGTGTTGGCGGTACGGTGGGCCTCAGTAGGAGGTCCGGCAGTATGGCTTCTGTCCTGCTCCCTGGAGTTGCGGTCGGTCCTGAGGCAGTTCTGGCGGTCCCTGGTCCCCTATCTCTAACGCAACACACCCTGGAAAGGACCCCCACACGGCCGCACCTGGAACAGAACTTCGTCCTTTCCCCTCGGCAGTCCTCCCTGTGGTGGCCTTCATTGCCACACCGCCAGCAACTGTGGGGGCCTAACCCCAGGTAGACCTGAAGTCCACAGTACCCCGCGATAAAACAACGAAGGTTATGTTAGAGAAATTACCTAGAAAAGGTATAGCCGCTCTAACAAATATCACGAATGGAATCATTGGGACAGAACACTACCCAGAAAAATGGAAAAAAGCGGAAGTCATAGTATTCAATAAAACATTTAAAGAGAAGAAGTTCCCACAAAACTACAGACCGATAAGTCTACTGTCGGCGTTAGGAAAAGTAGTAGAAAGGATTATCGCCATGAGGCTAAATGAGGAATTCGAAAATCTGAAACTGATACCGCCAGTACAGTTCGGATTCAGAAGAGAGCATTCAACAGAGCAACAATTATTAAGGCTCACAGAGTACATTACAGAGGGATTCCAAAATAAACAAGCCACAGGTCTTGTTCTACTAGACGTCGCCAGAGCTTTTGACAGAGTATGGCATGAAGGATTAATATTTAAGATGAGAAGTGCAGGATATTCAATCAAAATATGCAAGTTGATCCGGAATTATCACAAAAATAGAAGATTTTACGTGAAAGTGGAAGGAGAATGCTCCACAACAAGAGATTTAGAGGCTGGTGTACCCCAAGGGTCAGTGCTTGGGCCATACATTCACGATATTCCGAAGAATGCAAGAACCATGCTAACGTTATATGCTGACGACACAGGCATAGCGACTCGACACCGAAACCCAGAAATGATAGAACGAGTTCTACAAGAAACGATTGACGAAACAAATGACTGGTGCATAAAGTGGAAAATCAAGCTCAATGGAAAAAAGAGCCAAGCAATATTATTACAGAAGTGGAGACTGCGACCCACAACGAATCTAGAAGTTGACGGCGAAGAAATCGACTGGAAAAATGAAGCCAAATATTTAGGACTAACGCTTGACAAAGGACTTACTTGGAAGAGTCATATCAAACAAGCAATCGACAAAACGAAACCAGCGTTGTATAGACTCTACCCTTTAATAGGAAGAAGAAGCCACATGTCGAAAGAGACAAAATTGAAGATAATTAAAGCCGTTCCTAGGCCTCAACTGACTTATGGATCAGCTGCCTGGGGCTTCGCGGCAAAGAGCCACATCAAAAGAATTCAGGCCACTGAAAACAAGCTGCTACGATGTGCAATAGATGCACCTTGGTTTGTCAGAAATGGACAGATATATAGGGACCTAAAGTGGGAAACCATAACGGAATTCATGAACAGAAAAGCAGAGAAATGATTCGAAACATCGAAACACCATCCGAATCAAGAACTCAGGAGACTAGTGGACTACGTCCCAGAGGAAGACAAGAGGAGAATGCGAATTTACCGAAGGAGACCAAGAATTGATCAAACGGTTTTTGAGAAATTTATATTCAAAAAAAATTACCTATTAATAAAATCATACCGTTCCGAAAAATATCTTTTAATGCACCAACCGAAATGGTGGATGCGCTAACCGGAATTTCAATGTTTCCACCGTCAAAGTACCGTTAAATAGATCACGATACCAGAAAATAATTCCGAGTTCAATAAACCCGCAACTTTGGTTTGTCTCAATTTTGTCTCTTTCGACATGTGGCTCTTCTTCCTATTAAAGGGTATAGTCTATACATCGCTGCTTTCGTTTTTACGATTGCTTGTTTGATATGACTTTTCCAAGTAAGTCCTTTGTCGAGCGTTAGTCCTGAATATTTGGCTTCATTTTTCCAGTCGATTTCTTCGCCATCAAGTTATATTACTTTTTTGATCTTTACCGACACCCAACGGATAACATAAAATTTGCTATATAGCAAGAAAAATGTTGTATAACATTGTGTTATATAACTTTTTCACTTGAATTTCTCTAACAAGTTATATAACTTTGCTATATAGGTATCCTGTTTTGTTACATAGTCTGGACCCGGCTTGAATCTCTTGTTGTGGAGCATTCTCCTTCCACTTTCACGTAAAATCTTCTATTTTGGGGATAATTCCGGATCAACTTGCATATTTTGATCGAATATCCAGCACTTCTCATCTTAAATATTAATCCTTCTCTGTCGAGAGCTCTGGCGACGTCAAGTAAAACAAGACCTGTGGCTTGTTTATTTTGGAATCCCTCTGTAATGTACTCTGTGAGCCTTAATAATTGTTGCTCTGTTGAATGCTCTCTTCTGAATCCGAACAGTTCTGGCGGTATCGGTTTCCTCATTTAGCCTCGTGGCGATAATCCTTTCTACTACTTTTCCTAACGCCGACAGTAGACTTATCGGTCTGTAGATTTGTGGGAACTTATTCTCATTAAATGGTTTATTGAATACTTTGACTTCCGCTGTTTTCCATTTTTCTGGGTAGTGTTCTGTCCTCATGATTCCATTCGTGATATTTGTTAGAGCGGCTATACATTTTCTAGGTAATTCCTTTAACATAACATTCGTTGTTTTATCGCTTCCGGGAGCTTTCCTCTTCTTCAAACTTCTAATTATCTCCCTGATTTCATTTGACGATCTTGGCTTGTCTATTTCAGCAGCCGCTGGTAATTCATCATTTTCTTCCAAATCTTCATTATCGCCGTCTATCCTGTAATTTATTCTCGATTCTCTTTCGATCGAGTCCGCCAATGCATCTGCCTTATCAGTATTAGTCTTCTTCTAACCCTCCTGGGTTTATCGGTGTAGGAGTATTTGCGGTGGCAGCCTGTGAACAAACCAAAGTTGCGGGTTTATTGAACTCGGAATTATTTTCTTGTATTGTGATCTATTTGACGGTACTTTGACGGTGGAAACATTGAAATTCCGGTTAGCGCATCCACCATTTAGGTTGGTGCAATAAAAGATATTTTTCGGAACGGTATCATTTTATTAATCGGTAATTTTTTTTCGGTAATTCTAATCCATTTTCACCTTCTTCTTCGGTGGGGGCGGTAACGGTGTGGGCGGCGACGGTTCTGACGGTTTTAGCGGTACGGCGGGCCTCAGTCGGAGGTCCGGCAGTATGGCCTCTGTCCTGTTCCCTGGAGTTGCGGTCGGCCCTGAGGCAGTTCTGGCGGTCCCTGGTCCCCTATCTCTAACGCAACACACCCTGGAAAGGACCTCCACACGGCCGCACCTGGAACAGAACTTCGTCCTTGCCCCTCGGTAGTCCTTCCTGCGGTGGCCTTCATTGCCACACCGCCAGCAACTGTGGGGGCCTAACCCCAGGTAGACATGAAGTCCACAGGTTCCCACGGTCCTGGTGGCTGGCGGTTCCGTGTTGGTCCCGGCCTCTCTCCTTCTATCTGGCACCTCCCAGTCTGCCGACAGACTGAGAGTCGACCCAATATTCCTGCCGGAGAAGGCGGTCCGGACGGTAGGGTCGGCTCTCTGAACCCTAACGGTCGGCCCATTGAATAACGTTTCATCCTTAAAATGTCACACGTTAATCAAACAGTAAACAACGGTTTGTTAGTACCCTGTTAAATATTCATTCATATCATACTTTGCCGAATTGACCACTGAAATCTCAATTCCTATCTCAACTATCGAACTGAAATTCAACACTGCTGTATCCCGTTACCGGGAATAAATCTACAAAAAGAAGAAGACAAAAAAAAAAGAAAAAAAAAAAAATTCGAACAGACTTGTTACTTCTTAGTGCTAGTTGCGACTGTGTGAAAAAATCTCCAAGGACTATGCTGACATTATATGCCGACGACACAGGAATCGCAATGCGACATCGCAAGCCAGAAATTATAGAAGGAATGTTACAAGAAGCTATAGATGAAATAAATGACTGGTGTATTAAATGGAAAATAAAACTCAATGGACAAAAGAGCCAAGCGATATTACTGCAGAAGAGGAGACTAAGAACTACAACAAATCTAGAGGTAGATGGAGAAGAAATCGAATGGAAAAACGAAGCAAAATATTTAGGTATCACCCTAGACAAAGGTCTAACATGGAGAAGCCATATCAAACAAGCCGTTGACAAAACCAAGGCAGCGATGAATATGCTCTAACCGCTGATAGGTAGAAAGAGCCACATGTCAAATGAGACAAAATTGAAAATAATCAAAGCCGTTGCTAGACCGCAACTGACTTATGGATCAGGTGCTTGGGGATTCGCGGCAAAGAGCCATATACAAAGAATTCAGGCAACAGAAAACAAGCTACTACGATGTGCCATAGATGCGCCTTGGTTTGTCAAGAACAAACTCTACACAATTTTTGAACTGAGATATACGTATTGAGTTTCATTCAGTTCGATAATTCAGATAGGAATTAAGATTTCTGTGGTCAATTCTGCAAAGTGTGATATGAATTTCTCAAAAACCGTTTGATCATTTCGACCCAAATCTTGAAACTTCACATAGTTTTCGAATTGAGATGCACATGTTGAATTTCATATCGATAGTTCTGATAGGAATTGAGATTTCACGGTCCCCTGCTATAAAAAAAAAAAAAAAATGTCAAACAATGTCATTTTCAGCCTCCGAGTCCCAAGTGCGACAGGCAACCACGCCCGCCACTGGTGTATGTACACAGTTTTCGAATTGAGATGCACATGTTGAATTTCAGTTCGAAAGGACCGTGGAGACCTGTGGACTTCAGTTCTACCTGGGGTTAGGCCCCCACAGTTGCTGGCGGTGTGGCAATGAAGGCCACCACAGGGAGGACTGCCGAGGGGAAAGGACGAAGTTCTGTTCCAGGTGCGGCCGTGTGGGGGTCCTTTCTAGGGTGTGTTGCGTTAGAGATAAGGGACCAGGGACCGCCAGAACTGCCTCAGGACCGACCGCAACTCCAGGGAGCAGGACAGAGGCCATACTGCCGGACCTCCGACTGAGGCCCGCCGTACCGTCAACACCGTCAGAACCGTCGCCGCCCACATCGTTGCCGCCCCTACCGAAGTAGAAGGTGAAAATGGATTAGAATTACCGAAACAAAAATTACCGATTATTAAAATGATACCGTTCCGAAAAATATCTTTTATTGCACCAACCGAAATGGTGGATACGCTAACCGGAGTAGTAGTCGATTCGTCAAAATATCATTTCAATTCCTAAGGAACTATTGGAGCAATTCGAACCAAATCTTGAAACTGCACATAGTTTTCGCATGCATCTCAATATGCAACTCAATTCGAAAACTATGTGAAGTTTCAAGATTTGGGTCGAAATGATCAAACGGTTTTTGAGAAATTCATATCACACTTTGCCGAATTGACCACAGAAATCTTAATTCCTATCTGAATTATCGAACTGAATGAAACTCAATACGTATATCTCAGTTCAAAAATTGTGTAGAGTTTCGAGATTTGGATCGAATTTTGATGGTCAATGAATAAAAGAATAAGTTCTATTTATCATGAATTGTTCGATCAAGGAGACTCAACTTTCGGAATAATAACTTATGACAAGAATATCCATGAACCTTGACAAGAGCGACTTCGGCAAGTCTGGGAAGAATCGTTTCGGTCCGTCAAAAATGACATATCGGCCTATTTTCCATATCGCATTCGTCCGAAATACGATGCAATGATGAACCCAATAATTGGTACAAATAAAAAACTTTAAAATCCTCGAGATTGCGCAGGAAACTTTCAATTTCAAGTCCTTAGCAATAATTTACCAACCATTCACCCGTAAAATTTCCGTCAACTTGGCTAATATCGGTCCCACTATTTGAAGAAATCCAAAGTGTTAAGGTCAAACAAGCATTCCGAGTCATTCGCTTGACAGGAGAAGACGTGCTACAGTGCTCCTAGTGCTATAAAAGAGAAAGCGGACGAGAAAGTCGAAGTGTCACAGTGCCGTAAAAGAGAAAGCGGAGGTGAAAGTGCCCACTAACCAAGCTACGGAATATTTGATTCCGTCTGTGAAGTTGTGTAGGTTCTATATTTGTTATCGGAATTTTAATTCGTTAAAATTTTCAAAGTTGGTGTTCATCCTAAGTGTCCAGAGAATTTTTTTTATTTTCTCGTTGGTACTGCAGAAAACATCAGGTGAGCTTATTTTTCGTATCTCTTTTCTGATTTTTATCATAGCGTATAAAACATTCGGCTTTATACCATAGTTTTATATTAGACTATTTTAGTTAAGATTTCTGAATATTTTATTATTTCCAAATTATTTGATATTTTGAGATTTTTGATTATAAAACCATGTCGGAAACCTCAGATAATGAGGGCTCCTACATGGAAGCGACCGATGCTGAAGAGTTCAGCGAAGGCGAACACGAGGAGCTTGTAAAGCTCAGAGAAGAAAATGGGCAGTTGAAAGCTCAAATAGTCAAACTGACTGAAACTGTGTCACAGTTGGTCGGTGAGATGCGCCTCTTGAGGGAGGAAATGACCCGCAATAATATGACGAAATCTCCCACTTACGCCGCAATCACAAAGCCGGTAGCGGGTTCCAAAAATAATTCCCTTGATGGAATTGTTTCACAACCCGAAACAAGGAAAAATGATTCAACGCAGGTCGCGAAGGCCCCAAACGCGCCCCCAACTAAACGCGCGCGGAAAGAAAGCTCCTCTTCTGATGAGGAGACTGTCAAGAAGGCAACGGAAGTGCCTAAAAGAGATAAAATTCCACCCATCACGATGATGGGCACCTCAGATTGGGTAGAGATATCTAAAGCTCTCTACACAAAAAGGATAAATTACAACCGTGCAACTACAGTTAAAGACGGTATAAAAATCATCGCGTCAACCGTAGATGATTTTAGAAAAATCACTACATTCTTCGAGCAGCATGGTAAAGAATTTTTTACCTACCAAATGGAGGAGGAGAAGAAGATATATGCCGTTATTAGGCATTAACCAATCGACGCTGATCTTGCGTTGATTAAGGACGACCTGATATTCCAGGGAATAACAGACGCTGAGGTGTCCAGAATGACATCGAACAAGACAAAGAAACAAATACCTCTCTACCTGGTTAAAACCCAGAAAAAGGAAATATTCGAAGTGAAGCGACTCTACAACCTCTGTATTGTGGTTGAGCATAAAAAGAGGCCTGAAAGTCCAAGCCAGTGCTTTAGGTGCCAAAGGTACGGGCATGCACAAAACAAATGCTCCTTCCCGTGGAGATGCGTGAAGTGCTCAGGAAGCCACAGCAGCAATGACTGCACACTCACCAGAAAAGGTGAAGAGAGAAATGCCACATGCGTCTTATGTGGAGAAGAGGGCCATCCAGCTAGCTACAAAGGATGTAGCGAGTTCAAGTTGGTGACCAGAAAGAAAAATTCCCAAAAATCAGTTGAACCGAAAAAGAAGGTAACAAAAACAACAACTTCTGAACAAAAAATTCAGGAAGTAGCGAAGATCCAACCTACAGAGCATTCATTCATTCATTGCTGTATCCCGTTACCGGGAATGAATCTACAAAAAGAAGAAGAAGAAAAAAAAAAATTCGAACAGACTTATTATATTATTATTATTATAAGTAATTTCTTAGTGCTAGTTGCGACTGTGTGTCCTCCTGTGACTAAAGAGACCCAACCGTGACCTGCAGATCCTTCCACACTCAGGGCATGGATAGTCACCAACCAGATCTGGCCGCCGCTGTATCCTTCTCGATTCTCCATTATATCTGTTTACCAAAGACCTCCACTGTGACCTGTCTAACGCTAGTTGTTCCCAGTTATGGTTGGCATTAACTGATTTTAGGGATTGATGTAGTGTATCCTTAAACCGCTTATACTGGCCTCCTGGTTTCCGGGCTCCCTCAGTGAGTTCGCCGTATAGAGCTACCTTGGGGAGTCTTGTGTCTTGCATCCTCAGAATGTGGCCGCTCCATCTGAGTCGGGCCCTCGTTACTTGAGTCTCAACTGTTGTACAACTCGCGCGCTGCAAGACTTCTGCATTCGAAACTTTGTGGAACCATCTGATGTGCATTATCTGTCTTAGATGACGTTGCTGCGTCTGTTCAAGCTGTTTAATATGTCGCCTGTAGGGAGTCCAGCTTTCGCTTCCGTAAAGAAGCGTTGGGAGGACCACTGCTCTGTAAACAGCTGTCTTGGTCTTCAGATTGAGGTCGTGATTTTGAAACACTCTGTCCTTCAGCTTCCAGAATGCCGTGTCAATTTCCGTGTCAAGGTTAGCCCTAGTATTTATGAAGCTTCCCAAGTATTTGAACTGTTCGACCTGTTCTAGAGTTTCATTGTCCAGGCTGATATCTGTTTGAAGGCTTTCTGGCGGACTCACCAGGATTTTGGTCTTATCAATATTGAGTCTAAGGCCTAAAGCTTCGTATATATGTTTATAGGTGTCCATCATTATCTGTAGATCCTCTGAGCTGCTAGCGATGAGTGAACAGTCGTCTGCATATTGAAGTTCCGTGATAAACTTGGTACGGGTTTTTGCTCTGAGGCGCTTCAGGTTAAACAGGCCTCCATCAAATCTGAATCTTATCCCAACACCTCTTACGGGCATGCTCATGTCAGCAATTATCGATACAGCTATCGCGAAAATATTGAACAGTAAAGGCGCTAATACGCAGCCTTGTTTTATTCCAGAGTTGGTTGAGAAATGGTCGGTTGTAGAGCCATTATGCTGTATTCTAGCGGTGTTGTTGGTATGAAGGCTTTTACACACTGCTAGGAATTTTTCGGGTACTCCTAGACGTGCCATGATTTTCCATAGCGCTCTCCGATTCACCGAGTCGAATGCCTTGCTTAAATCGATGAAGGCTGTATAAATCCTTGTTTGTTGTTCACGGGCCTTTTCTTGTAGCTGTCGCAGTGTAAAAATTAGGTCCACCGTACCTCGATTTGGTCGAAAGCCGCACTGGCATTCAGGTAAAAGCTTCTCTAAGAGTGGAACCAGACGATTAGCCATAATCTTCGAGAGAATTTTACCGGCCACGCTAAGCAACGATATGCCTCTGTAATTGTTGCAATTCGACGTATCGCCTTTGTTCTTATAGAGGTTGATAACTAAAGCGTCTCTGAAGTCTTGTGGCACATCTTCCTGTTTCCAGATCTTGCGGAATAGTGTTAGGAGACTATTGAGAATGTCTTCATCTAAGGCTTTGAATATCTCCGCCGGAATGCCGTCTAGACCAGGTGACTTATCATTTTTCATATTTTTGATCGCACTTATGATTTCCGACATTGAGATTTCGTCATCAAGCGACGTCATCGGACTATACGCGGGGAGCAGGTCTAAAATGGATAAATCCGAGTCGTTATTTTGATTCAAGACCTGTGAGTAGTGCTCCTTCCATCTTTCGAGAATTTTTCTATCATCAGTTAGAAAAGCTCCTTGAGCATCTCTTATAGGAAAGCTAGCTTTTCTGCTTGGACCGTAAACAGTTTTAATAGCTTCGAAAAAACGCCTGTAGTCATGGTTATCGGCGTAAGCTTGTATTTCCCTAGCTTTTTCTTTCCACCAGCTGTCCTTGATTTTTCTTATTTCTTGACGGACCTCGCGTTTTAGGTTTATGAAACTTATTTGGGCTGCAACATCGCCAGGCTTGTTAATTGCGGTTTTCATCGCTTTGTGTTTTGCGTCCAAAAGGGGTGCGATATGAGTTTCGCTGTCGGCAAACCAGTCTGGGGATTTTCGGGAGCGTTCTGTGCCCAGTATTTCTTTCGCTGTATTTGTAAGGGATGACTTGAAACGGAGCCAATGAGTCTCAATGTCGTCGTTATAATCCGGTGGTGTTAGGCTATCTTTGACGGCAGCTGTGAATCTTTCCTTTGTAGAAGGGTTTTGTAGTTTGGAGATTTGAAGGCGCTCTCTTAGATACTTTGGCTTGCGTTGGTATTTTGGGCGCATTGAGATTTTCATTCTCGAGATTACCAGTCTATGATCAGTCCAGCACTCCAGATCTGCTCTGGGTTTAGTGACCAACACCTCTTTCAGATCTTTCCTTCTCACGATCACATAGTCGAGGGTATGCCAATGCCCTGAGCGCGGGTGTCGCCAGGTCCCCCTTGAATTGGGTCTCGTAATAAAATAGGTGTTCGTTATGCACAGATTGTGTTCTGCACAAAGAGCCAGCAGACGTTCTCCATTCGAATTAATGCTGTCTGTGCCGTGTTTCCCTATTATTCCCGGCCATAGTTCTGAGTCTTGACCTCTGCCCACTCTGGCGTTGAAGTCTCCAAGGAGAATAATTCGTTCCCGTTTTGGGATTTTTCTTAATGTAGCAACGAGTGTTTCGTAAAAAGTGTCCTTCAAGTTGTCAGAGGAGTTCAAAGTGGGTGCGTATACTGCAATTATGTTCACAAACGTGTTATTCGCTGCAGGAAAACGTAGGGTCATTAAACGTTCTGAGATACCAACTGGATTTTCGGTAAGTTTGGCGGCCAGGTCGTTTCTAATGGCAAAGCCTACGCCATGTTGTCTGATTTCGCCTTCCGGCAAGCCTTTCCAGAAAAAAGTATACGCTTGTTCTACCAAGCTACCTTCGTCCGAAAAGCGTGTTTCGCTTAAAGCAACTATTGCAATAGATGTTCGTTGCAGTTCCTTATCGATTAGGGCAGTACGCCTCTCTGGTCGGTCGGCCTTGGGGTTGTCTAGCAAGGTTCTGACGTTCCATGCTGCAAAAGCTATGTGCTTTTCATTGGTGTTTGTTCGATGATTCACTCGCTCAGGCACCCTCCCCCGGAGATCCGAATGGGAGGGTATTTTACCTCCGGATAAGAATTTTGTCCTGTTCGATTGATCCATCTTTTTGTAGGAGCTGCGTTAGAAGGTGTTCAAAAGCTGCACTGGTAACGCTGTCAGTGCAACTTTGGTTGCGGCTACGACTAGATTATCTTGTGGCACAGGTATCCTGAGACGACAAGGTCTGAGACGTAACTTGAGCAACGCAGAGAGCCATTTCCTGCTCAAGCCAATGTTTAGGCTACGTAATTGTGGGAAACAGAGTTATACCGCTCATGTTCGGTCGCCAGAGCCTCGTTCGTAAGAACAGGGTGCACCGCGAGTAGGTGAGGTTGGCATTTGAGGGGAGAGGCTATAAAACGCATCCTTCCCCCTTACACCCCTACAGAGCAGGAAAAGAAGAGGGAGACTCCAAAACCCGTCCAGAAAAAAGAAGGACAGAAAAAGCTTACAATGAAACAAGATGTGAACAGTCAACAGGAGAAGAAAAAGATATCTGAATCAGCCGATGATTTAGATATCTTCACGGAAAAAATTTTCAACAAGATAATGTTGAAAATTGAGAGGGAAATGGAGAAAAAACTCCAAACATTATTCAGTAAACTGAATTAATGGACCTTACGGATATTAGGAAGAAATCCCTCAAGATAATCTCGTGGAACATAAACGGGATCAACACTCGGAAAGCCGAGATAGAACAAATAATATCAGAAAGACAACCTGATATTATAGCCCTACAGGAAACAAGAATAAACCGAAACAGAAGACTGAATTTCATGAATTATGAAACATATAGATGTGACAGAATTACAAACACCGGAGGAGGAGTAGCAATATTGGTGAGAACAGATCTGAAACACTACTTTAAAAGTAGATCCGACGAAACACAAGGAAAAACAGAGAAAGTGACGATTGTTGCCGAATTAAATCGGCAAAGAGTCGAAATAACCTCGGCGTATAAGCCACCACAAAACAATCTATTGGAAGAAGAGATAAACAACATGTTGGAAGGATCAAACCCGAAAATCTCCATCGGAGATTTCAACTGTAAATCCCCATTATGGAATAGCATAACAGAGAATAGAAATGGCAAAAAACTCAAGGATTTCGCCGAAAAACAAAATGCCATAGTTATTGGACCAGAGCTACCGACATATCTTGCTTTTGGAAGAGGAATACCAGATGTAATAGATATCGCGATATTGAAAAATATAACTCAAGAATTCTCGATTGAAACTTTGGAAGATGGAACCTCAAACCACAATCCCGTGGAATTGACAATTGGAGAAGAACCAAGAGAAAAACTGCTGGAAATGAGAGAATATACCAATTGGACTAAATACAGCCATTTAATACAATCGGAAATAACAGAAATTCCAACAATAAACACTCCAGACGATCTCGAATGTGCGGTTGATAAACTGGAAGAGATTATATTGAAAGCTTACGAAAAAAGCACAAGAAGAGTGAAGAGACCAGCTCCAAGTCATCCGCATGGCGATACGCCTAAAGAAGTAAAAGATCTTATACAAGAAAATCGAAGACTCAGAAGAATATATAGGATGAACAAAAATGATCTAAATAGAAGGAACCTCAACCGACATAGCCAAGTTCTGAAAAATGCCCTGAAAGATCTAAGAACAAGCAGATGGAACAAAAGGGTTCAAGAACTGAATACAATCGATCATTCTGCATGGAGAATGCAAAAAAGCCTACGAGGAGAAAAGACTAAAATTCCACCCCTACACGGAGAAAGGGGAATGGTTTATACCAATACTGATAAGGCAGATGCATTGGCGGACTCGATCGAACGAGAATCGAGAATAAATTACAGGATAGACGACGATAATGAAGATTTGGAAGAACTGGTTGAAGAAAATGATGAAGAAATGGATGAATTACCAGCGACTGCTGAAATAGACAAGCCAACATCGCCAAATGAAATCAGGGAAATAATTAGAAGTTTGAAGAAGAGGAAAGCTACCGGAAGCGATAAAATAACGAATGTTATGTTGAAGAAATTACCTAGAAAAGGTATAGCCGCTCTAACTAATATCGCGAATGGAATTATGAGGACAGAACACTACCCAGAAAACTGGAAAACAGCAGAAGTCATAGTATTCAATAAACCATTCCACAAAACTACAGACCGATAAGTCTACTGTCGGCTTTAGGAAAAGTAGTAGAAAGAATTATCGCCACTAGGCTAAATGAGGAAACCGAAAATCTGAAACTAATTCCACCAGAACAGTTCGGATTCAGAAGAGAGCATTCAACAGAACAACAATTATTAAGGCTCACAGAGTACATAACAGAGGGATTCCAAAATAAACAAGCTACAGGTCTTGTTTTACTAGACGTCGCCAGAGCATTCGACAGAGTATGGCATGAAGGATTAATATATAAGATGAGATGTGCTGGATATTCGATCAAAATATGCAAGTTGATACGGAATTATCTCAAAAATAGAAGATTTTACGTGAAAGTGGGAGGAGAATGCTCCTCAACAAGAGATATAGAGGCTGGAGTACCCCAAGGATCAGTACTTGGGCCACTTCTGTACAACATATACATCCACGATATTCCGAAAAATCCAAGAACCATGCTAACGTTATATGCTGACGACACAGGCATAGCAACTCGACACCGAAATCCTGAAATAATAGAACGAGTTCTACAAGAGTCGATTGACGAAACAAATGACTGGTGCATAAAGTGGAAAATCAAGCTCAATGGACAAAAGAGCCAAGCAATATTACTACAGAAGAGAAGACTGCGACCCACAACGAAACTGGATGTTGACGGCGAAGAAATCGACTGGAAAAATGAAGCCAAATATTTAGGAATAACACTTGACAAAGGACTTACTTGGAAAAGTCATATCAAAAAAGCAATCGACAAAACGAAAGCAGCGATGAATAGACTCTATCCTCTGATAGGAAGAAGAAGCCACATGTGGAAAGAGACAAAATTGAAGATAATCAAAGCCGTTGTTAGGCCTCAACTGACTTATGGATCAGCTGCCTGGGGCTTCGCGGCAAAGAGACACATCAAAAGAATTCAGGCCACTGAAAACAAGCTGCTACGATGTGCAATAGATGCACCTTGGTTTGTCAGGAATGGACAGATATATAGGGACCTGAAATGGGAAACCATAACGGAATTGATGAACAGAAAAGCAGAGAAATTATTCGAAACAGCGAAACACCATCCGAATCAAGAACTCAGGAGACTAGTGGACTACGACCCAGAGGATGACAAGAGGAAAATACGAGGAGACCAAGAGATCAATTAATAAGAGATTAAAATAACAACAGAAACTTATTGAAAAATTCAATAAATTGTTAATCCAATAGAGGATATACACATAAATCCCAGCGCGATAGTGTGCGACAAGAAAACCGACTAAGAGATGAACGGTTTATAGGCAAATGCCCGGGAACAAAATTCAAGAAGCAGTTAAGGGTTTTTAGTGCGTCACAAGTTCAGGAGAGTGAGAAACCCCACACTTGTTCCCCCTCAGGAGAGGGTGGTTCGTCTGATTTGCAGATTTTCCCCCTGCTACACAAAAAAAAATTCTTCTAACCCTCCTGGGTTTATCGGTGTAGGATTATTTGCGGTGGCAGCCTGTGAACAAACCAAAGTTGCGGGTTTATTGAACTCGGAATTATTTTCTGGTATCGTGATCTATTTAACGGTACTTTGACGGTGGAAACATTGAAATTCCGGTTAGCGCATCCACCATTTCGGTTGGTGCATTAAAAGATATTTTTCGGAACGGTATGATTTTATTAATAGGTAATTTTTTTTTAATATAAATTTCTCAGAAACCGTTTGATCAATTCGACCCAAATCTTGAAACTGCACATAGTTTTCGAATTGAGATTCACATGTTGAATTTCAGTTCGATAGGTCAGATAGGAAGAGAGATTTCAGCGGTCTATTCGGCAAAGTGTGATATCGATTTCTCAAAAACTGTTGGATCAATTCGAGCCAAATCTTGAAACTGTATATAGTTTTCAAATTGATTAACACTTTATTGAATTTTTCGATAAGTTTCTGTTGTTTTTTAATCTCTTATTAATTGATCTCTTGGTCTCCTTCGGTAAATTCGCATTCTCCTCTTGTCTTCCTCTGGGTCGTAGTCCACTAGTCTCCTGAGTTCTTGATTCGGATGGTGTTTCGCTGTTTCGAATCATTTCTCTGCTTTTCTGTTCATGAATTCCGTTATGGTTTCCCACTTTAGGTCCCTATATATCTGTCCATTTCTGACAAACCAAGGTGCATCTATTGCACATCGTAGCAGCTTGTTTTCAGTGGCCTGAATTCTTTTGATGTGGCTCTTTGCCGCGAAGCCCCAGGCAGCTGATCCATAAGTCAGTTGAGCCCTAGCAACGGCTTTAATTATCTTCAATTTTGTCTCTTTCGACATGTGGCTTCTTCTTCCTATTAAAGGGTAGAGTCTATACAACGCTGGTTTCGTTTTGTCGATTGCTTGTTTGATATGACTCTTCCAAGTAAGTCCTTTGTCAAGCGTTAGTCCTAAATATTTAGCTTCATTTTTCCAGTCGATTTCTTCGCCGTCAATTTCTAGATTCGTTGTGGGTCGCAGTCTCCACTTCTGTAATAATATTGCTTGGCTCTTTTTTCCATTGAGCTTGATTTTCCACTTTATGCACCAGTCATTTGCTTCGTCAATCGTTTCTTGTAGAACTCGTTCTATCATTTCTGGGTTTCGGTGTCGAGTCGCTATGCCTGTGTCGTCAGCATATAACGTTAGCATGGTTCTTGCATTCTTCGGAATATCGTGAATGTATGGCCCAAGCACTGACCCTTGGGGTACACCAGCCTCTAAATCTCTTGTTGTGGAGCATTCTCCTTCCACTTTCACGTAAAATCTTCTATTTTTGTGATAATTCCGGATCAACTTGCATATATATATAAATAATAGAACGAGTTCTACAAGAGTCGATTGACGAAACAAGTGACTGGTGCATAAAGTGGAAAATCAAGCTCAATGGACAAAAGAGCCAAGCAATATTACTACAGAAGAGAAGACTGCGACCCACAACGAAACTGGATGTTGACGGCGAAGAAATCGACTGGAAAAATGAAGCCAAATATTTAGGAATAACACTTGACAAAGGACTTACTTGGAAAAGTCATATCAAACAAGCAATCGACAAAACGAAAGCAGCGATGAATAGACTCTATCCTCTGATAGGAAGAAGAAGCCACATGTCGAAAGAGACAAAATTGAAGATAATCAAAGCCGTTGCTAGGCCTCAACTGAGTTATGGATCAGTTGCCTGGGGTTTCGCGGCAAAGAGCCATATCAAAAGAATTCAGGCCACTGAAAACAAGCTGCTACGATGTGCAATAGATGCACCTTGGTTTGTCAGGAATAGACAGATTTATAAGGACCTGAAATGGGAAAGCATAACGGAATTCATGAACAGAAAAGCAGAGAAATTATTCGAAACAGCGAAAAACCATCCGAATCAAGAACTCAGGAGACTAGTGGACTACGACCCAGAGGAAGACAAAAGGAGAATGCGAATTTACCGAAGGAGACCAAGAGATCAATTAAAAAGAGATTAAAATAAGAACTTATTGAAAAATTCAATAAAGTGTTAATCCAATAGAGGATAAACACATAAATCCCAGCACGATAGTGTGCGAGAAGAAAACCGACCAAGAGATGAACGGTTTATAGGCAAATGCCCGGAACCAAAATTCAAGAAGCAGTAGGGTTTTTAGTGGGTCTCGAGCTCAGAGGTCAATTCGGCAAAGTGTGATATCAATTTCCCATAAACTGTTGGATCAATTCGAGCCAAATTTTGAAACTGTACATAGTTTTCGAATTGAGTTGCATATTGAGATGCATGCGAAAACTATGTGCAGTTTCAAAATTTGGTTCGAATTGATCCAATAGTTCCTTAGGAATTGAAATGATATTTTGACGAATCGACTACTACTCCGGTTAGCGCATCCACCATTTCGGTTGGTGCAATAAAAGATATTTTTCGGAATGGTATCATTTTAATAATCGGTAATTTTTTTTTGGGTAATTCTAATCCATTTTCACCTTCTACTTCGGTAGGGGCGGCAACGATGTGGGCGGCGACGGTTCTGACGGTGTTGGCGGTACGGCGGGCCTCAGTCGGAGGTCCGGCAGTATGGCCTCTGTCCTGCTTCCTGGAGTTGCGGTCGGTCCTGAGGCAGTTCTGGCGGTCCCTGGTCACCTATCTCTAACGCAACACACCCTGGAAAGGACCCCCACACGGTCGCACCTGGAACAGAACTTCGTCCTTTCCCCTCGGCAGTCCTCCCTGTGGTGGCCTTCATTGCCACACCGCCAGCAACTGTGGGGGCCTAACCCCAGGTAGAACTGAAGTCCACAGGTCCCCACGGTCCTTTCGAACTGAAATTCAACATGTGCATCTCAATTCGAAAACTGCGTACATACATCAGTGGCGGGCGAGGTTGCCTGTCGCACTTGAGACTCGGAGGCTGAAAATGACATTGTTTGACCTTATTTTCACTAATAAGGTCAAACAATGTTTGACCTTAACACTTTGGATTTCTTCATATAGTGGGACCGATATTAGCCAAGTTGACGGAAG
Source organism: Coccinella septempunctata (assembly GCF_907165205.1). Lineage (NCBI taxonomy): Eukaryota > Metazoa > Arthropoda > Insecta > Coleoptera > Coccinellidae > Coccinella > Coccinella septempunctata. Next base: position 16,118,515 of record NC_058191.1, read on the forward strand.
TTTTACGGGCGAATGGTTGGTAAATTATTGCTAAGGACTTGAAATTGAAAGTTTCCTGCGCAATCTCGAGGATTTTGAAGTTTTTTATTTGTACCAATTATTGGGTTCATCATTGCATCGTATTTCGGACGAATGCGATATGGAAAATAGGCCGATATGTCATTTTTGACGGACCGAAACGATTCTTCCCAGACTTGCCGAAGTCGCTCTTGTCAAGGTTCATGGATATTCTTGTCATGAGTTATTATTCCGAAAGTTGAGTCTCCTGGATCGAACAATTCATGATAAATAGAACTTATTCTTTTATTCATTGACCATCAAAATTCGATCCAAATCTCGAAACTCTACACAATTTTTGAACTGAGATATACGTATTGAGTTTCATTCAGTTCGATAATTTTGATAGGAATTAAGATTTCTGTGGTCAATTCGGCAAAGTGTGATATGAATTTCTCAAAAACCGTTTGATCATTTCGACCCAAATCTTGAAACTTCACATAGTTTTCGAATTGGGATGCACATGCAATACAATACAATACAATATCCTCTTTATTTCATAGTATGTAACCATACAGCATAGATACATAAGAGAAACAGTGTCAGGTGTCATGAGCATAGTTAAACCAAAAAATCAGACAAAGAATATGGTTCCAATTCTATTACAAAATCTCTCACTTTTTCCTTGAACAGTTTGAAATTATTCAATCTCTTCATATCATTAGGTAATCTATTAAAAATCTTAATACACATATAAGAGGGATGTTTTTCGGTTAACGATAATCTATGTATGGGATAATGTAAATTTAACGATCTTATAGGGTAGTGACTTCTAGTCGTGTGGGCTGAGAAAATCTCCCTATTTTTGAAAAAGAAAATTAAGCACTCCACTAAATATATACCATATATTGTAAGCAATCTGTTTTTTCTAAATACCCCTCTGCATGACTGATTAAATTTCATTTTGAACATATATCTTATAATCCTTTTTTGCACAATAAACAGTCTTTCTACTTCACAGCATGATCCCCAAAAAATGACGCCATAGCGAAGCAAGGATTCAAAATTCGCGAAATAAACTATTTTCAAGTTCTGAACACTCAAATACTCTGAAAGAGTCCTGAGACCATATCCAACCATGCAGAGCTTTGACTTCAAGTGATCTATTTGATAAGACCACCTCAGATGCCCATCCAGAAATACACCCAGAAACTTGACAGCATCCTTAATTTCCACCTCATTTCCATCGACGCAAAGACCACCTTGTCTAGCTTTATTCGATCTGCTGGTGCTGAACAAAACAGCTGATGTCTTACTGTGATTCATTACTAGCTTGTTTTTTTCAAACCACACGTTAGTGTCATCAACAAATGAGGTTAACCAGTTCAGGATCTCCTCATTCAAATAGCAAATATCAATCAGGAAAATTAAAAATAAAAGTGGCCCCAGGACACTGCCTTGAGGAACCCCATAATTTGACTGAACTATGTCAGATCTCACTTCTCTGCCATTTCTAACGATAGAGACCCTTTGTGATCGTCCAGAAAGATAAGAGGCAATCCACTTCTTCGCATTGCCCCTGACTCCCAATCTTTCCAGCTTCTCCAATAGGAACGGCCTGAATAAGCAATCATATGCGCTCGCCAGATCTATAAACAGACCGAGACCAAGCTTATCCTCTTCAATTATCTTCAATACCCTCTCTGTAAATTGATACAACGCGGTCTGAACTGAACGTCCCTCCAAAAAACCATGCTGGGAAGCGTTAAAGACCTTACAATCGTTCAAGAACTTTAATACTCTATTACACATAACATGCTCAAAAATTTTTGAGAAACTGGACAAAATACTTATTGGTCTATAACTCTCAAAAGAATCTATGTCTCTTTTTTTTGTATAAAGGCTTTATTAATGCTAATTTCAAATGATTAGGAAATATTCCATGTTTTAATGAGTTATTAATTATTTGTGAAATGACTACTTTTATCTCATGGACACATTTTTTCATTATATTAACAGGGATTCCATCATCACCACAACAGTTTTTGTTTTTAATTTTGGTTGAAATTATTTGTTCTATTTCATTAGGAGTTGTTGGTTCCAGATTCATGGCTATTGAGGTCATAGGCAATTTGCATGAGAAAGGCACATGATTCAGAACGTTCATCAAGTTTGGAACCTTTTTTATGAGAAATTTATTATATTCCTCAGCAACATATTTGGGATCTTCGTTAACAAAAGATTCGGTTCTAGTTTTTTTACCTATTATATCATTGCAGATAGACCACATTGATTTATTTTTATTATCTGAGAGTTGAATTTTCTCATTGTAATAATCGGCTCTAGCCGCTTTAAGAAGTTTATCATAATTAATTTTTTCCTGTTTGTATGCATTATTGAAGGAACTATCACAAGATTTCAGAGTAAGTAAAATATCTAATCGAGCCTTACTTTGTCGAACAGCATCGTTGTTATAATAATTAATAGTTTTTCTCTTCATATTTCTACATGCTTTCAAAGGAAAACATTTTTCGAACAAACGCAAGAAAATATTGACAAAATTGTTCCATTGCAAGTCAACTTCTGATTCCTCTGTTAAGAATACTGTATCCCAGTTCACCTGCAAAAGATCACTCCGTAGCATTTCTATAGCATCACCAGTGTATATTCTACGATAAGTTATATTTTTAATATGGTTTTCCATCACAGAGAAACCTATTTTTTGCCCAAAGTGATCCGAAACAGCTGTCCTGAGTACTTCAGATTGAACATCAAAATTAACAAATATATTATCCAGGCAACTCCTGGTGCGCTCCGTAATCCTTGTTGGTTCAAGAATTGAGGGAAATATTTGAAAAAGATTCATTAAGGTTAGGAAATCCGACCTTCTCGTTGTGTTCATCAACAGATCCACGTTGAAATCCCCAGCCCACATACTTGCTCTCACTTACAGCCACTCTTAGCACTTTTTCTAATTGAGCAATGAACACATCAAAATCACTGGTCGCACTGCAAGGTCTGTACACTGATAGGAGAATGAAACTTTTGCCACCCAAACACATTTCAGCTGCTGCACACTCTATTTGTCCAATTATCGAGAGATCTTCCAATTTTCTTCTCCTTTTGCTGTTGACGTCTTGATGAATATAGATGGCTGCTCCACCGTGCTTACCTTTTGGTCTGCAAACGAAAGATACAAGATTGTAATCATTTAACTTATTTATCAACTCATCTTCACTTTTCCAATGTTCCGTTACACAGACTGCCTTACAATCGGGTTGAGTTGAAATGAAATGTTGGAGGGTATCAACACTGTTTCCTATTGATTGTAGATTTTGATGTATTACTTCAAAAGTTCTTTTAATGTTATGTTTCAAATTCTGTGATGTTACTCTGCTTTTCTCGAAATGCTGTTGGTTCCCTATAAAAAATTATCTGCAGGACAATTCTTCTTATAGACTTGCATGTTAAAGCGTTTTATGATTATATTCACAGGCCAAAATTCTGGATCGTAAACTGAATCTTTTTTTGAAAAGGGTACCTTCACTAGGAAACTCTTGAGACTGCTTCTTTTCTTCTCAAACGTTAGCTCTTTAACTTCCACCACCTCATCCTTGAAATTTGTTTTTTCCTTGATATAATTCTCTATCATGGGTTCGGTGACGTGATCCTTTACACGACTAATAAAAAACCACGCTTGCCTCTCCTGCCCAACAAAAGAGTTTTCGTTATCATTCACTTCGCAGGTTCCAAATCTTAAAGATCTGTATTTTCTCTTTTTTTTGTTGTTCACGTTGATCCACTTCTCATTACTCTCGCTGTTAGATTTTCCCTCAGATTTCTCATTAGCAAAGCGATTTGTGGTTGGATTTGATTTGTCAACTCCTTCCTTCACCTTGTCATATTTACCTAGGTCAATGACTTCATTCATTTTCTTTCTTTGCGCATATTCCAGCTGTTGCATTTTACCTACTGAATTTTGAACGAAAAATCCCTCCTCTTTCTGATGACTCCTGATTTTATTGTATGATGTTCTGGTAGATCTTTCCACCTCTTGCCTGTCATCTCCCTGCGCCTTGTTTAGATTTTTTTCAAGTTGTTTTATCTTATCTGCTTGAGATAAGATTTCCTTTTCCATAACAGAGATTTTGTATTTCAACAATGAATTATTTTCATTCATTAAAATATTTTTATCCTCCAACTCTCTAATAATCTTCATCATAAGCTCAATTTGGGTAGTCTTTTCAGTTATCTCGAACTTACTTGTTGACTGTTTGATGTTTGTTCCATCAGAGTTCTCATTCGGAACTTCGTCATTTGCGACTTCACCGAGTTTGTTATTGTCGGCACAGCAAACAATGACCGAATCGCTCACCATTTTCACTTGTTTAAGTTTTGTAGTGCAACTCGGGTGAAATACCCTCGCACATACTTGGCACTTAACCGCTTTTACAACACCTCTACGGCAACAACCGCAGATCGTCTCTCCAACAACCTTCTCGCTCGACATCTCGCTCGATAATATGTATATATATAATGTTGAATTTCATATCGATAGTTCTGATAGGAATTGAGATTTCAGAGGTCAATTCGGCAAAGTGTGATATCAATTTCCCATAAACTGTTGGATCAATTCGAGCCAAATTTTGAAACTATACATAGTTTTCGAATTGAGGTGCATATTGAGATGCATGCGAAAACTATGTGCAGTTTCAAGATTTGGTTCGAATTGATCCAATAGTTCCTTAGGAATTGAAATGATATTTTGACGAATCAACTACTACTCCGGTTAGCGCATCCACCATTTCGGTTGGTGCAATAAAAGATATTTTTCGGAACGGTATCATTTTAATATCGGTAGGAATTGAGATTTCAGAGGTCAATTCGGCAGAGTGTGATATCAATTTCCCATAAACTGTTGGATCAATTCGAGCCAAATTTTGAAACTGTACATAGTTTTCGAATTGAGTTGCATATTGAGATGCATGCGAAAACTATGTGCAGTTTCAAGATTTGGTTCGAATTGATCCAATAGTTCCTTAGGAATTGAAATGATATTTTGACGAATCGACTACTACTCCGGTTAGCGCATCCACCATTTCGGTTGGTGCAATAAAAGATATTTTTCGGAATGGTATCATTTTAATAATCGGTAATTTTTTTTTTTCGGTAATTCTAATCCATTTTCACCTTCTACTTCGGTAGGGGCGGCAACGATGTGGGCGGCGACGGTTCTGACGGTGTTGGCGGTACGGCGGGCCTCAGTCGGAGGTCCGGCAGTGTGGCCTCTGTCCTGCTCCCTGGAGTTGCGGTCGGTCCTGAGGCAGTTCTGGCGGTCATTGATCCCCTATCTCTAACGCAACACACCCTGGAAAGGACCCCCACACGGCCGCACCTGGAACAGAACTTCGTCCTTTCCCCTCGGCAGTCCTCCCTGTGGTGGCCTTCATTGCCACACCGCCAGCAACTGTGGGGGCCTAACCCCAGGTAGAACTGAAGTCCACAGGTCCCCACGGTCCTTTCGAACTGAAATTCAACATGTGCATCTCAATTCGAAAACTGTGTACATACACCAGTGGCGGGCGTGGTTGCCTGTCGCACTTGAGACTCGGAGGCTGAAAATGACATTGTTTGACCTTAACACTTTGGTCATTCCGAGTCATTCGCTTGACAGGAGAAGACGTGCTACAGTGCTCCTAGTGCTATAAAAGAGAAAGCGGACGAGAAAGTCGAAGTGTCACAGTGCCGTAAAAGAGAAAGCGGAGGTGAAAGTGCCCACTAACCAAGCTACGGAATATTTGATTCCGTCTGTGAAGTTGTGTAGGTTCTATATTTGTTATCGGAATTTTAATTCGTTAAAGTTTTCAAAGTTGGTGTTCATCCTAAGTGTCCAGAGAATTTTTTTTATTTTCTCGTTGGTACTGCAGAAAACATCAGGTGAGCTTATTTTTCGTATCTCTTTTCTGATTTTTATCATAGCGTATAAAACATTCGGCTTTATACCATAGTTTTATACTAGTAAGCCCGTAGATCTACCTTAATTGATAGATCAGTATATCCAGGAGATCCACCTTTTAGGTAGATATGTAAGTCCGTAGATCTACTTTAATTGGTAGATCAGTATAGCCAGGAGATCCACCTTTTAGGTAGATACGCGTATGCTGATAGATCCGCCTATGTTGATAGATTCGCATGGCCAGGAGATCCATCTATGAAGATAGATTCGTCTATACGGATTTTTTCATTTTTGCCGATAGATCTTTGTTGCCGGTAGATACGTCTATAACCTGTAGATCCACCTATAATGACATATTCATTCTCATTCACGTCGTCGGTGAAATTGCCGAGATTCGGTTACTATTTATTATATATCATGGAATTTTTCCGATTGTTCTGTGCTTGTTAGTCATAGAAAAATCGCTCATCTTTCTGAGATAGTTTTTCGTGCAGACATTTCCGACATTTCCGAAATATTTACTCATATATTCACCAAATTGTGTTCTTTCCAGAATAGTGATGCGAATGATCTCATATAATGTTCTCCTTGTTCATATCGGTTTATCCGAAGAAAAATTCTATCATCCAAATGATATCGGAAATTGTTACGTCCATGTATAATTAATTTTTCATGTTACGCCTATGTTTATTGTTAGGTCTATGGACGACAGTCACTGTCATTTATCAAAGAGGAACTATTTATTATTTATATAAATTTTTTCTGTGATAATAGAAAAGTGCTCTTGATTTTTCACTGTCCCAACCTAAACTAACCTAACCTAACCTCAAAACCATTATTTATATTTTCATCGAAAAATGAAAACTTTTCCACATTTTTCGGAATAAACTAACTGAAAACGTTAAGTCATCGAGTTATCTTAAGGCTAATATTCGAATTCATTGAAATTGATGAAAAAATCGAAGACAAAAATCCAAGGTGGGCGCTAAAGTAAACAGGAGCCGAATTATACTTTATGGATTTCGTTCAAGAAGATAGGTTTCTGGCATAGACATATAGACATGGACTGTGCCTTTCCTTTATATCTATGCATGAAATACGGTCAAAAAAAGTGACAGAGAGAAACGCACGTCGGGCATGCAAATGTCTTTTTCTAGAATTTTGACTGGTCCACACCGTAGATAGAGGAAAGAGAAGATACCGCATTGCGCAGCTACGAAGGAGAGCTCTCTGTGTCCAACATCAACTTGTTTTTGTTTACGTTTACCCCAATACGAATTTACCTTTTTCGGCATATTTTCCACAAATTACACAATTTCCTGGCATGCCGACAACGAAATTCTTGATACTCAAGTCTTAAAACGAACGAAACACTATTACATCGAACACAAATACGATATTTAACATTCAAATATTGGGGTAAACGTAAACAAACATGGAATAGATGCACAGTAAATGTCAACAAAAACATAGAGATGTTGGACACACTTTTCTTGTTGTTTACGTTATCTTCCCCTTCCTCTATCTACGGTCCACACTCACCTCTATGTGAACAAAAAAGAGACAGATAAATGCCCGACGATCATTTCTCTCTTTCTATAAAAAAGACATTTTCATGCTGACATTGCTCAGTCCATGTCTCTATGTATATGGTTTCTGGACTGGTCTGTATATGTAGGGTTGCGTTCACAAACTTACTCAGAGCTTGCTCTGAGTAAGCTCTGATTACCCGAAGCGTTCACAAACGTACTTTTAGTTCCTCAGAGTATGCTCTCTGAGCATGACCATACTCATACTCTACTCTCGGAGTAAGTTTATGAACACACCCTAGAAGTGTCTAACTTTTCTCCACAAAATGAGCAGCTAATTGAACAGCTTAAAAATTACATGTTGCCTAAGCGAAGACTTTCGAATCAACGGAATTATTTTTCGAAGAGTTTTCACAGAAGTTAATGCTGTCTTTCAGTTTTTTTAGTAATAAAAGTGTCACAAGAACTAAAACTTCATTTTGAATTGTTGAGTTTGATATTTCATTGTACGAATGAAATGTTATGATCAAGCTGAAGGGCTTTGATGGATGACTATTTGGGACAATAAAAAACGGTGTCATTATCATTTGTTTCATTCTATTTATTGAATATTTCAACTTTCAATATAACAGTAATGCAACGGATGGATAAGAATAATTCTTCAATTAAAACAAACCATGAATTTTCAAAGGCAGTAAGAATTCCGTATTTCAGTGTAACAATTTCAACAGACATTGTCAATACAATTATCTTCATATAAAGTTTGAATATCAGCAGAAATCAGTTATATGCAGTTGGAAAAAACCTTACAAAAGAGATTCCATGCTTTTCAAGATTTCATTCAGTTCATTTTGAAAAGAAACTCACAAAATTCCTTCTGCTACGATGAAACCAAAAATCAGAATTACTTGCCAAAAGTCTATAAATAGAGAATTCTAATGCAAAAACTCACCCGGATAATGTATTCCAATAATCATTATATTATTTCCATTGAATAAATTAATCGAAAACATATTTTTCCTTGGACCTCGAATGAGTAAAAAGAAAACATCACCAGACACTACCCAATTGCTTGAAAATTGCTAAAAATCTATCGTATGCAGTTGGAATGAAGCAAAATGATTATTGATTCATGCATTATAAGATGCAATTCAGTTTCCTTCAATAGAAACCGACAAATTCCTTTCTCTACAATGAGCATAAAAAACTAACCTCAACATGAACTCGAGAAATGTCAAAATTCTACCTTTTTCTTATGTATTTTTCGGATACTTTTGGGTCGTTTTGGGGGCTCAAAATGATATATAAGTAAAATTCAGTCCTTCTTGACAAAACATAGCTCGTCTCCGGTACGATAAATGATTTCGTGCGTCCTCCTTATTCCAAAGAGTTTTGCATCTTTCGTCGGAAACGACCTTTATCAGAAAATATTTTGGGACACTTCCAGGGCTTCGATCTTGACGAATTTGCTGGGAGTTCTAGAAGCCACCACATCCAACGATACCTGGTTCTTCCTGCAGAATATAACCTAAAAAAATCATATTTTTTTTAATTTGCTCAAAATTGTTAGATATAGTTAGATGCTAATCACCTTGATAAAAAGGATAACATTTGCTGACAAATTTTAATTTAGGAACAGCAAATAGAATCAAGCTTTTCTTTTTCCACCTTGAATAAGTAAGCACTTGCATCTTTCTCTGTAAACGGTAGAATTGACCTTTTTATATCCATACATATTTGGATAGGAATTATTGTCTTGAAAGACCGATTCATCATATTTGATGCTATAAATACGTGATTCGAGGGATTTTCACCTCTTTTCATTCATTTCTCTAAGGTTTTGAATGAAAATTGCTAGAATTATACATGACAACTCTCAGTGGTAAAGTCTCTGTGGTTTTCCTTCTACGAAAACGAAGATTTGTGAAAATGGGATATGGGCTAGTAAGCCCAAAGTATAACCCTTGGGTAGGATACACCTATTTAAACAGATTCGCTTAAAAAATTTTCATAAAAATATTAAATTCAAAAATAGCGAGGCCAAATATTGTTCTATGTTTTTGTTTTTCTATGATAGATAATCAAAACTTATAAAAGTGCTCTGTGGTCAAAATTTTCCAACCTAACCTATCATGTTGTTATCTTCATAGGTTATATTGATGAAAATGAATGAGAAAATTGAGAAATGCTATTCCGTTTCTCAATGAAACAAAATCCTAATGTGATACTTTCACCTAATCTTCGAAATCTCACATTTTCCGACTCTTACTTTTGTTATCTTGAGTAAATGTGTATTTTCTATTGGGGTTGTGACTATAAGAATAATACTTGAAATACGGGAAATTATGTAAAGATTTGTTCGAAATATATAATAATAATCAAATAATTATCTGATTTACCCAGTATAATTCATGAATTGTTTCAGGAAAATTATATCGATGATGAATAAACTGCATACTGGAATTGGGAATGAAACAAAAAATCCCAAAATAGTTGATGATATTAGCAAAAATCAGTTATATGCAGTTAGAAGGAAGCATTTTAAAAGAGATTCGCTGCTTTTCAAGATTTCATTCAGTTAATTTTATTTTGAAAAGAAACTTCTTCCTTTTCTACGATGAAAACAAAAATGGGAATAACTTGCCAAAAGTCTATAAATAAAGAATTCTAATGCAAAAACTCACCTGGATAATGTATTCCAATAATCATTATATTATTTCCATTGAATAAATTAATCGAAAACATATTTTTCCTTGGACCTCGAATGAGTAAAAAGAAAACATCACCGGACACTGCCCAACTGCTTGAAAATTGCTAAAAATCTATTGTATGCAGTTGGAATGAAGCAAAATGATTATTGATTCATGCATTATAATATTCAATTCAGTTTTCTTCAATAGAAACCGAAGAATTCCTTTCTCTACAATGAGCATAAAAAATCTAACCGCAATATGAATTTAAAAATGTCAAAAATTCTACCTTTTTCTTATGCATTTTTCTGGTATTTCTGGGTCATTTTAGGAGCTCAAAATGATTAATAAGTAAAATTCAGACCTTCCTGACAAAACATAGGCTGTCTCTGAACCAATAAATTACTTCATGCAACTTCCTTATTTCAAAGAGGTGTATTTTCTTATGGGGATGTGGCTATAAGAATATTTGAAGTACAGAGAATTATGTAGAGATTTATTCGAAATAATAATAATCGAATCATAAATTCCGATTCACTCAGTATAATCCATGAATAATTTCAGGAAATTTACATCAATGATGAATGAACTGCATACTGGAATTAGGAATGAAACAAAAAAACCAAATATAGTTGATGATATTAGCAAAAATCAGTTATATGCAGTTGAGAAGACACATTATAAAAGGGATTCCCTGCTTTTCAAGATTTCATTCAGTTCATTTTGAAAAGGAACTCACAACATTCCTTCCTCTACGATGAAAAAAAAAATCTAGCCTTAAAATTGGAATAACTTGCTAAAAGTCTATAAATGTAAAATTTTAATGCAAAAAATTACCCGGATAATGTATTCCAATAATCATTATATCATTTCTATTGAATAAATTAATCGAAAACACATTTTTCCTTTGACCTCAAATGAGTAAAAAGAAAACATCACCGGACACTGCCCAACTGCTTGAAAATTGCTAAAAATCTATTGTATGCAGTTGAGATGGAGCAAAATGATTATTTATTCATGCATTATAATATTCAATTCAGTTTCCTTTAATAGAAACCAACAAATTCCCTTCTCTACAATGAGCACAAAAAACTAACCTCAACATGAACTTGAGAAATGTCAAAAATTCTACCTTTCTCTTATGCATTTTTCTGGTATTTCTGGGTCATTTTAGCAGCTCAAAATGATTAATAAGTGAAATTCAGTCCTTCCTGACAAAACATAGCCCGTCTCCGGTACGATAAATGACTTCGTGCGACTTTCTTATTCCAAAGAGTTTTGCACCTTTCGTCGAGAACGACGTATTTCAGAAATTATTTTGGGAGACTTTCAGGCCTTCGATCTTGGCCTTCTATACAATAACGTAAAGGGCATTTCTTAAAGGGACGAACGCTCTATTTGCTTTAATCCAACGGTCGCCCTAAAAGCCCATACATGCCTCGATACCATCTCATACTTTTACGACAGTTTGTACTTTTAATGAATCAATACATGTTTGAAATGATATAAATGCTCCTGAAAAAAGAATTATTTATAGGAGAAATGAATTGAATTTCCACGTACTTACCCCTTAGTGCTCGAGTTTTCTTGAAAACGATCAAATTTCTTCCCTTCGGTGTTATTCCTTTGAATGAAAAATGAATTCGAGAAATGTCAAAAATTCTACCTTTTTCTTATGCATTTTGGGGTATTTCTGGGTCGTTTTAGGAGCTCAAAATGATTAATAAATAAAATTCAGTCCTTCCTGACAAAACATAGCCCCTCTCCGGTACGATAAATGACTTCGTGCGACCTTCTTATTCCAAAGAGTTTTGCACCTTCCTCTACGATGAAAAAAAAATCTAGCCTTAAAATTGGAATAACTTGCTAAAAGTCTATAAATGTAAAATTTTAATGCAAAAACTCACCCGGATAATGTATTCCAATAATCATTTTATCATTTCCATTGAATAAATGAATCGAAAACATATTTTCCTTTGACTTCGAATGAGTGGAATAAATCATCACCGAACACTGCCCAACTGCTTGAAAATTGCTAAAAATCTATTGTATGCAGTTAAAATGAAGCAAAATGATCATTGATTCATGCATTATAAGATTCAATTAAGTTTCCTTCAACGGAAAACGACTAATTTCTTTCTCTACAATGAGCACAAAAAACTAACCTCAACATGAACTTGAGAAATGTCGAAATTCAACCTTTTTCTTATGCATTTTTCGGGTATTTCTGGGTCGTTTTGGGAGCTCAAAATGATTAATAAGTAAAATTCAGTCCTTTCTGACAAAACATAGCCCGTCTCCGGTACGATAAATGACTTCGTGCGACCTTCCTATTCCAAAGAGTTTTGCACCTTCCGTCGAAAACGACCTTTATCAGAAAATATTTTGGGGCAATTTCTTAAAGGTATCAACTTTTGCTTTTTCCGAGTTTGCTGGGTGTTCTGGAAGCCACCACATCCAACGATACCATCTCATATTTTTACGACGGCTTGTCCTTCTAATGATACAATTGATGTTTGAAAGGACTTGAATCCTCCTAAAAAAGAAATTAATTATTGGAGAAATGAATTGAATTCCCGTGTACTTACCCCTAAAAGCTCGACTTTCCTTGAAAACGATCAAATTTCTTCCGTTTTGTGTTGTTCCTTCGAATGAAAAAAAAAAAATTGAGAAATGTCAAAAATTCTACCTTTCTCTTATGCATTTTTCTGGTATTTCTGGGTCATTTTAGCAGCTCAAAATGATTAATAAGTAAAATTCAGTCCTTCCTGACAAAACATAGCCCGTCTCCGGTACGATAAATGACTTCGTGCGACCTTCTTATTCCAAAGAGTTTTGCACCTTTCGTCGAGAACGACGTATTTCAGAAATTATTTTGGGAGACTTTCAGGCCTTCGATCTTGGCCTTCTATACAATTACGTAAAGGGCATTTCTTAAAGGGACGAACGCTCTATTTGCTTTAATCCAACGGTCGCCCTAAAAGCCCATACATGCCTCGATACCATCTCATACTTTTACGACAGTTTGTACTTTTAATGAATCAATACATGTTTGAAATGATATAAATGCTCCTGAAAAAGAAATTATTTATAGGAGAAATGAATTGAATTTCCACGTACTTACCCCTTAGTGCTCGAGTTTTCTTGAAAACGATCAAATTTCTTCCCTTCGGTGTTATTCCTTTGAATGAAAAATGAATTCGAGAAATGTCAAAAATTCTACCTTTTTCTTATGCATTTTGGGGTATTTCTGGGTCGTTTTAGGAGCTCAAAATGATTAATAAGTAAAATTCAGTCCTTCCTGACAAAACATAGCCCCTCTCCGGTACGATAAATGACTTCGTGCGACCTTCTTATTCCAAAGAGTTTTTGCACCT